>NC_090450.1:698982686-699591228 GCF_031143425.1 Pleurodeles waltl
CTCACTCCTCCGCCGTAACACTCACAACAGGTTGGGGAGACTTCCTCTGGACCTTCCCCACCTTCTTTGGAGTTACAGCTGACTCACCAATCGCCTTAGATCCCATTTCACTTTTTGTCCCACCAGGAGTCTTGACACGGTCCCGTCATCCACTCTCCAATTTCAGAGCCTTTACAGGGGGTGGGCTGACAGTGCCTTGGCTCCGGGTCCTACTGCCTGCCCTGTGGACGGGGCACTCCAAAAACCTGGAACACGCACCACTGGTACTGGAGGTTTTTTGGCTGAGGCGCTACGACGGGACTGATGAATTGGAGGGGGGTTGGGGGCAAAAAGGTCAATTTGACATAGGGACAGTTTCTGACGTACACTGGGATGGGTAGCTGGAGGGGCTCTGGGAGTGGAGGAAGAGGAGGTGGTTGTAGGAGGTGTCACTTTAGCTGTTTTGGGTGCAGGTGCAGGTACTGGAGGCTGTTGTGAGGTGGATGGATGTTGGGTGAGTGATTGCCGGCATTTGTGTACTTTGGGAGGGGGCGTCACAGACACACTGGGAGAGGACACAGGGGACGTGTATATGGCAGTGGAGGTGGTGAGTGCAGGTGAGCGGCTTGTGGTGCTGGGTGCCCGGGTGCGAGTCCTAGTGCCTGTAGATGTGGTGCATGCAGATGTGTGTGTAGACGACACTGGGAGGGAGGAGGGAGAAGAGGAGGAGGGGGACACAGTGGAGACAGTGGATGTTGCTGTATCTGTATGGGTCTGATGCTTGTGTGAGTGCCTGTGGTGTGTGTGGTGCCTATGTTTGCTTGAGCTACTTGTGTGTGTTGACTTGTGTGCATGCTGGTCTGTAGGTGTGCTTGGGATGGGCTGGGGTACAGGGGATTGGGTCTGGGTGGAGGAAGTTGGAGGGGGGAGGCTGGACACAGGGACAATGGCTGCCATCAGTGCTGAGGCCAGAGATTGCAGTGTTCGCTGAAGGACAGCCTGACCAGAATGAATGCCTTCCAGGAATGCATTACCGTGTTTCAACTCTCGTTCTACACCCTAGATAGCATTCACAATGGTAGACTGCCCAACAGTGAGTGACCTGAGGAGGTCAGTGGCCTCCTCATTGAGGGCAGCAGGGTTGACTGGGGCAGGGCCTGAGGTGCCTGGGGCGAAGGTGATGCCCACCCTCCTGGGTGAGCGGGCACGGGGTGAACGCTGAGGGGCTGCTGGGAGGGCGGTGCTGGTAGGGGAGGTGGCGGCTGTACCTGTAGAAGTGGGGCGCACAGATGGTGCCGCCACCACAGGGGAGCTCCCATCGGCGGACGAGTCCGTGTCGCTGGTTGGTGATCCTGTGGCCGACGTGAAGCTCCCCTCGCCCTCCGGCCCTCCATGGCCATGTGGGATGCAGCTCCCTCGTGCTCCAGTGCCACTGTACCTCCGCCTGTTGATGCTGATGTACAGAAGGACAGGGAGAGCAGAAAAAGCGGGGAGACAGAAGAAAGAGACTTTTAGTGCATGGCATACCGCTACCGTTGGCGGACAAGACAGATGCAGCAGCCCCATGCATTACGCCGTGCTCCTGCCCTCTGCACATGCTATTTCTGGGATATGGCCTACATGGCAATGGTAGAAATCTGCCCACATGGATGGCAAAGGGGCAACTATACATCAATTTGCCTTTTTTTGAGCTGGGGTAGAGTGCCACATGGCCTACATAACGGAGGGGCCTTGCCTACCTAACTCGCCCTGGCCTAGGGACACCCACAGACCACTGCTGTGATGTCCTTAAGCACCCATCCAACTCCGGGTAGGCCACCGCCAGGATCCGGAACATCAGGGGGGTCATGGTGCGACGGGCACCCCTCCCACGTTGGGAGGCCATCCCCAGCTGAGCCTCCGCCATCTTCTTGCTGCAGCGGCGAATGTCCTCCCATCTCTTCCGGCAGTGGGTGCCCCGTCTCTGGTGAGCCCCCAGGGTACGGACTTCCTTGGCGATGGCACGCCAAATGTCTCTCTTCTGGTGGGCGCTGACCTACATGACATGCACAAGGAAAGAGGAACAGTCATTACCTACTGCACCATCGTTGTAATTGGCCCCCTCCCAACTCTATCCCTGTGGCCCATTCATCCCCATGCATGACTGTTCTATGTACTCTGCCCCCTTCCCTCATCCACCCAGCCCTCTCCACCCAGGCCTAGACCATACAATGTGCTCCCTGTGTACTAACCTGTTGGTCTGGAGAACCGTAGAGTAGTGTATACTGGGGGAGGACCCCATCCACAAGTTTCTCCAACTCCTGTGCAGTGAAGGCAGGGGCCCTTTCCCCAGACGCAGCAGCCATCGTCGCTTCCAGACCGAGGTCACAGCAGCACTAGCAGTGTAGGTCCTCTCCTGTCGAAGGTCAGGTATCTAGTGATTGAAGAGATAGAAAATGGTGGTGATGTCCGCGGCGGTGACGTCCGCGGCGGTGCGCATCATCACCGCCAGTGCACCTGTTCATTGGCTCCTGGGACCCATAGGGTCCAATGTTAACCAATGCAGCATTGCGCTGCGCTCTACGACCGCCTACCGCGACGGTGTCCAACACCAGTGCAGTTACGCCACAATTCCATTGTCCCAGTTTAGAGGTCAGGCAGCCGCCATTTCAGGGGCCAACATGGCTTCAATTACTACTGCGTCACACATACCGAGGCCTACACTCAAAACCTTTCCCGGATGGGTTAATTGTCTGTTGTAGTCTTATGTGTGACTGTGGGTACATACCTGGAGGAATGCTGACAGTTTCTTCGCTGTTGTCCTTCTTAGGCACCGTCATTTGGGACATATTGGAAGATGGCGGAACCCGCCGGTGTACCGACCGCTGGTGGACCTGTTGACAATGGAAGAGCGACATGTCATCGTGACCTACCGGTTTGACCGTGCCACAATCCAGGAACTATGTACCCAGTTGGAGCCAGACCTGATGTCACCAATCCGCCATCCGACTGGAATCCCCCCTGACGTGCAGGTGCTGTCAGTGCTCCATTTCTAGGCAAGTGGGTCATTTCAGACAACAGTGGCCATGGCATCAGGGATGTCCCAGCCTATGTTTTCCAACATGTTGTCCAGAGTGTTGTCTGCCCTGCTGAAACACGTAAGGAGATACATCATTTTCCCTAAGGTGGCGGATTTGCCTACAGTAAAAGGTGACTTCTATGCCCTTGGACATATCCCCAACGTCATAGGTGCCATTGATGGGACCCATGTAGCTCTGGTCCCCCCGCAGGAATGAACAGGTGTACAGGAACAGGAAGAGTTATCATTCGATGAATGTCCAGATGGTCTGTTTGGCAGACCAGTACATCTCGCAGGTAAATGCAATGTTCCCTGGCTCAGTGCATGACGCCTACATCCTGCGGAATAGCAGCATCCCTGATATGATGGGTGAACTCCAGAGGCACCGTGTATGGCTATTGGGGGACTCTGGTTACCCCAACCTGTCATGGCTACTGACCCCAGTGAGGAATCCCAGGACCAGGGCAGGGGAACGGTACAATAAGGCCCATGGGCGGACTAGGAGGGTGATCGAGCGGACCTTCGGCCTCCTGAAGGCCAGGTTCAGGTGCCTCCATATGACAGGTGGGTCCCTATTCTACTCACCGAAGAAGGTGTGCGACATCATCATCGCCTGCTCCATGCTCCATAACTTGGCATTGCGACGCCAGGTGCCTTTTCTGCAGGAGGATGATCCAGATGACGGTGTTGTTGCAGCGGGTGAGCCTGTGTAGCCTGTGGACAGTGATGAGGATGAAGCTGATGAAGATGAAAACGACAACAGGGAGTCAGTCATACAGCAATATTTCCAGTGAGACACAGGTGAGTACATTTTCATGTTTCACATAATATTAAATTTCACATGTCTACCTCTATCCTGTACCTACATTTCACTCCCTATTTGTTAACTGAGTTGTCCCCTTCCATTTCAGTTTCAGTAATGTGGTAACCTACGTGTCAACAGCTTGCACCCTTGAAAGGCTTGTGATGTGTGACATTGGTATGTTGGCCTTCCAATGGGTAACCTTTTTTAACACTGTAATTGACAATACGAAGTTCACAATCATTGACTGACTCCAATATTATTAAGGTTTCAAGGGTGTTTATTTAAGTGCATAAAAATGTAGGGGGGTTGTGAAATGGGGATAGGTCATGGTGGAAGAATGTCCATGGCAGAGTCCAGTCTATTAGTCTCACAGGTACATTGCACATCTGGCCATTGAAAGTGGAGCTGGGGCAGTTCCAATGTGGACACGGTAACAAAGTGGGACAGTGGGGGTACAATCAGGGTCGTCTTATTTCCTGGCGGGGGTCTTGCCATCTTGCTCTGTCCTGTTCCTGGATCTTAGGGACTGCTTTCGTGGTGGTTCTCCATCTGCAGGGGGTGGGGTGCTGGTGTGTTGGTCCTGTGGCGGGGCGTCCTGTCCACTAGCGCCGGCGGAGGTGGTGGGCAGTTCGTCGACCTGGCTAGTGTCAGGGGCCCCTTGGAGTGCCACGGTGTCCCTCAAGGTCTTTTGAATGTCCGTCAGCACCCCTACGATAGTGCCCAGGGCAGAGCCTATGGTCCTGAGCTCCTCCCTGAACCCCAAATACTGCTCCTCCTGCAGACGCAGGGTCTCCTGCAACTTGTCCAGGACCGTTGCCATCGTCTCCTGGGAGTGGTGGTATGCTCCCATGATGGAGGAGAGGGCCTCGTTGAGAGTAGGTTCCCTTGGCCTGTCCTCCCTCTGTCGCACAGCAGCCCTCCCAGTTCCCCTATGTTCCTGTGCCTCCGTCCCCTGGACCGTGTGCCCACTACCACTGCCCCCAGGTCCCTGTTGTTGTTGGGTGCCCTGTAGTGGTGGACACACCGCTGATTGACCTGTCCTGGGTAGGGAGGTATGGGCCCGCTGGGTGGGTGCTGTGCTGGTGTTACCAGAGGGTGGAAGCTCGGTGTTGGGCTGTGGCTGGGCAAGGGGAACCGACTGTCCTGAGGCCCACGATGGTCCGGGCTGGTCATCAAGATCCAGTAGGGCAGGGCTGCTGTCGTCACTGTGGGCCTCTTCTGGGGGTGGAGTGGTGTTGTCTGGACCCTCTGGTGTGGTGTCATTCCTTCGGGTTCCTGCAGGGGTATGAGTACAGGATTATTGCATGTGTGTGTTTCATGATGTGCAATGTTTGGGTGTGCGTGTACCCCAGTGCTAGCATTCCTGTGTGGGAGCTTGTGTGGTGATGGTTGGGGGTTGTTCTGGGTCTGTGCAGTGGGCATGCTTTAGTGATGGGTATCCATGCTTAGTTGTGTCATGCAGGTCTTGGGGTTGGGATGGGTGGTTGGTGTTATGGGTACATTAGTGAGGAGTTAGGGTGTTAGTGGAGGGTGTGAGGGTGAGGGTGTGTGATAGCATGCAGGTAGGGTGGGGGATATGATAGTTGAGATTTGACTTACCAGTGTCCGTCCCTCCAACGACTCCTGCGAGGCCCTCAGGATGCAAGGCGGACAAGACTTGCTCCTCCCATGTTGTTAGTTGTGGGGGAGGAGGTGGGGGTCTGCCTCCAGTCGGCTGTACCGCGATGTGGTGCCTGGATACCGTGGAACGCACCTTCCCCCGTAGGTAGTTCCACCTCTTCCTGATGTCCTCCCTATTTCTTGGGTGCTGTCCCACAGCGTTGACCCTGTCCACTATTCTTTGCCATAGCTCCATCTTCCTGGCTATGGATGTGTACTGTACCTGTGAGCCAAATAGCTGTGGCTCTACCTGTACGATTTCCTCCACCATGACCCTGAGCTGCTCCTCGGAGAAGCGGGGGTGTCTTTGGCGTGATATGGGGTGGTGTGTGTGATGTGTGGGGCGGTGTATGTGTTGATGAGTGTGGTGAGTGTAGTGGTATGTGGTGTTTTGTGCGTGGATGTTGTGTGGGTGATGGTGTAGTGTGCCTCTGTGTGATGGGGTTCTCTATTCTGTGCTGTCTCTCTCTGGCCTTCGTCTCTAATTTTTGGTCATAGGGGTTTGTGGGTGATGTGGGTGTGTGTTTTATATAGTGTTGGGTGTGTGGGAGTCGTGTGTGTATGTGTATCAGGTGTGTGTATTTGGAATTGTCCAATGTGGCGGTGTTTTGGAGATGTGTGTGTATTTTGAGCGCGGCGGTGTGTACCGCCAATGGAATACCGCGGTTGAAAGACCGCCGCGTGGATTCGTGTGTCGTAATAGCATGAGCGTGTTTCTGTTGGCGTGGAGGTGGAGGATTTGTTTCCGCATGTTTATCGCTGACCTTTGGTGTGGCGGTATTGTGTGGGTGTCTGAATTTCGGCAGATTCCGTAATGTGTCTCATAATAGCTGTGGCGGTCTCCCGCTGCCGCCGCGGTGTATTGGCGGTCTTCTGCACGGCGGTAAGCGCCTTTTCCCGCCAAGGTCGTAATGACCCCCTATGTGTCCAATACTATTGGTAACCCACAGGTCAGATGAGGAGCCCACTGTGATGGTAGTCATAGAAGGTTGCCCCTATAATTTTCTAAAATACCCTAGTGCCACCAAATCATTTATAAAGGAAGGAACACTACCACTTTCTCACAAATCAATGGACACACAGAGGTTTTCTGGGGCTGTGAGGAGGCATTATTTTACTGAATCAGTGAGCATGGTTATAGGAGACATACAAATTGAAAGACCATTGTTATATTCACCAGAGGCACTGGTCAACCTTATTGGAAGAAACCTAATGAGCAGTTTGAACATGACCATCTCTTTTCTGGAAGTTGGGTCAATGGTAAGTTACCCTGTGTCACACCATGTAGGATACTGTCACTCATAGCTCATGAGGAATTGAGACAACAGGTCAGGCAATTCCTGTGGACACAGAGGCCTTTTTGTGTGGCATATATGTTTTGATATCGCACACACCAGTGCTGCTGGGGAAGACAGTGCAAATACCAAAATAACTATTGTTCAGACCTGAAAGGCCTGTGGATCCTATAGTAGAACCTGATACGACATTTGAAATATTAGCCCTTAAAATAAGGCCAACATATGCATTGCTGGTAGCATTTTAAGGAGACAGGAAATATGGGCATCAATAGTATTAAGAGACCCAGGGGTCAAATTGAGAGATATATCAGTTGAAGAAATGTTTGATAACAGCTCACCAATTGAGACAGTGGTATTTGGAATGGATATCACCATTAGAGTGCAGCTGCAATACATCACAGTGCCAAGACATGTACAAGACAGTACAATAAGAGAAAAAGATTTGGCAAGGGTATCAGAAGGTCTGTGGAGAAAGGGCCATACAACATGGGACTGGTCGAAGGAGCTGAGCTTGTGAAAATTACACTGAAACCTGGGGCGATACTGTTCAGGGTACATCAGTATCCCTTATCCAGAGAAGGAGAAGCCAGTATCTTTCCTACAATTCAGGTGTTATTTGAGCTGGGGGTGATATGTGAGAGACTGACGCCATGTAATACTTTGATTTTTCTGATAAAGAAGGCTAGGGGGTGTTACGACTCGGTCGTCCCATCTCTATGGGGCACTGTAAGGGGACTCTCGGAAGCCTGGGAATCACTTTGAACACTTATCTAGAGGCCCTTGCTGACTCCTGTTTGTTTCTCTTTTCGCCATGGTATGCTTTTGTAGTATTACATTTGCTTCCTGGGACTGCAAGTCCCATAATGCACACCCTGGTAGTCAGGAAAGCCTGGATTTTGTTTTACATTGTTTTCTATGGGAGAAATCCAGTTGCTCCTTTCCACCCGATCCTCTCCTCCAGGACTTGCAAGTGTCTGAAACTACACACACCTGAGACCTCTCCTGTGCAGCCCAGTCATGTGATTCCACCTGGGGTTTTCTGCAGCTTGGAATTGCTTATAGGCAGCCATTTCCTTAAGATCATTTGTCGTGCATTGGAGTTCGATTCCTTTGTGTTACAGACCCTTTATAGGATGGTATTCTAGTCTTGTTCCTGTTCTCTTCCAGCTTGAACCTGTTTCCTGCTCCTGATTGTTCCAGCTAGAGTCTGCTACCTATCTCTTAGCCTTGTGCCTGTTTGTTTCTTTCAGAGCCTGCTCCATGTTTCTCTGTCCTGTTCCTACCTTGTTTCAGCCTGAACCTGCTCTCTGTTTCCCAGTCCTGTTTACTGCTTATTCCTACTCCCTGTATTACAGCCGTGTCCTTGCCTGTTCCAGTCATAGCCTGCTCTCAGTTTCCCAGTCCTGTCTCTGTTTGTTCCAGCCAGAAGTTTGCACCCTGTTTTCAAGTTCTAGTCCTGCCTTTGCTTCAACCTGAGCCTGTTCCTAGTCCCTGCCTCTGCCTCTTAGTTTGTTCCTTCTGTTTCTGTTTCCTCTCAGTATTTGTGTCTGGTAAGTGTTCTATCAGTTTGTACCCATGTATAAGTGTCCTCCTTTGTACTGGGGGTGGCTCCTGGTTTCCAGGAGGCAATTCCAGCCCCCATCCTTGTCTAGTGTTATACGTTGTCTTTCGTGCCTAACAGTGACAGTTTGCTATTGCTGTTTTTCCAGGAATTGCCACTGTGTTTCCAGCTGGACCCACAAGAGCTTGTCTTGTGTATGTAAGTACTATCCTTGTTTGTGCTCTAGGGTCCAGAGACAGAATCACTTCTGTTGCCTCCTTTCTATGGGGCTTGTGGGGTGACTATCTGTAAGAGCAAATTGCACAGAGGCATTGACTTTCCCTGTCACTGTGGGAGGTTCTGTGCCCTACTCTCTGTACAACCCCAGCATGTTTGTCCATTAGTAATCTGTTTCCTGTTTCTTCACACAAGGGTTGCTCTGCTTTTACTTTCCTGTTTCCTGTGCCTGTCCATAGCTGTCCTTTCTGTGATTGTTACAACTTTGGAGGAGGTGTTAATCCGTCCCAAAAGTGACGGTAAAGTGACGGATTTACCACCAGCCGTATTACGAGTTCCATAGGATATAATGGACTCGTAATACGGCTGGTGGTATATCCGTCACTTTACCGTCACTTTTGGGACGGATTAACACCTCCTCCAAAGTTGTAATAACCCCCTATGCCTTTAGCTGTTTTCCTGCCCCAGTACACTACTTCTTTAAGCTATTCAGTGACCTCAAGGGGTGTGCCAACCAGAGTCCTGATCAGACCCGCCCGAAACCGTGACGGAGGAGGGACTTGGAGGACGTTTCAAGATTTTTGCTCCCTGAATGATATAGTAATACCAGAATTTCCAATAGTACCTTACCTATCAGACATACTGACAAACTTTCCTGCAGATGTCACTCACTTTTTGGTGATTGATTTAAAAAAATGCATTTTTCAGCATTCCATTGCACCCAGATAGTCAATATTTAATGGGGTTCACGTACAAAGAAACTCAATACTGCCATTAAAAGGTTTCCACAAGGCTATTGTGAGTCCCCAAGAATCTTTAACAGGACAGTAAACAAGGGATTTAGCAAACATAAAATGCAAACGTCCCCTTCTACAACATGTAGATGACATTATGGCATGTAGCCCCACTAAACACATATGTAGAGATGACACTATTGGTATCCTTTGAATGCTTGCAGAAAGTAGATACAAAGTGGACAAAAACAAATAGCAATATGTGCAGACAGAGGTCCAATAACTGGGGCAGATAATATCCAAAGACAGGAGGAGGGTGACACCTGACAGTAGAGAGCATCAGGAACATGCCTAAACCCACCCCCACAAAACAAATGCAGCAGGTCCTAGGACTCTGCAATTATGCGAGACAGTGGGTATTTGATTATGCCACCCTGACGGCACCACATCTGTCCGCTCTAAGAGTCCCATACCAATGAGAACAAAATAAACTTGACTGATGAAAGAGAGACAGCATTTCTGGAGCTAAAGAAAGCAATCACAAATGTTCTAGTGTTAGCTACACCTGACTACAACAAAGGATTCTACCACTTCTGTCATTGTAATGGAATGACAATGACAGCAGTACTGACTCAAAAGACATCTATGGGACACAGACCAGTTGCCTACTACAGTGGGCTGCTAGATCTCGTCATGAAAGGTCACTAGCTATGTGAGCAAGCACTGACTACAGCAGCATTTGCAGTTCAGAAAATCACCAATATAGTGATGGATTCACCTTTAACACTGTATGTAGAGCATGCAGTATTTGCAATCCTACAAAGAGGCAAGAGCACACTCACAACTCAGAGAGCATCTGGATACAAAGTAATACTTTCACTACCATCTTTGCAAGTGGTTCGCCGTCACACAGTTAATCCAGCGACATTCTTTGCACATCCAGTTACTGACGATGAACAACATGACTGCGCTAACTGCATAACAGATGAAGGAAGTAAGGAAGGAGAAGACCCCATTCCAGAAGGCATGCTGCTCTTTGTTGTTGGGTCCTCTTTCATAAATCAGGAAACAGGGATTAGGCATTCTCGGGCAGCAGTTGCAAGAGCCGAACAGCAGGGATCATCTGATACATTGCAGATAATTAGTCAGATACCACTACTTTCTCATTTTTCAGCACAGGCTGCATCATTAGTGGGAATAATTGAAGCATTGTAGCGAGCTGACGGACTAGGGGGTCACCATTTACTCAGATTCAGCATACGTCACCACAACTATACATTTTAGTATTCACAGATGGGAAAGGAGGAGATTTCTTAAATCTGATGGGTGCCCTGTAGTGCACAAAGATTTATTGGCACAATTGATAAAAAGCTCTAACTCTTCCATCCAATGTAGCAGTGATAAAGTGTGCAGAGCGCACCAATCAGCAAGATCTTATCTCCAGAGGTAATGCTCTGGCAGATTGGGCAGCGAAAGAAGTAGCTAAAGCATCTCCAAATTATAATGATTATGATGAAAACACATTAGGAATGATGACAAGCAGGCAACTAGGTGCTACTGAATTACCACCTCATATATAGAGACAGCACAATTACATTTTCGCAAATTGCAAGTACAAGTACTACCTCATGAAAGGGAGCTGCAGGAACAGCAAGGCTGCATGCAGTCACCAATAGACTTAATTTACAGGCAAGAGAGCACAGGCAAGCCAGTAATGCCACAAACCTTGTTGTACACAGCGCTAAAGCAACTACATCTCCCAGCACACACTGCCAAGGAATATCTTCTTGCTACACTACAGGCTGATTGGTTCATTCCACAACTATCTGAAATGATTACTATGTACATTACAGAATGTGCAGTATGCCAACAATACAGCCCTAAGCCTACATTGAAAATGATCACCTCACTAATACCACACCCAACAGGCCCATTTAAAAATTTACATTTAGACTTTGTTGACATGATTGAGAGATGCAACAATTACAGGTATTTCATCATGGTTGTCTGTCACTTCTCGAGATGGATCGAGGCAGGGCCATGTGTACATAATGATGCTAAAGCAGCAGCCAATGTTTTAATAAGAGAAGTAATACCCAGAGGGGGGAATTGCAGAAGTGATTCGCTCAGATAATGGCACACACTTTGTTAATGCAATGTTCCAGCACATTTGCACCTCCCTAGGAATAAAACATCAGTTGTCATCTGTTTATCACCCCCAAAGTAACGGGATAGTAGCCCGTCTTAATGGCCTCCTAAAAAATAAAATAAGTAAACTGTGTGCTAGGTTACAAAAGAACAGGTTACATTGCCTCCCTCTAGCTTTGTGTGCTCTCAGAAATCAACTAGTAAGTGATCACCATTTGACCCCGCACCAGATAGTGACAGGGTGTCCAATGCCAACCTTCTTAACCATAGTGCGACAAAAGATAGATGCCCCTAAGGCAGCTGAGGTTTTGGGGGGTGAAATGAGCTGTTATTTTCTCAGTTGTTGAAGTCTGCCAAGATCTTTTCTAAACAGGTGTTGCACCAGGAGAAGTGCACCACCGCAGCCCATCAGACCAATCCAATACCCGTTGGCCAAGTGAACATCTGCAATTTTGTACAGTGCTGGAGAGACAGCAAGTTCCAGGGCCCTTAGTCAGTTAGTTACCCAGAGTTCACCCACTGCAGTGAAAGTGGAGGGCAGAAAACCATGGAAACATTTGTCAGATGTTTGATTGGTCCCTGCTTTGTGTCAAGCTTTGCCATCATGGGAGGGAGACTTACAGGAGAAAAAAGAGAAACAAGAGTAACAACGGCTCCCTTCAAAGCGCGAGTGCTGTATTTTATTGACTAACAGACAGTTATGTATTTTTGTTTTATTTCTGTTCATGTCTTCTGTTAGCAGCTGCATTGGAAAGGTATTTTAGCCCATGTATGGCACTATGTTAGTATATCATGCGCTTGCAAAGAGAAGTATATAAGTACAAAAAAGTATCTCACAGTGCTCATGCTAGCTAATTAGATAATATGTGGTACCAGCATATGACAGAGATAGGCATGCAGACTTCTAATGAATCATGTGTTGTTTGTTCCTTGATTCCACACACCAGTGATTCAGACAGGCTACACTCGTCTAAAGAGGTACCCCCAAATATTATCCAATGACTATTACACCTTTTCCTTTGTTGAATGCAAATGCAGAGGCATCCCTTGCAAGTAAAACAGTAAACATTCCTAGTATAAACACCACGCAATATGAGGAGGAGTTAGCAGACATTATGAACATCCTGAGAGACCGCAATGAACTAGTAGTGAAGTTAGGCACAATGGCCAAGACATTAGTTATGAGGTACAAGGGTGAAACTTGAAGAGCTAAAATATTGCAGTAGGGATTTTTAGAAGTATCCCGGTCTAAACGTTTCTGTAAAAACTACTCAGTCACACCTAGGCCCCACGATTGTCAAGAGAGATCATTTTTAAGAGTAAATGGATCAGTATACGTTCATTACCACTGGCACCATGGTGCAACATTTGGGCAGAGCCCTTACCTTATGGAAAGGAAAAGAGTGATAATATCACACAACAAAAGTGTCAGGCAGTATGGGCTGAAACCATATCTAGGCTAACTTGGGTAGCAACCCCTTCAACTCTTTAAGTAGGTAGAACGCCCATTATTTTTTCTTTATGTTTCAAGGGGTTGGAACGGTCCTGATGGGGAACATCAATTGCATCACCACAAGGTATAATGCTGACATGCAATGGGGCACTTCCAGTCTGATGGACTACTATTGGCAGTGGGGAGGGTGGCTGTCTACGCAACTTCCTTCAGGATGGAGAGGTCTCTGTTCTTTAGTCACCGTGCACACCCCTTCCTTGGTGATTCCAGGAGTGGACATTTCAAAGTTACATGACCATCCCATGAGCTTTCCAACTCCCTTGCTGCACCATCATCGGAGGAAGAGAGCTGCAGATTGTTTTTGCACTACAACCTGGAAAAACGTACTGCAGGAGCACAGATTTTTCAATGATGCCCAGTTGTTTTTTGGAAGCATCTTTCCGCTCATCCAAGTAAAAGAGACTGCACGTTGGTTGTAAATAACTTGCTGGGAACTGATGAAAGCCATCAACTCCACTGAAGATAGCTTTAATGCTGTCAAAGAAGAGTTGCAAGCTATGAGAGTAATGCTCATGCAGCTCAGGTATGTGCTGGACTTGATGACCACTATGGAGGGTGAAGTTTGTGCCAAAATTGGAACTGCCTATTAATGCTGCAGTTTGAGTGAAGTACAGTCACAGAGCTGATCTGCCCTTTGATAAAAACCAATACTATATTGTCAACCAGAATTGTGTTGCTGTGTCATTTCTTCATTCCGACAACATTATCTTGGTAAATAGCTACACATGCACACTGGAGGGGAATGTTCATTGGATGATACAACAGAAGGCTTTTACAAGTGCGGTAAGTGCAAAGCTTGCAGCAGTAGCAAGAATAAAAAACATAGACAACCCACAGGGAGGACAGTCAAGATCAATAAGTTCATTACTTGCAGCAATGACTACTGCATGTGTGTTCTAGTATGCCAATGTGGCCACCAATATGTGGGGAGTACCATTTTCCCAGTTAAGAAGAGGATACTAGAGCACCTCAGAGCAATAAAAAATTGAGATCATAATTACCCTATAGCTAGGCATTTTTATGGTATTGACAGGATTAAAAAATCCATTTGTGGAGGTGACAGAGAGTGGAAACTCAGACTTCTTGAGTCAGAATATATCCTTCGGCTCAATAGTAGAGCTCCTGAAGCCTTGAATTCGGATGAGGAACTCTACATGCACATTGGCTAACTCCACACTTGAATATTTTTGAATATTTCTGAATGAAATTTCAAGGAGAACTCCTCCATTAAGCAACTCTGATAATATAATTTTGATGATAAGTTACAATTCAGATTTGTTCTCGGTTGATTAGCCTTTTTTGCTTTTTCTAAGTATATTATTTATCTGTGATGTCTGTCCTCAGATGCGATGTTGAGGTTACCCCTGAGTTATATGCATATTCTTTGTTGTGTCATGGTTTTTAGCACATTTTAGCAGGTTTCACATGAATATTTGTGTTCGTTAATATTTCCATGAATGTATAGAGGTTTGACTTTAATGTCACAAGTCATGTAAACACTACTTTAATTGTCTTCACATAATGGCAGTAATGTTTTGAGAAATAGAGCCATTCCTGTATGCAGTACAGTAAACTAAATAGGCCACTTGGCCATGAGGATGAGTTAATATCATTAAAATTATTATAACTATTAATACATTTTCACTTTATTGTCGTAAATCACTCAAGGTGTCCATTTGCATGTTCATTACAGCCACCTAGATGAATATTTTCATTCTCATGTTCAAATATATGTTTATACCTGTCCAAACCATAGCCACTGGGTTTTATATGTATATTTTTCATATTCCACATATTTTTTCTATTTTTTCAACATTGCATTTTTTTAATCTATTTTATCTGTAGATAATTGAAAATTATCATACATTCTCGCACTCAGAGAATCTGCAATATCAGTGACAATGTTACTGCCACAATTTGATTGATGTTATAAGCCAAGATACAATGTTGCCGCTACATTTTGATTGACGTTATGAGCCAAGATATAATGTTACGACTACATTTTGATTGATGTTATGAGAAAAAATGCAATGGCGTCTCTTTTTTCCTTTTTACTTAGTTGACAGTGCGAGTTATGAGACATTGCATTGTATGTTTTGAAATTTCCTTAATCAGCAGAATGTTACACCCTTATACTCAGAGAAGCGACAATTTTTGCAGCTATAATTGATATTATGAGTTAAGATGCAATGTTGCCAATTTCCTTGTGTGATAATGTAATTCATGTAGTCTGTTTTCCATATACAGAGCAAACGGAACTTGGTAATGTTCATATATTCTGGTGTATTTTGTCTATGTTTACAGTTCACTTTTAAATGGTGGTGGGGCACAAATGCAAAGTAGGCCGTGAGGAAGACCTTTTGGTTGAAACACATTGCCAATAAACCTTTCTTTGCAACTTGTCAGTGGAGTGCAGGGTTTTGTTCCAATTTCATTTTGCTGATTTGATTTAGAATAAAATACAAATATATATTACCTAGAGGCAGTTGCCACTAGGTAGTTATAGTTAGGACCTAGTTTCTATAGAAAAAGCATATTTTTACTTGGCTATATCTTTGCCACCGGTTGACAAATCTTCACAAATTTTCAAAAAAAATACTGCTACTCACATGAGCTGCTGTCTGGAATGTTTTGGAATAATTCGTCATGCGGGGGAACAAGAAAAATGGGGGGTCCCAAAATGCTTTTTCCCTATTTATTCTTCCATAGGGTTTTGGAACAGTGATACCACCCGAACCACTGGACAGAATTACACCAAATTTGGCAGAAAGGTAGCTCTTGGTCCAGAAAGCAACCTTTTTGTTATTTGGTGTAAATTTGTTCAGAAGTTTTTTAAAAGTTAAATAAAATCCAAATGTGTATATATATATATATATATATATATATATATATATATATATATATAGGGGTGCGAAGGCTCCGCCAACTCTCCTGATCTCATGCTGAGATCTACGTGGCTGCCAACACTTCATTAAGGAAGTGTAGGCAGTCATCTTGGGACTTGGCTTGGTAGGAACACCCGGGCCTCTTAGCTCTGGTGCTGGGGTTCCAGAGGGAATTCTCCGGAGCTAAAAACTAAAAAGCATTTTGTTTAAAATTTTTGCCATGAGTCTTGGTGGATCTGGTGAAAATAAAAAAAAATAAAAAAGCACAGCCAGAATGTGATAATTCTGAGGCTCCTGAGTGAGCCAAGTCCCCGGGGCATTGCTATTTTAATGCGGGGGAGGCACCAGGCCCTCCCCACCGCCCCAGGAACCGCCACCTCCCTGGGGTTTTGTCAAACAAAACTTTGCTATAGAAACAGACATTTGAGATGAGCAAATCTAGAGTGTTGCAGGGGACTCCGGACGGGAACTGATCTCCACCTAAACTTGGAAACTACCCAGAATTCTCTGTTCATTTTTGCATAATTTATGCATCCCTCTAACCCTGAAAGGGTTTTGTTTTGACTTATACTCGATGCTTCCTTGTGTCTGGACGAAGCTAAACCCCTCTGAAGAGCTATAATGATAGCAAAACATGCATCAGGGTTGCTTTTAGTCATTCCAGGTTGGCTTGGATGGTATTTTACCAGTCCAAACCTGTAATACTGTGTCTGGTGTGGTGAATGGGTTTTGTCATTTTACAGCTTGGCGAGGATGGCCCTGTGTCAATCCTATTCTTAAAGATTTTGCTGTACAAATGGCAAACAACTTTGTCCCTATCTAACTCGGCGTGGATAGCACTGTGCTAACCCTATGCTTAAAAACTCTGCTAGATAAACAGACATTTGAGGTGAGTAAATCTAGAGTGTCACTGGTGTTGCAGGGTGCTCATTACTGGAGCTGCTTTCCACCTAACCTTGGGAACTACCTAGAATGCTCTCTTCTTTTTTGCATAATTCATGCATGTCTCTAACCCTGAAAGGGTTTTATATATATATATATATATATATATATATATATATATATATATATATATATATATATATATATAAAACTGAAAAAAACAAAAGTCACAGGGATGTTAAAGTTAAGTACACATTTCACACGCACAACAACCATAGAAATTCAGCAGTTGTGGTTACCTGAGCTAACTATAACTTATGCCCCCGCAATGCACTGCTTATGACCTCAAATATACATCACTCATGACATGGTCACTGACATCACTGATGACATCTCAAATGTCATCAGTGATGTCAATGACCATGTCATGTGATGTAATATGTGGTCATAAGCAGTACACTGCAGGGGCGTAAGTTATATTGAGCACAAGTAACTATAACTGCTGAATTTCTATGGTTTTGTGCGTGTGAAATGTGTACCTAATAATAACATCCCTGTAATGTTTGCTTTTTTTCAGTGAATGGTAAGGTTTTTTAATTCTGTTTCTGAACTGTAATGCCCCAGAAACCTTTGTTTTTCCTCCGTTAATTTCTATGATTTCTTTTACAATTCTATTCCCTAACTATAACAACCCTGCCTGTAACCTTTGTTTTTCAGTGAGATTTTTTTTTTACTTGCCTATATCTTTGGCCTGGTTAATTAATCTTCACAAAATTTTCCAAAGAAATGCAACGCTCACTTCAGCTGCTGTCTAGAAAAGTTTGGCGAGATCCATCAAGCGGGGCCGAGTAAAAGAGGGGGGTCCCAAAACGCAGTTTACACATGCCTTTTTTCATAGGGATTTTGAACACGACTACAGCCCGAACCGCTGGACAGAATTACACCAAATTTGGCAGAAAGATAGCCCTTGGTCCAGAAAGGGCCCTTTTTGTTATTTGGTGTAAATAGGTTCAGTAGTTTTTGTGTTATTAAAGAAATTTCAAATTTGTATATGTAGGGACGCAAAGGCTACGCAAACCCTCCCGATCTAGTGCTGAGATCTGATTGGCTGCCAACACTTTAACAAGGAAGTGTTGCCAGGCATCTTGAAGTCCCTGAAAAAAATAGATGAAAAAAAGAAAAGGGGCCAGGGTACAGACACCCTAGCTATTAGCTCTTGTGTTGGGGAAAATCAATGCAGAGCAAAACAGCATTTAAAAAAAAAAAAAGTTACCACAAATTTATGACTGGGTTTTTTTTGTTGTGAGGGAATATGTATATATATATTTTTTTTCTTTCAAAACAAAGGTTACAGGGATGTTATAGTTGTGTTCTGAATTTACTGTACAAAACTGTAGAATTCAGCATTTATAGTTAGTTATTTCAAGTAACTATAACTAGCGGCCTAAGGTAACTATAACTCATGGGACCGCCATGCACACATTTTTCTTCATTGATTTGACTGCTAATGTTTCATTTATATTTTGAATGATGTTATATATGTGTGTGTGTGTGTGTGTGTGTGTGTGTGTGTGTATATATGTATGTATATATATATATATACATATATATATATATATATATTGTTTTTTCCACAGGAATACAACAAAGGCTACAGGGACATTAGAGTTTTTAGGCTTTACACTTACCTGCAAAATACTTACATTTTCGTTGTAAAGGCATATGCATGGTAATCACTTGTGTGTTAAAGGCATGAGTCATAAAGGCATATACATGGTAATGGAACTGTGTTAAAGGCTTGTGTGGCAATGGCATTCGTGGTTCCATAATACATCTTTATCAGTTATTGAAGATGATGAGGTATGAACATTGGAGTCTGAACTGTTGCAAGAATCTATTGTGTGATTCCAGTAGTGAATGCCAGCATACCGTATGATCAGTTTATTGAGAGAATAAATAAGTGCGTCAACAATAAAGGAACTGTATCCAAACAACCAATGATCATCGGTCCTTGTGAACCGCCAAGGTATCAATCAAGGGGGGTGTAGGAATGGAATGGGAGGAAAAAAAAAGAACACAGAATAATATACAACTAGGCATTTACCACTGCTGTGCTCAGCCACTGCTAGGTGGTCTGCTAAATTTTGCCTTGCTACTAAGTGGCTGTCTGTGATGGCGGTTTCCGCCATGATTGTGATCAAATTATTGTTTACCGCTGGCCTATTGGCGGTATTACCGCCACTTTAACACCGACCACCAGGGTTGTAATGAGGGCCTAAGTGCCATGTAGTTGCTTCGTAACCTGTCGGATTTGTATGGGCTTTAAAGTTTTATGTGGACATCATTATCCCAAGTGCATGCGAAACCTAGCTCTCGGCACTGGAACATTGCTTTGTTTTGGAACTGAAAGGGGCCCTCCATTAAGTGGAGGACTGTTGTTGAAGAATGGGCTCCTTTCAACTTGTAGCCCGTTGGCAAAGACCTGGATTCGGAGACCTGGGTGCCTGCTTTAATGTGCTGTTTTGGTGGGGGCGCTCTGCCCCCTACTCAGACTGCCCTCCCCCTGGGGCATGGCCTGCCTTAGTGAACAAAGGGCCCATCTACAGGTATTGTCAAAGTGCATGATGATGGCCCTGCTGCCCGACCCCTGAACACCTGTGCATTTCTGGCATCAGGGGTAAAGCTTTCTGGGTGTTGATGCACTGGGTGGGTGGGGGTGGCACGCAAGTCAAGAGTCTTAAAAACATCCTGCCTGTGAACGCACTTCGAAAGTTTAATTATTTTCAAAACAATTTTTTTATGTTTTTTTTTTTATTTACTAATCCGTTGTGGAATTGCCCCAATGTGTACTTCCTAAAAACATAAATGGAGACTATCAAATTGATGTTTAAGGTATGTGTTTTAGTAAAATTGTACACAAACTCATATTCAATTAAGTAATTGTAGCCTAGAAGGTTGTTTTAATATATATTTCCAGATTTGAGGTCACATGACGGATCCTTGAATCCCATGTGACAGAGCAACAAATAGATTTAATTGGTTAAAACATCTGCCAAATTTTCCTAACGGAAGTTCCTTAACATTTTTTCTTCTTTTGGTGTGTCTGTTCAAAATTCACACCTTTGAGACAGTTGGAGTCTTTTGTCTTTTGGCTCAGTGTTATTTTCTTTTTCTTGAAAAAATGGGATCTGGGCAAGATAGAGACCAGGAGGTTCAGGAACCACAGCCTTCATCAGAAGAACAAGAACCTCCCAAGAAAAACGAGTCAATTACCTGGATTTTTTTTTTGATTTCTTCAGGGGAGAAGAAGGTGATCGCAGAGGTTGTGAAATGCAACCTTTGTATTAAGGAGCTGTTGCGAGGTCGACCTGTAAATACTCTTATGGGACGAGTAGTATGTTACAGCACCTATGGATAATCTACTCCCAAATCCTCGCAAGGGCGAAGAATGAAAGAAACGCATTGCATGCCTCAACATCTGCTGCGGCGCAATTAGCTCCCGGGGACCCAGTGGTGGCTGCAGTGACATCTCATCTGCTGCGTGTCATTAGATAACTCCTGAAAGGTGCCACATTTTGCAGTGTGCAACAATGTCATTACAATTGGGGAGCAGCTTGTCCTGCTTTGATACAGGCTGCAAAAAGCCACAGATGCTAATATTGATAGAGATAAAAATGATGGCATTGTACGCCATGAAATGTGCGTGCATAACAACAAACTTGCATCTTGTTGATTTCACCTGATAAGACCTCCGAGTCAACTCCGAGTCAGAAATATGTGGTCAGGCAAGCCGTGGGACCTAGGCCTGAAGCAGCTGATTGACAGATCACAGGTGGGGTGACACATAGCCCGTAGACAAATGCGCAAACAGAAAAAACCCAGATTGATCCCTCAGATAGGCAGTGACACCACAATAGTTGTAGGAAATTGGCCCCAATAAAACACATTTGGACAGAGGGGTGCATGTTCCCAAAACACCATAAAGTTAGATGCCGCACAAAGCTAGGAACACTCATCCAATCCGAACACAACACATAGTGATAACGCGCTCCCCATGTGGGTCATCTGGACATGCTACCTACTTTCCCCGCAATGTCAAGACCCACCTGCTCACTTTATCAGGTGGTCAGATTTATGACGCCATGACTAGGCTCAGATTCCTTTATCCAAAGAATGTACAGAATTGTTTTATAACCCTTCAAGAACTGTATAGAAGGTCGCTCCGAAGTCTGTAACTTTGTGTGACAGTCATCAGACCCTGGCTCTGTACTTTGCTTTCCTGGCCGCTGTGTTTAATTAAACCAACTGTCCCTGTTTTGCCAAACGCCTCTTGTCTTTCATTTCTTTAAGGTAAATCCACATTTGAGCAACATTTTGACGAGCCAGATAGGAGAGACTGGTCCTCCAGCCGAAGGAAGGGGACCCCACCCGTACAGTTTTACATCTGCGCAAACATGGAGAGGTGAGAAGATGCTGCAATTGATTGAAAGTTCTACTGAATCCTTGGGCAGAGGTCCATCTTGAAGCCACCGTCAGTGGGTAAGAGACTACATCTGACTCTTAGTCCCAGCATTTGGTGCATGGCAAAGTAGGGCACTGCTTGGACCGCTGGGCGGGACACAGATAGTATGACTGATCCGGAGTGTGATATAGGGCTCAGCTTGGACCACTGGGCGAGACACAGGTCGCACCCCTGACTCTGGGTGTGATATAGGGCACCCCTTGGACCACAGGGTGAGACACAGATGGTACGCCTGACCCTGGTTGTGATATAGAGCTCCGCTTGGACCGCTGGGAGGGACACAGATGGTACGCATGACCCTGGGTGTGAAATAGGGCTCCGCTTGGACCACTGGGTGAGACTGAGATAATATGCATGGCCCTTGGTGTGATAATGGGCTCCTCTTGGAGCGCTGGGTGAAATACAGATGATACACTTGACCCCTGAGTATGACATAGGGACAAGCCCTGAATGCTTGGACCACTGACTGTGACACAGATGGTATGCATAGGCTCTGGGTGTGATATAGGGCCAACACCTCAATCTTATTTTTTTAGTCTAAAAGGGTTTCTCAGCACTAACCCGTCTCTTGAACACTAGTGGTGTCTGAAAGAAGTGAGAGGTGTTATTCTGTTGGATGGCTGGGTGTGGCACAGATGGTATGCCAAGCCACTGGGTGTGAAATAGGGTGCACTTTCGACTTTAGGGACAAGATTTGGATATTGGCGATTAGGTGTAGTTTGTGTATGATTGAGGATGACCTGTAGTTGACGAGCTGTTCCTTCTTCTCCACATAAAATTGTTGTTATGTTTGTCCCCGGGCCGATATCGACAGACCACCAGGCTCACTTAGTGCCATGTACTGCGCAGAGTCTCCCCTCGACATCAGACAGCATGCGCTAGAAGCAGGATAAGGGTTTTTTCGGACAGTTGCCATCTTTTCTCTGTAATTTATTCCTCTTTTGTCTCTCTCTCTCCTCTCCATACTTCCATTGTGGTCTTTCATTTGATGCATTGTTGATGTTGTGGGGCCGATAAACTATTGCAACTATATTTCATATTGAAATGCTATGTCTCATTAAATGTTTTAATGTGCATATGAAGAAATCGTTATCTTTCTCTCACAAATCGTTATACCATATTTGCTGTTCCGCTGCTAAAAACAGTTTACAATGTTTGCACTAACCATTGCACTTTCTTTCTTCATATGCATTGTTCTATGCATTGTGAAATGTCTGTTTGACGCATCTCTATCTGAAGTTGAGCTCATAGCTAGTAGTTAAATCCGGCATAATCCTGTGTACATATTGCCCCACGATCAGAGTAGAATCTAGGATTGTTTGAAACTCAAGAAAGTTAGAAACTTACCAGTCTCTTAAAAAGGTTCCCAACCCATCATGAAGTCCCCGTTAAGCCACATGCAAACTAAATTTCCCACACAGGGTAAAAAGCTAGAAAAATACTGCTGTGGATGGCATGCACCTACTAAGGCACACTTGTTCCCCTGGCCAGCAGGGGGAGCCTTCGACAGACATCAACACAATAGAGCACACAAGGACACACATTCAGACCAAATTTGTAGAGCAAAAGAAGGCTAAAAGAGAGTCACTGTTAAAACTATGGAGCATATTCGACCTGAAACCACCTAGAACCCATGAGCAAGGCTTCCATACCACCCCCACCATACGGAGGTACTTTCTCTAAAGTCTGCCATCCCAGCTGTCCCCGCACTAGGCTACATCAGTCCAACAGTTGTGGGGCCCAGAGGGCCATGCAGCAAGCAGCTGGATCCAGGGCTGGGGGATGCCAGTCCCAGCCCAGGTTGGTGCTAGGGTTCCCCAAACTCGACCCTCTGTCTGTCACACTCCCTCATTCAAACCCCAACAGCGCAGGGAGCATAAACACCAACCCCAGACAGAATTCTCCCAGGTGACTGGGAGGTTCATAGTGGTACTGGACAGTGACACCACCAGTGGAACGGAGGAAATAATTCCCAGCCTTCCAGGACCGACATCGAAGAGGGAGCCATAGGGTATACACCCCTAAGGTATGCCCAAGCAGCGGAAAAGATGACAGAGAGTGAGCTTGAGAATACGTTCCCACCAAGGAGAAGCGCGGGCAACACTGAGCGAAGGAGACAGCCCAGGTAGGAGTTATAAGAAAGGCACAGGTTGAGAAGAGAGCGAGCTCTCGCCTGGGAACCGCAAAGGGAGAAAAGAGCAACAGGCCCTCCCCTGGAGCAGAGCGGTTCCAGGCCCCAGGCTCCAAGCAAAGAGGAGTCCAAAGTATAACAGAAGGGAGGTCCCCCTTGGGAACACAAACCCAGCCAGACCGTTAGCGCAGGAGAGAGGCTGACCAAGAAATAACAGATCAGAGTAGTCTAGTCCAAACCTATTTAAGGCACAGGAGAAGGAAAATTACACCTTTACGCATGCACAAGAAGAGTAGTGACAAAGATGTCCGCCGCTCCCGCCGAACGCACAGGTCAGACAGACTGACCCTTAGAGAGATAGGGGGTCAATACGACCTCGACAGTCTTTTTTCAAGAGCGCCGAGGGACCGCCGTACGAAGACCGCCTGTGCAGGCGGTTTGCCGCTCGGCCTATTATGACCGTTGGCAGCTCTCCGTCCCTTTACGAACGGAGAGCCGCTAACAGCCATACTGGCGGGAGGCGGGGAAGTGGAGGTTGCTCCACCTCCACAGCCACGCCAACAGAACACCGCCCAGCGAATCACGTCCTGTGATTCGCCATGGCGGTGTTCTGTTGGCGGTGTGGTGTCGGCGAAGCTGCCCCCATGGCTCCCGTCCCCTCCCGGAGGATCGACGGAACAGGTAAGTCGATTGTCCGTTAGGGGAGGGGGGTGGGGGGGTGTTGTGTGCGTGCAAGGGGGTGTGCGTCTGTGTATGTAGAGGGGTGTATGAGTGCGTGTATGCTTGCGGGGGTGTTGTGTGTATGGGAATGAGTGTGTGTATGTCTGTATGGATGTGTGCGTGTATGTTTGAATGTGGGTGTGCATGTCTGTCTGTGTGTGTGGATGTTGGCATGTATGTCGGGGTGTGTGCGTGTGTGTGTTGGTGGTGCCTGCATGCGTGTCGGGTGTGTGTGAGGTATGTGATGTTGGGGGTCGGGTTGGGGAGGGGGGCCCTGCCACCTTTGTGGGGTGGAAGGGGTGGTGGAGGGTGTAGGGGAGGGAGTCGGGTGGGGGTGAGGGGTGGGGGAGACCCCTATCAGTGCCAGGGAAGGAATTCCCTGGCACTGATAGTGCTTACCGCCATGGATTTCATGGCGGTTCAAATCGCTGGAAATCCACGGTGGTAAGCCGGGTCCAAATCCCACCGGCGGTATAGTGACGGCCGCCGGGCTGGAGACCCAGGTCTCCATCCCGGCGGGCGGAACGGAGAACCGGTGGATGACAATGGCGGTAACCGCCATGGTCATAATTACCCAAGGTAAGACCGCCAGCCTGTTGGCGATCTTACCGCCGGTTCTCCGCCATCCGCCAGGGTCGTAATGACCCCCATAGTGTCTAGAGAAGAAGGCAAGGTCTTTGCGCCACCATTTTGCAACCTGCTAGCCCACTGGACCGAAAGGGAGGGCCAGTATGATAAACCCTGGCCAGAGGGGGGATCCTTCGAACCAGAGGACATGGCCGTTGTGGAAGACTGCACCCAGCATGGAGGGGGGGACTCCAAATGGAACTTTGCCTACATGCAGGAATGCCTTAGAATATGGGAGCACTAATATGAGGAAAAACCTGCAGATCTGCTATAAGCCAAAATATGCCTGTTGTTACAGATGGTCACATCAGGGACCATCTATGTGCTGGGCGCAGATGAACAAAGAAAGGCTCAGGACCAAACTACCCCATTGATGGATGGGGCAGGAAAATGGATCTTATGTTTTGATAAAAACACTGCAGGCATAAACCTAGCAATAGGTGATCTCAAGAGTCTGCTCAGCAGCATCATCAAAGAGCAGACTAACACAGTGTTTTCCCAAGCACGAATCCCAACAGGCATGCTGATTAATAATGAACATGACAGGGTTGCATTCAATTCATCCAGACACCAGGTATCGACGGCCCTGTGGAAATGTTCCCTGACTGCCTGGATATAGAAGGATTAATGGCGAAGACCATGAAGCTTGGGGAAACCATGACTGACTTTCTAGACATAATGAGGGTACAATTGGAGCAGGAGACAGGACAACCATGGACTGATAGGGATCCCCAGGTTGCCTTCTTTTTCAACATCCTCAAAAAGGGGCTGCCCACCGAAATACAGAGTGGGCTGGGCCCCGTATTAGGGTTAGACACCAAACCTTGGCAAGAAATACAGGCCCACATATCACACTACTACAAGAAGAAGCAGAAAAAGGACAGGGAAAAAATGAGCAATCCCAGGAGGACATTGCTAGGCTGGTCGTACATAAGTTAAAAAGACCGCCTTTGAGGGAGCCACGCAGGCCGCAAGCATGCAAATTGCACCAGTTTTGAAGGGAGCTCTGTCTCAGAAACCCAGACGGTTTCCATCTGTCCTAACAGCAGAGGTCAGAGAGGCTCCCAGGGAGAGTGCTACTACTGCCGCAGAATGGGTCACATGGCTGATTGATGCCTCCTAAAGGTGTATCATGAGCAAGAGCGATAAGCCTCGGCCAGTCCCAGCAAAATCCCCATCCACAAAACTAAGGCCCTCATTCTAAGTCTGGCGGGCGGCGGAGGCCGCCCGCCAGACTTCCCCCCTCCAAAATACCGCTCCGCGGTCCAGAGACCGCGGAGGGTATTCCAAGTTTTCCCCTGGGCTGGCGGGCAGCCGCCAAAAGGCCGCCCGCCAGCCCAGGGGAAAACAACCTTCCTACGATGAAGCCGGCTCGTAATCGAGCCGGCGGAGTGGGAAGTTGCGACGGGTGCTACTGCACCCGTCGCGTATTTCACTGTCTGCTATGCAGACAGTGAAATACTAGCGGGCCCTCTTACGGGGGCCCCTGCAGTGCCCATGCCATTGGCATGGGCACTGCAGGGGCCCCCAGGGGCCCCGCGACACCCCCTACCGCCATCCTGTTCCTGGCGGGCGAACCGCCAGGAACAGGATGGCGGTAGGGGGTGTCAGAATCCCCAAGGCGGCGCAGCATGCTGCGCCGCCTTGGAGGATTCATTTGGGCAGCGGGAAACTGGCGGGAGACCGCCAGTTGTCCCGGTCCGACCGCGGCGTTACCGCCGCGGTCGGAATGCCCAAGGGAGCACCGCCGGCCTGTCGGCGGTGCTCCCGCCCCCGTTGACCCTGGCGGTTCTGTACCGCCAGGGTCATAATGAGGCCCTAAGTCTCCCCAAATACATCCTACATTCAGTCGCAGGGAAGTCAGGGAGCCACCACACCACTCCAGCTGGGACCAAGTAGTTGGCCAAACACATGGCACAGCAACAGTCGACAGGGAGCCCAGCCCAGCAAGGACCGGGGCCACAGCCACGGCAGAAAGGGGTAACTGTCTGGGAAGGCAGTGCCTTTATAGAATTGCAGAATCCAAGTATGCAGCTGGTCCGAAATCCCCAATAAGTTTACATTCACATCATACCCACTTCGAAACTCATTTAAAAAATAAACACTAGTAACAACATTAGGAGAAAACTCCTTTACTTACATTCAAGAAAACTCAGGGCTGCTGTACACTTTGTCGATCAGGAATCCACACTAGAGTCTGCCATTCGGCTGCCTGCAGGGGGCCTAGGCCACACCCCGCTGCTGGTCCCCCAGGGCGGGGTTGGCTGGCCATGCCCCATGGGAAGGGCAGTCTGACTAGGGGGCAGAGCGCCCCCACCAAAACAGCACATTAAAGCAGGCACCCAGGTTTCCGAATCCAGGTCTTTGCCAACGGGCTACAAGTTGAAAGGAGCCCATTCTTCAACAACAGTCCTCCACTTAATGGAGGGCCCCTTTCAGTTCCAAAACAAAGCAATGTTCCAGTGCCGAGAGCTAGGTTTCGCGCGCACTTGGGATAATGATGTCCACATAAAACTTAAAAGCCCATACATATCCGACAGGTTACGAAGCAACTACATGGCACTTAGGCCCTCATTACAACCCTGGCGGTCGGTGTTAAAGTGGCGGTAATACTGCCAACAGGCCGGCGGTAAAAAATATGGGATCACGACCATGGCGGAAACCGCCATCACAGACAGCCACTTTAACACATCGACCGCTACGGCGGTAGCAACAAACACCGCGTGGTAACCGCCAACAGACAGGCGGAAGACAATGTACCGCCCACACTATTACAAGGCACCAATTCGCCAGCTTTTCGGGGGTGGGACCAGCGCCATCAAAAGCACGACGGAAACAGTACACAGAAGGGAAACTACTCACCTTTCGACACCCAAGGAAGAACTAGGACGCCATGGAGCCCGAATTGCAGATCCTACCCATGTTGCTGTGTCTATTAATACACCACGAAGTGGAAAGAAGGCGGCGGCGGCGGCAACGACAACGGTGAGTACTGCACCTAGCACACATGGGAGGGGAGGAGGGAAAAGAGAGTGACTCACGCGACACGCAACACCCCCACCCCCCACCCACAACAACACACACTCACACACATATCCAACAACATCACAGATACACCCCGTCACCCCCTGGAAGAATGCAAGGACAAAACAAAATTAGTCTAACTAGTGTTATATTGGAACATTCAGATAGATCAAGCGAGCAGCAAATAATCAGTATACACAAATATTTACATCAAGTACACAAGTCCGTACACTGTCCCATGAAATGTCCATGGACCAGTGGTCCCAAAAAGCATAGGCGAAGCCTACACATGACACCTGCCTCAAAATGGAGAGAACACTGCAGGGGCATCAGGTCGATATAAAAACAGGCACCTCAGGGGGAAGGGGAGGGGGGCACCTCGGCCGGATGATGGTAAGACGCCACTGCTCCTCGAGGGGGCTCCATGCCCACTGCTTTGTCCTGGGGAGTGCAAAGCCACAGTCTCTCAAGTCTCTCAAGTGGGTGTACTGCCCTCTGCTTGGTCCTGGGGAGTGCACAGCCACAGTCTCTCAAGTCTCTCAAGTGGGTGCACTGCCCACTGCTTGGTCCTGGGGAGTGCTAAGCCACAGTCTTTCAAGTGGGTGGTTTGCCCACATGTTCTGAAGGGGGCTTTGTGCCCAGAGTGCTTCATCCTGCCAAGCACTGGGTGAGTGGATGTATCTCTCCACTGGTTCTGGAGGGGCCTTTGTGCCCAGAGTGCTTCATCCTGCCAAGGACTGGGTGAGTGGATGCATTTCGCCACTGGTTCTGGAGGGGGCTTGGTGCCTAGTGATTCTGCACCGGGGGTGTGGCAGTTGACATCCTCTCACCTGGGTGTCTTAGCCACGCAATGTACCTAGAACAGGTAGCATGTTACTCCATGGAGGTAGAGTTATACTCCATCCTGCGGCGACTTAGGCTGCCAATTGCTGGTTCGTGTCAGTGCTGGAGGTGGTGTCTCAAGTGGCATGTCCAGAGTCCAGGACATCACCTGCAGACTCTGACGGCTGCCCACTGGGGATGGGGCTGATGGCATCGTCTGTGCACGTGGCGGTGCTGATGGTGGTGCAGGTGGCGGTGGCTGTGGCGGAGATGCTGCCAGTGCTGGCTGTGGTGCAAGTGACTGTTGTGGTGGATGGAGACACCATACCGTCTCCGGCAGCCTCGCATGGCTGATCCTTGGGGAGGATGCTGCAGCCTGACGTTGTGGCAGCGGTGGTGCAGGTGGCGGTCGGAGCGGCGGTGGTGACTGTGGTGCAGGTGGCTGCCATCCCTGATGATATGGTGGTCACCAGCCCCTCACCAGGAGACATCGTGCCCTGAGGTGACATGCCCTTTGGCTTGTGGCCCTTCCCCATCTTGACAGTTGCTGCAGGGACCTTGGCACTGTCTTCACAGTGTTGGGGCGAGGCCTTGCTGGGTGGGTGGTGTGACTTTCCCCTGCTGGGAGCCGGCCCCTTTTTGACCTTTGCAGGTGGTGGAATAGGATGACAGTCGCTGCAGGGACCTTGGCACTGTCCTCTCAGTGTTTGGGCGAGGCCTTGCTGGGTGGGTGGTGTGACTTTCCCCTGCTGGGAGCCGACCCCTTTTTGACCTTTGCACGTGGTGGAATAGGGTGGTCTTTCTTATCTGTCGGTGGCACACTGGCAGCCCTGACGGGTGCCCCCTTCGGTCGGATCGGACTAGCTGGGACCACAGTGGATGCAGATTTGGTGGCTGAGGTGCTGGGCTGGGATCTAGACATCCTGGGCCTAGGGGAAGGACTGAGGGAGGTGTAGGGAAGAGGTTAATGTATGCTAGGAAATTATTTTTAGACACACTGGGACAGGAAGATGGAGGGGGTGGGGGAGTGGAGGAAGAGGTAGTGGTTGTAGAGGGTGTACGTCTGCTGAGTTTGGGTGAAGGTGCATGGGGTGGAGGCTGTTGTGAGGTGGATGGCTGTTGAGTGGGTATGTGCCTGTGTTTGTGTACTTTGGGAGGAGGGCTCACAGACACACTCGGAGAGGACACAGGGGACGTGTGAATGGTAGTGGGGGTGGTGATTGCACGTGAGCGGTGTGTAGTGATGGGTGTGCTGGTGATGGAGGTAGTGGCAGATGATGTGGTGCATGCAGGTGTGAGTGGAGACGAGACAGGGAGGGAGGTGGAGGACGTGGAGGAGGGGGACACAGTGGAGGAAGTGGATGTTGGTAAGTGTGCATGGATATGGTGCTTGTGTGAGTGCCTGTGGGATGTGTGGTGCTTATGTTTTCCTGAGCCACTTTTGTGTGTTGGTGTGTGTGCATGCTGGTCTGATGGTGTGCTTGGGATAGGCTGAGGTAGAGGGGATTGGGTCGGGGTAGTGGAAGTTGGAGGGAGGAGGCTGGACACAGGGACAATGGCTGCCATCAGTGCTGAGGTCAGAACCTGAAATGCTCTCTGTTGGGCCGCCATGCCAGAATGAATGCCCTACAGGTATGCATTTGTTTGCTGCAAATGCCTCTCGACACCCTGGATGGCATTCAGAATGGTTGACTGCCCAACAGTGAGGGATCTCAGGAGGTCAATAGCCTCCTCAATGAGGGCAGCAGGGCTGACTGGGGCAGGGCCTGAGGTGCCTGGGGTGAAGGAGATGCCGACCCTCTTGGGTGAGCGGGCACGGGAAAATGGCTGAGGGGCTGCCGGGAGGGCGCTACTGGTAGGGGGGGTGGTGGCTGTACTTGTTGTTGGGGTGGGCACAGAAGTGTCCGCCACCGCCAGGTACCTTCCAACAGAGGAGGAGTCGCTGTCCCTGGTATCCCCTCCTGTACCCGTCGTGGAGCTCCCCCTCGCCCTCCATCCCACTGGTGCATTCACCCTCCGTGGATTCACCCTCCTGGGCCATGTGGGATGCAGCTTCCTCCGTCGCCGGTGCCTCTGCTCCTCCGCCAGATGATGCCAATGCACACAAGGACAGGGTGACAAAACAAGAAGGGGGGAGAAGGCAGAGAACACACATGGTCAATGCCAGCAACACCACTACCGTTGGCGGACACAACACACAGGGGGCAGCCCAATGTACTAGGCCATGCACTACCAGTTAGTAGGAAAGTCACCAGGCCATGGGATACAATTCCCAACGCCATTAGCTGCACACCTGGAACCCACAGGAGCCTTCCCAGTAGTAGATGCCCACTAACACTATTGGGGTTGGAGTGCCTCAGAGCCTGCCCAACAAGGGGCCTACACTGCCATGTTTGCCGTGGCCTAGGGGCACCCACAGCCCACTTCCCCCACCCAGATACTTTAAAGCGCACAGAGTCAGCTTTATGTCACTGTACTCACCCCCTTGTGGCTGCTGTGATGCCCTCAAGCGCCCATCCAACTCCAGATAGGCCACCGCCAGGATGCGGAACATCAGGGGGGTCATGGTGCAAAGGGCACCCCTTCCAAGTTGGGAGGCCAGCCCCAGCTGGGCCTCCGCTGTCTTCTTGCTCCAGCGGGGCAGGTCCTCCCATCTCTTGCAGCAGTGGGTGTTCCGTCTATGATAGACCCCCAGGGTCCGCACTTCCTTTGCGATGGCACACCAAATACCCTTCTTCTGGTGGGTGCTGACCTAGAGGAAAGGTACAGGAGGAAAGGACATTACTCACCCGCCCGGACCATCAGACTCATTGCCCACCATTTCCCAACCATGCCCTGACACACATACACTCACCATCCTCACATGCAGCCCTCAGCCCCCCCCACATGTATCTTCCCTCTACACCACTCCAAACAGGCATTGCCCACGCATCATGCTCACAGTGTACTCACCTGTTTGTCTAGAGGACCGTAGAGTAGTGTGTATTGGGGGAGGACCCCATCCACCAGTTTGTCCAACTCCTCCGCGTCCATCACCGCCGGCGTACATTGCCATTGGCTCCTGGAACCCATAGGGCCCAATGATAACCAACGCTGAATTACGCGGTGTTCTTCGACCGCCTACCGCGACGCAGCACAACGCTAGCGCAGTTACCGCATTTCCCATTGTCCCTCCTCAGGGGGGCACATGGCATGGCACCTAACTGCATCACAGCACATTTTGGCACATATACGGACTAACTACGCCACATACGGATTTACTCACATTACTGCAGACACACTTGTGCAACCTATGTGGTACGTGACCCTCTGCTCACCGTTCTCCTCCATAGGCCACAACCGCTGGGGCAGATGATGAGATGGCGGCATCCTCTGGTGTACAGACCCCTGGTGGACCTGTCGACAATGGAAGATACGGGAGCACTGCCAGAGGGTGATCCAACAGCTCGGACCGCATGCTACACTATAGCAACAGCATCAGTCCTAGGCATTTGCTTTCCAAAGGAGCCACATCTCGCAATTTGGGATGGGTGACCCGCAATTATTATTTTCACCAGACACACAGTTTGCTGAAAGTAAGTGACTGTTCCTTAGTTCATAGACTAGGGTGTTTTATTAGTATTTACATTTTTGGTCATAGGAGAAGTTGCATTTTGGTCCCGATGAAGCGTCAATGGATCCGGCTGGACCACCAGACGTGAAACATGTTGACTCTTGATTAGAGGTCCTATGATACTTTCTGACCTCTCATTTTTACTGAAAGTAACTGAGCATGACCACTCATACCTTACTTTCATTTGTTTTTAATCTTGGCCTATACCTCATACTAGCTGAATAAACTGGTGATGTTATTTGAGGTTTAGAGCCAATTTTAGCTATTTCCTTCTCTCCTGATTATTTAGTGCCTGCAGATAAGTATTGGCCACAAGATAGCCGTTTACTACATAAGAACTCCGGCAAAGAGCTTCCCTCTGGGGATCCCGTCAGACATTGCAGAGCCGGTCTAATGAGGAGCATTCCCAATGATGAAGCAAGGCATCCATTGGGATGTGTAAGGCTCTTGCTCCTAAAGAGTCAGGTTTCCCTGCTTTTCTATCCCGTAACAGTGTACTCTATTGGTCTTTTATGAGTGACAATGGAAGACAGACACATCATAATCACCTACAGACTTGATCGTGCCACAATCCAAGACCTGTGTGCCCAATTGGAGCCAGACCTGATGTCATCTATCTGCCATCCCACAGGAATCCCCCCTCTAGTGCAGGTCCTGTCAGTGCTCCATTTCCTGGCAAGTGGCTCCTTTCAAACAACAGTGGCCATGGCATCAGGGCTGTCTCAGCCAATGTTTTCTAACGTGTTGACCAGAGTGTTGTCTACCCTGCTGAAACACATGAGCAGCTATATCGTGTTTCCCCAGATGGAGGATTTTCCCACTGTAAAGGCTGACTTTTATGCCCTGGGACACATCCCCAACATCATTGGTGCCATTGATGGTACACATGTGGCATTTGTCCCCCCCGCAGAAATGAAATAGTGTACAGAAATAGAAAAAGCTACCACTCGATGAATGAGCAGATAGTGTATTTGGCAGACCTGTACATCTCTCATGTGAATGCCAAGTATCCTGGCTCTGTGCATGACGCCTACATTTTGAGGAATAGCAGTATCCCTTATGTGATGGGCCAACTCCAGAGGCACTGGGTGTGGCTAATAGGTGAGGCCAAGGTCCCCACACAGCATGAGTAGGTGTCTGGGTATGAGGTTATCCCTAAGGGTTAGTGTGTGTCTAACAGTTATCCCTCAAAATTTGCAGGTGGCTCTGGTTACCCCAACCTCTCATGGCTACTGACCACAGTGAGGAATGCCAGGACAAGGGCAGAGGACCGCTACTATGAGGCACATGGGCGAACCAGGCGTATTATTGAGAGGACGTTCGGCCTCCTGAAAGCCAGATTCCGGTGCCTCCATCTCACAGGTGGCTCCCTATACTACTCACCAAAGAAGGTGTGCCAGATAATCGTGGCATGCTGCATGTTGCACAACCCATCATTGCGACGCCAGGTGCCTTTTCTGCAGGAGGATGAGCATGGTGATGGTCTTGTGGCAGCGGTGGAGCCTGTGGACATTGAGGAAGAGGAGGCAGAGGAAGAAGATATTGACAACCGAACGAACATCATCATGCAGTACTTCCAGTGACGCACAGGTAAGAGACTGTAACTCCTCGTCACATTTCAGAATACTGTAGGACATTGTATAAGTCAGCCTCTTAACCTCTGTCTATGGACACTGACAGTTCACTTTGGATTTTCATTTTTCAGATCTGGGTACCTCATTCTGCCTTCTGCTATATGTACTGCTGCCCAACAACTGTCGTACATTGGTTTGAGCAAATTAACATTTACATTGCTATTTGTTGCTAATGTTGTAATAATACATTTGTGAAAGACCAGACTCCAGATTGGATTGTGATTAGAGGGTGTTTATTTAGGGGCTAATGAGTATAAGGGTATGTGCAAGGGGCTGGGGTGATGATGGAGGAAGGTCCACAGTAGAGTCCAGTTTCTTTGCATCACAGGTGCATTGTCCAATGGGGCATAGGAAGGGGAGTAATGGCAGTTCAAGGTGGACAGGGTGACAGAGTAGGACAGAAGGGTGACAATCAGGAGGGTCTTATTTCCTGGCGGGGGTCTTGGCAATGTTCTCTGTCTTCTGTCTGGATCGCAGGGACCGTTTGTGGGGTAGTTCTCCTTCTGCAGGGGGTGGGGTGCTGGTGGCCTGTTGTTCCTGTGGCAGGGCCCCCTGTCCACTAGCGCCGGTGGAGGTGGAGGGCTGTTCCTCCATTTGGCAAGTGTCAGGGGCCCTTTGTTGTGCCACTGCCTCCCTCATGGTCTTGCCTATGTCAGCCAGCACCCCTGCTTTGGTGACCAGAATGGTGTATATGTTGGTGAGGGCCTCCCTGATCCCCATGCATTGTCCCTCCTGCAGCCGCTGGGTCTCCTGAAACTTGGCCAGTACCCTGCCCATGGCCTCCTGGGAATGGTGGTATGCTCCCATGATGTTTGAGAGTGCCTCGTGGATGGTTGGTTCCCTGGACCTGTCCTCCCAATGTCACACAGCAGTCCTCCCAGCTTCCCTGTGGTCCTGTGCCTCTGTCCCCTGAACCGTGTGCCCACTGACACCAGGTCCCTGATTGTCCTGGGTTAGTGGGTTTGCCTGGGGTCCATGTAGTGGTGGACACACTGCTGATTGATGTGTCCTTGGGACAGTGGCATGGGCCCGCTGGGTGGGTGCTGTGGTGATGTTTCCTGAGGGGGGAGGTTCTGTGGTGGCTTGGGACTGTGGCATGGGAACCGACTGTCCAGAGGTCCCTGATGGGCCCGCCTGGTCATCTTGATGATATAGTAGTAAAGATTTGACTTACCAGAGTCCAGTCCTCCTGCTACTCCTGCGAGGCCCTCAGGATGCATGATCGCCAAGACTTGCTCCTCCCATGTTGTTAGTTGTGGGGGAGGAGGTGGGGGTCCACCGCCAGTCCTCTGTACGGCCACCTGGTGTCTTGATACCACGGAACGTACCTTCCCCTGTAGGTCGTTCCACCTCTTCCTGATGTCATCCCTTGTTCTTGGATGCTGTCCCACTGTGTTGACCCTGTCCACAATTCTCCGCCATTGCTCCATCTTCCTTGCACTGGATATCTGCTGCACCTGTGATCCGAATAGCTGTGGCTCTACCCAGATGATTTCCTCCACCATGACCCTGAGCTCTTTCTCAGAAAACCTGGGGTGTCTTTGAGGTGCCATGATGTGGTGTGAGTGATGGTTGATGTGATGTGTGGGGGGTTGTGGATTGAGGTGCGTGGATGGTGTATGAGTGATGGTGTTGTGTGCCTCTGGATGCTGGTGTGGTCTTTGCTTTTCTCTCTCTCTGCTTCTTCAAAATTTTTCGCTGTAAGGGGTTGTGGCTAATGTGGGTGTATGTTTTATAGTGGTGTGAGTGTGTGGGTGTGGTGTGTGTATATGTGTTAGGTGTGTGTATTTTGAATTGTCCAATGTTGTGTAGTTTTGTAAGTGTGTGTATTTTGAGTGCAGCGGTGTGTACCGCCAATGGTTTACCGCGGTTGAAAGACCGCAGCGTTGATTCGTGGGTCGTGATACTGTGGGCGTATTCCTGTTGGCGTAACGGTGAGGGTTTTGCTATTGCCAGTTTATCACTGACTTTGGTCTGGCGGACTTGTGTGTCTGCATAGTGGCAGAATTCTCAGTGTGGGTCATAATACCCGTTGCGAATTTCCGCCATGGACATGGTATGTTGGCGGCCGTCAGCACGGTGGTAAGCGTAATTTACCGCCAGGGTTGTAATAAGGCAATTTGTCAGTTGAGAAATTTACCAGAGCAATCAGCCGTCCCATTTTGTTATTCGCATCGGGCAATCTCAACGACTCTTGACCATGTGTCTCCAAAACAGCGAGAGTAGTGTTTCACTGGTCTGAAATCCCTGACCATGACCACGGGCAGGAGGCCTAAAACATCCTGGATCCGAGGAGAGGGGATGCCAGGAGGAAAACGGACTCTGTAAATGAACAACACAGCTCCATGCGAGGTGCAAGGAAACACTCATCACCGCGTCAAGCCTGTCAGTCAGATCAAACAAAAACACACACACACACACTGTCCGGGGAAGCAATAGGCCTGATCCCAATCATTGCCACATCAAACTCATACAGAGGCCACGGAGCACCTCTCCGACCCCCTCAGGCAAAACACAATAAAACAGCATCACATGAAGATCTAGGAAAGCGACCCACAAAAGAAGCCCAACACAAAGGGGGTCATTATGAACATGGCAGTAAACACCATTTCCCGCTATGGTGACGCTGAACAGAATCCCACCATTGACGGTGAACAGAAACCTGCTTTATAAAGATGCAAAAATCAGAATCCAACAACAATTTCCCTGCCACCAGTCACTGCCAGGACCTTGTCGGCCAAAATGCTGGACATCCCACCCCGCCACCGCCGAGCACACAAACTCCCCACCCTCCAAATAATGATGCACAAATCACCACAGCGGTCAGTGGAAGTCGAACAACCATTGGCGGTACAGACCGCCACGGCCAGCAGTGGGACCCAACAGTAAGAATTGCACACATTGGCAAGTTTGAAACCCACACACCTGACACACATCCACAACACTATAAATCACTCACAGACACACCCCACAATCCTTTGCACCGCCAATAGGACAACTGAAATTTAAAACTCCACAAGCAGACACTGAACGCCGCAAAATTTGAATCGCACACCCAATGACACAACAGCACCTTCACCTAGATACACATAACACACTACTCACAACACACACCATGGCACCCCCCAAGCACCCACACATCACAGAAAGGGAGCTAAGGACCCTAGTGGACAAGATACTGAAGGTCGAGCCACAATTATTCGGGGCACAGGTCCCGCACACACCCATCGCCAGGAAGATGGAGTTATGGCAGACCATTGTCAACAAGGTCAACGCAGTGGGACACCAACCACGCACAAGGGACGATATCCACAAGAGATGGAATGACTTCCGTGGGAAGGTGAGGTCCATGGAATCCCAGCACAACATTGCGGTCAAGAAGACTGGGGAAAGACCTCCACCAACACCACCCAACTACATTGACTGGGAGGAAAAGGTACTGGCCATCCTGCACCTCCTAAGCAAAATGCCGTGGCAACCCCGCAACGGTACCCTGCATGGCCCAAAAGTGGAAAACCTGCACAAAACAACCCAGCTCTGTGCACCCCATCTGATTATGCAATTGTAACAGACATGTCCATTCCCCCCAACAGGCACCACCACCCATGCCACCCTGACAGACAGGACAAGGAGTGACAGTGCCCCACATGAAGACAGAGGAACCACCCAGGACACTGGAGAGGGAACCCTGGACAGTGAGGAATACCCTGGCCCCTCACACAGTCATGGACTGTCACCATCCAGCAGCCCCACCCAGGATACCACTAACACCCCTACCACAGAGCCAACAACATCAGGCCAGGGCAACCAGCCCTACACCTGTGGATCCAGGCCACAGAATGGTGGAACACAAGGACAGAGGCCACAGTCACCACCTACCAACAGGCAGGAAGATGATTGCCCGAGTCCAAGTGGTACCACCAGACCTGTGCAGGGGACACAGGCATAGGGGGCTAGGCCCAGTGGGAGGGCATCAGTGGCCCAGAGGGGAGGTCACAGGATGGATGCTACAGCCAGGTCGTGATCTCTGAGGTCCTGGGAGCATACCACCATACCCAGGACAGGATGGGCCAGATTGTGGCCACCCTGGAGCAGAGTCAAAGGCTGCAGATAGCCCAACACCAAGAGACCATGGAGCAGTGGAAACTGCACAATGCCACCCTGGCAACCATAGCAGGTGTGCTGCTGCACCTTGTCCCAACCCAGCCTGAGACCCCCACAGACCAGGAAGCCCATACTACAGGCCAAGATACAGACCAGCCAACAACAGCAGCAGCAACAACTGGACTTATGCCACCATCTGAGGACACACAGGAGACCAGCACCTCAACCCATACAGGCCAACACCAGGCACCCAAACGGTCCCTCAGGCCCAGATATGGCACTGGAAAACCTACAAAGACCAAGGCTCCCTCTAAGAAGTGACTCTGACAAGAACTGTCCCCCAAGTGTGCCACTGAACCACCATCCACACCATGCAATAACAATCCCAAAACTTGTAAATAACAGATGGACATATTATCACTGCCAACAATCGTTGAGACCATGTAGCCAATATGGACATCCACCAGTAGCCCACTCCCATCACTGTAAAGAGCACCATGGCATTCCTGACACCAAATAAAACACATATTCACCAATGTAAATATCCCCTGTCATTGTGTTGAATCAAATCGAAGTGTGCTTGCAATTGTCATTGAAATCATTTATTCATAACTTTATTACAGGAATGGCACCCCACGCATAACATGGGGTGGTGCCAACAGAAATATCTAACAAGTTGTCCATAATGTCACATGTCCCATGCAAACTTGGTCACAGTGACAATGTCGATAGACCCAACACCCCGTAGAGGATAAGGCATACCAACATTATGCAGCACAGACAACCACAGCATCAAGTAGTACCACTTAGTTACTGGAAGTACAGTTGGATCAGTTGGTTCCTGGAGTGTACATCTCCCCCCTCCTCATCATCACCATGACTCTCATCCCCTCTCTGAGGAAGCTGGTCTGGAAATACAGCCCCCTCCTCCTCCAAGAGGGGAATAGATTTCCTCACAGCCACGTTGAGCAGCATGCAGCAGGCCACCACTATTCTACACACCTTCTCAGGCTCATAGGCCAGGGATCCACCAAAGATAAGGAGGCAACGGAATCTAGCCTTCAGGAGACCTATTGTGCACTCTATCACCCTCCTAGTATGTCCATGGGCCTCATTGTAGTTCCTCTCTGCATCTGTCCTAGGATTCCTCACTGGTGTCAGGAGCCAACGCATGTTGGGGTAGCCAGAATCACCTGCAAAAGGGGGCAAACCAGGACTGTCACTGACAATACTCAGTTGCAGACAGCCTGGCTGTCTGCTATGTGCCAAAAGGTGCCAGACATACTGACCTATGATCCATCCTCTGTCCCCTTGTAGTTGTTCCATCATATGTGGCAAACTGCTGTTCCTCAGCACAAAGGAATCATGGACTGATCCAGGAAACACTGCATTCACATGTGAGATGTACTGGTCTGTAGGACACACTGACTGAATGTTCATGGAGTGAAGGTTCTTCCTGTTTCTGTGCACCTTTTCACTTACTCTTGGGGGGATGAGAGCTATGTGGGTTCCATCAATGGCACCTATCACATGGGAAATGTTGGCAAAGGCATAGAAGTCTGACTTGATTGCAGGGAGGTCAGCACTTTGGGGAAACCTCACATAAGACTGCATGTGTCGTACAAATGCATTCAGGAATCTGAACAGTATAATGCAAAACATTGGCTGTGAAAAACCTGCACCCATGCCCACAGTCACCTCAAATGAGCCCGTGGCCAGGAAATGGAGTGCAGAGAGCACTTGCACTTCAGTAGGGATGGCATGCTGATTCCAATTAGCCAGTCTCAGTGCTGGATCCAGTAATGCACAAAGTTCATGATAGTAGCACGGTTGAGTCTTTAATTGATAATGATGTGACGCTCCACCGTGGTCCCCAAATTAACAAGTGGTCTGTACACCGATGGGGACCTCCCTCGCCACATGGGTCTGTACCTAGGAGGAGTTGAGAACATATGTGAGGAACACACATACATCTGCCCAACATGTTAAATATTCAGCACTGCTGGCATACACATCAATGACACATATGCATAGTAGGATGTTAAACTGGAGTGACATGTCCTCAATGATACATCAGGACTGTTGTGGTGAGTAAATGTATATTTGTTCATGCCTATGGGGGTTGGAGACAATAGGGCCTGCATGGAGAAAATGAGAAATTAATACCTGCGTAGTAATGGCCAAAATGTCTGCCCCCTGTAATCCAGAAATTGTTGTAGTGGAAGTGACCTCATACCGCTAGAGGTGTCGTAATAGCGTGAGGCGGTGTTTACCGCCGTGCAACCATTCATTGATTAACATGGTTGTCAATGGGGAATATGAGCGTATCATGATCGCAGCCGGCGGTGACGGTGTACATCGCCGCGGAGCATATGCCATTTCGTCACCCCAACTTCACTTGACTCCCGGATTGCGTGCATGCAGGTACTCCACTGAGTGTGCTGCTGTGTCTTGACTCTGGTCCTGGAAATGGCACGAGTGGCAGGGCAAAGGGCCCCGGCCTTCACCACCGAGGAACTGGACAAACTCGTGGACGGGGTCCTACCCCTGTACGCCAAGCTCTATGGTCGACCAGAGGTACAGGTGAGTAGGTGGATTGGGGGGCATGGATGTGTGTGTAATGGTGGTAGATGGCTGTAAGCAAGTGTCCACGTTTGACACTGTACTGTCGTGGGATTCATGACATGCTATGTGTGTGAGGTCCTATTATGCTGTTGTGAGTGTCCGTCCAATAGGGGATGTATAGCCAGCTGTATCTAATGGGCATTGTCTGACCTCTGTGTTACTTTTTCTGGGTGTCGCCTATAGGTCAGCTCCCACCAGAAGAGGGTGCTCTGGCATGCCATCCCCAGGGTGGTGCAGACCCTGGGGGTCTACAACCAGCGGAGCACCCACTGCAGTAAGAGGTGGGAGGACCTGCGGCGCTGGGTGAGGAAGACCTGCGAGGCCCAGCTGGGGAAGTCCTCCCAACGAGGAAGGGGTGCCCGTCGGGCCCTGACCCTCCTAATGCGCTGTATTCTGGCGGTGGTGTATCAGGACCTGGATGAGCGCTTGAAGGCTGTACAGCAGACACAAGGGGGTGAGTACATAAACCATTGTATGCTTCCTTGATGGATGTGTGAGTGAGCTGCAGCATGTATGCTGTCTATTGGCAGGGACTCTGACTGATGTCATTTTACGTAATGCCCCCCATGGGAAGTTAAGTTGTAAGGGACAGGTCTGCAGTACTTCAGGTCCTTTTGTGATGTTGGAAATGGTTGTAGAGCAGGGTTGTGGCCACTAGTCAGGGGCATAGCCATGTGTATAGCGGTAGGTGCTGCATGGTGGAAGATTTGCAGGGTGGAAGTATGTGTGAACCAGTTATGTACCTCCATTCAGCTATTTACAAGCGTCTCTTCTGTTTTGTCTCACCATCCCTGTTATCTTATGTTGTCTGTTCACATCAGCATCATCTGGTGAGGGAGCTGTGGCACCAGTGAATGGGGATACCTCAGCCCACGGTTCCAGGGAAGCAGAGTCGAGCGACGCCAAGGGGACCAGTGGGTTGGAGGGTGAGGGGAGTACCATGGGGAGGCAACTACCACTGGAGGTAGTGACTCTGATACCTCCTAAGATGGGAGCTCCCTGGTGGTGGTGGACCCTAGTGGGCCCACCCATTCTGTGTCATCTTCTGCCACCCCATCCCGTCACCGCCCTCCCATTTGCTCCCCACCGAGTTGCCTGTGCCCACTCACCCAGAAGGGTGGGCGTCTCCTTCGCCCCAGGCACCTCATTCCCTGCCCCAGTCAGCCCTGCTGCCCTCACGAAGGAGGCTATTGATCTCCTGAGGACCATCCCTGTAAGGCAGACAACCATCGTCAATTGTCAGAGTCACCAGATCCTCGGGGTCTGCGCATGTTCCCAACAAGTCCACCACAAGACAGCTCCAATACTCTGATTAGAATGTCACAGAGTCCAAGTGGGGAAAACTGGATTAGGTAGGGAACAGCTGGGAAGGAGACCTGTAGGAAGCAAAAGGTTAAAACACACAATATCAAGATTATATCATATTAATCTTTACTAGACTATGATTCTAAGCATTGTCATATTGTAACCATACTAAATAACGAGGCCTCAAGACGTCTGGTTACCTGTGAAGGAATCAAAAAGGATTAATACCACTTTTCAGTGAACCTCTCAATAAAATGTTACACATTGACTAAAAACATAAGAACCTTCTAGCATTATGTTTTCAAAATCAAACATAGGTGGTCATTCCAACCTTGGCGGTAAAATCCGCTTACCGCTGTCAGAAGACCGCCAACATACCGCCGCGGCCGCGGTAAACCGCCACGGTCATTCTGACCCACAACAGGCAAACCGCCAAAATACAGACATCCACAAAAGTCCGCCACACCAAAGGGCAGCGAGAAACTGGCGATGACCAAACCTCCACTGTCACGCCAACAGAAATACGCCCACACTATCACGACACACGAATCTACGCGGCGGTCTTTCAACCGCGGTATTCTATTGGCGGTACACACCGCCGCGCTCAAAATACACACACCCTTACAAAACACAGCCACATTGGACAATTCCAAATACACACACCTGATACACATACAAACAACATTCCCACACACCCAATTAAATATAAAACACACACCCACATCACCCTCAAACCCCCACTCCTACAGAATCGGGACCACGCACAGAGAAATAGAGATCCGAGCACCCAGACGCGCATTTTACTTTCACCCAGCAATATTACCACGCACTTCACACAACACACCAATACACATCACCACACTTAGCACCACACAATCCACCCCACACATTACCCACACCACCCCATGGCACCGCAAAGACACCCCAGGTTTTCTGAGGATGAACTCAGGGTCATGGTGGAGGAAATTGTACGGGTAGAGCCACAGCTCTTCGGGACACAGGTGCAGCACACCACCATTTCCAGTAAGATGGAGCAGAATAGTCGATAGGGTCAACGCTGTGGGACAGCACCCAAGAAATAGGGACGACATCAGGAAGCGGTGGAACGACCTACGGGGGAAGGTGCGTTCAATGGTATCCAGGCACAAAATCGCGGTGTAGCGGACTGGCGGCGGACCCCCACCTCCTCCCCCAGAATTTACAACATGGGAGGAGCAGGTCTTGGCGATCCTGCATCCTGAGGGCCTTGCAGGAGTATCTGGAGGAATGGACTCTGGTAAGTCTCATTTTCACTACTTCATCCCCCCCACCCCACCAGCATGCCAACTCATACCCCCACCCTCACCCCCATCACACCTACTCCTTGCAAATGTCTTACCATCACAACCCACCCATCCCAACCCCAAGCCCTGCATGCGACCACAAAGCATGGACACCCATCACCAAAGCATGCCCACTGCACATACCCATCCCCCCCCAAACCACCGTCACAAAAGCCCCCACACAGGAATGCCAGCACTGGGGTACACGGGCACCCACCCATTGCACGCTATGGCACACACAGATGCAATAACCATACTTTTATACCCCTGCAGGACCCGAACGCCACGTCACCGCGCAGGAGGGTCCACAAATGTCCACTCCACCCCCAGAAGAGGCCCACAGTGAGGACAGCACCTCTGTCGACCTGGATCTAGATGACCAGCCCGGCCCATCGGGGACCTCGGGACAGTCGGTTCCCCTCAGACAGCCACAGGCCACAGCAGACCTTCCCCCCTCTGGGAACACCAGCACAGCACCCACCCAGCGGGCCCATCCCTCAGTCCCCAGGACACGTCAATCAGCGGTGTGTCCACCACTACAGGGCACCCAGGTTAACCCACCACCCCAACAACAACAGGGACCTGGGGGCAGTGGTAGTGGGCACACGGTCCAGGGGACAGAGGCCCAGGGAAACAGGGGAACTGGGAGGGCTGCTGTGCGACAGGGGGCGGACAGGCCAAGGGAACCCACTCTCCACGAGGCCCTCTCCTCCATCATGGGAGACTACCATCATTCCCAGGAGACGATGGCGACGGTCCTGGCCAGGTTTCAGGAGATCCAGCTTCTGCAGGAGGAACAGTATTTGGGGTTCAGGGAGGAACTACGAAACATCAGTTCTGCCCTGGGCACCATTGTAGGGGCTCTGAATCAGGTAGTCACCACATTGCGGGACACTGTGGCACCACAAAGGGCCCCTGACACTAGCATGGACCAAGAACTGCCTACCACCTCTGCCAGCGCTAGTGGACAGGAGGCCCCGCCACAGGACCAACAGGCCACCAGCACCCCACCCCCTGCAGAAGGAGAACCACCCTGCGGGCCCTGAGATCCAGGAAGAAGACAGAATATGATGCCAAGACCCCCGCCAGGAAAGGATACCTCCCTGATTGCCATCCCACTGTCCCACATTGTCACCTTGTCCATCCTTAAACTGCCCATGCTCCACTTTCCACAGGCATTTGGACAATGCACCTGTGATAATAATAATCTGGACTCTGCCATGGACAATCCTCCACCATCACCCCTCACCGATTTACAACCACCCACCAATATAGAGCACTGAAATAAACACAGTTATTGCACAAAACATTCAGGAGTCTGGCTGTGATTTTGTACAAATGTATTAGACATTACCGTGCCAAAATGCATATTTACATTGTGATGCCAACATACCACTGTCACACAGCTGTAGTCCATGGAGAAACAAAGCAGATGTCACTGAAATCGGAAGGGAAAGTCACAACTCAGTTACCATACACTGGGGGAAAAGGACAGACAGTAGAGACGTAGTAGTGGTTAAGTATATGTAATATGCCGGTGTGGATTCTTACCTGTGTGTCATTGAAAATACTGCTGTATTACTGTGTTCCTGTTGTCTATGTCGTCCTCTTCGGCTTCCTCGTCTTCACTCTCCACAGGCTCCACAGCTGCTACAATTCCACCATCTGGACCATCCTCCTGCAGAAAAGGCACCTGGCGTCGCAAAGCCAGGTTGTGAAGCATACAGCAGGCCACGATGATCTGGCACACCTTCTTTGGTGAGTACAATAGGGAACCACCTGTCATATGGAGGCAGCGGAACCTGGCCTTCAGGAGGCCGAAGGTCCGCTCGATCACCCTCCTAGTTCGCCCATGGGCCTCATTGTACCGTTCCTCTGCCCTTGTCCTGGGATTCCTCACTGGGGTCGGTAGCCATGACAGGTTGGGGTAACCAGAGTCACCAATTAGCCACACACGGTGCCTCTGGAGTTGACCCATCACGTAAGGGATGCTGCTATTCCGCATGATGTACGCGTCATGCACTGAGCCAGGGAACTTGGCATTAACATGGGAGATGTACTGGTCTGCCAAACACACCATCTGTACATTCATCGAATGATAACTCTTCCTGTTTCTGTACACCTGTTCACTCCTGCTGGGGGGTACCAAAGCCACATGTGTCCCATCAATGGCACCTATGATGTTGGGGATATGTCCAAGGGCATAGAAATCACCCTTCACTGTAGGCAAATCCCCCACCTCAGGGAAAACGATGTAGCTGCGCATGTGTTTCAGCAGGGCAGACAACACTCTGGACAACACCTTGGAAAACATAGGCTGAGACATCCCTGATGATATGGCCACTGTTGTTTGAAATGACCCACTTGCAAAGAAATGGAGTACTGACAGCACCTGCTCTAGAGGGGGGATCCCTGTGGGTTGGCGGATTGCTGACATCAGGTCTGGCTCCAGCTGGGCACACAGTTCATGAATAGTGGCTCGGTCAAGCCTGTATGTCAGTATGACATGTCTTTCCTCCATTGTCGACAGGTCCACCAGCGGTCTGTACATGGGAAGATTCCTCCATCTCCTCGCATGTCCCAGCGGACGGTTCCTATGAAGGACAACAGCGAGCACAGAGTCAATCAACCCACAGGTACGTAACCACAGCTTGCACATAACACGATTCCCAATGCATTGAATGGCTTGTATGAGTGTTGATGCAAGGCCTAGGTATGTGTGACGCAGTAGAAAGAAAGCCATGTGGGCCCCTGAAATGGCGGCTGCCTGACCTGTGAAGTGCGACAATGGGATGTGAGGTAAATGCGCTGGCGTGGCACACCGTGGCGGTAGGCGGTCGAAGACCGCGGCGCTAAGCAGCATTGGTTAACATTGAACCCTATGGGTCTCAGGAGCCAATGACGATGTGTGCCGGCGGTCGCGGTACGCACCGCCGCGGTACGCACCGCCGCGGACGTGACCGCCATTTTCTATCAGCTTAATCACTCGATACCTGATCTTCGACAGGAGAGGACCTACACTGCAAGTGCTGCTGTGACCTCGGTCTGGAATAGACAATGGCTCATGCGACTGGGGAAAGGGCCCCTGCCTTCACTGCTCAGGAATTGGAGAAACTTGTGGATGGGGTCCTCCCCCAGTATGCGCTACTCTGCGGTCCTCCAGACCAACAGGTAAGTACACTGGGACCATGGTTTGTGGGCAATGCCTGTGTTGAGTGGGGTGGATGAAAGATGGTGGGGAGGGGAGCGATTGAGGCATGCATCAAACGATGGATGAGAGCATGTGCCACATGGCAAGGGTAGGGATGGGGGGCCACTCACATTGAGCATGCAGAAGGTGATGAGTATTTTTCTCCCCCTGTACATTTCACATAGGTCAGCGCCCACCAGAAGATCGATATTTGGCGTGCCATCGCCAAGGACGTCCGGACACTGGGGGTCCACCACAGACGGGGCACCCACTGCCGGAAGAGATGGGAGGACATCCGACGCTGGAGCAGGAAGACGGCGGAGGCTCAGCTGGGGATGGCCTCCCAACGTGGGAGGGGTGCCAGTCGGACTTTGACCCCCCTGATGTCCCGGATCCTGGCGGTGGCCTACCCCGATTTGGATGGGCGCGTGAGGACATCACAGCAGACACAAGGGGGTGAGTACACTCTCATCCGGGTGACTTTGCGTGCAGTGGAGGTGTCTGGGTGGGGGAGGAGGGCTGTGGGTATCCCTAGGCCAGGGCGATTTCTGTAGGCTAGGCCCCTCTGTAAGGCATGGCCCTGTGCCCCCACCCCCCACCTCTGTAGGGTGCCAAGTACAGCTAATCATGGCCCCGTGTCATCTATGTGTGCAGATGTCATCCACAGGCTTGTAGGCCATGTCCCACGGATTGAGTAGTCGACCCCAAGTGCGCGGCGTAGTGCAGGGGGCTTCTGTGTCTGTCCTGTCCGCCAACAGTGTCGCCAATGCATGCACTTAACATGTCTTTATTTTCTCCCCCCCCCCTTTTTTGTGGTCTTCCTGTTCATGTGTGCATTAGCATCATCAGGCGGAGGAGAAGTGGCATCGGAGCACGAGGGAGCTGCATCCCACATGGCCATGGAGGGCCATGCAACGGACTCCGAATTCACCAGTGGGACAGAGGGCGAGGGGAGCTCCACAGCGGGGACTCGGGCAGACATCAGCGACACGGACTCGTCCTCTGAAGGGAGCTCCCTTGTGGTGGCGGCAACATCTGTGCCCCCCGCAACAACAGGTACAGCCGCCACCCACCGCACCAGCACCGCCCTCCCAGCAGCCCCTCAGCGTTTGCCCCATGCCCGCTCACCCAGGAAGGTGGGCATCTCCTTCGCCCCAGGCACCTCAGGCCCTGCCCCAGTCACCCCTGCTGCCCTCAGTGAGGAGGTCATTGACCTCCTGAGGACGCTCACTGTTGGGCAGTCTACCATTTTGAATGCCATCCAGGGTGTCGAAAGAGAGGTGCACCAGAGTAATGCATACCTGGAGGGCATTCATTCTGGTCAGGCTGCCCTTCAGCGATCGTTCAACACTCTGGCCTCAGCACTGATGGCAGCCATTGTCCCTGTCTCTAGCCTCCCCCCTCCAATTTCCTCCACCCAGACCCTATCACCTGTACCTCTGCCTATCCCTGACACACCATCAGACCAGCCTGCACACACCTCAACACCCAAGGGAAGCTCAGCCAGACATAAGCACCACACATCACACAGGCATTCACACAAGCAACATCCACATACAGACATACCAACAGCCACTGCCTCCACTGTGTCCCCCTCCTCCTAGTCTCCCTCCTCCCTCCCTGTCACGTCTCCACTCACCCCTGCATGCACAACATCTTCAGCCACTATGTCCATCACCAGCACACACACCAGAACCCCCCGCACACGTGCAGTCACCACCCCACTACCATTTACACGTCCCCTGTGTCCTCTTCCAGTGTGTCTGTGACCCCCTCTTCTAAGATACACAAACGCAGGCAGCCACCCACCCAACAGCCATCCACCTCACAACAGCCTCCAGCCCAAGCACCTGCACCCAAAGACACCAGACTTCAAACTCCTACAACCACAACCTCTTCCTCCACTACCATACCCACTACACCTACCCTTCCCACTGCTCCTAAAAAGCTTTTCCTGTCCAAACTTAACCTCTTTCCACCAACTCCCCCACCCCGTCCATGTCATAGGACTACAGTCAGCACCTCAGCCACGACAAAACCGGGCCCTGTCATGACAGTCTGCCATGGACTGTGGAGTCCCCCACCCTCCAGGGCAGCAAGTTCAGTACGGAGCCAAGGCACGGGCAGCCCACCCCCGGAGAATCATCCAAAGATAGGCAGTGGCCGGCGCGAGAGGGTGAAAACACCAGGGACTAAAACCCCTACCATGGCTCCGGCAGGAAGTGTGGAGACAGCTGGCACATCGGCCAAGGTGGGAAAGGGCCACAGGCGATCAGGGAAGGCTGGGAAGGGCAGCACGCCCGACAACACCGCCATCAGCCCAGCTGGGCAGGAGGGCCCTGCCAGCCCCATCCCAGGTGGGCAGGAGGCCACCAACAGGCACGGCACTGCAGCCCAGGAGGGCCCCGCCAGCCACAGGACAAATGGGCAGGAAGGCCCCCCCAGCCACAGGACGGATGTGCAGGAAGGCTCCGCCAGCCACAGGACAGGTGGCAAATGGCCTCCACGCCATAGCCAGATCTGCTGAACTGGGCCCTTCATCTCAAGCACCGCTGCACTGGGCCCTTCATCTCAAGCACTGCTGCACCGGGCCCTTCATCTCAAGCACCGCTGAACTGGGCACCGCCGTCTCAAGCACCGCTGAACTGGGCACCGCCGTCTCAAGCACCGCTGAACTGGGCCCTTCATCTCAAGCACCGCTGAACTGGGCACCGCCGTCTCAAGCACCGCTGAACTGAGCACCGCCGTCTCAAGCACCGCTGAACTGGGCCCTTTGTCTCAAGCACTGCTGCACTGGGCACCGCCGTCTCAAGCACCGCTGCACTGGGCACTGCTGTCTCAAGCACCGCTGAACTGGGCACCGCGGTCTCAAGCACCGCTGAACTGGGCACCGCCGTCTCAAGCACTGCTGAACTGGGCCCTTCATCTCAAGCACTGCTGCACTGGGCCCTTCATCTCAAGCACCGCTGCACTGGGCCCTTCATCTCAAGCACCGCTGCACTGGGCACCGCCGTCTCAAGCACCGCTGAACTGGGCCCTTCATCTCAAGCACCGCTGCATTGGGCACTGCCGTCTCAAGCACCGCTGAACTGGGCACCGCCGTCACAAGCACCGCTGCCCCATGAGTGGCAGGGGCTGGCCCGCATCTGTGTCGGGCAGGGCTGCACAAAGCACTCTGGGCACCAGGCCCCCTCCAGAACCAGTGGAGACTGTTATCCACTTGTGAGACTGTGGCTTTGCACTCCCCAGGATGGTCCAGTGGGCAAACCACCCACTGTAGAGACTTGTGAGACTGTGGCTTTGCACTCCCCAGGATTGAACAGTGGGCAGCCCACCCACTGTCTAGACTTGTGAGACTGTGGCTTTGCACTCCCCAGGATTGAACAGTGGCCATGGAGGCCCCTCGTGGATCTGGCGTTGTTCACTCATCTGGCTGAGGTACCCCCCCTTCCCTTCCCCCTGAGGTGCCTGTAGTTTTGTTATCTGATGCCCCTGCAGTGTTCTCTCCGTTGGAGTCAGGTATCTTGTGTGGGCTTTGCCCATGTGATTTGGGCCCAGTGGTCCACGGACAATGCCTGCTACAATGCTCTGACTTGTACATTCATGTATATAAGAGTTTTTGATGTGTATATATATTTTTAAGCCAGTAATACAATATATTCCAATGTTTAGAATCATTTCCTTTTGTATTTGCATTCTTCTGGGGGGTTTAGGGGGTGTCACTCTGATGTGTTGCTATGCATTGTGTGTTGTAGTGGGTGAGGGTGAGGGTGGGTGTGTCGCTTATGTGTGTACCCGTAATATGTTCTTCTCCCCCCTCCCCTGTGTCGTAGGTGCAGTACTCACCGTTGTCTTCTGCGCCGGCGTTCGGGCTCCTGGTAGAGGAGTAGGAACACTATCACTGGGAGTATGTGGAGTTCGGGTTCCATGCTGTCCTGATTCCTCGTGGGGTGTATGGAGGTGAGCGTTTTCCCTTCGAAATGGCTGTTTCCGCCGTGTTTTTATCGGCGGGGCTACCGCCCCGGAAAAGGTGGCGGATTGGTAGGTTGTGATACAGTGGGTGGTACATTGTCTCCCGCCTGTCTGTTGGCGGTGACCGCCGTGCTGTTTGTTTGTGCCGCCGTGGCAGGCGGTGTGGTAATGTGGCGGTCTCTGTTGGCGGTTTCCGCCAGGGTCGGAATTCAATTTTTTTTCCCGCCAGCCTGTTTGCGGTTTGGCCGCAGGTTTAACACCGACCGCCAGGGTTGGAACGACCCCCATAGTCTTTTTGCATGGGGACAAGGAAATAATCTGAATGTTTTCTGGAATACCATAGGAGTTGCATTAAGGGACTTATTATGCACATATATGTAACATCTAGAATTCTAGCACTTCGTTTCTTAAAATGCAGAAAACATAAGTTGCGCACATTGCAGATTTCAACAAGAATATGTAAATGCCATGAAATGGTTGCGCACAATGAACATCATGAGTTAAACACAAGAAATGAATTGCGCGTCTTGCCGATTCGAATGTTACCTTGTAAATGCCATGAAATGGTAGCACACAATGAATAACATGAATTAAGCACAAAAAAATAATTGTGCGTTTTGCTGATTCGAATGCTACCTTGTAAATGCCATGAAATGGTAGCGCACAATTAATAACATGAATTAAGCACAAGAAATGAATTGCGCGTCTTCCCGATTCGAATGCTACCTTGTAAATGCCATGAAATGGTAGCGCACAATGAATAACATGAATTAAGCACAAGAAATGAATTGCGCGTCTTGCCTATTCGAATGTCAGCATGTAAATGCCATGAAAAAACCAAGCGCACATTCACACGCACAAGTTAAATAGTTTATCATGCAAATTAGGCCCAAGAACTCGAAAGCCTTCGAGAACGGGATCCGGGGCCCAGCCCGACCTCCGTCTTACCGCCCTGATCAAGGATCACCAACACAGTGAAAGGGCAAGGCCTGGAAGATCAAAGTAGGCCTCCGGAAGAGAAGCTCAGGAAGTTGCTGCTGCTGCTCTGCACCGGGACCTCTGAATAGTGAGCACGTGGAGATGGGCTGGCTCCCTTATATTGAGTCTTGGCCCAGCCCACAAACCACACCCAGTCATGCTGCAGAGAAAGCTTCTAGAAGGTTCTGGAAAGGGACCACACCCTGACACACTCTGAAAGCCTGCAGCAATACATTGCAAATTAACAGTATTTATAAGCACCTTGAATATAAGTCTTCATGATTAAACTCTGCAATGCAAAATGTTAAACAACAGCATATCTGCATAATGCATGAATTACGTTATCTTGTAAGTGCTGGGTTTTTGCATTCCAGTCGCCCGTAGAGCGCGCACAGCCCTGATGTTGACAGTACTCACCTCTCCCAGACACGCTCTAGGGCCTAGCTTGTCTGGATTGAGATGATGAAAGCATCTCACAAGTAATGGAGCATGAACATCAGATGCGGAAACCCATGAGTTACTTTCAGGGCCATAACCTTTCCACGAGGTCAAGTACCATAGGTTACGCCCTCTCAGTTTGGAGTCCAACACCTTCTTGACTTCGTATTCCACTTCCCCCTGTACTAGAACTGGAGCTGGATGAGGGCGGACCTTCTGGACTGCTTTTTTCAGAAGGGATGTGTGGAACACTGGATGAATACGTAATGACCTTGGTAATTGCAGTTTATAGGTCACATGATTGATTTGCTGAAGGACAGTGTAGGGACCTATGAATTTGGGATTAAACATGTGCTTTTTCTTGAAGTCAATATGTCTTATAGAAAGCCATTCTTTATCACCTGGTTGATATTGAGGTCCCTCACAATGTTTCTTGTCGTAATACTTTTTATATTTTTGTTTGGCCTTTTCTAAATGCTGTTGAATCAATATCTGGGTTTGGTGAAGGTGGTGAATGTTTTCCGACACAGCTGGTGTAAGAGAACTTTCTTGAGGGATCGTCATGGGCAAGGTGTCCGGATGATAGCCAAACAAGCCAAAAAAGAGTGTAACACCAGTGGAAGTGTGAAATGAGTTATTGTAGGCTAACTCAGCTAACCAGAGCATTGATGTCCAGGAATGAAGTGCTTTCTCATCGTAAGCACGCAGGTATTGCTTCAAAGTCTGGTTTAGTCTCTCCGTTTGACCATCTGTTTGAGGATGATGGCTAGTAGATAGTATGGACGTGACTTGAAGTGTTTTGCACCATGTTTTCCAGAAATTGGAAGCAAAGTGTGACCCTCAATCGGAGAGAATCATTTTTGGCAGCCCATGATAACGGACCACTCTATTTAGTAGGATGGTTGCCAGTTCACTGGAGGTGGGCAATTTCTTACAGACAATGAAATGTCCATACTTCGTGAGACTATCTACTACCACAAGGATTACTGAATGTTGTTGAACCACTGGTAGTCCTCTAATGAAGTCTAAAGAGATGTGTTCCCAAGGTCGACATGGAGTTGGGAGGGGATGCAACAACCCTTTCGGTTTTGAATGACTTGTCTTGATGCAAGCACAGACTTTGCAGTTGTTTACCATTGTTTTGACTTCTTTTAATAGAGAAGACCACCAAAAGTAGCGTTGGATTAATTCAAGAGCTTTACCAGGACGGAAAGTTACCACAAAATCAAATTCGGCAAAAAACAACATCCAGCGTAATTGCCGAGGGGTCAAGTCTGGCTGAACTCATGAACTGGAGATTGCGATGATCAGTATATACTGTGACAGTGTATTTGGCACCCAACAAATGATGTCTCCATTCTTTAAAGGCGTCACGAATCGCCAGAAGCTCTTTCTCTGCAATGACATAGTTCTGTTCAGCTTCATTCAGCTTACGAGGCATGGAAGCTACAGGATGAAGTTGGCCAGTGTCTTTGTTTCATTGTGACAAGACTGCACCAATTGCCACATCTGAGGCATCGGCTTCCACTATGAAGGGACGATCCACATCAGGGTGAGTCAAGACTGGGGCAGTGGAAAAAGCTTCCTTCAAAGTTGAAAAAGCTTGGTCAGCTTCTGGGGACCATACACATTTTTCTTTCTTTCTCAATGACTTAGGGGGTCATTCTGACCCTGGCGGCCGGCGACCGCCAGGGTCACCGACCACGGGAGCACCGCCAACAGGCTGGCGGTGCTCCCGAGGGCATTCTGACCGCGGCGGTTCAGCCGCGGTCAGAAAGGGTAAACCGGCGGTCTCCCGCCGGTTTACCGCTGCCCCAATGAATCTTCAGACACCCCCTACCGCCATCCTGTTCATGGCGGGAAACCCGCCATGAACAGGATGGCGGTAGGGGGTGCCGCGGGGCCCCCGTAAGAGGGCCCCGCAAAGTATTTCAGTGTCTGCTTTGCAGACACTGAAATACGCGACGGGTGCAACTGCACCCGTCGCACCCTTGCAACTACGCCGGCTCAATTCTGAGCCGGCGTCCATGTTGCAGGTGCATTTCTGCTGGGCCGGCGGGCGCTCTTTTGGAGAGCGCCCGCCGGCCCAGCGGAAATGTCTGAATGGCCGCCGCGGTCTTTTGACCGCGGTGCGGTCATTCGGCGGCGGAACCTTGGCGGACGGCCTCCGCCGTCCGCCAAGGTCTGAATCACCCCCTTAGTGATTGGGGCCACTGTTTGAGAGAAATGGTTTATAAACCTGCGGTAAATGTTTGCAAACCCCAGGAAACACTTTACATCTCCAACAGTCTTTGGAGTGGGCCAATCAGATACGGCTTGTACTTTCTTTTCTGCCATAACCATACCTTGAGGGGTAAGGATAACCCCTAAAAACTCAACTATGGTAACATGAAACTCACACTTGGTTAGTTTGCAATACAAACGGTGCTTTCGAAGAGCTGAAAGAATTTTCTTGACATGTTGTACATGTTCGTTTTCATTGTCAGAGTAGATAAAAATATCATCGATGTAGACTATTGCAAACATGTCGAGATACTCTCTAAGAATGTCATTCAGGAAAAATTGAAATGCTGCTGGACCATTGCACAAACCAAAAGGCAAGACGTGTATTCTAAGAGGCCAGATCTTGTCTTGAACACTGTTTTCCATTCATCGCCTTCTCTCATTCTGACTAAATGATGAGCACCTCGTAGATCGAGCTTAGTGTAGATTTTAGCTTTCTTCACTTGTTCCAGCAAGGGGTATTTATTCTTGAAGGTGACCTCGTTCAAACCCCTATAGTCAATACAAGTTCGAAGATCTCCATTTCCTTTCGGGACAAAAAACAAAGGAGAGGCTGCAGGAAACATAGAAGGGAGGATGAAACCACTCTCCAAGAATTGATCTAGATACTTTCGTAAATGTTGGTTTACGTGTTCTGACAGGGCGTTTACACAACAGCTGGGGAGTATCGCACCTGGGATTAGATCAATTTGACAGTCATAAGGTCTATGAGGAGGCAAGTTTTCTGCTTCTTTTTCATCGAACACATCTTCATAGGATGAATATTGTTTGGGCAACTTAACTTCTTTTTCCGCTGCAGTGGCTATGTAAGAGTTGCCAACTTTGGTTACTTGAGACTTTTGGAAGCATTTTTCTTTACATAGAGCTGATGAGAATATGAACTTTCTTTCTGCCCAATTAATCTCAGGATTGTGATGCGTTAACCAGGGTAAGCCAAGGATAATTTCATACTGGGGAGCATGGATCACGTCAAGGATGAGTTTCTCTTTATGTTTGTTTCTTTGGTTCTTCTCCTCACAGATCACCGAAAAGGGGACAGTCTGAAGAGTTACTGGGCCTCCAGTCAAGAGTTTTCCATCCACTGCTTGTATTATTTCTGGAGTCTTTTCTCGATGCATGGGATCCCCCATGCGTGGACCAATTGGGCGTCAACAAAATTCCCGGTAGCCCCAGAATCCACGAGGGCCTTCTTGAAATAGTTATTTTTCTTTACTTGAACTTTTATGCCCAGCTTGAGATATCTAGATTGTGAAGGGTCCACAGTGACACCCAAGAGCAACCCTTCTTTACATCTTGGGTGATTTAGTTTTTCTGGCTTGACTTGTGCATTGGCTGCAAGTTTCTTGACAGGACCTCGTTTGCTCTTTGGTTTGATTGGATATTCTTTGGCAAAATGACCCTTGAGCCCGCAATAAAGACATTGTCCATTCTTCCTACGTAAGTCCTTTCCGTCTTGGGTCAGTGGCCTCCTGATTGTACCAATTTCCATAGGTTCTTGCATTTATTCTTTCTGAGTCCTTGATTCTCTATTATTGTGAACACGCCAAGAATGTTTCTCAGTTTTTTTGCGTGTTCCCCTTCGTTCTGCTAAACAATGGTCCAGTCTTAAAACAAGGTTTATCAGGTCTTGACAGTCTGTAGGCTGCGGGTCTTTTTGAACTAGAATATCTTTTAGCTCGTCCTTGAGTCCCTTGTAGAACAAGACCGCTTGCTTTTCTTCAAGCCAGGATGTCTCGGCTACCAGCTGATTAAAGTTAGCTAAATATTACACTAGATCCTGGTTACCTTGTTGCAAGTCTAATAATTCACGATCTGCCAACAATGTCACAGTTCTACGATCAAATACTCTTTCAAACTCACGAACAAAATGTTTCCAATTGTAAAGCAGGGGACTGTCTTTACGCACAAGAGGAATAGCCCAGGTAGCTGCATCCCCAGACAGGTATGATAACAGGAAAGCTACTCTGGATTGAGCATCCGGGAAAGTGTGGGGTCGGCAGGTAAAATGCAGTTCCACTTGAACCAGGAAATATTGCGCTTTCAAGGGGTCACCTGAGAAACGTTCTGGAGGAGCTAGGGGAATGGCCAAAGGAACGTTGAGGGAAATGTTCATAGGAGGATTACCTCCAGAAACCTGAGAAGAAGGACCAGGCCAAGACGCACCTAAGGGATTTTGTTCCTTCTTCTCTACCTTTTCCTGTAACTGACTCACTCTCTCAGCTAAACGAGCTGCTATATCTTTTGAGGACACCACCTCTGCTTGGGGCTGCATGATAGCCTTGACTAGCTCGTCCAAAGTGGCCATGCTGAGAACACACTCAAACCAGGAGGATAATTAATTTGTGGGCTCACTATTCTGTCAGAGTCACCAGATCCTCGGGGTCTGCGCACGTTCCCAACATGTCCACCACAAGACAGCTCCAATACTCTGATTAGAATGTCACAGAGTCTAAGAGAGTCCAAGTGGGGAAAAGGGGATTAGGTAGGGAACAGCTGGGAAGGAGACCTGTAGGAAGCAAAAGGTTAAAACACACAATATCAAGATTATACATATTAATCTTTACTAGACTATGATTCTAAGCATTGTCATATTGTAACCATGGATAACTTAAGCATGGACTAAATAACTAGGCCTCAAGACGTCTGGTTACCTGTGAAGGAATCAAGAAGGATTAATACCACTTTTCAATGAACCTCTCAATGAAATGTTACACATTGACTAAAAACATAAGAACCTTCTAGCATTATGTTTTCAAAATCAAACATAGTCTTTTTGCATGAGGACAAGGAAATAATCTGAATGTTTTCTGGAACACTGTTAGAAATGGGGTCTCCAGTTGGCAGTCGGTTTGCACCCTGTCCAAGTAGGGACCCTCACTCTAGTCAGGATAAGGGAGATACCCGCTCAGATAACCCCTACTCACCCCCTTGGTAGCTTGGCAAGAGCAGTCAGGCTTATCTCAGAAGCAATGTGTAAAGCATTTGCACATAACACACAGTAATAAGTGAAAACACTACAAAAGGACACCACACCAGTTTTAGAAAAATAGCCAATATTTATCTATATAAAACAAGACCAAATACGATAAAAATCCAACATACAGTAATAAAAATATGAATGCTGCAAGATGTACTTAACAATATAGTTCCTTGAAGTAGATAACTCCACCTGGGGCTATCACGGCGTCGTGAACAACAAAACCAAAAGTTCAAGCTGGCCTCCGCATCGCGGGCCAGCTGCGGTGTTGGGAAGACCCACAAACAGTACCTTGGATTCGCAGGGCATCGTGACCCTCGCGGTAAGCTCCGGAGAGCGGCATCGCCGGCGTCGGTTCCAGAGTCAGTGCAGGAGTCGTCGGGCCCTTGAAGTCACACACCTCGGGGATCGAACTCCGGGCTGATGAAATCAGGTGCGCTGGCGGGGATGGCGTTGGGGCTGCGGTGCGAAGCGGGCCAATGAGACGTGCAGTCCCCACAGGTCACGGTGCAGGCAACGGCTCGGTGACGGCATCCAGCGGCGTCGGTGAGACCAGGGCTGCGGTGTGAAGCGGGGCGGTGCAATGTGCGGTGTCCACAGGTCACGGTGCAGGCAGCGGCGGTGGCGCCGTTGCGGAAGCGCTGTCGTCGGTAGGCCTAAGCCAGCAGTGCGGGATGGGACGGTACTTCGTGACCCTCACGAGCGGTGTCCACAGGCCACGGTGCAGGCAGCGGCGCCGCTGTCAGCAGAAGCGATGTCGTCGGGGATGCCCAGGATGCGGTGTGAGCAGGTGCCGGCGGAGTGCGGGGCCCTCAGGTCGCGGTGCGCGCAGCGGCTCAGTGAAGTCGTCCGATGACGGCGTCGGTGAGACCAGGGTCGCAGTGCGAAGCGGGGCAATGCGACTCCGTGCGGCATCAGCAGGTCACGTGCAGGCCAGTGGCGTCGTTGGCGGCGTCGCAGTGGTTTCTTCTCTTGAACAGCACAAAACACACAGTTCCCAGTGCTGCAGGTCGAGGAAACTGAAGTCTTTGGTGTCCATGAGACTTCCAACAGGAGGCAAGCTCTACTCCAAGCCCTTGGAGAATTTTCTCAAGCAGGACACACAGCAAAGTTCACCCTTTGCACTCTTTTCAGGCAGATGCAGCAGCGGCAGGCCAGTCCAGCAAAGCAACACAGCAAAGGGACAGTACTCCTCCTTCAGCTCTTCTCCTGGGCAGAGGTTCCTCTTGATTCCAGAAAGATTCTAAAAGTCTGGGGTTTTGGGTCTGCTTCTTATACCCAGTCAAAGCAAAGTCTCAAGTTTTCAAGATCCTTCCTTGTCCACAGCACAGCCAGTCCCCCCGTGTGAAGCACCAGAAGTTGGACAGTGCCCGGAGGGAGAGGGGGAAGACTCCAGCCAGCAAAGCCTCTCACAAGGTTCCCGGGGGGAGTGTCGACTCAGCTGTGACTCCTCCCAAGGTGGGGAAGGGGCAGAAGAAATCTCCAAAGTCTGGGAGGAGCAGCACGGCAGAGGAGACCGCCATCATCCCCGCTGCCCAGGAGGCCACCGTCAGCCCCATGGTCACTGGCCAGGAGGCCACCGCCAGAGTCACTGCCCAGGAGGCCAGTCCCATCGTCACTGGCCAGGAGGCCACCGCCAGAGTCACTGGCCAGGAGGCCAGCCCCATCATCACTGGCCAGGAGGCCACCGCCAGAGTCACTGGCCAGGAGGCCAGCCACATCGTCACTGGCCAGGAAGCCACCGCCAGCCACAGCCCAGCTGGCCAGGAGGGCCCGCAAGCCACAGCCCAGCTGACCCATGAAGGACCGCCAGCCACATCCCTGCTGGGCAATGAAGGACCGCCTTGGCAAGCACCGCTGAACAGGCCAGGGACCGCTGAACAAGGCAAAGACCGCCATGGAATGCACCGCTGAACAGATCTGACACTGGCAACGCAAGTACCGCTGAACAGGCCAGGGACCGCTGAACAAGGACCGCTGAACAAGGCAAAGACCGCCATGGAATGCACCGCGGAACAGGTCTGACACTGGCAACACAAGCACCGCTGAACAGGCCAGGGACCGCTGAAAAGGGCAAAGACCGCCATGGAATGCACCGCTAGCCCATTTGCGGCAGGGACAGTGACGCAACTGGGACCGTCACGGGGTGTGTGCTGCACTCTGGGCACCAGTCCCCCTCCAGAACCAGTGGAGACTTGCATCCACTTGAGAGACTGTGGCTTTGCACTCCCCAGGATGGAACAGTGGGCAACCCACCCACTGCAGAGACTTGAGAGACTGTGGCTTTGGACTCCCCAGGATGGAACAGTGGGCAACCCACCCACTGCAGAGACTTGAGAGACTGTGGCTTTGCACTCCCCATGGATGGAACAGTGGGCAACCCACCCACTGCAGAGACTTGAGAGACTGTGGCTTTGCACTCCCCAGGATGGTACAGTGGGCAACCCACCCACTGCAGAGACTTGAGAGACTGTGGCTTTGCTCTCCCCAGGATGGTACAGTGGGCAACCCACCCACTGCAGAGACTTGAGAGACTGTGGCTTTGCACTCCCCATGGATGGAACAGTGGGCAACCCACCCACTGCAGAGACTTGAGAGACTGTGGCTTTGCACTCCCCAGGATGGTACAGTGGGCAACCCACCCACTGCAGAGACTTGACAGACTGTGGCTTTGCACTACCCAGGATGGTACAGTGGGCAACCCACCCACTGTAGAGACTTGAGAGACTGTGGCTCTGCACTCCCCAGGATACATCAATGGGCATGGAGCCCCCTTGTGGATCTGGCATGGTGCACTCATCCGGCTGAGGTGCGCCCCCTTCCCTTCCCCCTGAGGTGCCTGTTGTATTTCTATCTAATGCCCCAGCAGTGTTCTCTCCGTTTTGATCAGGTATCTTGTGTGGGCCTCGCCCATGCATTTTGGGCCCAGTGGTCCACGGAGAATGAATGGTGCAATACCTGCACTACTAATCGTGGTGTATATCTTGTTTAATGTGTATATATATATATGTATATATTTGATTACTGCATTTTGATATATTACAATGGTTCAACTCATTTCCTTTTGTCTTTGCATTCTTCCGGGGGGGTTGGGGGTTGTTACTGTAATGTTTGGATATGCATTGGTGTGTGTGTTGTAGTGGGCGAGGTTCGGGGTGGGGGTTGGGATGTTGGTTGTATGTGTCCCTGTGTTTTTGCCTCCCCCTCCCCTATGTCGTAGGTGCAGTACTCACCGTGGTCTTCGCCACCGGCGTTGTTGATCCTCGTATAGGAGCAGGAAGACTATCGCTGGCAGAATATGGAGTTCGGGCTCCATGGTGCCCTCCCTCCTCGTGGAGTGTGTAGAGGTAAGCTTTTTCCCTTTGAAATGGCTGTTTCTGCCGTGTTTTTATCCGGGGTGAATCCGCCTCGGAAAAGGTGGCGGATTGGTAGGTTGTGATACTGTGGGCGGTACATTGTCCTCCGCCTGTCTGTTGGCGGTGACCGCCGTGCTGTTTGTCTGTACCGCCGTGGCGGTCGGAGTGTTAAAGTGGCTGTCTTTGTTGGCGGTTTCTGCCACGGTCATAATTCCAATTTGTTTACCGCCGGCCTGTTGGCAGTTTTACCGCCGCTTTAACACCGTCCGCCAGGGTTGTAATGACCACCTTAGTTTCTTAAAATGCAGAAAACATGAATTGTGCACATTGCAGATTTCAACAAGAATATGTAAATGCCATGTAATGGTTGTGCTCAATGAATATCATGAGTTAAACACAAGAAATGAATTGCACGTCTTGCCGATTCGAATGCCACCATGTGAATGCCATGAAATGGTAGCGGTCAATGAATAACATGAGTTAAGCACAAGAAATGAATCGCGCATCTTGCCGATTCGAATGCCACCATGTAAATGCCATGAAATGGTAGCACACAATTAATAACATGAATTAGGCACAAAAAATGAATTGCGCGTCTTGCCATTTCGAATGCTACCTTGTAAATACCATGAAATGGTAGCGCACAATGAATAACATGAATTAAGCACAAAAAATTAATCGCACGTCTTACCGATTCGAATGCTACCTTGTAAATGCCATGAAATGGTAGCGCACAATGAATAACATGAATTAAGCACAAGAAATGAATCGCACGTCTTGCCGATTCGAATGCTACCTTGTAGATGCCATGAAATGGTAGCACACAATGAATAACATGAATTAAGCACAAGAAATTAATCGCGCGTCTTGGCTATTTGAATGTCAGTATGTAAATGCCATGAAAAAACCAAGCGCACATTCACACGCACAAGTTAAATAGTTTATCATGCAAATTAGGCCCAAGAACTCGAAAGCCTTCGAGAACGGGATTGGGGGCCCAGACCGACCTCCGTCTTACCGCCCTGATCAAGGATCACCAACACAGTGAAAGGGCAAGGCCTGGAAGATCAAGGTAGGCCTCTGGAACAGGAGCTCAGGAAGTTGCTGCTGCAGCTCTGCACCGGGACCTCTGAATAGTGAGCACGTGGAGCTGGGCTGGCTCCCTTATATTGAGTCTTGGCCCAGCCCACAAACCACACCCAGTCATGCTGCAGAGAAAGCTTCTAGAAGGTTCTGGAAAGGGACCACACCCTGACACACTCTGAAAGCCTGCAGCAATACATTGCAAATGAACAGTATTTATAAGCACCTTTAATATAAGTCTTCAGGATTAAACTCTGCAATGCAAAAGGTTAAACAACAGCATATCTGCATAATGCATGAATTACGTTATCTTGTAAGTGCTGGGTTTTTGCATTCCAGTCGCCCGTAGGGCGTGCACTGCCCTGATGTTGACATCAATGCCATCCATGGGCTAGCATCAGAGGTGCAGCAGACCAATGCCTACCTGGATGGCATTCAGGGTGCCGTGTCTGGCCTACAGAGATCTTTTCAGGCTTTGGTCTCCTCTTTGACGGCAGCCAGTGTCCCTGGTCATTCCGTCCCCCCTCCAACCACCTCTACCCTTTCCAGCACCCCACTCCATTCACCCGTTCCAAGCACACATTCTGACAGCCATGCACACACCTCAACACACAAGACGCACACTGAAAAACACAAGCACCACATTTCCCACCACAGGCATACACACAGGCAACATACAAAGGCACACACTCCAACATCCACTTCCTCCAGTGTGTCCACCTCTTCCGCCTCCCTGTCTGTCACCTCTACATGCACCCTCACAGGTACTGCACCCTTGTTCACTGTTGCTGACCCCATTCTGGCAGTCACCACAAAATCAGACATCCATTCATGCATCCCAGACACCACACCTGCACTCTCCACAACGACTTTGGTTGACACATGCAGCACACTCACCAAACTTGCAGACACACAGACAACATACATTTACACTGGCAGCCTGTCTTGTCCCACTGTGTCCAACCCCCCTCCTCCCAAGACACTCAAACGTCCCAAGACACCCACCCAACGCATATCCACCACACCTCAGCATGCTGTACAGTCACCTGCACCCATGTCACGCACACCTACACCTGTCATGACCACTCCTCTACCTCCACTCCCACACCTTCCTCCAGGTCCACCCCGATTGCCCCTAAAAAACTTGACCTATTCAAACCCACTGGCCCACCCTGTCTCATCCCTAAACATGCCCACCTCCTTGCCCTGTCCACTCCTCCCACTTCACAGCCTGCCCCTGCCCGCCCTTCCCATTTCTGTGCTACCTCCCCTGTGAGCAAGTGACTCCGTGCTGGCCCAGGTGCATCTGTCGCACCCCAGTCCAAGGCCGCTCCACCAGCTTCAAAGGCCAGACCCAAGCTCCCTCCACCTCCCAAACGTAAAGCCAAGCCCCCCCTCCCAGTCGTGTCACCACCCCCACCACCCCCTGCCCCTGTTCCCTGAGGTGACTGGATGCCCCATTGTTGCCCCTTTAAGATGGAGTACCATTTGCACTTGTGGGAGTCAGGTTGGGGCCATTTGGGCCCATCGGACTTTGGAATATGGACTGGCCATTGGCCTTCTGTTGGACTTCTGTTGCTCCTGGAGCTTAATAAAAAGTTTGTGTGGCCAGTGTTGGTTTTGGCACACTCTGGATCCGTGGTTCATCGTTTCTTTGTGGGGGGGTGTTGTGCACATGTGTGTACTTTGGGCAGGTTGTCTTGGCCTTGTGTCAGGTAAGTACCTCCTGCTCTGGGGTGTATGGCTTGTGCTGTTGTGAGAGGTTGTGGGTGCGTTGCGGGGTGGGTGGAGTAGGTGGGTATGTAACTGTGTCCTTTCTTCCCTTGTTTAGTAGGTTGTGGTACTTACCGTCGTATCTTCGTCTGCAGTCTCGGTCATTGAGGTATACGGCAAGGAGCAGGACTGGCATGATTTGCAACTCTCGCTCCATGTTTGCTTCGGCGTGTTGTGTGAGCCTCCGGTGAGTGTTTCCTTATATTTGGTTTGTTTCTGCCTGGCTTTGCGTGGCTGTGGTTCCCGCCCCAGAACTAACGGCGGTATAGTGCTTTATTATTTAATGGGCGGGTAGTGCCTTGCCATCGGCCTGTAGGCGGCCTCTGCCGTCGTTGTCAGCACTCCTCTGCTGGCGGTGATTGGTTTTCCGGCTTCCTGTTTTTCAGGTGGTTCATAATTTGGCTGGCCAGACCGGCTGACTGTTGGCGGTAGTTACTACCACCGCCGGCAGAGCGGTGTTTAACGCCATGTTCATAATGAGGGTCAAAGTTTCCAGAAAAAAGGAGTGGAAAAACACCTGACTTCACTAGGGAGAACCTCATTGCAGGAACTGGGGGCATAAACATGTCTTCAGAGAACAATGCAACCACCAGCAACACCCAAATTGTAACACATTCTTCCTTTCACACCACACGTGTAGGTCAAAAGGTTCCAACTACAAAAAAGCACACACACACATTAGGGAAAATAGTTAGGAAATAAAAGGGTAATCCCACGATGATCAGCCCACAGAAACATGCTCCTCTGTCATGGTGAGAGGGGAGGGCCAAATGGCCCGCAAACCAAAACTGAGGTGACCCATGACTAAAACACTCACCACTCCCTAAAATAGTTGCCCCAGCTGAGGCCACCTCCAAAATAAATGTACACTAAATAAGTAAAAAAGAAAGGCACAGGAATCTCCTTACACTAAATAATGGTGTATGTTTTTCTGAAGTTAACCTACAACCCACAGCTCTTATCCAACAGGTTTGCGACCAAACCATGAGTGCCCGCCATCTCTTCAGCAACAACTTCCAAAACTCTGAAAAGACTTAGGTGTGCAAAGACAGACCACAGACTCTTTTAGGACTGTTTTATACAGCTATCCCTTCTACAAACTCTTTTTCAAAAAGTAAAGACACCCCCAATACTGCCCTACTTTCTCCAAGAGCAGGGACACTTGAAGCACCAGAAGACTGCAGATGTTTACCCTGAAAACCATCCCAAGACTTACTACATTCCAAATGTTATGTATTTTTGTACCACTGTATATCCTCTGTTTGTTGGGGGCATGGCTGCATTCATACATAGCCAGAAATCTGCCTAGTCACACGGAGTCCACCTCAACATTACTACGCGCTTGCATAGGGGCCTTTCCCACATCACTTATAAATACACTGAACCTAATGTTAGTATTCCACACGTACTACACAGCGCACTGTTGCATAACCCATGGTATCAGCATATGACCACCGTGGGCACCCAAACATCAGTCAGATTGTGCTATGTCTGTTCACTGATATAACATGACGAAGACACGGACATGCTTTATTGTTCACAGGAGATAGCCCCTGAGAAAGCAAAATGCCTCATACATCTGTACCTATGTAGGATTACAGCCAAGTTACAACCTAGCAGGGTGGAACCCCAGAGGGTTGTGGTAAATCAATCAATAAATCAGCAATTTGTAGAGGCCATTGCTGTCACCCCTGGAGGTCTGGGCGCTGGGGTGCAATGTCTCTGCTGAACAGCCTGGTCTTGAGTCTCTTCCTGAAGACTGCCAGTGAGGGTGCAGTTCGAAGGGGAATGGGTAGGTCATTCCTGGCCTTGACGGCAATATAGGAAAAAGAGCATATGCCACTGTGCTTTGCCATATTCCGGATGCCTGTATGAGGGACAGACAGGAAGAGAGCAGGTGTCTGGTGGTTTGGTGAAAGTGTAGATGGTGGTTGATGTAGTCTGGTCCTTGATTGTATAAGGCTTTGTAGGTGTGCCTGAGGAGTTTGAAATTGCATCTCTTCTGGATGGGGAACCAGGGGAGGTTTCTAATGTTGAGGGTTATGTGGGTGCACCTGGGAAGGTCCAGGATGAGTCTTGTGACGGTGTTCTGTATTGTCTGGCGTCTCTTTAGGATCTGGGAGAAAATGACGATGTAGAGAGTGTTGCCGTAGTCGGGGTGGCTGGTAACGAGTGCCTGGATGATGGTTTTCCTGATGTTGGCTGGGATCCATCTGAAGATTCTGCGAAGAATGCGGAGGGTGTGGAAGCAGGAGGAGGCAACTGCACTGATCTGCCCCTTCATGGTCAGCTCACTTTTGAGGATGATGTTGAGATTCTGACTGTGGTCTGTAGGCGTGGGAGTGGGTCTGAGTTCAGCTGGCCACCAGCTACGGTTCCTAATGAAGATGTTTTCCTGGCTGTGGTGGACATGGCATTGCAGAGGTTGGTTCTGGTGTTGGAGGGGTCTTCATTAAGTGAGAAGATCAGTTGAGTATCGTCTGCATAGGAGATGATGTTGAGTCCATGGGATGTAACGATGTCGGCCTGGCGGGTCAAGTAGGTATTGAACAAAGCGGGGCTATGAGATGAACCTTGGGGTATGCCACAAATTATGGTCTTGGGTGCAGAGGTGAAAGGGGGCAGTCAGATGCTCTGAGTGCGTCCTGTCAGGAAGGAGGCGATCCATTTGAGGGCCTTATTTTGTATTACAATGCTGTGAAGTATTTGGATGAGGGTGTGGTGGGAGACAGTGTTGAATGTGGCTGATAGGTCAAGGAGGATCAGGGCAGCGGTTTCCCTTCAGTCGAGGAGTGCTCTGATGTCAGTGGCGGCGATGAGTGCAGTCTTGGTGCTGTGGTTAGAACTAAAACCTAATTAGGAGGTGTCCAGTAGGTTGTTTTCTTCCAGGTAGCTGGTGAGCTGCTGGTTGATGGCTGTCTCAAGTACTTTGGCTGGGTATGGGAGTAGAGAGATGAGTTGGTAATTCTTGAGTGTGTTGAGAGTTGGCCGAGGGTTTTTTCAGGAGAGGTTTGATTTCCACATGTTTCCATTTGTCTAGAAAAACTGCTGAGGTTATGGAGGTATTGAGGATGCTTGTGAATTATGTGTTGGTAAGGTTGGTTTCAAGGTTGAACAGGTGTTTTGGGCAAGGGTCTGTGGGTGCCCCAGAGTGAATGGATGACATGATGGCTGAGGTGGATTGAGTGGTGAGAGGTGCCTACTAAGCAAATATGCTGTTGTTGTGCGCATGGGGGGGTCGATAGAGCTGAGGTTAGAGATTGTGGGGTGGAGGGTCAAAGTTGTTGTAGATGGTGGCGATCTTGCTGTGGAATTAGTCTGAGAGGGTGTTGCAAACTTCTTGGGAGGGGTGAATGGTGTTCTCTGTGGCTGCTGGGTTGTAGTATTCTTTGACTACTTTGAAAAGTTTTTTGTGTGGTTTGAAGCTGTGTCAATCAGAGTTGTGATTGCCGCTGTCTTGGCCTTCTTGAGTTGTCATTGGTAGTTGCTGTGGACTGCTTTGTGGACTGTTCTATAGGTGGGATTCCTGGTGGATTGGCATTGTTTCTCGAGTTTGTAGTAGCTGCTCTTGGTGACTGAGCTCCAGAGTGTACCAGTTAGCATAGGTATAGGTTTTGTTGGTTCTGGCTGATTTCAGCAGGGCAACTGAGTTGGCACATTTGGTGTTCCAGGAGGAGAAGTTCAGGATGGTCTGGCCGAGGTCGGATGAGGCCTTGGGTGTGGATGAGCTGAGGGCCTGCGTCCACCGTGATTCAGTTATTCTGCTCCAATTGTGGTAGCCAGCTCAGTGGTTCCTGGTGGTGGTGTGATGGGCTTTGCTGATGGTGAAGTGGACGATGCTGTAGTCGGACCAGGAGAGTTCTGTGACGTGTCTGAACTGGACTCGCTGGAAGTAAAGACAGGGTCAAGAGTGTGTCCGACCTTGTATGTGGGTATGTTAACTAGTTAGGTGAGGCTATGTTGGTCAAGTTCTCGAGGAGTGTGTTGGAGTTGGCTTGTTGGGGTCATTAATGTGGAAATTGAGGTTGTCAAGTAGAATGTAGTGGTTGGAGTCGATGACCTGCGGTGCGATGATGTTGGGGATTGTGTCGCACAAGGCTGGTTGGTGTCAAGGGGGCCTGTATACAAGGGTGCGTCTTAGGGTAGTTTTGGTGTTGGTTTGATACTGTTCTAATTAGCAAATCCCAATGTTACTTTCATCTTTTATTTTTCTCATACAACTTCTAAATGGTCAGTATTTTAGCCCTTTTTAAGTCTCTTGTAAAGAAGTCAATTTGGTTGTGTTTTGGGTGGATCTGTGTACCAGTTGCGCCCCTCCGCGTGGCCCCCTGTGTGCATTTTCAGCAAATCCGCAGATCTATATGGAATCACTTAGAAGCGTTTAATAATCTTCTGTTAATTAATTGACATTTATCTTTTACTTTGAATTAAGTCCCTAATGAGCAATGTTTGTACACCACTCTGCTGTTTGGCTTCACAGTATAGTCTTTTTTGTTCCCTTACCCCACACTCTTTTTTTTTTTTAACCAAATTTTTATTATTTTCCTTAATTTTGAAAACAGTACACACACAATTGAGCTCCGACCACATCAATAATACAGTCACAGAGCAGAGGACACAATCCATTGCTGGACAACCAGTGTTCAGTGTTATATTAAGATAAAACATCGTGGTAGGCCCACCATTTCCCCCATATTTTATGATGGTTTTCCGGGCACCCTTGAGGTGCAGAGATCGTTTTTTCTTGATGTGCACACCAATCAACCCCTGCCCTCTATCCCGCTAATGAAGGAGCCTCAGGAAGCCTCCACGTGCGAGCAATATCTCTCTTAGTGCCAATGCAACTCCTAAAAATATCCGGTCAGCACGGGGCTCCCCAATTCCTCCAATAGCCCCTGTAATGCAACTTTGGGGCTTAAATCTAAAGGACGCCCAGGATCTCTGCCATTTCCTTGCCAACTCCCTCCCAAAACGGTCGTATTTGGGGACAGCTCCAAGTCAGATGGAGGACGTCTCCCCCCAGGAGACCACACCTAGCACAGGCAGACCCTGCTTAGCCAGACATCCTCGAAATTATTGCAGGGGTCAAGTAGGATGTGTGGAGGTAGTTGAATTGCACCATTCGCAGCCTAGCTGAGATGGATAATTCCCAGGGGGCCAATAGTGCCTCCCACCGGTCGTCTTCGTCCAGCTACCCCTCCCAGTGTGCCCACTTCTGTCGCAGGTAGTCAAACCCATCTGGGGCGTTCGCAAGTAGAGATTTATAAACACTGCTTTCCTCCCCAGACTCTAAGTTAACAATTTCACCTCAAGCGGGCTATAGTCGGGGAGCTGGGTATTTGTTGGAATATGGGCACCTAAGGAGTGGCGCAGCTGCAGGTATCGGAAGAATTGTGTCTGGTGTAGCCCATACTGTTCTCTCATGTCCTGGAATGACATAAGGCTACCCCCTGTGTACACGTCTCCTAAGTAAGTAACCCCTATTAAGTCCCAGTGCTGAAAGGCCTTTAATGCAGTGAGATGGTGCAGCCAGTCTCCGTGCCACAGTGGGGTCATTTGAGTAAAACACCAATCCCATTTTATGAGTTTTAGGGCTGACCTCCAGCAACCCACCACCACCCGGGTGCAAGACGCAGTCTGGACAGGAATCCTGCTACCGTAAAGCATACCCAATAGGCCTCCAAAGCCCACCTCATGGATCTCAAGGCGATACGCCGGGTCATCCCAACCTCCCGCAAACCAGTCATTTATGGGCAACACCTGGGCAGCTAAATAGTAAATATATAGATTTGGAACTCCCATAACCCCCCCGTACGGGGACTTCCGCACGGTTTTAAAAGCCACTTTATGCTGCCCTCCGTTCCAAATTAAGTTGGTAAATTTTGTTCTAAGAGCTTTGGTGTCTGGTACGGGTAATTCGTGAGGGCATAAAAATACCGGGGGAGTCACATCATTTTGAGGAGGGCAGTGCGCCCAATGGAGTTTAAGGGGAGGTCCTTCCAATACTGCAGGTCCCTGTCCAAATGCGCTGACAAGTCCCTAAAGTTTAATACCCACGCTAAGTCAGGCAGAAGGGAAACATGGACTCACAAATATTTAAACACGTTCCTCCACACTGGGAATTGGGGACACCACTGTCGACCCTCCGCATCCCCCGCTGACTTCCACCAATGTTGACTTTTGGGCATTGACCAGGAGCCCAGATACCTCTCCAATAGTTCCACGCATCTTGGTCCCGACGCGGGTGGATCACTAAGAAATACCAAGACGTAATCCGCATACAGCACCTCTTTGTCCTCCACTCCATTTCCAGCCCCACATCACAGGATCGCTCTGCAGCAAGCATGCCAGGGGCTCAATCGTTAGCGCAAAGAGCAGTGGGGGTAAAGGGCAACCCTGGAATTGGAAATGTCTGGGAGAGCACACCATTTACCCGAACCCAGGCCATGGGGTGTTGATGCAGGAGATGGATCATTCGGCAGAGCAATGGCCCCAGCACCATACATGCCAGGACCACCACCATGTATTTCCCATGAGATTGTGTCAAATGCCTTACAAAAATCTATGAGGAGAAGGGCCAGGGGACCACTGAAGTATGAGCCACGAGATAAGGCCACCTGAACTCGTGCAATGCAATGCCGCTTGCTCCTGCCAGGCATAAAGCCGCATTGATCCGGATGAATGAGATGGGTCAGCGTAAACATAAGACGTATAGCCAGTACTTTGGCATATATCTTTATTTCAGCATTAATGAGGGAGATTGTCAATATGATGCACAATGGTCTGGAGCCTGCCCCTCCTTGAACAAGACCACAATTGTGGCAAGGTCAAGTTCAGGGGGAAAAGCCCCTATCGACAGAGTCTCTCGATAAAAAAGTCAAGAGATGAAGTACCAGCAGTGAATAGAATCTTTTGTAGTACTCTATTGGGTACCCATCCGGCCCGGCAGTTCTACCCCTACTAAGCTCCAAAATGGCGACATCCGCCACCTCCGCTGTTAGTTGCTAGTCTAGGTCATGAGCAAGAGTAGATGGGATAGTTGGTACCAGAAGGTCCCAAACCATGGAACCCTCCTCCACCAGGCCTGGGAGTGGGGTCTTTAGCATACAAGTCCTGGTAGTAGGCTGCGAAGGCCTTGGCAATCGCTACCAACTCCACTCGGTTGTTTCACTCTCTATCTTGTATGGGAGGCACTACTCTAGCTGCTGCCCCATGCATCGCCAACCAATAGAGCAGTTTACCTGACTTATCACCCTTCTCATACACTCTCCTAGTCGACGCCTGCCAACATTGTTTGGCCTCCTCAAGGGATATTTGGAGTAGTTCTGACTGTGCCAGGGCCAGTTGGCGTTGCACTACTGGTGCATTTGAGCGTCTAGCTCGCCCCTCCATCTCCAATATCTTAGCCTTGAGTTGTTCACATTGCACCCTCTAGCGTTGCGCCTGCCCACGAATATAGCTTTTAATAATACACCTCATTGTTGGTTTACAGTCCGCCCACACCGTTGCCCCCAAAGCCACCGAGCCCACATTGCATCGGAAGAAAGCCTCAAGTTCCCTATCTACAAAACTGGCACACTCCGGGGACTTCAGATGCCAAGCATTGAGCCTCCAGATTGGCCGATGTGTCTGGTACACAACACCCCAATCCGCAATCAGTGGGACTAGTCAGATTTACCTCTAGGAAGGATCTGAACAGACCTCAGACTCATTATGTCTGTCACCGGAACCCACACATGGTCAATTCGGGCCTCGTGTGATGGGCAGCAGCCCGATGGGTGTAGGCACGCTCATGCAGGTGCCACACCCGCCATATATCACACTGTGCCCACGAATCCGCACAGCTCTTAAGGCTGATCGGGCGGAACTGAGCTCCACAGAAATATTTCAAAGGGGGTCTGGCACTGCCTTAAAGTCAACCCCTAACAGTGTGAAGCCGGCTGGAAGTAACGCCAACAGCGATCCAATCGCCTCACAGGTAGACTGCAACAGATGTGAGGGAATGTAGCACGACACCAAATTATACTGCTTGGCCTCCATCTGACCCTCTACTCCAATATACCTCTCCAATGGGTCCTCGTGAACCTTAGTAACAGTCAATGGTAACGATTTATGAAGCAGCAGGGCCCTCCCCGGGACCCTCGCATAAACGCTGAATGGTAGACCCTATCATATCCGAAGCACCCAAAAAAGGAGCAACGAGTGCTCGGTAAGTGCGTCTCTTGCAGTAGGACAATGCCCAGGGCATGTCTCTTGATGTATCTAAGTACTGCTGTCCCTTTAATACGGGGTAGGAGCCCATCAAAATTCCATGAAATGATCTAAATCATCTTGTGCGCAAGAGTATATGTTTCTGGCCCACAGGGCACCCTGACAGGCAAAGGACAGCATGCGGGGCAGTGGACCGCGCATCCAGATGCTTGCACTCCATCACCCAATCTATGGCTGTGTCTAAAGGCATAATTGTGTGGAACATCTGTGGTGCACAAAATCTGCATGTAAACTTGAAAACAGCATGCAATATGAACTACTGTACTAACAAAAACAGTACCCTTCTCCCCCATCCCACACTTCCAACCAAGAAGCATCTGTCGCCCCCTCGAACATCCTAACCTAAAGTAACTCGTGGAGGTGTTAGGCAATCTATATCGAGATACCCCACCGCTCATGTACAGATAATCCACCTGACAGCTTGGATTACAGTAGTACTTAAACATGTAATGAGAGGCGTTACCCCGCACTGACAGCCCTACCCTCGAACATAAACACAATCTTATCCCCCAGCCTTCTGGGACCCAATACCGCTGCACTTCTGTCCAAACATACTACAGTACTTGTTACAGTGGCATTCACAGTTCCATAGTTCAAGGCCGCATCTTGGCACCAATCAAGGAGGACACTCATAAGAGTTGAAGATGGGCGGAGTGTCTGACAGAGAAGACTCACGGGTCTCCACCCGCAGCGGATCCAGTCCCAGAGCCGGGCTCGCCGAGGCGTCTTTTCCGCCACCATGCCGGGGGCGCCTCCACTTGGACCTCTGCCGGCACTTGCGAGCCTCCATGCTAGGCCTAGGCGGCCAGCATCAGCACCATTCGCAAGATCCGCTACCAAGCCACTCCTGGAATGCAGCTCTCTCTGCTCCTTCGCCCACTCCCATGCCTGCTGAGACATTTCAAAGAACAAGGAAGAAGCTCCATAGATCACCTTCAACTTAGCTAGAAAGAGGAGCATATAGTGTACGTTCAGTGCCCGTAGTTTCTGCTTAACTTCCTCATATGATCGCCTGCATTGTTGAACAGCAAAATTATAGACTGGGAAAATCTGATTTTTGGAATTAGAATAGCGTACCTCCCCTTGGGAGCAAGCCTCCTGCAGAATAGTATCACTGTCTCTGTAGTTGAGGAGTCGGACCACCACCGGCCGGGGAGGAGCACTTGGTGCGCCCTTTTCACCACGAAGCAAGAGTCCCATGATCGGAACCAGGTCTCCATAAGGTCTTCCATTATTGTTCCTGTTATTTCCTCTGGCAGCCCCACCAGGCAAAGATTGTGTCTGCACAACCGATTCTCGGCGTCCTCGGCCCTCTCCTCCAGGCAGGCCACCTTTGAGGTGAGCAGATAAACCCTTGTCTGAAGGGTGGTCGTTTCATCCTCCACTGTAGAAATTCTAGTCTTAGTCTCATTCACCCTTTCAGCCACGTGCCGCAAATCCTGACGCACCAGGGACAATTGTCCACCAAATGACACAAAGTCATACACGGCACACACAGGAATCCTTGTGTTTGATATTTATTCTAACAACAGAAACGAGTAACCCAAACACCACCAACGGGGTTTCAACCACCAAGGTCTTGATCACAGTGGGTAAGTGATCCATTAACAACTTAATTTATAGTTTCTCCTATTACATGCCATTATGGGACATTATGGGATATGTAGTCACACAAGCTTTCCCAACATAAACCACTACAAAGTGAAAACAAATGACAACTCATTTCAAACCACACACACCACGTTGATTAACCAAAACTAAATGTATATATAACGAATATTAAAACCAAATTTTTTGACCTTCTCTTATTTACACACTCCAATTTCAAATTTTTGGAAACACAGACAGCCCTGATTGGAACAAAATATAAAAGGGGGGAGAGAGATAATAAGAAGGAGTAAAGAAAGATAAGAAAGATAAGGAAAGATAACGGCGGAGGGAGGGAGGACTATTGTCATTATTATCTTCCTTCGTTTCAGTCTGAGTTTACTTCACATTCACTATAGTATTGAGCATATTTTTTAAGATAATAGTCTCAACACAATTCTATATATGTAAAATATATATATATATATATATATATATATATATATATATATATATATATATATATACATATATATACAGGGAGTGCAGAATTATTAGGCAAATGAGTATTTTGACCACATCATCCTCTTTATGCATGTTGTCTTACTCCAAGCTGTATAGGCTCGAAAGCCTACTACCAATTAAGCATATTAGGTGATGTGCATCTCTGTAATGAGAAGGGGTGTGGTCTAATGACATCAACACCCTATATCAGGTGTGCATAATTATTAGGCAACTTCCTTTCCTTTGGCAAAATGGGTCAAAAGAAGGACTTGACAGGCTCAGAAAAGTCAAAAATAGTGAGATATCTTGCAGAGGGATGCAGCACTCTTAAAATTGCAAAGCTTCTGAAGCGTGATCATCGAACAATCAAGCGTTTCATTCAAAATAGTCAACAGGGTCGCAAGAAGCGTGTGGAAAAACCAAGGCGCAAAATAACTGCCCATGAACTGAGAAAAGTCAAGCGTGCAGCTGCCACGATGCCACTTGCCACCAGTTTGGCCATATTTCAGAGCTGCAACATCACTGGAGTGCCCAAAAGCACAAGGTGTGCAATACTCAGAGACATGGCCAAGGTAAGAAAGGCTGAAAGACGACCACCACTGAACAAGACACACAAGCTGAAACGTCAAGACTGGGCCAAGAAATATCTCAAGACTGATTTTTCTAAGGTTTTATGGACTGATGAAATGAGAGTGAGTCTTGATGGGCCAGATGGATGGGCCCGTGGCTGGATTGGTAAAGGGCAGAGAGCTCCAGTCCGACTCAGACGCCAGCAAGGTGGAGGTGGAGTACTGGTTTGGGCTGGTATCATCAAAGATGAGCTTGTGGGGTCTTTTCGGGTTGAGGATGGAGTCAAGCTCAACTCCCAGTCCTACTGCCAGTTCCTGGAAGACACCTTCTTCAAGCAGTGGTACAGGAAGAAGTCTGCATCCTTCAAGAAAAACATGATTTTCATGCAGGACAATGCTCCATCACACGCGTCCAAGTACTCCACAGCGTGGCTGGCAAGAAAGGGTACAAAAGAAGGAAATCTAATGACATGGCCTCCTTGCTCACCTGATCTGAACCCCATTGAGAACCTGTGGTCCATCATCAAATGTGAGATTTACAAGGAGGGAAAACAGTACACCTCTCTGAACAGTGTCTGGGAGGCTGTGGTTGCTGCTGCACGCAATGTTGATGGTGAACAGATCAAAACACTGACAGAATCCATGGATGGCAGGCTTTTGAGTGTCCTTGCAAAGAAAGGTGGCTATATTGGTCACTGATTTGTTTTTGTTTTGTTTTTGAATGTCAGAAATGTATATTTGTGAATGTTGAGATGTTATATTGGTTTCACTGGTAATAATAAATAATTGAAATGGGTATATATTTTTTTTTGTTAAGTTGCCTAATAATTATGCACAGTAATAGTCACCTGCACACACAGATATCCCCCTAACATAGCTAAAACTAAAAACAAACTAAAAACTACTTCCAAAAATATTCAGCTTTGATATTAATTAGTTTTTTGGGTTCATTGAGAACATGGTTGTTGTTCAATAATAAAATTAATCCTCAAAAATACAACTTGCCTAATAATTCTGCACTCCCTGTATATATATATATACACACACATATGATATAGAAAAACCTGTAATAGCATTACACAATATTTCCTTAAATGCTTAAATGTTTATAAATTGGTTTAATCCAAGAAAGTATAGGTTTCAATATTTTTCAATGTACTTCTATAGTTATTTCTAGGCTCCATTATTTTGTGTGGGAGTGGGTTGTAATGTCAGAGCTTTGCCATGTGTGACATTGGACTTAATCCAAGGCTGAGCTGGAGAGCATTTACTAGTGTTTTGGGTCCTTTTAGCTATGGTAACTTTGACATGCAGTGTGTGAATATCAATGGGCTTACCTTTTTGTGTGGGTGTTTGTCCCTTCCTAAACCCCTCCTTATCTCCACCTAACAACTACCTGAACTACTCCCATTTCATAATATGTATTAAGTGTTTTTCAGCCACTCCTTCCCCATCCCTTTAACATTTACTACAAAAACCTATGAGTATGTCTGCGGTGATCTCCACAAGACTGGAGACCTAAGCATGCAAAAGGAAGGAGCGGCAGAGGCGGAGAACTCTATACGTGGATTAGTGAATAGTATTTTGTAGTAGGTGAGTAGTACTTATGTAGTGCCACTTAATGTACTACCAAGTGCAATTTGCGAACGACTCCCATGTTTATTGCTTTTCTAAAATCTCTTTCTTCCCCACCTGATGAATAAACATACCTGGTGCACACAATCATATTCCTTTTTACAGACAGGTTGCATACCTATTTCTCACTGCAAGACATTTGTAACCTGCTAGCAGACTACTGTACTGAGCCCCACTCATACACAGCACCTCCCACTGACATTGCATCCATGGTTAATCTCTCTCAGAACGAAGTACCGATGGTGTTGTTGCATCCAATAAATGTCAAACTTATTAAGCAAAGACAAGTGCTAAAAGGAACATTATTATTATTATGACTAATAACCTGGACGTTCCTTACACTACAACCATTAGTTCAGCTCTACAATGTGTAGCTCAACTGTGAAACACAAATTGGAAACTGATCTATTAGTTCATACTCAGACATGGTTCAACAACAGTTCCCACAAAATCATGGATCTTCAACTCCACCTGAATTACTCTATCACTAGATGTGACTGTGAAAGGAAGAATGTAGGAGGTACGGTAATTAGCTTAAGACACTTTTTTCTAGTAAAAGAGACACCCAGTAGCTCGCTCCCTTCTTTTCTATACCTTACTTTTGAACTTCACCCACAGCAACATTCTGCTATCTGACTAAACTCTATCACCCTCCTAGTGCTAATGCAGTTTTAATTGAGGAATGTTTGGAGCTCATAACAAGCCAATCAATTTGCTGTGAATATGTTATCCTTCTAGGAGAATTTAATCCTCATTGGGGCAATACAGAGGATGTTGCAGTCATCTTTAGTTTCTTGTCCATCTCAGAAAATGACCTAATCCAGCACAGCCCTTACCAAATGCTTCACTTTGTTTTGGACTTAATTATATCTAACAGAGACTATCTCTCAGTTGAGGTCCCCATACCGGTGGACCATCATCTACCCTATTCTCCCTGCTCCTTTCACCTTCTTTAACTAGGGGCCAACCCAAAAAGAAGCCCTCTTGGTTTCTCAACACCATACATTTTTACATCGAATAATTTGGCACTAGTGCACAGAATTTACTGCTTCCAATTCAGTCCTGTCACTAACATCAGCCACCCTTTATTTTTACTTTCTCCCAGATCTGCTTGATGGTCTATTACAACTCAAGGGAAAAAAAGAAAAGGCCAAAAGCATTGGCTCCCTGGTTAACTTTTGGAATCTAAATGAGGAAAGGGAGTCTCTGAAGCTGCTGGAAAAGAACAGAGAAAACCACCTTCCCCCACCAATCTAATCTGCGTTTGGATTAGGCACTTTACAAAAGAATCTCTTCAATGCCAAGGCAGCACATATTAGAGCTCTTATCGACTGAGCCAAAACCTACCCCAAAAAACAGTTTAAACTGGTCAGAATTGCTAACAACCCTCTGTGTTCCCATGAATTTGATGACTTGACCACGAATTGGAAGCGTTACACTTCTTTGAAACTAAGGTAAAATCTACTGAATCGTAGCTGGTAATCTGTCCAGATTATCAAATCTATCCAATCATCAGATGTAAATCTGAGAACACATGACAATATTTTGACAAAATCGGACAGGATGAGTTACGGAAGATTATCATGAAGACCAAACACTACAATCATTTAATACATCCGATACCTGTAAATATTGCTGGAGATTATGCTCTACTTATGTTTCTGTAATGGGCAAAACTAGTTAATCTCTCCTTCAGCCAAGGTGTGTTTCCTGACAACCTCAAAAGAGGCCAAATCACCCCAATTCCAGAAACCCTTCTACAGACATGGATGATCCCAATACCTTTTGCCCTTCACTAAACTTTCCTTTTCTTGCAAAAGTCATTGAAAGCCCTCAACTAAATCAGTATCAAACTTGTACGCTTCTACTCCTTCACCTCTACTGGTACACTTCACATCTTATGATTCAATGAGAGTCACCATACAATCATTCAAGATATTAGCTGGAGGTTTCTTCAATAGTAACAGTAGTCTATTTAAACAGTCTGCCACTCCACTGTTGATTCATGGTACACAGCTTTTATGTAGTTAAAACTGTGTAACTTTAAGGATAGTCTAGCACTCTGTTAAGCTTTTAGCAAGCCACTAGTAGTTAGCAATTTAGTTAAAGGTTTGTGATCAATTCTGATCTCAAAGTCTGTACACCAAACTAAAGACCTAATATTTTTGAACCCATGCACACATACGCCAAATGTTTGTGCTCTGTCACTGAATAATGCTCCTCACTTGGTGAAAGACTTCTAGATGCGAAAGCTATGATAATCTCTTTACCATCAGGTTCTTTTTGCGTTACGACCACTCATAAACCCTTATTGCTAGCATATGTTGTGACAATACCAGGATAATTAGGATCAAAACGCTGATGTGGTGGTGCTTTTACAATGTCATTCCCAATCTCAACATATACATTTTGGCAATGAATTTTCCATTCAAACTTTTTTACCTTCAACAAATTTCTTAACACAGGGATGTGGAATTCCTATCGCCCGAGACATCTTGTTTGGGGTCAAGGGCAACAAGTTTTTATGTTTACTTTGTCCTTGGGACAAGTAGGCCCAACCCTCTGCAGCACAAACCCTTTGGCTGCCTGTTTACAGAGAGTGGAACTCTCTACAGTTGAGGTAATGTGTTTCCGAAAGATAATGCTGTTAGAACTTGTATTTATGGTTCATTATTTGAAAACCTTCATTATTAGGGTGAGTGCTGTAAATAAATGTTTTAAGGTCACACTTCACTACTGACGTTGGTTCCAGTACAAATAAAAAAAACGTGTATACACATGTTTGAAAAGTTTAGGCTATGAGGCTAAGCATAATGCTCCCAGAATGCTCTCTGATTAGATGCAAATGAGGTGTCATTTAGTAAAATGTTTTGATGCATGCTAGTATTTCCCAAAAATATTTCTAATGGAAAATCAGTGTAACCATTTTCAACACGATTATGGGAAGCATGAAAATAAACAAACACTGACAAAGCCAACTGATCTGACATATTTTTATAAGTCTTTTAGTTTCATCAATGCGTGTCTTGTTTTGACATGGCTTTTGTAACACTTTATTGTTGTGGGAGCTACCAGGCCCTCAACATTGTAACAAACACTGGCAAAAAAAAAAAAAACGTTTTTGAACTCTAAAAGCACACGTTGCCACCAGTGGCATAACAAAGGCCCCGCAGCCGCCCTCCAGGGGGCCCCTTCAGCACAGCACCTACCCTGAGTGAGTCTGGAGAGGGGGCTCCTCCATGTTCTTTGCAAAGGGGCACCCTCCAGTTTCGTTACGTCACTGATTGCCACTGTAGTTCCTGACACTGAACAAAACTACTTTGTGTGCCAATATGCTCCTTGTGGAAGAGAATAATGCGATCACTCACAGTAAAGCCAGCCGAAAGAGAGAGAAATAGAAGTTTAATAAAAACAAAATGTCTTTAACACCAGACCTAATTAGGGACCAAGACCCACATGTAGGTAGCTTTTTGCATGTCGCAAACAGCGACTTTCGCTGTTTGCGACGTGCAAAAAGCACATTGCGGTGCACAATCCCAGTTTTGCGATTCGGTAACCTGGTTACTGAATCGCAAAACAGGTTTGCGTCTCGCAATTAGGAAGGGGTGTTCTCTTCCTAATTGCGACTCGCAGTGCAATGTAGGATTGTTTTGCGAACGCGGGCGCAAACCAATCGCAGTTTGCACCCATTTCAAATGGGTGCTAACACTTTCACAAAAGGGAAGGGGTCCCCCTGGGACCCCTTCCCCATTGTGAATGTCACTGTAAACATTTTTTCAGAGCAGGCAGTGGTCCGCACTGCCTGCTCTGAAAAAATGAAACGAAACGTTTAATTTTTCGTTTTTGTAATGCATCTCGTTTTCCTTTAAGGAAAACGGGCTGCATTACAAAAAAAAAAACTGCTTTATTGAAAAGCAGTCACAGACATGGTGGTCTGCTGTCTCCAGCAGGCCACCATCCCTGTGAGGCCACCATTCGCAAGGGGGTCGCAAATTGCGACCCACCTCATGATTATTCATGAGGTGTGCATTTGCGAAGCCCTTGCGAATCACAGATTGTGTCAGGGACACCATCCTACATTCGGATTTGCGACTCGCAATTTGCGGGTCGCAAATCTTAACCTACCTACATGTGGCCCCAAATTCTTAAAGAAAGTCACAAAAGTGCACCCATGGTATATGTCGTACCCCTATAAAATATTTGTGAACTGTATTTTAGCATGGGTAAATACGCATGTGTAGATTTGCTCATGTGAAAATCTATTGAGCATTTGCAAGTTCATTTTCCCTCCAGCCACTTTCTTCCCAACCCTGGAAGAAGTTCTAATTCTGCCATTGTCAGGAGTAAATGTCCAACCTTTCTTATTATGGGAAAATATTAGAGAGAAGCTGGTGAAGATCTTTAAAACATGCAGGTTAGTAGGTTTGCAGACTCAAAGGCATTCCAGCCCTGGAACTATTGCTTACTGCTTCCTCCAGCCCCAGTATGCAGATCTGCAGAAAGGTGGAAAAATAAGGAAATTGCTACAGTAGGGATTGAAACTGTAAGTATTCAAGCCCTACTATGGTAGTAGCCCTGGCATAATCAGAGAGGCTATTATCAGAGCTCTTACATAATGAGATTGCTGCCATAATTTGGCGCCACACTACATGGCACCAAAGGGACAAGTAGATCTTTTTACAGGACAAGTAGATTTGAGAAGCAACCTGTCCCGTGGACAAGTAGATATTTTAATAAATTCCACACCCCTGTTAACATGTGTTGTTTTTCTGCAAAATTGTGCACAAACTTTGAATAATATTCAGCTAGGCCCATAAATGAATACCAATCATCCTTTCAAGACGGCTGGCACATTCTCAACAGAATCAATTCATTTCTTCTTATTCATTTTTTCTTTGGCTTCCATCCTAATGGACCAGTTACGTAACTTAGATATGTTACTTCTTGTAACACAAACGTACATTTAGGAAATGCAGCAGTAGGACCTTTACATATCAATATTGTAAGGAAATGGCTCCCTGTTGCATTTACCCCCCCCCCACATGTTGCCTGATACTGATGCTGACTTGACTGAAGTGTGCTGGGACCCTGCTAACCAGGCCCCAGCACCAGTGTTCTTTCACTAAAAATGTACCATTGTTTCCACAATTGGCACACCCCTAGCACACTGATAAGTCCCTTGTAAAAGGTACCAGTGGTACCAAAGGCCCTGTGACCAGGGAAGGTCCCTATGGGCTGCAGCATATGTTGTGCCACCCTAAGGGACCCCTCACCTAACACATGCACACTGCCATTGCAGAGTGTGTGTGTTAGTGGGGAGAAAAAGGCAAAGTCGACATGGCATCCCCCTCAGGATGCTATGCACACAAAATACTACCTGTGGCATAAGTAAGTCACCCCTCTAGCAGGCCTTACAGCCCTAAGACAGGGTGCACTATACCACAAGTGAGGGCATAGCTGCATGAGCAATATGCCCCTACAGTGTCTATGTCTATTCTTAGTACAGTATGGCCATATTAAGTATATGGTCTGGGAGTTTGTCAAAAATTAACTCCACAGCTACATAATGGCTACACTGAATACTGGGAAGTTTGGTATCAAACTTCTCAGAATAATAAACCCACACTGATACCAGTGTTGGATTTATTACAAAATGCACACAGAGGGCATCTTAGAGATACCCCCTGTATTGTACCCAATCCTTCAGTGCAGGACTGACTGGTCTGTGCCAGCCTGCTGCTGAGAGACGAGTTTCTGACCCCCTGGGGTGAGAACCATTGTGCTCTCTGAGGCCAGAAACAAAGCCTGCACTGGGTGGAGATGCTTAACACCTACCCCCTGCAGGAACTGTAACACCTAGCAGTGAGCCTCAAAGGATCAAGCTTTGTGTTACAATTACCCAGGGCACTCCAGCTAGTGGAGATGCTCGCCCCCTGGACACAGCCACCCCTTTTGGCAGCAAGTCCAGGGGAGATAATGAGAAAAACAAGGAGGAGTCACTCACCAGTCAGGACAGCCCCTAAAGTGCCCTGAGCTGAGGTTACCCCTGCCTTTAGAATTCCTCCATCTTGATTTTGGGAGGATTCCCCCAATAGGATTAGGGATGTGCCCCCTCCCCACAGAAAGGAGGCACAAAGAGGGTGTAGCCACCCTCGAGGAAAGCAGCCATTGGCTGCTGCCCTCCCAGACCTAAACACACCCCTAAATTCAGTATTTAGGGGCACCCCAGAACCTAGGAAACTAGATCTCTGCAACCTGAAGAAAGAAGAAGGACTGCTGAGCAAGCCTGCAGAGAAGGAGGAAGACGACGAGTGACTTGGCCCCAGCCCTACTGGCCTGTCTCCAACTTTGAAAACCTGCTTCAGCGACGCATCCAACAGGGACCAGCGACCTCTGAAGCCTCAGAGGACTGCCCTGGACTACAGGACCAAGAAACTCCAGTGAACAGGGGCCCTGTTCAAAAACCTGCAACTTCTTTGCAACAAAGAAGTGAGACTTCCCACTCTGCACCCGACGCCCCCGGCTCGACCTGCAGAAAACAAACACCACAGGGAGGACTCCCCAGCGACTGCAAGGCCGTGAGTAGTCAGAGACAGCCCCCCTGAACTCCCACAGCGACGCCTGGAGAGAGAATCTGGAGGCTCCCCCTGACCGCGACTGCCTGTAACAAGGGACCCGACGCTTGGAACCAGCACTGCACCTGCAGCCCCCAGGACCTGAAGGAACCGAACTTCAGCGCAGGAGTGACACCCAGGCGACCCTCTGCCTAGCCCAGGTGGTGGCTATCCTGAGAAGCCCCCCCTGTGCCTGCCTGCACCGCTAGAGTGACCCGCCGGATCCCTCCATTGAAACCAATACAAAACTCGACGCCTGCTTTGCACACTGCACCCGGCCGCCCCTGTGCCGCTGAGGGTGTGTCTTGTGTGCCTACTTGTGTTCCCCCCAGTGCTCTACAAAACCCCCCTGGTCTGCCCCCCGAGGACGCAGGTACTTACCTACTGGCAGACTGGAACTGGAGCACCCCTGTTCTCCATAGGCGCCTATGTGTTTTGGGCACCTCTTTGACCTCTGCACCTGACCGGCCCTGAGCTGCTGGTGTGGTAACTTTGGGGTTGCCTTTAACCCCCAACGGTGGGCTGCCTATGCCCCAGAACTGAGACTTGTAAGTGTTTTACTTACCTCCTAATCTAACCTTTACTTACCTCCCCCAGGAACTGTTGATTTTTGCAGTATCCACTTTTAAAATAGCTTATTGCCATTTTTACAAAGACTGTACATGATATTATTTTCATTAAAAGTTCCTAAAGTATCTAAGTGAAGTACCTTACATTTAAAGTGTTTGATGTAAATCTAGAACCTGTGGTTCTTAAAATAAACTAAGAAAATATATTTTTCAATATAAAAACCTATTGGCCTGGAGTAAGTCTTTGAGTGTGTGTTCCTCATTTATTGCCTGTGTGTGTACAACAAATGCTTAACACTACCCTCTGATAAGCCTGCTGCTCGACCACACTACCACAAAATAGAGCATTAGAATGATCTCCTTTTGCCACTATCTTATCTCTAAGAGGAACCCTTGGACTCTGTGCACACTATTTCTTACTTTGAAATAGTATATACATAGCCAACTTCCTACAAATATGTTCAGAACATCTGTTGCCATGCTTATTTGTATCCTTTCCCCTAATTATTAAAGAGTCCAAGCCAGTCCAAAGGGCATCCTTACAAACTGGAAATATCCTACATGTTTACTAAAGCTGTAAATCTTCTGCTTTCTTTGCGGAGAGGAACCTGGTGAAAGCCTGAAGATAAATCAGTGGTTGGAAACCATTCATTACCTTTCATTTTAGATACTAATTCATTAATCTTGGCAGGGAGAATGTGTCCACCAAAATATTCTTATTTAAATCTTCTTAATTTATGCAGTCTGAATTAACCATTCGCTCAATGGGTAATCACCAAAGGAGATAAACATTTTTAGAAGATTCAGCAGGTTCAATCATATCAACGTCTTTGGCATATCTTTTGTAGGCAGGGAGAGAGCTGACACCGAGACCCGAGCCCGTTCCCCAGTCCCAAAGTTGTCAGCACTGTTTGTTATGCCACATGCTCTCAGACTGCTAATTTGATGAGTTTACAGTGCTGTTCTTCCAGGTTTCCATGGATCGCATGAGGAATTTCAGCCCCTCCCACTTCGAGCTATACTTCCATCCCTCACCCCTCCCGCCACATTACTTGTTGCTCAATTATGAGCAAATGTAGCATGTAAAACCACCATTACACCTAAATTAGCTGACAAGGATAATTTGCTTCACACTAGGACTAATATTTTTATGTGCATGAACTTTTTTTGTGTGAATGCTGTAAATATAGCTATTGAAAATAGATATCTTTCGCCGTATAACTGTCTTGTCACCACTAGAAATATGTTTACGTTTCACTGTACCACATAGTGTATGCACACACTTGTTTGTGCTTTTCTGTATGAGTGTGTGTTTTGCTGGATTATGTGTGATGTGTTGATGGGTTGTTCACCCCCGGTCAGTACACTACATTGGACCGGTAGGGTTGGAGGAGGACAGCCCATCGTTCAATCCTCGGATGTGCCAAACGCATGCTTCCTGCGAAAAACAAGACTAGAGGCTTGTGGTCTGTCACCACTTGGAACTCGTGTCCATAAATGTATAAATGGGAGTGCTTGCACAACCACCGGATTGCCAATGCCTCCCGCTCAATCTGAGTGTAGCGGGTCTTGACAGCCGACAACGCTCTGTTGGCATATGCGACCGGAGTCCACTCTTGATGACGCTGCTCCTGTAAAAGAACAGCTCCTAACCCCATCGGGCAAGCGTCCACCACTACTTCTGTTCTTTTATGAGGGTTGAAGTAGGCCATGGTAGATTTGTCCAGTACCGCCACTTTCACATCTGAGAACGCCTTGTCTGCAGCTGGGCTCCATTCCCATCAGTGTGTTACCTTGGTGAGCTGGCGGAGAGGCTCTGCCATGGTAGCTAACTGAGGTATAAATCTGCCACAAAATGTCGCCATCCCCAGGAAACTCCTGACTTCGGTGGCATTCTGAGGGAGCGGGGCATGGCGAATGGTGTTTGCCTTGCGTGGGTCTACCCGCAGACCTTCCTTTGAGAAAATATATCCAAAGAATTCTATGGATGTCTGGTAGAATGCACATTTCTTTTTGTGGAGCCTGCATCTGCTAGTCTCTGTAGGGTGGCCCTCAGATGTCGATGGTGCTCCTCTCGTGTCTTGGAGTATATCAAAATGTCATCACTCAGATTGATGACCCCCGACAATCCCGACAGTGTTTCCTTAAAGGCGTTCTGGAACTCTTCGGCTGCTGAGGACACCCCAAAACTCAGTCTCTTGTAGGGTCTGAGCCCTACATGTGTCGAGAAGGTGGTGATGTTCCAGCTGTCAGGGTCTAGCTCCAGTTGGTGATAACCAGAGTTTAGATCTAACTTGTAGAACCACTGTGCTCCATTGAGGTCTGCTATTAAATCGTCAATGGTGGGTGTTATGTGTTTCTCTCTTCGAATGGCTCGGTTTGGTAGGCGCATGTCGACACATAGACGAATGGCTCAAGGCTGTTTGGGTTTTGGCGCAATCACCAAGGACAAAACCCACGGGGTGGGCCCTTCCACGTTTTCTATTACTCCTTCGTCTTCAAGCAGCTGCAGTTCTTTCTCCACTGCCAGTCAAAGGTGGAAGGGCACACGGCGGTGCCGTAGCGTGACCGGGGTGACATCCGGGTCGACGTGTAGCTTGACGCACTTTCCCCTCAATCTGCCTAGCCCTTCAAAGAGCTGTGGGAATTCACTGAGGAGGCCTTCTATATGAAAGTCGTGCACTTGACGCGCGAAGAACACCAGTTCTAGTTCTTCCGCTGTGTGACATCCCAGCAGGGTGCCTCTATCTCCTGTTACTACGTAGAACCTCGCACGGGTTGAGAGCTCCCCACTGGTCACAGACACCTCCACTATGCCCCTCAGGGGAAGTGGGTCTCGTCCTCCATAAGTATATATCTTGGTGGTGCTTAGGGTTAGCTGTGGTGTGGGGGTCCGCTGTTGAAACATGGTATCGTCCATTACGTTGAATGATGCCCCTGTGTCTATGAGCACCTTTGCTGGCGTGTCATTGATCTTCACTGTGCTCATGGGGGCGGTCGCCTCTTCTGTTGTCTCCAACCGGTAAACGAGATAACGAAGATGTCCTCTTCTTCGTCTTCCTCAAGAACGGGCATCCTGGTGATTGCCTGCTCCCTGGGAGCGTCGTCTTCGGTGGTTACATTCTTGATTCTGGCCTCTTTTCCCTTTGACTCCCCCTGACGACTTCTTCCTGACCTGCACATTTTGGCAAAGTGGTTGCTTTTACCACACCTGTTGTATGACTTACCTCTTGCCGGGTACCCCATCGCCGACTTGTGCTCGTAACCACAGCTTCCACACACCCGTTCTTCTGGTCTGGAGGTGGGTGGTCGACGCCCTGATGGTTGGCGGGGTTGTATGGCGTCCACCTGCTCCTCCTTCACTTGGGCCGGACGCACTGCAGACGCGGCTGACATGGACTGTCCTCGCGCCGCGGCTATGGCATCTGCTCGGACGGCTGACAGTTCGTGAAAGCGTGCCAAGATCAGGATCTCGTCTAGGGAAATGCCTGGCTGGTGCATAATCAACTTCCTCAGCATGTTGGACCGGCACTCCTGAATGATCTGGGCACTGATCTCCTCTTGTTGGTTTAGGCCCACACATGTACTTGCTAGCTTCCTGAGTCGGGTGTAAAACATGTCAACTGACTCAACGTCCGTTTGCTGGGCCTGTCGTAGTTTGAAATGTTCGTGATCGAGGTTTAGTTGAGGGTCAAAGTGTTTGTTCAGGGCGGCCACAGCAGCGTCGTAATCCGTTCTGTCACCGGTGTCCGGGAGTGAATCAAACAGCTCTTGGAGTTCGTTGCCACCCATTAGTAACATCACGGACCTGCGGTCCACTCCGTTGGTTTCTCTCATGGCGCAGAAATAATTGTCTAAGCGATTTAACTATGGGCGCCATCGTGGTGCCACCGTGGCCGGGTCTATTAGTTGGCTGAAAGGGGGCAGTGCGGTAACCGATGGGTGGGCGTTGGTATGGATGGGCGCTCAATGCTGCACATTCTCCTGCTGCGGTGCACTGATGCTGCTATTCGTTGTGAGAGTAGACGCATGCAGGACTGTTCTACGTTGCTGTTGATTGTTCCTCTCCCACTGTCTTGGCGCTCACCTCAAAAGGGGTTTATGTGGCCAGGCCCCAGGTTCAGGTCAGGTGGGCTATCTTTTGCTGTTGGTGGGCAGCTTGTGGTGTTAGCTGGTCTCTGTGCTGTATTTCTCTGTTTTCTGGGTTACCAGCTCTCCCCACCGTGTTGGGGCTTGGTCTTGGGTGCTGCTGGATCAACCACGTGGCCACACCTCCCCCTGCAAGCATGCAATGGACCTCCCGGGGTTCTCTCACCTCTTCTAGACGAAAAGCACGCTGAGACGTGTGTGGCCGTATACAGTTAATAGGCACCTCTACGGGCGCTCCTTGGGCCTTCGTCTCGTCGGTGTTTGCCAGCGCATCTGACTCCTCAGGACTGTGAGCGTCGGACCAGCGGTGTCGCGTGGCAGAGTCCTCGGCCCTCGCCCGACCTGGCGAGCGGAATGGCCGATGCAGCCTGTCACCCCCAACTCACGGTAGTGTGTCGCCAGTGCCGCGTGCCCTCGTGCGGTGTCGCGGTTGCAGAGCGCACGCCGCACCGCTCTTGGTTGATGAGGCAGGCGGGTTGGGGACCAGACAGCAACGGTCTCCGTCGGGTGAGCGGACGCCCTTCCTCGGGGTGTCTTGACCGGAGCGCTATTCTTCCCCCTCTTTGTATGTGTTTTTTTTTTCTTTGATCAGACTCGTCGCCAGTGTTGATGGGCCCTCTGCGGGAGCCCACAGGAATAAGCACTCGGACACTGGTTATCGCACACGTGGAGCATGCCTTGTGCAGCTCCCAACTTTATTTTATAATCTCCATCCCAGCGCCGCCTTCGCGCACTCTACATGCAACAAAGTATGGAAGAGCCCGGATGGCTCTCTACATGATGCACAACTCTTAGTACAGAGTAAGAAATCCTCCTAGCAGACGAAATGTTGCATGTTGTTGGTAATGTCGTAGAGAGAAAAAGAATCGCTGGCCTTTGGGATATAAGATTGTCACTGTTTTGTCATATTTAAACTTTGAAGGTTATGAATAGGTCTCTTGGCAATACTTGTTGTTACTGGCTGTTAAAGGCTGGTGCAGAACAACTGTAGTATTATGCATGTGCCCCCTGGTTGTTCCTTATCTTTTGTCATCAAATATGTAAATACAGCAATAACTCCTCTTTGTCACTGTGCTTGGCCTTACCACATTAATTACAGCAAACACTAGAGTGGTTGAGAGTAACTAGGTCTGAAGAACTCTAGGTGGTATGGCTAAACTCCAATAACTTTGCTGGGGCCGCATCCAAAAAGAAAAACGAAATTCCAAATAGCATCCGTAGCTCATCTTTGGGTAAAGAAAACATGGCATCTAATATTTCTGTGATTCCACCTCCTTGTTTTTTAGCCCTGGCAGGTCCTCCTCCAATTTAATGGGATGGTTTTGTTCGGCTCATAAGAAAGCTCTATTTTTAAATGCGCTTGGCAAAGGTCAGCGTGTTTTTTGCCACAAGCTCCTGAACCAAGTGGACAACCAATGCAAGACTTAGGGCCAGATGTAGTAAGATATGCTTTTGCGAGTCTGAAATTGCGAGTCGGTGCGACTCGCAATTTCAGACTCGCAAAAGCATATGCAGAACGGTGTCTCAGACACCGTCTGCGACTCGATATGGGGTCGCAAAGACCCACCTCATCAATATTCATGAGGTGGGTCGCATTTTGCGACCCCATAGCGAGTCCCTGCGCTCGGTACCGACTCGCACCGACTCGCAATTTGTGAATGCGGCTCGCAAATAGGAAGGGGTGTTCCCTTCCTATTTGCGACTCGCATCGCAATTCAGAATTGCTTTGTGACCGCGAATGCGGTCACAAAGCAACTCGCAGTTACCACCAGTGTCACACTGGTGGTAACTCATTTGCAAAAGGGAAGGGGCCCCCATAGGACCCCTTCCCCTTTGTGAATGTTGAAAAAACGAAACCAAATGGTTTTGGTATTTTTTTCATTTTGCAACTCGTTTTCCTTTAAGGAAAACGGGCTGCAAAATGTAAAAAAAAAAACTGCTTTATTTAAAAAGCAGTCACAGACATGGAGGTCTGCTGACTTCAGCAGGCCACCATCCCTGTGAGTGCAGGGACTCGCTATGGGGTCGCAAAATGCGACCCACCTCATGAATATTGATGAGGTGGGTCTTTGCGACCCCATAGCGAGTCGCAGACGGTGTCTGAGACACCGTTCTGCATATGCTTTTGCGAGTCTGAAATTGCAAGTCGCACTGACTCGCAATTTCAGACTCGCAAAAGCATATCTTACTATATCTGGCCCTAGATGCAGATTGGAAATCCTTTATGCTAGAAAAGAGAATTTGGTTATGACTAGATGTAAATTTTGCATGCAGCATGAAAGAGTGAGAGAATCGATAGATGCGTTTATAGTCATACTAAGAGAGTTATCAACTAAATGCCAATTCTGAGGCATGACTGATGAACTTATCCGTGATCAATTAATAGTTTAGTGCAAAAGCAAAAAAAATCCAAGAGAGATTGTGAGAAGCTAACAACCCCACATTGAAGGATGCTATTGATTTAGCTAAAGTCGTTGAGCAGTCTGACTTATGTATGTGTGAGTTGGAAAAAAGAAACCATGATCAGAGGTGGGAGACAGTATAAGCCAGAGTCAGACATTATGGCAGCATTGAAATATTCTGGCAAGTGTAGTAAAAGTTTTGGACAATCGAAACAATCTCTTAAAAATTGTAACTGATGTGGGAGCATGAATCGTGTGGCAGACTCAAAATGTTGTTTTGCAAATAACAAGGAATGTACGAAGTGTGTTGGCACTGGCCATTTTGCAAGCAGGCCTGGCTTTAGGACGGTGCAAGCAGTGAGACCGCACCGGGTGCTTACCTCAGGGGGGGCGCTGTCTTCAACAATAACTTAGAAGCTTGTGGTTTAAAAGCAGCTGCTGAAAAGTTTTTTGTGCATCCAGCCTCCACGAAGTAAATTAATCACAAGAGGTATCCTGATATTTTGTGTTCCTGCTAGGGAGAGAGAAGAGAGCTTTGTTTGTTGGCAGCTTTAACTCACCATAAAGTAGCGTAGAGGGCTAATATGCCTGCTTCCAAGAACAAAACTATATTTTATGTGATAGCTGAGTGGATAAATAAAGCCAGCCTTTACAACCGCTTTAAAAAAAAACAAATGAAAGTTTGTGAAAGGGGGGCTATGGAGAGATGAGGGCACATTTGCTAGATGGGAGTGAGTGAATCCGAGGAGGTGGTCATGGGGTGGGGCGCCCAAAAAGACCGTTGCACAGGGCGCCACCAGCGCTAAAGACGGCCCTGTTTACAAGAGTGGGCAAAACAAAGGGGCAAATCAAAGTAGCTCTTGTCTCAGAAGTTACGAACAATGAGGTTGAGATGCATGATAAAACATTGAGTATTGATGGTGAGAGGAAAAGGCCTGGAGATGACAAAAGGGGAAACAGTCCCAAGGCTATTTTTTGTGATTAATGTTCAGTTTATTCGACTTTTGGTTGATACCGGGTCAAAATATACTATTATCCCAAAATCACTATTTGAGGGTGAGCAGAATGGAGCGAATTTAAAACCCAAAGACATGTCTCCTGAAGTAAAACCAGGGTGAATCAATGATGTTTTGGGGTACATGGATGCTCACATATCTTTTGCTAAAAGAGTCATTCATAGCTAAGTATATGTGGCGGAACAGGGAAACTGAATTTTAGGGTGGATACACCAATTTGGTCTCCTCATAATAGTTAATCCTAGAGCATCAACTCAGGTTATGGTAGTGGAGGAAGATCCTAAAACAGACATTTTGGATTGTGCTAAGCATGTTTCCGAGGGACAACATGGCCAACTGAAAGGTTATGTACACAAAATTGTTTTAAGAAAAAAAGCTGTATCAGTGCAACACAAACTTACGACGGTACTTATTGCAATTTGTGATGATGTAAAAATAATGGATACAGGAAATGTTACAGGTTGGGGGTCATAGAGCCTGTTGAAGCTTCAAGTTGGGTGTCATCCCTAGTAATTACAAAAAATCTGATGGGAGTTAAGATTTTGCTTAGACCTTAGATCAGTGGTTCTCAAACTTTTGCCTTCTGTGGACCCCAACTTTATAATTACTGGAACCCAGGGACCACCACTGAATAATTATTGTAATCAGGGGATCCCTCTACTCAGTCAAAACTGGAAACTGGGGAACCTGGCCTAAACATTGTTGATGATTTGAACCACAAAACAATACACAAAAAATAAAGAAACAAGCATTCAGCAAACACATACACAAATAATAACACATTTGCAAACAAATACAGAGAAAAAAATAAAACATTTAATTTTAATAGAAAGGCTGGAGGTTTTCTAACTTCAATTGAAGCCACACATTGTCCATACTGGGTTCTATTTGATGCACCTGTACTACTCCCACAAATCAATCTGAGGATAATAATTTATTTTTTTTGCCTCCAATTTCAAATTCCTTGACATTTACGGTACGTTTTTAAATTTTAAATTTAGCCACTTTATTATATGCATTTTATTAATCTGTTGATATTATTTAATTTTATAAGCAGTTGCAGAACCCCTGAAGAGGCTTTGCGGACTCCCAGGGGTCCCAGAAACAACTGCCTTAGATCTTTAAATCAAAGTGTGATAATTGACACTTTTCTATTATTGAATATTGGAGAACGTGTTTCAATGTTAAAAGGTGGAAAGTATTTTTCAAAGTTAGATTTAAGGAGTGTGTACCGCCAGATAAAACTGCACCCAGAATCCAAACCTTTGACAGCTTTTATTACCACCTAAGGAACCTTTCAGTTTACACAGATGCCTTTCGGTTTGTCATCTGCAGCAATCGTTTTTCAATGCATGGTCACTGAGATTTTCAACATTTTGGATAATATAGTGTATTTTCAAGACGATATCTTGATTTTTGGTGAAACTGTGAAGAACCACAATGATATACTGAAACAAGCTTTACATAGAATTGCAGAAATAGGCCCTCATTACAACCCTGGCGGTAAATCCCACTTCCCGCCGTGCAGAAGACCGCCAACATACCGCTGCGGCCACAGAATTCCACTACAGGTATTACGACCCGCAGCTCGGAATCTGCCACAATACAGACACCCACACAAGTCCGCCACACCAAAGGTCAGTGATAAACTGGCGATACCAACACCGTCACGCCAACAGGAATACGCCCACACTATCACGACCCACGAATCAATGCAGCGGTCTTTCAACCGCGGTAATCCATTGGCGGTTCCACACCGCTGCGCTCAAAATACACACACACTTACAAAACACAATCACATTGGACAATTCGCAATACACACACCTGATACACATACACACACCACACCCACACACCCAATCCAATATAAAACACACACCCACATCACCCACAAACCCTTACAACCAAAAATTTGAAAGAAGGCCAGAGAGAGACACTACCTAAAACAACACCAGCATCCACAGACACACAACACCATCACTTACACAACATCCACGCACCTCAAACAACACACACCAACACATCCCCTCACACATCACAACAGACACCACCTCACACATCACCCACACCACATCATGGCACCTCAAAGACACCCCACGTTCTTTGAGGAGGAGCTCAGGGTCATGGTGGAGGAAATCGTCCGGGTAGAGCCACAGCTATTCGGATCACAGGTGCAGCAGACATCCTTTGCAAGGAAGATGGAGCTATGGCGCAGAATTGTTGACAGGGTTAACACAATGGGGCAGCATCCAAGAACACAGGATGACATCAGGAAGAGGCGAGCTGCCTACGGGGGAAGGTGCGTTCCGTGGTATCCAGACACCAGATTACTGTACAGAGGACTGGCAGTGGGCTCCCACCTCCTCCCCCACAACTAACAACATGGGAGGAGCAAGTCTTGGCAGTTATACATCCTGAGGGCCTTGCAGGAGTAGCAGGAGGACTGGACTCTGGTAAGACATATCTTTACTACTTTATCCCCCACATCCCACCTGCATGCCATCACATACCGCCACCCTTACCCTCACACCCATCACCCAACAACCCACAGATACCCCACTAACACAACCCACACATCCCAAAACCAAGCCCTACATGTAACACCAATGCATGGACACCCATCACCAAAGCATGTCCAGTACAGATACTCACCCAGGCCCCAAAATCACCAATCACACAAGGACCAACCCAATAATGCAAGCACAGGAGTAGAGGGTCACTCACCCATTGCACAAGAAGGCACACACAGATACAATAACTATGCATTTACACCCCACCAGGACCCATACCCAACATCACCGGACAGGGGGTGCCAGACATATCCAGTCCCCCCACAGAAGAGACCCACAGTGACGACAGCAGCTCTGCACGCCTGGATCAAGATGACCAGCTCAGCCCATCAGGGACCTCGGGACAGTCGGTTCCCCTGACACAGTCCCAAGCCACCACAGAGCCTCCCCCCTCAGGAAACACCAGCACAGCAACCACCCAGCGGGCCCATCCCTCTGTCCCCAGGACACGTCAATCAGCAGTGTGTCCACCACTACAGGGAACCCAGGCAACCCCAATAACACAGGATGATCAGGGACCTGGGGGCAGTGGGCACACGGCTCAGGGGACAGAGGTACAGGATAACAAGGAAGCTGGGAGGATTGCTGTGGGACAGGGGAAGGACAGGCCCAGGCAACCCACTCTCCACAAGGCACTCTCCAACATCATGGGAGCTTACCACCATTCCCAGGAGACCATGGGCACGGTACTGGCCAAGTTTCAGGACACCCAGTGGCTGCAGGAGGAACACTACCTGGGGATCAGGGAGGAATTGAAGTCCATCAACACCACCCTGGTCACCATTGCAGGGGTGCTGGCAGACCTTCTCAATATCAGGAGGGACACAGTGGCACACCAACGGGCTCCTGACACTAGCCTGGACGGTGAACAGCCCTCCACCTCCGTCGGCGCTAGTGGACAGGAGGCACCGCCACAGGAACAACAGGCCACCAGCACCCCACCCCATGCAGATAGAGAACCACCCCGCAAACAGTCCCTGAGATCCAGGAACAAGACAAGACAAGAACTTTGCCAAGACCCCCGCCAGGAAATAAGACCCCCTGAATGTCACCCTTCTGTCCCACTATGTCACTCTGTCCATCCTTTAACTGCCATTGCTCCACTTTCTATGCCCCTTTGGACAATGCACCTGTGAAACAAATAGACTGGACGCTGCCATGGACATACCTCCACCATCACCCCAGCCTATTTTACAAACCCCTCCACTTATTTGCACAGGAATAAACACACTTCAATCACAAAACAATCTGGAGTCAGTCTGTGCTTTCACAAATGTGTAATTGCAATATCTATGGAATATAGCAATGTCAATTTACTTGTTCACATACCAATGTAACACAGCTGTAGGCCAGGACTAAACATAGCAGAGGGCACAAAGTGGGACCCAGATCTGCAAAATGGAAAGTCAAAGTCAGGGTCCATACACTGAGTGAAAATGAGACTTATGCTAGCTCCAACAATAGTTTGAGATGTGGGAAGCAGTGACATCTTCTTACCTGTGTCTTACTGGAAGTATTGCATGATGCTGTTGTTTCGGTTGTCGATATCCTCTTCTTCTGCCTCCTCTTCTTCACTGTCCACAGGCTCCACAGCTGCCACAAGACTACCAACTGGCCTATCCTCCTGCAGAAAAGGAATGGCGTCGCAAAGCCAGGTTGTGCAGCATACAGCAGGCCACGATTATCTGGCACACCTTCTTTGGTGAGTAGTATAGGGAACCACCTGTCAGATAGAGGCACCGGAATCTGGTCTTCAGGAGGCCGAAGGTGCATTCTATTTTCCTCCTAGTTCACCCATGTGCCTCATTGTAGCGTTCCTCTGCCCTTGTCCTGGGATTCCTCACTGTGGTCAGTAGCCATGACAGGTTGGGGTAACCAGAGTCACCTGCAAATGTCGAGGGACAACTGTTAGACATACACTAACCCTTAAGGACAACCCCATACCCAGACACTTATGTCAACTGTATTGGGACCTTGGCCTCACCTATTAGCCACAAACGGTGCCTCAGGAGATGCCCCATCACATAAGGGATGCTGCTATTCCTCACAATGTAAGCGTCATGCACAGAGCCAGGATACTTGGCATTCACAGGGGAGATGTACTGGTCTGCCAAACACACCAGCTGCACACTCATTGAACGATAGCTTTTGCGGTTTCTGTACACCTGTTCATTCCTGCAGGGGGGGACAAATGCCACATGTGTACCATCAATGGCACCAATGATGTTGGGGATTTGTCCTAGGGCATAAAAGTTACCTTTCACTGTGGACAAATCCTTCACTTGAGGGAAAACGATGTAGCTGCAAGTGTGTTTCAGCAGGGCAGACAACACTCTGGACAACATGTTAGAGAACATTGTCTGGGACATCCCTGATGCCATGGCCACTGTTGTTTGAAAAAACCCACTGGCCAGGAAATGGAGTACAGACAGGACCTGCACTAGAAGGGGTATCCCTGTGGGATGGTGGATAGCTGACATCAGGTCTGGCTCCAAACTGGGCACACAGTTCCAGGATTGTTGCACGATCAAGTCTGTATGTGATTATGATGTGTCTCTCTATCATTGTCGACAGGTCCACCAGGGGTCTGTACACCGGAGGATGCCGCCATCTCATGACCTGCCCCAGCAGACGTGCCCTATGGAGGAGAACAGCGAGCAGAGGGTCATCCAACACTGAGGTATCACAATGTGTTATTTGCAGAAACATTAGTAATCCACAATGTGCCGGTATCTATCTGTATTCCCGGCCTAGTTAGGTGTGACACAGTTTTTATCCATCCCATGTGGCCCCCTGAAATGGCGGCTGCCTAACCTGTAAGGTGGGACAGGGGGATATGAGGTAACTGCGCTGCCGTTGTACACCGTCGTAGTGGGCGGTCGAAGACGGCAGTGCAATTTTGCATTGGTTAACATTGGGCCCTATGGGTCACAGGAGCCAATGACGATGTACACCGCCGGCAACGGTACGTACCGCCGCGGACGTGACTGCCATTTTCTGTCTGTTCACTCCCTTGATACCTGATCTTCAACAGGAGAGGACCTACACTGCAAGAGCTGCTGTGACCTGTGTCTGGAAGCGACAATGGCTACAGTGTCTGGGGAAAGGGCCCCTGCCTTCACTTCGGAGGAGTTGGAGAAACTAGTGGATGGGGTCCTCCCCCAGTACACGCAACTGTACGGTCCTCCAGACAAACAGGTGAGTACACTGTGAGCATGCTGCGTGGGCAATGCCTGCTTTGAGTGGTGTGGATTTAAGATACATGGGGGGGCTGAGGCCTGCATGTGCGGATGGTGAGTGTATGTGCGTCAAGGCATGGGTGGGAACTGGTGGGCAATGAGTATGACGGTCCGGACGGTTGAGTAATTTCCTTTCCCCCTGTATCATTCCTCTAGGCCAGCGCCCACGAGAAGAAGGGTATTTGGTGTGCCAGCGCCAAGGACGTCCGGACCCTCGGGGTCTACCACAGACGGAGCACCCATTGCCTTAAAAGATGGGAAGACCTGCGCAGCTGGAGCAAGAAGATGGCGGAGGCCCAGCTGGGGATGGCCTCCCAATGTGGAAGGGGTGCCCTTCACACCATGATCCCCCCTGATGTCCTGGATTCTGGCGGTGGCCTATCCGGAGTTGGATGGGCGCTTGAGGGCATCACAGCAGCCACAAGGGGGTGAGTACACTCTCATTCACCTGACTCTGCGCGAATTACAAGGTGTCTGGGTGGGGGAGGTGGGCAGTGGGTGCCCCTAGGCCAGGGCGAACTTGGTAGGCAAGGTCCTTTGTGAGGCAGGCTTTGTGGCACCCCAACCCCACTAGTGGTAAGGACCATCTACATCTAGTCAGGCTCCTGTGACTTCCAGCTGTGCAGCAATTGGGCTTAGGCCTCGTACCCCATGGTCAGGTGAATTTTCTAGGAACTGTTAGTGCATGGCGTAGTGCTGAGGGCTGCTCCCTGTATGTTGTGTCCGCCAACGGTAGTGGTGTTGCATGCACTGAACATGTTTTTCTTCTGTCTTCCCCCCCCTTTTTGTGGTCTCCCTGTTCTTGTGTGCAATAACATCATCAGGCGGAGGAGCATTGGCACCGGAGCAGGAGGGAGCTGCAACCCACTTGGCCCTGGAGGGTGAAGCAATGGAGTCTGAAGCCACCAATGGGACGGAGAGCTAGGGGAGCTCCACGGCGGGGACAGGAGCAGACACCAGTGACAGCGACTCCTCCTCTGATGGGAGCTCCCTTACGGTGGTAGGCACAGACCAACAGGTACAGCCGCCACCCCCCCCTACTAGCACCTCCCTCCCAGCAGCCCCTCAGCATGTGTCCTGTGCCCGCTCACCCAGGAGGGTGGGCATCTCCTTCACCCCAGGCACCTCAGGCCCTGCCCCAGTCAGCCCTGCTGCCCTCAGTGAGGAGGCTATTGACCTCCTGAGATCCCTCAGTGTTGGGCAATCTACCATTTTGAATGCCATCCAGGTTGTTGAGAGGCATTTGCAACAAACAAATGCATACCTGGAGGGCATTCATTTTGGCCAGGCGGCCCAACAGAGAGCATTTCAGGCTCTGGCCTCAGCACTGATGGCAGCCATTGTCCCTGTGTCCAGCCTCCCCCCTCCAACTTCCTCCACCCAGACCCAATCTCCTGTATCTCAGCCTATCCCAAGCACACCATCAGACCAGCATGCACACACATCAACACATAAGAGTGGACATGGCAAACATAAGCACCACACATCCCACTGGCACTCACACAAGCACCACACCCATGCAGACACACCAACATCCACTGCCTCCACTGTGTCCCCCTCCTCCACGTCGTCCTCCTCCCTCCCTGTCTCATCTCCACTCACACCTGCATGCACTACATCCTCAGCCACTACCTCCATCACCAGCACGCCCGTCACCACACACCGCTCACTTTCAATCACCACCCCCACTACCATTCACACATCCCCTGTGTCCTCTCCCAGTGTGTCTGTGAGCCCTCCTCCCAAAGTACACAAACGCAGGCACACACCCACCCAACAGCCATCCACCTCACAAAAGCCTCCGGCCCATGCACCTTCACCCAAATTCAGCAGACGTACACCTCCTACGACCACTACCTCTTCCTCCACTCCCAAACCCCCTCCATCTTCCCGTCCTAGTGTGTCTAAAAAACTTTTCCTGGCAACCCTAGACCTCTTCCCTTCACCTCCCCCCACCCCCTGTCCTTCCCCTAGGGCCAGGCTTTCTAGGTCCCAGCCCAGCACATCAGCCACCAAATCCCCAGGCACAGTGGTGCCAGCAACTGCGGGGTCATCGAGTGCACCTCCCATCAGGGCTGCCAGTGTGCCACGTAGCGAGGGCAAGTGCATTCCGACACCTGCCAAGGTGAAAAAGGTGCCCACATCCCGGAGGGAGAAGCCGAAACTACCAGCCACCAAGGGCTCAGCAAAAACAAAAGGGGATAGTGGCAAGACAACTACGGCACCATCAAAGGTGGGGAAGAGACAAAAGCAGAAGAGCAGGTCAGGAGAGGGCACGGTGGCACCAAATGAGGGACAACTTCTGTCCACGACCACACCAACCTGTACGGCGGCGAACACCGCTTGCTGCCCCGCCACCACAACCGCCACCTGCACAGCCACCTACAAACCCACCGCCACGTCTACAGCCTCAGCGACAGTCCCCAGCCTCTTCCCCAGTGGGCAACCCTCCGAGGCTGCAGGAGACGTCCTGCTGTGTCCCTCAGCAGGTGCTGACCCATGCACCACCGACAGCACCGCCGCCACAGACACCGCTGCAAGCACCGCCACCAGCCCCGCGACGTGCTCGGACAGTGGCACCACCGCTGACATGGCTGCCATCCTCAGGGGTCAGTCATCCGAGGCTGGAGAAGAATTCCTGGACCCTGGGCAGCTTCCATGAGGCATGACTTCCATCACTGTTTGCACCTGCAGGTGGAAGGCGAAGCCGCAGCAGTGTGGGGTATGTCGCTGCCTCCATGGCGTATAATGCTACCTGTACCTCGGCAATCTCGACCACACACACCCAGGTGAGGGAATTGTACAGGCCACACTGCACGTGGAGCACTCTGGGCACCATTACCCCTACAGAACCAGTGGAGAAAAGCATCCACTTCCCCAGTCCTTGACAGAATGAAGCACTCTGGGCACCAGGCCCCCTTCTAGAACCAGTGGAGAAAAGCATCCACTACCTCAGTCCTTGGCAGGATGAAGCGCTCTGGGTTCCAGGTCCCCACCAGAGCCAGTGGAAAATAGGATAGAGCAGTGGGCAAACCACCCACTGGAGAGACTTGAGAGACTGTGGCTTTGCACTCCCCAGGATAAAGCAGTGGGCAAACCACCCACTGGAGAGACTTGAGAGACTGTGGCTTTGCACTCCCCAGGATAGAGCAGTAGGCAAACCACCCACTGGAGAGACGTGAGAGACTGTGGCTTTGCACTCCCCAGGATACAGCAATGGGCATGGAGCCCCCTCGTGCAGCAGTGGCGTTGTGCGTTCTTCTGTCTGAGGTGCCCCCCCTCCCCCTGAGGTGCCTGTATATTTTCGGTCTGATGCCCCAGCAGTGTTCTCTCCGTTTCCAGTCAGGTATCTAGTGTGGGCTTTGCCCATGCATTTTGGGACCAGTGGTCCACGGACAATGATTGGTACACTATCCAGACTTGTGTAGTTGGTGTACATATTTGTATATACTGAATTTTGATTTGTGACTATCAGATTTTTCATGATTACAATCGTTACAATCATTTCCTTTTGTCCTTGCGTTCTTCCAGGGGGTGATGGGGTGTATATGTAATGTTGCTGCATGTATTTGTGTTTATGTTGTTTTGGGTGGGGGTGGGGGTATTGCGTGTTGCGTGTGTGTGTCACTCTCTTTCCCCCCCATCCCCTGTGTTGTAGGTGCAGTACTCACCGTGGTCGTCGCCGCCGCCGTTCGTACTCCTGGTAGATGAGAAGATACACCAAGATTGGTAACACCTGTAGTTCGGGCTCCGTGGCGTCCTGGTTCCTCGTTGGGTATCGAGAGGTGAGTGTTTTCCCTTCTGTGTACTGTTTCCGCCGTGCTTTTGAAAGCATTGGTTCCGCCCCGGAAAAGGTGGCGGATAGGCTTGTTGAAATACAGTGGGCGGTACTTTGTCTTCCGCCTGTCTGTTGGCAGTTACCGCTGCGGTGTTTGTTTCTACCGCCGTGGCAGTCTGAGTGTTAAAGTGGCTGTCTATGTTGGTGGTTTTCACCATGGTTGTGATTCCATTTTTTTTTCCACCGGCCTGTTGGCGGTATTACCGCCGCTTTAACACCGACCGCCAGGGTTGTAATGAGGGCCAAAGGCTTAACACTTCACAAAGAGAAACGTTTGTTCTTAGTGGAACAGATTGAGTATTGGAGGTCTACCATATCTGCTAATGGGATCAAACCAAAGAAAAATTTACTTACAGCAGGTGAATTAGCACCAGCCCCCACAGATAAGGAACAACCGAGGTACTTTCAGCTGTTACTAGAATACTATGCAAAATTTGTTGAGAGTTTTGCAGACAAGATGGAAAGTCTGAGGTTTTTGCATACAAAGGGAGCAAATTTTACGTGGGACAAAGAACCAGAGGACTGCTTAAATGCTATAAAAAAAGAAGTTTGTGGATTAGGTATTTTAGTACCATTTGACGTTAAATTTAAGTCTATTTTCACTGTTGGTGCCAGCACCAGGGGGCTAGGGATAATTCTCTCCTACAAACAAGGAACAGTTGAAAAAACAGTAGCATTTGCATCTAGGACTCTCACTCCCTCAGAAAGAAATTATTCTGTTATAGAGAGGGAAGAATTAGCAGCAGCCTGGGGAGTGGAGTATTATCACACGTTTGTGTGAGGTGCTCAGTTTCTTTTAAGATCAAATCGTTAACCTTTGGTCAGAGATTTGTTGTCAGGGGTAGCAGGGAATAACTCGGCAAGGCTTGCAAAGTTGGTTGCTAGGTTTCAGGAATACCAATATATTGTGGAGAATGTTCAGGGTTGGAAAAACACTCAAGATAACTAATTGTCCAGATTGTCAGTGGATTGGAAATTGGTTGGCGGTCCTCCAGTGTCTAATAGCGACTGTGATGGTGCAGTAGCTTCAACTGGAGATGCTGTAATGGAAGGTGAAGGTGTGTTTACCATTGATGAATGGCATAGGGAGATGGAGGCTGATGATGTTCTCAGGTAGCATAGTAAATTTGAGAATCAGAAGAGGAAGTTGTGTGTCAGTGTCAGTCAGGCACTATATCAAAGTAGTAGATGAGTTATCTGTTTCCTGTGACAATCTGTTGATGAGAGGTGACAGGCTTATGCCACCACTGGGGCTAAGAAACAAAGTCATCGCTTTGGCTCATGAGGGTCATTTAGGGCAGATTTTGATGGAGTGTTGCCTGAAAGCTCAATTTTGGTTGCCAGGTATGGTTGATCAAGTAGTGTTGTGAATTGAAAGGTGCACCATTTGTAAGGAGGGGGAGAAGAGATTGAAGGTGGAGTCAGTCCTGGGACAGATTGTTAATCCTGGAAAAGCTTGACAAATTGTTTAGATTGTATTGGTCCTGTGGCAGAATTGTGCACTGAAAACAATTTTTCAGTCATAGTCAGTGATGTTTTCTCAAAGAGGTTGTGTGTGAAATTTTTGAAGGAGATTACGACTGGGGCTACTATTCATTGTTTGAAGAAAATATTCTTAGAAGAGGTGTTCCACTGGTTCTACTGACATATGTAGGAAGTTGGCTCTGTAGATAGTATCTCAAAGTGAGAGATAGTGTGCACAGAGTCCAAGGGTTCCCCTTAGGAGTTTGATAGTGGCAAAATTAGATAATACTAATGCTCTATTTTGTGGTAGTGTGGTCGAGCAGTAGGCTTATCAGAGGGTAGTGTTACGCATTTGTTGTACACACACAGGCAATACATGAGGAACACACACTCAAAGACTTAACTCCAGACCAATAGTTTTTATATAGAAAAATATATTTTCTTAATTTATTTTAGAAACACAAGATTCAAGATTTGAGGTAAGTACATAAAATGCAAGGTAGTTCACACAGGTAAGTAGGGAACTTTGATTTAAAACAGTAGTACACACAGTTTAGGTAAAAATTGCAATAAGCTATTTTAAAAGTGGAGACAGTGCCAAAATCAACAGTTCCTGGAGGGGGTTAAATTTGGTTAAGTTTCTCAGGTAAGTAAAGCACTTATACAATCAGTCTCCTGGGCATAGGCAGCCCACCGTTGTAGGTTCAAGGCAACCCCAAAGTCATTGCACCAGCAACACAGGGCCGGTCAGGTGCAGAGGTCAAAGGAGGGCCCAAAACACAGAGGTGCCAATGAAGAACAGGGGTGCTCCGGTTCCGGTCTGCTGGCAAGTAAGTACCTGCGTCCTCGGGGAGCAGACCGGGGGGGTTTGTAGAGCACTGGGGGGGACACAAACAGGCACACAAAACACACCCTCAGTGGCACAGGGGCGGCCGGGTGCAGTGTGCAAAGTGGGCGTTGGGTTTGTTATAGGAAGCAATGGAGGGACCCAGGGATCACTTAGGAGATGCAGGCAGGGCACAGGTTGGCTTCTCGAGCCAGCCACCGACTGGGCTAGGAAGAGGGCCACCTGCTGGTAGCTCCTGCACTGGAAAGTGGTTCCTCTCAGTCCAGGGGGCTGCGGGTGCAGTGCTTGGTCCAGGCGTCGGGTTCCTTTTTACCAGGCAGTCGCGGTCAGGGGGAGCCTCTGGATCCTCTCTTCAGGCGTCGCTGTGGGGGTGCAGAGGGATCGTCTCAGGTTACTCACCTCGTCGCAGTCACCTGGGAGTCCACTCTGCAGTGTTTGTTCTCTGGAGCTCGAGCCGGGGGCATCGGGTGCAGAGTGAGAAGTCTCACGCTTCTGCCGAGAAGGGAGAGTTCTTTCAAAGTTGCTAGAAAGTTGCAAAGTTGTTGCTGTTTTTGAACAGGGCCGCTGTTCTCTGGAGTTTCTTGGTCCTTCAGGTTCAGGGCAGTCCTCTGAGTCCTCAGAGGTGGCTGGTCCCTGTCGGATGCGTCGCTGTGCAGGTTCTTTGAGTCTAAAGCCAGGCCAGTAGGGCTGGGGTCAAGTCAGTTGGTGTCTCCGTCGTCTCTGTGGGGCTTTCAGGTCGGCAGTCCTTCTTCTTTCTTCAGGTTGCAGGAATCTGATTGCCTGGGTTCAGGTTCGCCCCTAAATACTAAATTTAGGGGTGTGTTTAGGTCTGGGGGACAGTAGCCAATGGCTACTGTCCTGAAGGGTGGCTACACCCTCTTTGTGCCTCCTCCCTGAGGGGATGGGGGCACATCCCTAATCCTATTTGGGGAATCCTCCAATCTCAGCATGGAGGATTTCTAAAGGCAGGGGTCACCTCAGCTCAGGACACCTTAGGGGCTGTCCTGACTGGTGGGTGAGTCCTCCTTGTTTTCTCATTATTCTCTCCTGCCTTGCCGCCAAATGTGGGGGCGGTGGCCAGAGGGGCGGGCATCTCCACTTGCTGGTATGCCCTGGGGTGCTGTAACAAAAGGCATGAGTCTTTTAGGCTCACCGCCGTGTGTTATAGTTCCTGCAGGGGTAGGTGAGAAGCACCTCCACCCACTACAGGCTTTGTTCCTGGCCACAGAGTGACAAAGGCACTCTCCCTATGTGGCCAGAAACTCGTCTGGTTGTGGCAGGCTGGCAGAAACTGGTCAGCCTAGCACTAGGAGTCGGGCTGGTATTCAGGGGGCATCTCTAAGATGCCCTCTGGGTGTATTTTACAATAGATCCCACACAGGCATCAGTGTGCATTTATTGTGCTGAGAAGTTTGATACCAAACTTCCCAGATTTCAGTGTAGCCATTATGGAACTGTGGAGTTCGTGTTTGACAAACTCCCACACCATATACTCTTTATGGCTATCCTGCACTTACAATGTCTAAGGTTTTGCTTAGACACTGTAGGGGCGTAGTGCTCATGCACATATGTCCTCACCTGTGGTATAGTGCACCCTGCTTAGGGTTGTAAGGCCTGCTAGAAGGGAAACTTACCTATGCCACAGGCAGTGAGAGGTGTGCATGGCACTCTGAAGGGAGTGCCATGTTGACTTAGTCATTTTCTCCCCAACAGCACACACAAGCTGTGAGGCAGTGTGCATGTTCTGAGTGAGGGGTCCCTAGGGTGACATAAGACATGCTGCAGCCCTTAGAGACCTTCCCTTGCAACAGGGCCCTTGGTACCAGGGGTACCATTTACAAGGGACTTATCTGTGTGCCAGGGCTGTGCCAATTGTGGGAACAAAGGTACCGTTTAGGGAAAGAACACTGGTGCTGGAGCCTGGTTAGCAGGGTCCCAGCACACTTTCAATCATAACTGGCATCAACAAGAGGCAAACAGTCAGGGGGTAACCATGCCAAGGAAGGCATTTCCTTACACAACCCCCCCCCAAACAAAAGAGGATGAGACTAACCTTTCCCAAGAGAGTCTTCATTTTCTATGTTGAAGAACCTGGAAAGGCCATCAGCATTGGCATGGGCAGTCCCAGGTCTGTGTTCCACTACAAAGTCCATTCCCTGTAGGGATATGGACTACCTCAACAGTTTAGGGGTTTCTCCTTTCATTTGCATCGGCCATCTGAGAGGTCTGTGGTCAGTTTGAACTGTGAAGTGAGTACCAAAAAGGTATGGTCTCAACTCCTTCAGGGACCAAACCACAGCAAAGGCCTCCCTCTCAATGGCAGTCCAACGGTGCTTCCTGGGGAGTAACCTCCTGCTAATAAGAGCAACAGGCTGGTCAAGGCCATCATCATTTGTTTGGGACAGGACTGCTCCTATCCCATGCTCAGAGGCATCAGTCTGCATTATGAACTGCTTAGAATAATCTGGAGCTTTCAAAACTGGTGCTTTACACATAGCGTGCTTCAGGGTGTCAAAGGCCTTTTGACAGTCCACAGTCCAGTTAACTTTCTTGGGCATTTTCTTGGAGATCAGTTCTGTGAGGGGTGTTACTATTGATCCATATCCCTTCACAAACCTCCTATAGTACCCAGTCAAGCCAAGGAATGCCCTGACTTGAGTCTGGGTTTTTGTAGCTACCCAGTCCAGAATAGTCTGGATCTTGGGTTGGAGTGGCTGAACTTTGCCTCCACCTACAAGGTGTCCCAAGTAAACCACAGTATCCCGCCCTATCCGACATTTAGATGCCTTGATAGAGAGGCCTGCAAAATCTTTTTCAGGTGGACCAGGTGATCCTGCCAGTTGGAGCTAAAGACAGCAATATCATAAAGATAAGCTGCACTAAAGGACTTCAGGCCACCAAGGACTTGGTTCACCAACCTTTGGAAGGTGGCAGGGGCATTCTTTAAGCCAAAGGGCATCACAGTAAACTGGTAGTGCCCATCAGGTGTACAGAATGCTGTTTTCTCTTTTGCTCCAGGTGCCATTTTTATTTGCCATGACCCTGGTGTCAAGTCAAAGGTACTTAAGCATTTGGCTGCACCTAATTTGCCTATGAGCTCATCTGCCCTTGGGATGGGGTGAGCATCTGTGTTGGTGACAGAGTTGAGTCCTCTGTAGTCCACACAAAACATCATCTCTTTCTTGCCATCTCTGGTGTGAGGTTTGGGGACCAAGACCACTGGGCTAGCCCAGGGACTGTCAGAGTGCTAAATCACTCCCAACTCCAGCATCTTGTGGACTTCCACTTTGATGCTTTCTTTGACTTGGTCAGACTGTCTGAGTATTTTATTCTTGACAGGCATACTGTCTTCTGTGTCCACATCATGGGTACACAGGTGTGTCTGACCTGGGGTGAAGGAAAAGAGCTCTGCAAACTGCTGGATGACTTGCCTGCAGTCAGCCTGCTGTTGGCAAGAGAGGGTGTCTGAATAGATCACTCCATCTACTGAGCCATCTTTAGGGTCAGTGGAGAGGAGATCAGGGAGAGGTTCACTCACTGCTTCCTGGTCCTCATCTGTAACCATTAACTTGTTTACATCGGCCCTGTCATGAAAGAGTTTGAGGTGGTTAACATGGATAACCCTCTTAGGGGTCCTGCTAGTGCCTAGGTCCACCAGGTAGGTGACCTGACTCTTTTATTCTAGCACTGGGTAAGGGCCACTCCATTTGTCCTGAAGTGCCCTGGGTGCCACAGGCTCCAGAACCCAGACTTTCTGCCCTGGCTGAAACTCAACCATAGCAGCCTTTTGGTCATACCACATCTTCTGGAGTTGTTGGCTGGCCTCAAGGTTTTTGCTTGCCTTTTCCATGTACTCTGCCATCCTTGAACGTAGGCCTAGTACATAGTCCACCACATCTTGTTTAGGCTCATGGAGAGGTCTCTCCCAGCCTTCTTTTACAAGTGCCAGTGGTCACCTAACAGGATGGCCAAACAGAAGCTCAAAGGGGGAAAACCCTACTCCCTTCTGTGGCACCTCTCTGTAGGCGAAAAACAGGCATGGCAAGAGGACATCCCATCTCATTTTGAGTTTTTCAGGGAGCCCCATGATCATGCCCTTCAATGTCTTGTTAAATCTCTCCACAATACCATTGGTTTGTGGATGGTATGGTGTGGTAAATTTATAAGTCACCCCACTCTCATTCCACATGTGTTTTAGGTAAGCTGACATGAAGTTGGTACCTCTGTCAGAAACCACCTCCTTAGGAAATCCCACTCTGGTAAAGATACCAATGAGTGCGTTTGCTACTGCAGGGGCAGTAGTGGACCTAAGGGGTATTGCCTCAGGGTACCTGGTAGCATGATCCACTACTACCAGGATATACTGGTTCCCTGATTCTGTGGGAGGTTCAAGTGGACCTACTATGTCCACTCCCACTCTCTCAAAGGGGTCCCCCACCACTGGAAGTGGAATGAGGGGGGGCTTTGGATGGCCACCTGTCTTATCACTGGCTTGACAGGTAACACAGGAGGTGCAAAACACCTTTACCTTCTGGGACATATTGGGCCAGTAGAAATAGTTGACTAATCTCTCCCATGTCGTGGTTTGTCCCAAATGCCCAGCAAGGGGAATGTCATGGGCTAAGGTCAGAAGGAACTCCATAAACTCCTGAGGCACTACCACTCTCCTAGTGGCACCAGGTTTTGGATCTCTTGCCTCAGTGTAAAGGAGCCCATCTTCCCAATAGATCCTGTGGGTTCCACTGACAGTTCCCTTTTCTTGCTCAGCTTCTTGCTGTCTTAGGCCTTCAAGAGAGGGACAAGTTTCTTGCCCCTTGCACAGCTGTTCCCTTGAGGGTCCCCTGGGCCCAAGAGCTCAACCTGGTAAGGTTCCAGCTCCATGGACTCAGTTCCATCAGGGGATAGAACATCTTCCTGGGAAGAGAGGTTCTGTTTCTTTTGCTGTGTTGAAGCTGGTTCCCCAGTCTTCTTTCCTTTTCTCTTGGAAGGTTAGGCCATTATTCCAGACTCCAACACTTCGTTTTCACCCTGAGCCCTGCTCTACGCCCTTGTCTTGACACACACCAGTTCAGAGATACCCAACATGGTTGCATGGGTCTTGAGCTCTACCTCAGCCCATGCTGAGGACTCCAGATCATTCCCTAGCAGACATTCTACTGGAATTGCAGAGGAGACTACCACCTCTTTCAGGCCATTGTCCCCTCCCCATTCTAAAGTTACCATTGCCATGGGATGGCCTTTAGTTTGATTGTCAGCATTAGTGACTGGATATGTCTGTCCAGCCAGGTATTGTCCTGGGGAAAACAGTTTGTCTGTCACCATTGTGACACTGACACCTGTATCTCTCAGGGCTTCTACTCTAGTCCCATTGATTAAGAGCTGCTGCCTGTATTTTTGCATGTTAGGCTGTCAGGCAGCAAGTGTGGCTGAATCCACCCCACCCTCAGAGACTAATGTAGCTTCAGTGTGAACCTTGATTTTCTCTAGGCACACTGTTGATCCCACCTGGAGACTGGCTATTCCAGTGCTAACTGGAGTAGTACTTGTTGTGGGACTTTTCTTAGGACAGGCCTTGTCTCCAGTTTGGTGTCCATGCTGACTATAGATTCGATACCAGGCCTTCTTGGGATCAAAGTGTTTACCCTTATACCCATTTGAGGACTGTGAAGCGAATCGGGCCCACCCTCCTGAGCAGGGTTTTGGGGCCCTGTTGAAGACTCTTTACCTTTTACCTTGGATGTCTCACCACTCTTCCCCTGGGGAGGCTTCGTGACCCCTTTCATTTGGTCACCCCCTGTGGAAGTCTTGGTCACCCTAGGCTTGACCCAATGGTCTGCCTTCTTTCCCAATTTTCGGGGAGAAATTGGACCTAGGTCTACCAGATGTTGATGCAGTTTGTCATTGAAACAATTACTTAACAGATGTTCTTTCAGAAACAAGTTATACAGCCCATCATAATCATCTACACCACTGCCAGTTATCCAACCATCTAGTGTTTTGACTGAGAAGTCAACAAAATCAACCCAGGTCTGACTCGAGGATTTCTGAGCCTCCCTGAACCTAATGCTGTACTCCTCAGTTGAGAATCTAAAGGCCTCAATCAGGGTAGCCTTCACGAGTTCATAGGATTCTGCATCTTTACAGAGAGTGTGAGGAGTCTATCCCTACATTTCCCAGTGAACATTTCCCAAAGGAGAGCACCCCAGTGAAATCTGTGTACTTTTCTGGTTGCAGAAGCCCCCCCAAAAGCTGTGAACCATTTTGTGATATCATCACCATCTTCATATTTTGTTACAATCTCTTTGGAGATTTTTAGGATGTCAGTATTCTCTCTGACCCTAGTTATGTTGCTGCCACTATTGATGGGTGCTAAACCCATCTCTTGTCTTTCCCTTTCTATGGCTAGGAGTTGCTTCTTTAAAGCCAATCTTTTGGCCATCCTGGCTAACAGGAGGTCATCTTCATTGAGGCTGTCCTCAATGCTTCCAGAGGTACTGGTCTCGCCTGTGGAAGAACCAGTCTCTCTGACTATGATTTGCAGAGTCAGGGTTTGAGGAAACCTGTTCTCCCTGGTTAGGACAGGAGGGGGGAATCCATCCTCCTGTTCACTAACTTCCCCATCTGAAGGATTATCCTCAGAGGGGTGGTCCCTTGTGAACTCTGCCAAAAGCTCCTGGAGCTTTACTTTGGTAGGGTTGGACCCAGTTATTATCTTTTTAAGTTTACAGAGAGTCCTTAACTCTGACATCCCTAGATGCAGGTAAGGGGTGAGGTTGAGTTCCATTACCATCTCATCTGTATTAGACATTCTCACACTAAAAGTTGGGATTACTTTTTAAGAATCTAAAAACTAATTCTAGAACTTAAATCCAAACTTTTAAACTCTAAAAGAAATGCTAACAAGGACTTACACAAGGCCCTAGCAGGACTTTTAAACATTTAGAAAAATAGTTCAAATTGCAAAAATCAGTTTCTAATGACAATTTTTGGAATTTAGGTGTGTGATTGGGTATTGGCTGAGTAGTCCAGCAAATGCAAAGTCTTAGACCCCACCGCTGATCCACCAATGTAGGAAGTTGGCTCTGTTTATACTATCTCAAAGTGAGAGACAGGGATGTGGAATTCCTATGACGCCCGGGACATCTTGTTTGGGGTCAAGGGCAACAAGTTTTTATGTTTACTTTGTCCTTGGGACAAGTAGGCCCAACCCCCTGCAGCACAAACCCTTTGGCTGCCTGTTTACAGAGAGTTGAACTCTCTGCAGTTGAGGTAATGTGTTTCCAAAAGATAATGCTGTTCGAACTTGTATTTATGGTTCATTATTTGAAAGCCTACATTATTAGGGTGCGTGCTGTAAATAAATGTTTTAAGGTCACACTTCACTACTGACGTTGGTTCCAGTACAAAAAACAAAAACGTTTACACACATGTTTGAAAAGTTTAGGCTAAGAGGCTAAGTATAATGCTCCCAGAATGCTCTTTGATTATATGCAAATGAAGTGTCATTTAGTCAAATGTGTTGATGCATGCTAGTATTTCCCAAAAATATTTCTAATGGAAAATCAGTGTAACCATTTTCAACACGATTATGGGAAGCATGAAAATAAACAAACACTGACAAAGCCAACTGATCTGACATATTTTTATAAGTCTTTTAGTTTCATCAATGCGTGTCTTGTTTTGACATGGCTTTTGTAACACTTTATTGTTGTGGGAGCTACCAGGCCCTCAACATTGTAACAAACATTGGCAAACCCCCCCCCCCCAAAAGTTTTTGAACTCTTAAAGCACGCGTTGCCACCAGCGGCATAACAAAGGCCCCGCAGCCGCCCTCCAGGGGGCCCCGTCAGCACAGCACCTGCCCTGAGTGAGTCTGGAGAGGGGGCTCCTCCATGTTCTTTGCAAAGGGGCACCCTCCAGTTTCGTTACGTCACTGATTGCCACTGTAGTTCCTGACACTGAACAAAACTACTTTGTGTGGCAATATGCTCCTTGTGGAAGAGCAGAATGCGATCACTCACAGTAAAGCCAGCCGAAAGAGAGAGAAATAGAAGTTTAATAAAAACAAAATGTCTTTGTTAACACCAGACCTAATTAGGGACCAAGACCCACATGTAGGTAGCTTTTTGCATGTCGCAAACAGCGACTTTCGCTGTTTGCGACGTGCAAAAAGCACATTGCGATGCACAAACCCAGTTTTGCGATTCAGTAACCTGGTTACCGAATCACAAAACGGGTTTGCGACTCGCAATTAGTAAGGGGTGTTCCCTTCCTAATTGCAACTCGCAGTGCAATGTAGGATTGTTTTGTGACCGCGAATGCGGGTGCACACCAATCGCAGTTTGCACCCATTTCAAATGGGTGCTAACACTTTCGCAAAAGGGAAGGGATCCCTATGGGACCCCTTTCCCATTGTGAATGTCACTGTAAACATTTTTTCAGAGCAAGCAGTGGTCCTGCGGACCACTGCCGGCTCTGAAAAAATGAAACGAAAATGTTTCATTTTTCGTTTTTGTTATGCATCTCGTTTTCCTTTAAGGAAAACGGGCTGCATTACAAAAAACCCCCCAAAAAACTGCTTTATTGAAAAGCAGTCACAGACATGGTGGTCTGCTGTCTCCAGCAGGCCACCATTCGTGAGGGGGTCGCAAATTGCGACCCACCTCATGATTATTCATGATGTGGGCATTTGCAAAGCCCTTGCGAATCACAGATGGTGTCAAGGACACCATCCTACATTTGGATTTGCGACTCGCAATTTGCAGGTCACAAATCTGAACCTACCTACTTGTGGCCCCAAATTCTTAAAGAAAGTCACAAAAGTGCACCCATGGTATATGTTGTACCCCTATAAAATATTTGTGAACTGTATTTTAGCGTGGGTAAATACGATGTGTAGATTTGCTCATGTGAAAATCTATTGAGCATTTGCAAGTTCATTTTCCCTCCAGCACTTTCTTCCCAACCCTGGAAGAAGTTCTAATTCTGCCATTGTCAGGAGTAAATGTCCAACCTTTCTTATTATGGGAAAATATTAGAGAGAAGCTGGTAAAAATCTTTAAAACATGCAGGTTAGTAGGTTTGCAGACTCAAAGGCATTCCAGCCCTGGAACTATTGCTTTCTGCTTCCTCCAGCCCCAGTATGCAGATCTGCTACAGTGGGGATTGAAATTCCAAGTATTCAAGCCCTACTATGGTAGTAGCCCTGGCATAATCAGAGAGGCTATTAATTGCTGCCATAATTTGTCGCCACACTACATGGCACCAAAGGGACAAGTAGATCCTTTTACTGGACAAGTAGATTTGAGAAGCAACCTGTCCCCTGGACAAGTAGATATTTTAATAAATTCCACACCCCTGGAGAGATCGTGTGCACAGAGTCCAAGGGTTCCCCTTAGAGGTTGATAGTGGCAAAATTAGATAATACTAATGCTCTTTTTTGTGATAGTGTGGTCGAACAGTAGGCTTTTCAGAGGGTAGTGTTAGGCATTTGTTGTACACACACAGGCAATAAATGAAGAACACACACTCAAAGACTTAACTCCAGACCAATTGTTTTTATATAGAAAAATATATTTTCTTTATTTTAGAAACACAAGATTCAAGATTTGAGGTAAGTACATAAAATGCAAGGTAGTTCACACAGGTAAGTAGGGAAATTTGATTTAAAACAGTAGTACACACAGTTTAGGTAAAAATGGCAATAAGCTATTTTAAAAGTGGAGACAGTGCAAAAATCAACAGTTCCTGGGGGAGGTAAGTTTGGTTAAGTTTTTCAGGTAAGTAAAGCACTTGCACAGTCAGTCTCCCATGAATAGGCAGCCCATAGTGGGGGGTTCAAGCCAACCCCAAAGTCACTGCACCAGCAACACAGGGCCGATCAGGTGTAGGGACCGCCGTGCGGAAGACCGCCAGTAGTGGCGGTTTGCCGCTCTGCGTATTATGACCGTTGGCTGCCCTCCGTCGTTTTTCCGACGGAGAGCCGCCAACAGCCATACTTGCGGGCGGCGGGGAAGTGGAGGTTGCTCCACCGCCACGCCAACAGAACACCGCCGAGCTAATCACGTCCTGTGATTCTGCGCGGCGGTGTTCTGTTGGCGGTGTGGTGGTGGCGGAGCTGCCCCCATGGCTCCCGTCCCCTCCCGGAGGATCGACGGAGCAGGTAAGTCGATCGTCCTTTAGGGGAGGGGGGTGGAGGGTGTTGTGTGTTGTGTGGGTGCATGGGGGTGTGCGTCTGTGTATGTAGGGGGGTGTGAGTGCATGTATGATTGCGGGGGTGTTGCATGTTTTGGAAATGGGTGCGTGTCTGTATGTATGTCTGTCTGTATGTCTGTATGGATGTGTGCGTGTATGTTTGAATGTGGGTGTGCGTGTATGACTGTGTGTGTGGATGTTGGCATGTATGTCGGTGTGTGTGCGTGTATGTATGTTGGTGGTGCCTGCGTGCGTGTCGGGGGTGTCAGTGTGAGGTAATGTCGGGGTCGGGGTGGGGAGGGGGGCCCTGCCACCTTTGGGGGGTGGCAGGGGTGGTGGGGGGGTAAGGGAGGGATTTGGGGTGGGGGAGACCACTATCTGTGCCAGGGAAGGAATTCCCTGGCACTGATAGTGCTTACCACCATGGATTTCATGGTGGTTCCTACCACTGGAAATCCACGGCGGTAAGCCGGGTCACAATACCGGCGGCGGTATTATTACGGCCGCCGGGCTGGAGACCCAGGTCTCCAGCCCAGTGGTCGTCTCTGCCCTGGCGGGCGGAACGGGGAAGCAGCGGATGACCATGGCGGTAACCGCCAAGGTCATAATACTAAAAAAAAAGACCGCCAGCCTGTTGGCGGTCTTACCGCCGCTTTAACACTGTCCGCCAGGGTTGTAATGACCCCCATAGTAGCCTATGGAGAACAGGGGTGCCCCGGTTCCGGTCTGCTGGCAGGTAAAGCACTTACACAATCAGTCTCCTGGGCATAGGCAGCCCACCGTTGTAGGTTCAAGGCAACCCCAAAGTCATTGCACCAGCAACACAGGGCCGGTCAGGTGCAGAGGTCAAAGGAGGGCCCAAAACACAGAGGTGCCAATGAAGAACAGGGGTGCTCCGGTTCCGGTCTGCTGGCAAGTAAATACCTGTTTCCTCGGAGAGCAGACCAGAAGGGTTTTATAAAGCACTGGGGGGGACACAAACAGGCACACAAAACACACCCTTAGCGGCACAGGAGCGGCAGGGTGCAGTGTGCAAAGTGGCCGTCGGGTTTGCTATAGGAAGCAATGGAGGGACCCGGGGATCACTTAGGCGATGCAGGCAGGGCACAGGGAGGCTTCTCGGGCCAGCCACCGACTAGACTAGTAAGAGGGCTGCCTGCTGGTCACTCCTGCACTGGAAGGTGGTTCCTCTCGGCCCTGGGGGCTGTGGGTGCAATGCTTGGTGCAGGCGTTGGGTTCTTTGTTACCAGGCAGTCGCAGTCAGGGGGATTGTCTGGATCCTCTCTGCAGGCGTCGCTGTGGGGGTGCAGAGGGGTCGACTCAGGATACTCACGTCATCGCAGTCGCCTGGGATTCCTCTTTGCAGTGCTTGTTCTCTGGAGCTCGAGCCGGGGGCATCGGGTGGAGAGTGAGAATTCACACGCTTCCGGCGGGAAGGGAGAGTTCTTTCAAAGTTGCTAGAAAGTTGCAAAGTTGTTGCTGTTTTTGAACAGTGCCACTGTTCTTGGGAGTTTCTTGGTCCTTCGGGTTCAGGGCAGTCCTCTGAGTCCTCAGAGATGGCTGGTCCCTGTCGGATGTGTCGCTGTGCAGGTTCTTTGAGTCTAAAGACAGGCCAGTAGGGCTGGGGTCAAGTCAGTTGGTGTCTCCGTCGTCTCTGTGGGGCTTTCAGGTCAGCAGTCCTTCTTCTTTCTTCAGGTTGCAGGAATCTGATTGCCTGGGTTCAGGTTCGCCCCTAAATACTAAATTTAGGGGTGTGTTTAGGTCTGGGGGACAGTAGCCAATGGCTACTGTCCTGGAGGGTGGCTACACCCTCTTTGTGCCTCCTCCCTGAGGGGATGGGGGCACATCTCTAATCCTATTTGGGGAATTCGCCAATCTCAGCATGGAGGATTTCTAAAGGCAGGAGTCACCTCAGCTCAGGACACCTTAGGGGCTGTCCTGGCTGGTGGGTGAGTCCTCCTCGTTTTCTCATTATTCTCTCCTGCCTTGCCGCCAAAAGTGGGGGCGGTGGCCAGAGGGGCGGGCATCTCCACTTGCTGGTATGCCCTGGGGTGCTGTAACAAAAGGCATGAGTCTTTTAGGCTCACCGCCGTGTGTTATAGTTCCTGCAGGGGTAGGTGAGAAGCACCTCCACCCAGTACAGGCTTTGTTCCTGGCCACAGAGTGACAAAGGCACTCTCCCTATGTGACCAGAAACTCGTCTGGTTGTGGCAGGCTGGCAGAAACTGGTCAGCCTAGCACTAGGAGTCGGGCTGGTATTCAGGGGGCATCTCTAAGATGCCCTCTGGGTGTATTTTACAATAAATCCCACACAGGCATCAGTGTGCATTTATTGTGCTGAGAAGTTTGATACCAAACTTTCCAAATTTCAGTGTAGCCATTATGGAACGGTGGAGTTCGTGTTTGACAAACTCCCAGGCCATATACTCTTTATGGCTACCCTGCAATTCCAATGTCTAAGGTTTTGCTTAGACACTGTAGGGGCATAGTGCTCATGCACATATGCCCTCACCTGTGGTATAGTGCACCCTGCCTTAGGGCTGTAAGGCCTGCTAAAGGGGTGACTTACCTATGCCACAGGCAGTGAGAGGTGGGCATGGCACTCTGAGGGGAGTGCCATGTCGACTTAGTCGTTTTCTCCCCACCAGTATACACAAGCTGTGAGGCAGTGTGCATGTGCTGAGTGAGGGGTCCCCAGGGTGGCATAAGACATGCTGCAGCCCTTGGAGACCTTCCCTGGCAACAGGGCCCTTGGTACCAGGGGTAACATTTACAAGGGACTTATCTGTGTGGCAGTGCTGTGCTAATTGTGGGACAAAGGTACTGTTTAGGCAAATAACATTGGTGCTGGGGTCTGGTTAGCAGGGTCCCAGCACACTTTCAATCATAACTGGCATCAACAAAAGGCAAAAAGTCAGGGGGTAACCATGCCAAGGAAGGAATTTCTTTACAACATATAACAGTACCCAATTGATCTCAGTTGAAAGGAGAACATTTTTAACAAGTTCATATATAGTTGAGAGGGTGAATAGATTAGTGAAAGGGGTCATTCAAATGACACGTGTACATGGAATGGATGTGCAGAGATCAGTGGAGATGTTGTTGGCCTATCGCACAATGGTACAAATGGATACCCACGTGTCTGCTTTTGAGTTGATGTGAGGGAGAGTCCCAGGTAAAAAATCAGTTCCTTCTGGGATGAAAGAGTGGGTGGAATGTGGAAGTAGGTGCAATGTGGATGGAATGAAGTAAGGAAATAGTTCTGGTAAATCTGTTAAAATTGGTGATTAGGTAAAAGTCAAGGCAGGTAGGGTAATGAGAGGTTTATCCAAAAAGAGAGGTTTATCCAAAAGAAAGGTGTAATCTACGCAGAGTGGCATTATATCAGATGGGAGGTGAATGTCATGTAAATAGTGATGAGAGTTGCAGCGGTTATAAGTTCACCCAAGATGCTAACTTGAGAAGGGAAAGGGACAATATGGATTCCCATATGTGGGGGAGACTGCGATGTCAAATGATTCATGTAGTACTAAGTCAGACAGGAGCATAAGAATTTGCAGACCAACTGAATCTGTCAAAGACTATGGCCCTCATTATGGCATTGGCGGTAAGTACCGCTTACTGCCATACTGACTGCCGCCAGCATACCACTGCCACAGCGGATTACCGCCACCCATATTATGACTCATACATAACAATCCGTCACTAGGCAGCCACACACACAAGTCCGCCAGCCCAAAGGTCAGTGATAAACTGGCTGTAGCAAAACCCACATTGTTACACCAACAGAACTACACCCACAGCAGTATGACCCACGAATCACTGCGGTGGACATTCAATGGCGCTAAACCATTGGCGGTACATACCGCCGCACTCAAAATACACACAATCTAACAAAACTACACCACATTGGACAATTCAAACTACACACACCTGACACACATACACACACCACACCCACACACCCACACCACTATAAAACACACACCCACATTACCCACAACCTTTTACCAATACAAACAAGTGCCACAAGAGAGATAGCAAGACCACAGACAAGACCACAGACACACACCACCATCACCTATAAACCAACCACGCACCCTACATCACACAACCCAACACAGCACCCCACACACCCTCACCCACACCACTCACAATACACCCATGACACTGCAACGACACCCCAGGTTCTCTGAGGTGGAGCTAGGGGTCATGGTGGAGGAAATCAGACGGGTAGAGCCACAGCTATTCAGATCACAGGTGCAGCAGACGCCCATTGCTAGGAAGATGGAGCTATGGCAGAGAATCGTGGACAGGCTCAATGGAGTGGGACAGTGCCCCAGAACAAGGGATGACATCAGGAAGAGGTGGAACGACCTATGGGGGAAGGTGCGTTCCACGGCAGCAAGACACTAAATAGCTGTACAGAAAGCTGGCGGTGGACTTCCACGTCCTCCCCCACAACTAACAACATGGGAGGAGCAAATCTTGTCAATCATGCATCCTGAGGGCCTGGCAGGAGTAGGAGGAGGACTGGACTCTAATAAGTCAACTCTTTACTACTATCACCCCCCTACCTGCATGCCATCACATAGCCCCACCCATACCCTCACTCCCATCACTTCACCACCCCCTACCTAACTCACCATCACAACCCACTCATCCCAATACCAAGCCCTGCATGTAACACCAATGTACGGACCCCCATCACAGACCTGCATGGACACCCATCACTAAAGCATGCACATTAGAGAGGATCACCTAGACCACAAAATCACTACTCACACAAGGCAAATCTGCCAGGGCAATAACAACCATAGAGGGCAACACACCCATGCACAAGATGACACACACAGAAACAATAACACTGCATTAACATCCCCACAGGTCCCTCACCCAACGTCACCGGAGAGGAGTTGCCAGCAACTTCCAGTCCACCCCCAGAAGAGGCCCACAGTGATGACAGCAGCTCTGGACGCCTGGATCTGGATGACCAACCTGGCCCATCAGGGATCTCCGGACAGTCTGTAACCCAGGCACAGTCCCATAGTACCACAGAGCCTCCCCCTCAGGAAACACCAGCACAGTCCCCACCCAGCAGGCCCATATCTCTGTCCCCAGGACACATCAATCAGCAGTGTGACCACTACTACAGGGACCCCAGGCCACCCCACAAACACAGGACGATCAGGGACCTGGGGCCAGTGGCAGTGGGCACACGGTTCAGGGGACAGAGGCACAGGACAACAGGGAAGCTGGGAGGACTGTTGTGCGACAGGGGGATGACAGGCCCAGGGAACCGACTCTCCAGGAGGCACTCACCAATATCCTGAGCATACCACCATTCCCAGGAGACGATGTACCAGGTACTGGACAAGTTGCAGGAGACCCAGCAGCTGCAGGAGGGACAGTACCTAGGGATCAGGAAGGACTTGAAGGACATCAACACCACCCCGGTCTCAATTGCAGAGGTGCTGGTGGGCATGGCCAAAACCATGAGGGAGGCAGTGGCACACCACCGGGCCCCTGACACTAGCCAAACGATGAACAGCCTTCTACCCCCGCTGCCGCTTATGGACAGGAGGCCTCGCCACAGGAACAACAGGCCACCAGCACCCCACCACTGCAGAAGGAGAACCACCCTGCAAACGGTCCCTGCGATCCAGGCAGAAGCCAGAGACTATTGGTAAGACCCCTGCCAGGAAATAAGACTTTCCTGATTGTCACCCTTGTGTCCCACTCTGTCACTCTGTCCACCTTCAACTGCCATTGCTCCACTTCCTATGCCCCCTTGGACAATGCATCTGTGATACAAATAGACTGGACTCTATCCTGGACATTCCTCCATCATCACCCCAGCCCATTGCACATCCCCCTCTAATCATTAGCACTTAAATAGACACCATTTGAATAAATACAAGTATGGAGTTTGTCAAATCATGTAACCATGTATTTGTTTAACAAGCTTTAAACACTACAATATAACAGTAATGTATACATAGGAATGACCCATGGTTGGCTGCAGGCAACACACCAGGAGAGATAGTGGGGCACAAATATCTGAAAATAGAGATGCCAAAGGCTACAGTAAGTGGTCATAAAAGTGGGAAAATCAGCCTGCCAGTGACAATGTCAAACACAAAACTGTCAATGTAAAGTGTAATTACAGTGTCTTACCTGTGTGTCATTGGAAGTACTGTCGTATTATTGCACTTCTGTTGTACTCATGCTCATTCTTTGCCTCCTCATCTTCACTGTCCACAGGGTCCACTGCTGCCACACGCCATCTCCAGCCTCATCCTCCTGCAGAAAAGGCACCTTGCGACATAAGGCAAGGTTGTGCAACATACAGCATGCCACGATGACCTGGCACATCTTCTTGGGTGAGTAGTACAGGGATCCACCTGTTAGATGGAGGCAATGAAACATGGCCTTCAGGAGGCTGAATGTCCTTTCTATTATCCTTCTTGTTTGCCCATGTGCTTCATTGTAACGTTCCTCTGCCCTTGTCCTGCGATTCCTCACAGGAGTCAGTAGCCATGAGAGGTTGGGGTAACCAGAGTCACCTGAAAATATCGAGGGACAACTGTTAGACACACACTAACCCTTAGGGCCCATACCATACCCATACACCAACATCCCCTGGGTGGGAACCAGGGCTCACCTATTAGCCACACCCGGTGTCTCTGGAGTTGAGCCATCACATATAGGATGCTCCTATTCCTTAGTATAAAGGCATTATGCACAGACCCAGGATACTTTGCATTAACATGGGAGATGTACTGGTCCGCCAGGCACACTATTTGCACATTCATGGAGTGAAAGCTCTTTCGATTTCTGAACACCTGATCATTTCTCCGGGGGAGGACAAATTCAATATGTGTACCATCAAAAGCCCCAATTATGTTGGGGATATGTCCCATTGCAAGGAAATCAGCTTTCACTGTGGCCAAATTTTCCACCTGGGGGGAAATGATGTAGCTGCGCATGTGTTTAATCAGGGCAGACAATACTCTGGTCAGCACTATTGAGAACATTGGCTGAGACATTCCTGCTGCCAAGCCCACTGTCACTTGGAAGGAGCCACTTGCCAGGAAATGGAGCACCGAGAGCACTTGCATAAGAGAGGGGATCCCGGTGGGCAGCCGAATAGCAGATATCAGGTCAGGTTCCAATTGGGCACACAGCTCTGTGATTGTGGCCCTGTCCAGTCTATAGGTGAGGATAATGTGCCTGTCCTCTATTGTTGCCAAGTCCACCAGGGGCCTGTACATGGGGGGATGTCTCCACCTCCTATTCATCCGCAGCATTTGCAATCTAGGGGGCAAATTGTGAGAAGCTGGTCAGTATTCCATTTTTCCCAACACTACACTGCATTGCATGTTGTGACTGTAACACAATATTGTTGTATAGGCCCAAATGGTGCCTATGTGTACTGTGACACAGTTAGGAGCCAGGGCCTGCCCCCCCCGAAATGGCGTCCGCCTGTCCTGTATTGAGGGACAGGTGGCAATGTAATTCCGCTGACATTGTGCGCCGTTGCGGGAGGCGGTCGAGAACTGCTGTACAACTTCTCATTGGATACCATTGGGCCCTCTGGGTTACAGTGGCCAATGGTGATGTACGCCAGCAGTGATGGTACGCACCGCCGTGGACATGACTGCCATTTTGTATCTGTACACTCACTTGCTACCTGACCTTCAACAGGAGAGGACCTACACTGCAAGTGCTGCTGTGACCTGTGTCTGGAACCAACCATGGCTCATGTCACTGGGGAAAGGGCCCCTGCCTTCACCACTGAGGAGTTGGAGAGACTGGTGGATGGGGTCCTACCGCAGTACCGAATGCTGTATGGACCTCCAGACCAACAGATGAGTACACTGTGAGCATGATGAATGGGGCATGAATGCATGGAGTGCTGTGGGTGAGGGCCTCGTGTATGTGGTGGGTTGGGGTAAGGGCCCAGGGCAGCGAGCTGCATGTATGGTGGGCAATGTCTGTGCGTAAGGGGATGTGAGGGCTATGGCGGGCCATGAGTGTAACAGGCAGGACGGTCTGACTGATACCTTTTCCTATGTGTATTTCTCTGCAGGTCAGCGCCCATCAAAAAAGGGTATATGGCGTGCCATCGTCAAGGAAGTGCGGACCCTGGGGGTCTACGGCAGGTGGAGCACCCACTGTCCCAAACGGTGGGAGGACCTGAGACGCTGGGCACGGAAGACGGCAGAGGCCCAGCTGGGGATGGCCTCCCAACGAGGAAGGGCTCCACATTGAACCCTGAGCCCACTGATGGCCTGCATACTGGGGGTGGCCTTTCCGGAGATAGATGGGCACTTGGGGGCATCACAGCAGCCACAAGGGGGTGAGTACAGTGCCCCAATATACTACTTGCGTGTGGTGGGGTGGCATCCGGGTGGGGGATGTGGGTCTGTGGGTGCCCCTAGGCCAGGCCAGCCAGTGCAGGGTAGAGCCCATGTTGGGCAGAGTCTGATGTCAACCTCCTCTAAACAAGCTAGTAGGCCTCCACTACTGGGCAGGGGTCTATGGCCTCAGGTATGCTGCAATTGGTGTTAGGTATCCCTGTCCATGGCCTGATGACTAACATTGGGACTGGTAGTGCATTGCCTAGTGCTTAGGGCTGTTCCCTGCGTGTGTGTGTGTGTGTGTGTGGTGTACGCCAACGGTGGTGTTTTTGCCGCCATTGACCAAGGGTATCCTTTGTCTCGCCCCCCCCCCTTTTTGTTTTGCCACCCTGTCCTTATGTGCATTTGCATCATCTGGCGGAGGAGCAGAGGCACTGGCGATGGGGAGAGCTGCATCCCACAGGTCCCAGGAGGCCAAATCCACCGACGGTGAGGGCACCAGTGGGATGGAGGGCAAGGGAAGCACCACAGCGGAGACTGGAGGGGACAGTTCTGACAGTGATACCTCCTCCAATGGAAGCTCCCTGGTGGTGGCTGACCCTTCTGTGCCCACCCTATCTGCAGGTACAGCTACCACCCTTCCTCGTACCAGCACAGCCCTCCCAGCAGCCCCTCAACATGTTTCCCATGCCTGCTCACCCAGGAGGGTGGGTATCTCTTTCGCCCAAGGCACCACGGGCCCTGCCCCAGTGAGCACTGCTGCCCTGAGTGAGGAGCCTATTGACCTCCTGCGATCCATCTCTGTTGGGCAGTCAACCATTGTGAATGCCATGCAGGGGCTGGCAGACCATTTGCAACACACAAATGGAGGGCATTCACTCTGGCATGGAGGCCCAACAGATATCAAACCGGGCTCTGGCCTCCTCCCTGATGGCAGCCATTGTCCCTGTTTCTAGCCTCCCCACCTCCAACCTCCTCTGCCCAATCCCATTCCCCTCAACCCCAACCTATACCAAGCAGACAGGCAGACCAGCATGAACCCAGGAAAACACAGAGGAGTGGTTCAGGCAAATACAAGCACCACACATCATCCCACAGGCACTCACACAAACACCATCCAGCTGCAGACATACCAACATCCACTGCCTCCACTGTGTCCCCCTCCTCCTCCACCTCCCACCCAGTTACGTCCACACTCACACCTGCATGCACTACATCAATATCCACTACCAGCATCATCACCACACCAACCAGAACACACACCTCACTGGCAGACACCTTCACAACATCCATGCATGCATCCCCTGTATCCTCTCCTACCGTTTCTGCCCCCCTCCTAAAGGACACAAACACAAGCACTCAGACACCCAACAGCCATCCACCTCACAACAGCATACAGCCCATGCACCTGCACCAAAATCCAGCAGACATACACCTCCAACGACCACTCCCTCATCCTCCACTCCCAAAACTCCTCCCGCCCCAACGTGCCCAAAAAGGTTTTCCTTTCCCAGATTGACCTCTTCCCTACCCCTACCCCCGTACTGCGCATATGGGCAAGGCACCAAGGGCACGGCCCAGCACCTTAGCCAAACAGACCACGGTGACAGTGGTAGTACCACCTACTCGTGGTGGTAGGGATACCAGACCAACAACACTGAAGGGGAAGTGGCAACACAACCTGGGATGAGTCCGGCACCAGCTGTGAGGAAGGGGAAGGAGCCTGCACCAGCTGTGAAGAAGGAGAAGGAGCCTGCATGAGCTGTGAGGAAGGGGGAGGAGCCTGCACCACCAGGCAGAGAGGGAAGAGCATATCCACCCCTGCCAGGAAGGGTAAGCAACCTCCAACCCATGACCAGGATGACAAGAGACACTGAATACCAGCGGAAGCTGTCAGGCACACACCGCCACCACCACCAGCTGTCACAGGGCCCCCCCCCCCCACCAGCCGTGGATGTGCTGTCATCAGTGAGTGTAGGGGCTGCCCAGGAGCCTCCCCAAACCACCACCAGCATACAGCCATCACTAAATGCAGGGGCTGCCCAGGAGCCTCCCCAAGCACCACCAGAATGCAGCCATCACCGCCGGTGGACGCCATGTAGTCCACCTTCCAGGGGCTACTGTGCGGGCTGCCCCCTCCAGAGCCAGTGGGGTATTCACCCACTTGAGAGACTGTGGCCTTGCACTACCCAGGACAAAGCATAGGGCATGTTGCCCCCTCCAGAACCAGTGGGCATGCTACCCTCTTGAGAGACTGTGGCCTTGCACTCCCCAGGACAAAGAGAAAAGGGCATGTTGCCCCCTCCTGAACTAGTGGGCTTGTTCCCGCATCTAGCTGAGGTGCCCCCTTTCCCCTGAGGTGCCTGCCTTTTTGCAAACTGATGCCCCTGCAGTGTTCTATCCGGATGTGCTCAGGATTCAAGCTGGGCCTCTGACTGTGCCCTGTGGCCATGTGGGCCCTTCGAACTTTGGATTGGCCAGTGTCCCTTTTTTATACAAGTGTACATATCTGTTTCATGGCCAAATCGGTTTATTAATTTTGATGTTGAACTGATTACAATCACTTTCGTCAATTTCTGTTGTCCTTGCATTATTCTGCCGATTTCCGGGGTCAAATTGTTTTTGTAGAGCAGCTGGTTGTGTGTATGGTGTGTGTGTGTCAGGTGTTTGTTGTGCGTGTGTGTGTCACTCTCTTTTTCCTCCCACCCTCCCTTGTGTGCTAGGTGGCTGTACTCACCATCGTCATCCTCGTTGGTGTTGGTGTTCCAGGTGGAGCATAACATAGAAGATCATCGGGAAAACTTGCAGTTTGGGTTCCATGGCGGCGTGGTTCTTCCCTGTGTCTCCAGTGGTGAGTCCTTTGACATTTGTGCTCTGTTTCCGCCAGGCTTTTGTTGGTACCGCCCCTGGAAAAGGTGGCGGTTTGCAGGGTCTTATTATGGTGGGTGGAACTTTGACTTCTGCCTGGCTGTACGCAGCTACAGCCGTGGTGGCTGTTGTTTCCGCCATGGCGGTTGGTGTGGTACATTGGCTGTCTATTGGAGATATCACCGCCATGGTCATAATTTGGCTGTACTTACCGCCAAGCTGTTGGCAGTATTACCACCATTTTATCACCCACCACCAGGGTCGCAATGAGGGCCTGAGAGTGTTATTTTCTCATCCTGTATGTAGCTATAGATAAATATACATTTTTCCATAGGAACAAGAACCACAACAGACCTTTGATGACTACTTATCTGCCTTAAAGAAATTAACTTTAATATGTAGCTTTGGAAACTTGGATGACGAACTAATAAGGGACCAGATCATAATGCACACTAAAAATAAAGTAGTCAAAGAGAGACTGTGGATGGATGGTGATGCAGTTCATTAGGCTGTGTTGTCTATTGTCAGGAAATCTGAAATATTAGGACAACATGATAAAACTGCATTGGATCACAAAGTAGGCAGCAAAATGAGTCACAGAAAAAGAAACCAGGCTCACAAGAAATCGTCACAAACACTGTCAGGTACTTTGAAGAAAATCAGATTTATTTCAGAGCTGTAGGGAAGACTGAACGCTCCCCAGCTGGTCATGATGTAACTGACCACCAGAGAACATTTTCTCCTTCAAACTTAATCACATGAAAATTGACAAGTGTCAGATTCCACAACAAAAACCTGTGCAAGGTGCAGGAGCATTACAACATATCTCCTTCCCTTCTGCATTTCAAAACAAAGAACATTATTAATTTATCAAATAAAGGTACTAACAGAAACCAAGTAGAAAAACAATGATAAGAAAAGCATTAAAAGAATAACATATACAATAAAACATATTGAAAACACACAAAATCAAAATTCAGTTCTTTAAAAGTAAGGGTCTATCGAACATAAGCCCTCATTACAACCCTGGCCGTCAGTGATAAAGCGGCGGTAATACCACCAACAGGCCGGAGATAACAAAATTGGAATTATGACCACGGTGGAAACCGCTCACACAGACAGCCATTTTAACACACCGACCGCCACACCAGTAGCAACAAGCACCACGGCGGCAATCGCTAACTGCCAGGCGGAAGACAATGTACCGCCCACTGTATTATGACCAGCCTATTCGCCACCTTTTCCGGGGCGGTACCAAGGACATCAAAAGCACTGCAGAAACAGAACACAGAAGTCAAAGGACTCACCTCTGGAGACTCAGGGAACAACCACAACGCCATGGAGCTCGACTTGCACATATTTCCCATGCTCATCTACCTTTTCCTGCATTACGGACACCATCGCCAGCGAAGACGACCACGGTGAGTACTGCTGCCTAGCACACAAGGGAGGGGGAAGGAAAAAGAGTGACACACACAAACGCAACACCCCCAACACCAAACACACAGGAATAATGCAAGGACAAAATGATTTGAAGAAAGTGAGTGTAATACGAATAAAGAACATGAAGAAGTGCATCAAATTACAAACATATATACATATTTGCAAATGGAAGGACACTGCCAGTCCTCAATGTCCGTGGGCCATAGGGCCACAACACATAGGCCAAGGCAGGGGATGGGCTGGATGGTGGTGTGGTGTGGGTATGGTGTGTGTATGGTTGTCAGGTGTGTGTTTTTGGTATTGGCCAGTGTTGTGTTGTTTTGTATGTGGGTGTCCAGTCTGAGCGTGGCGATGTGTACCCCCAATGGTTTACCGCTGTTGAATGTCCGCTGTGGTGATTCGTGGGTCATAATGTGATGGGTGTTGTTCTGTTGGCATAACGGTGTGGGTTTTGGGACCGCCACTTTATCACTGACCTTTGGTCAGGCGGATTTGTGTATGTGGCTGTATTCTGTCGGATTGGTGTGTCATAATATGGTGAACGGATATTCGCCATTGTGGCGGTAAGTTGGCGGCCGTCAGCATGGCGGTAAGCGGGATTTACCGCCAATGTCATAATGAGGGCCTAAGTCTTCTAAAGCATTTTTAGACTTGTCATCTTTATCTTCAGTCCTTACTTTCTTCCCATCTGGTTATATTGTCCAACACCTTTCGGGCCTAAAGAATCATGTAAAATTCCTACTTTCTTTTCAGGTGTTGAGGCTTCATTGTCAACTGTGGACATATAATTAAAGAAGCAATCCTTCCAATCATTACATTTCATAGTAGGTTCACATGGTGCTGGTAAAAAAAGGAATCAGTGGTGGCAACGCAAATGTTTATGCTGCACACATTATAATGATGCAACCTTCCTTTTAAAATTATAATCTTAATATAGTTCTTCCCTTGAACTATAAGGTCACTCAAAGTAGTTGATGCTCTAGCAGATTGCCAATTCATAGGAAATATGAACTAGATAACACTGGGATGCATGCAAGAAAAAAGTAGTATTCCTTCGCATGATGTGCAAAACAATTTCCTGCAGAAGGTATCAGGCTTACATTGTGCCTTGCAATTGTAATAAGTAACACATCATCTTACTGTGGTCATTTAGAGCCACTGTGTGTGAAACACTGAAAACAGTACTGCTTGAGATCCGGACTCAGGACTCTAAAAAAAAAGGATTTAGGAGGAGCGTGTTTCAGTTTACAACAAACTGCACAACGGTGGTCAGTCGGGAACATCTCTGTTGACTTCTTGCAATACCACCAACATGGCTGCCACGTAGGTTATGTAGAGTGACTCGGTGAGTCTGTGTCAACTGTTGGAATTGAATGCACACAGCATTTGGGCTTCCAATCACGCTTGCTGATGCAAATGGTGTGCTGCTACACTGGCAAGATGGAATGCAAAATGCATTTCCTGTTGACAGCCACTCCAGAAGATGTGATGATGATCCATGGCCAAAATTGCAGAGTAGGGCTCGTCAGCCAATAAAAGACCCACAAACAGAACTCATTGTACAATTAAACATATTTCCACACTGTAAGAAATTGGGTTATTGGTTGAGTGGGGAGCCACACTCAGGCAACAACCACAATCCTTGTCAGGATGAACCACAAAAGTCACAAATTTAACCTGTGCTTAACCCAGTGGTGGCTTTTCACAATAGCAGTTAGGCTTAACTTAGAGGCAATGTGAAAAGTATTTATGAAGCACACAAACAGTAATACAGTGAAAACACAATGCAAGAAGAATCCCAAACCAATTTAGAAAAATAGAGTACATTTTAATAAATAAAATACCAGAACAACAAAAATCCAATAAGTAGAGCCAGTTTTAAAATTACTAGGGAAAGTAGCGCCTAAGAGCACGAAGTGCCACTCCTGGTCATCACGACGCGCTAGACCCGGGAAGGGTCACAAGTTCAGGCTGCATGAGATGGAGCATGGGTCGGGTACAGGGACTAGGTTAGTTCAAATGAAAAGTTACCTTCCAAGTATGTAGTGAAGAGTTCCATTCAGATGGGAGGAGGCAGCAAGGAGGGAGATGATCATCCCTGTAGCGCGAACAGCAGGCCGGTCGTCGCACATGGGTATTGCTGTAGCTTTGCATTGGTGGTCGTTGTATGCTGTCATTGCTGTAGCTTGAAGTGCAGGTGTGATGTTGCCAGTCGCCGCGGCAATCATTGTGGGCATGAGTAGCAGGTTTCAGTTGAGCTTCGTGTTCGCTGTCATCCTGGGTGGCAGAGCATTGGTGTGAACACACCTGCTCCCCATGGGAACAATCCAGCCTGAACTGCCAGGCCAGCTCCTCCCTGAACTGGAAACAAGCATCATGGGATGGACTGGTTTAAAATGCAAAAAGAACAGATGATGGACGGAATGGTGAACAATGTCAAACATTCACCTTCAGTCACAGATCTGGGCCTAAATACATTGTTTCCGATTGGACCAGGGTCAAGACTGATTTGCATATAGCTGGGTCCAAACTGAGGTGGCATGGTGTTCAAAATAACAATGGATTGGGATGTGACTCCGACCAGTGGCTTACATTTATCAAGCATTCCACCCCTCACTGTTTTGTATCACAATCTAAAGTTAGCACTTATTAAATGTAATAAGGTAACCCAATGTTAGTCAAGGAAAGAGCTAGGCCTTACAACAGTGAAAAACAACTTTAGGAGCTTTTCACTGCCAGAACATTTAAAAGTTAAGTATACATGTCATACTTCCTAAATACAATGCACCCTGCCCCATGAGCCTTTAAGGCCTCCCTTAGGGGTGACTTATAAGTATTAAAAAGGAATGTTTAGGCCTAGCAAACGGTCTATTTTGCCAGATCGAAACTGCGCTACCTGCAGTGGCAGGCCTGAGACATGTTTTAAAAAGACTACTTTAGTGGGTGGCACAAGGTGTGTTGCTGTCCACTTGTACCATTTACTTTACAGCCCTGGGTACAAGTAGTACCGTATTCTAGGGACTTGCAAGTATTTTTATTAATGGTTTATTGGTTTTTAAAAGAACAACAAACATAGCTGTATCTGCAATATAAAAGGCAGTTGTGACTGAGATAAACACATTACATACAATCAATACGCACAGACCTGAGCAAGTGGAAGGCGGTGAGCCCAAAGAGGGCCAGAATTATGAATCAGGCACAACATCAAATGGGTTGGCCATATAATGAGACAATACATAACAACAAAGTGGGGCCCTCAAACGTGAAGCATAAAGTTCACTTGTGGTATCACAGTAGATGAGATCACATAACCAGTAGTCAGTCTTTGGTCTTCTACTACTACCCCACAGTACAGCAATGCGTTATTTAGCTAATAAATGTGCCATAGCCGCAAACCTTCTGAGTTGTGGAGTGATAGGCTTGACATATCGCAGGAGTGCCAGGAGAGGGTCCGGGCTCACATAATGCTCTAACATAGCGGAAAGAATTGTGAATATAACTTGCCAATAGTCCTGTATGATGGTGCAGTTCGTGACGTTGGCGCAGTCAGCGGTACATTTGGGGCATCTGTGGGAATGTGACAGATAAAATTTAGCAAGGGCCTGGGTGGTGGTGTATGTATGGTGCACAAACTTATAATGCAGGATTTTGTGCTGCCTATTGATTGAGACGAGTTTAGTCTGCATACTGCAAAATTGCCACACTTTGTCTGAGATGGGGGAGTTCAAATCCTGCTCCCATGCTACTGTCGCTGTAGTCTGGCGCAATGGTCTCAGCTGAAGGCTGACGTGGTATACGTGTGAGTCAAGCCTGGTGCTTTCCGTTGTCAAGATAACCATGGTGAGTGGGGTGGGAATTTAGTGGTTCTTCGGAGAAGGGGGGTGATGTTTCCTGACGAGGACTGTGTGATTGAAGACAGACAAAGTGTTGCATCGTGGAGGTCACCCCATCAACTTCAAAAATAGAGCAGAGGTCTATTTTACCATTGGTTAAGAGATCACCTAAGGTACGGATCTGATTCGTAGAGAGTGTATGTTGTACCAGTGTTTCCCACGTCAGTGGGAGCCATTGTCACGACTCACGTGCTGCTTGCGCCTGGAATTTGCAGATCTGGTGGCGTGGATCTTCAATGTTCGACTTTGGCCCAAAAAGGGGCGACTCTTTCTGGTAGCCACGGTGCTGTAGGCAATGGAGACGCCAAGAACAGACCGTGCCCTTCAGAAAATAGCGCCAGAGGGAAAAAAACCCTTAGGAAAAGGGGAAAAACCTCCAAACAGGAAGATTCCTGGAAAAAACAAGAACAAACAAACAGGAATCCAAAAGGAGCAAAAGTCAGGAAACACAGAATGCTGAAATCCAGAACCAAAAGGGGAGGAAATCAGGAGCGAAGACACTAACTGAGCAGAAAGTGTTGCAGCGCAAGGAAATGAAGAAAACACAGCCCTTATATACCAAAAGACAGGAAGTGACCCACAGGAAGTAAAAGGACACCATATTAGACAGGGAGAGGTACATAGAACAAAACAGAATAGAAACCATAGAGAATAGGGAACAATGAATGCTGGGAAGAGAAAGGTAACCTGGGAAGGGAAGAAGACATAAAAAAAGTACAACAAAAAGACCCCAGAAAGAAGAAAAGAAAGAGGACAAGAAGGAAGAAAGAAGAACAGGTAAGGGGGGTCAGGAGACCCCAGCAAGGCGGTGGAAAACGATAGAGCGAGGCCCCATGCAATGCCTGGGGCCTCGAAAAGTGCATGAAAGGCTGGGGGCGCGCCGCGTTTTAGAAACGCGCTGTGCAGCCCCAGCCGAACGCCCGGCTTGTGCCGAACATTCGGCTCGCGCCGCACCACGCGGCGCAACAGTAGGTCCCCCTCCCGAAGGGCCAGGTTTGAGAGGAAATAAACGGTGAAAGCGTTGAATCAGGCGAGGAGCGTGAACAGAAGATGCATCTTCCCAAGAGCATTCACTGAGAGGATAACCCTTCCAATGAATCAGATACTGAAGGCGTTTGTGAAAAAGACGAGAGTCACAAATTTCCTGTACTTCATATTCAGGAACATCATCCACGAGTACAGGAGGTGGACAAGGAAACTGACGTGAGTAAGGGTCAGGCACATAAGGTTTAAGCTGAGAAACATGAAAGACCGGATGAATCTTCCATGTATGAGGTAAGTGAAGACGGACAGTGACAGGATTGACCAACTGAAGAATACGGAAAGGCCCATAGTAACGAGGTGTGAACTTATTTTGAGAAAGACGTGAGGGTAAGAATTTGGAGGAGAGCCAGACTTTATCTTGCGGATGATAGTCTGGATTGGTAGCACGTCTCTTGTCAGCAGCCTTCTTCATATATCTCTTGGTATGTAACAAATTAGATCGAATTAGTCTATGGATTTGGAGAAGGCGTTTGGAGAAATAGGTAATAGCGGGTAGAGGAGAGTTGGATTGTGGAGAAGTAGGAAAAGAGGTAGGATGAAAACCATATGAACAGAAAAAGGGAGTGACCTTGGAGGCACTATGGACTGAGTTATTGTAGGAAAATTCTGCTATAGAGAGGTAAGTGTTCCAGTTACTTTGGGTAGAATTGCAAAAGCATCAAAGATATTGCTCTAGTCCTTGGTTCAGACGCTCGGTCTGGCCGTTGGTCTGAGGATGGAATCCTGAAGACAGGGCTCTATTAATATTTAGTGTTTTACAAAAATGCCTCCAAAATCGGGAAATGTACTGAGGTCCTCTATCAGATATTATGGTATGTGGAAGTCCATGGAGACGGAAGATATGATCAATGAATATTTGACTTAGTTCTTGAGAAGTGGGTAGCCTTTTCAGGGCAGTGAAATGAGCCATCTTCGTGAAAGAATCCACCGTGACCATGATGACCCGGTTTCCTGCTGATGGTGGGAGTGAACACATAAAATCAGTAGAGATGGTATGCCATGGGGCCGGTGGAACAGGCAAAGGCTGTAGTAATCCTGCCGGTCTGGTATGGGGTATCTTGATTTGGGCACATATGGGACAGGCCTGAACGTATCTTTCCACATCCAGCTTCCAGGTAGGCCACCAGAAAAATCGTAAAAGAAGTTCTTGTGTGGCCTTGATGCCTCTATGACCAGCTACAGGTGAATCATGGCACATTTGTAATGCCTTTTCTTGCACCTTGTTAGTGGGGAGGAATATCAGGTTTTGATAATAAAAATATCCTTGTTTCTTATGTATTAATGGTCTTAGTTCTTCAATGTCGTGGTCCGATAGGTTGGCGTATTCCAGTTGTACTTCTTCCAGGAAAGACTGAGCCACTCCAATGATCTTATGGGGTTCCAGAAGATACTGAGATGAGGAAGGAATACACTCTGGATATCGGCGAGACAGAGCATCAGCCAGAATGTTTTGAGATCCAGGAATATATGTGATAAAAAAAATCGTACTGACTGAAGAAAAAGGCCCAGCGGGCCTGACGACTATTCTGGCATACAAAATTTCGTAAACATTGTAGGTTACGGTGGTCTGTCCTCACCTCAAATGGTTCCTTGGAACCCATCAGAAACTGTCTCCACTCAAGGCAGGCTGTTTTCAGAGCCAATAATTCCCTTTCCAGTACAGAATAGTGTTGTTCAGCTGTGGAAAGGATATGAGACAAGTAGAAAACAGGATGTTCAAGACCAGTATCCTCTTGTCGTTGGAGTAAGACAGCTCCGATGGCTCTCTCAGAAGCATCAGTAACGACTATAAATTGTTTGGTGGTATCTGGATGTCTCAAGATGGGGGCTTGGGTGAAGACTCTCTTTAATTCTTGAAAGGCTGCTTCAGCCGCCTCAGTCCAGACAAACCCTTTCTTTAAATTTTCCTTTTTTAAGGTGTGAGTTATGTGGCTAGTCAGTCTGGCAAAGTCTAGAATGAATTGTCGATAGAAGTTTGCTAACCCTAGGAAACATTGTGTTTCTTTTATGGAAGAAGGAGAAGGCCACTCTAGGATAGCTTGTACCTTTTCTTGATCCATAGCTATGCCAGTGGGACTTAAATGATAGCCCAGATATTTGACTTCCGTCATGTCGAACTCACATTTTTCTGGTTTGCAAAATAGTTGATGAGCACGAAGTCTTTGAAGAACTTGTTTCACATGGGAAGAATGGAGTTCAGGATTTCTAGAATAAATAAGAATATCATCTAGGTAGATCACGACTGTCTGATTCAGAAGGTCTGAAAACACTGAGTCCATAAATCTCTGGAAGATTGCGGGGCGTTAGTGAGACCAAACGGCATAACCCTATATTCAAAATGGCCAAATGGAGTCCTGAAAGCTGTCTTCCATTCGTCGCCTTCTTTTATGCGTAAAAGGTGGTAAGCTCCTCGTAAATCTAATTTAGTAAAACGTTGAGCCCCTCTGATAGCTTCTAGTATGTCCCTGATGAGAGGCAAAGGATAACGATCTTTAATTGTTATTTTATTCAGACCTCGAAAATCCAGGCAAGGACGAAGATCCTTTGTCTTCTTGGGCACAAAAAAGAGAGGAGCCCCAGCCGGAGACGACGATGGAACAATAAGACCACTCTGTATATTTTCGTCCAGATACTCTTTTAGAACTTCTCTTTTGGGTTCCGTGAGAGAGTACATCCTCCCAAAAGGAACAATTGTGCCGGGTTCCAATGGAATAGCACAATCATATTCTCGATGTGGAGGTAGCACAGGTTTCGACGGTTTTTGGAAAACATCCTGAAACTCCAAATAGTGGTCTGGGACCCCTTGGACCGTATTAATGGACATACCAGTGGCACCTTCAGTATCTAAGGATCTTTTCGGAGACCAATACTTGTCGGAAGTAAAACAGTTCTCATGACAAAATTGCGAAGACAAAGAAACTGTCCGGGTTACCCAATTTATATACGGGTTATGTCTGATGAACCACGGAATTCCAAGAATGATGGTATGGTTGGGGGACGTGATAAGATCGAAGGAAATGTGTTCTTGATGGTTTCCCACCTGTAGACTTAACATCAGGGTAGTGGTGTCTACAGGACCCGAGGATATCAAGGATCCATCCACGGTGTGTACCTGTTCGGGTACTTCTTTTGCTTGTGTAGGAACTTGGTGAGCAGCAGCTCACGTCTTGTCCATGTATATACCACTAGCACCACAATCTAGTAATGCCATAGTCTTTTCTTGACGACCGTCAGGAAGTTGTAACAGGACAGGAAAAATGAACAAGGCGGTTGTATTGTCATTAAAGGAGCTGATGGAAGGTATAGCTGTAGATCCCGTCCCCTCCCTTCTTACAGAGGACGGGAGGTGGCGTTTCCCGAAGGCCTGGGCGGACGTACAGGACAGGTACGAAGCATGTGACCAGCAGAACCACAGTACAGGCACAACCCTCTCTTGCGTCTGTCTTCTCGTTCACTAGCAGAGAGCGGACCTCGGGTAGTATCCACCTGCATGGGTTCCCCTTCGATGTCTCTAGCAGGAGTGCGAGGTTCCTCGGAACGCTGTAGGCAAGCTCGTGAGCTACTTGGCTGGGAAAACCCTCTACTCCTTTTCTTTTCCGATCTCCGTTCCTGAAGACGATATTCGATGGACAGTGCTTGATCCATCAGGCCACGAAGCTCTTCTGCTCTGGTAGAATGTACTAGTTCATCCTTTATTTCTTCTTTGAGTCCTCTACGAAATAAAGTTACCAGAGTACGTTCCACCCAAGTGGTCTCTGCCGCCAGCTGACGAAAACGGGTTATATATTGCAGGACGTCTTGCGAGCCTTGTTGGATGTCACATAGGGCTTCTTCAGCAGAGGCTTCCAATCCAGGACGGCTAAACATCTGTTTGAAGCGACTCACAAAGGTGGAATAGTCCGACAATACAGGGTCGTTGGAGGACACCATCGGGGTTGCCCAGGCCAAGGCTGGACCGGATAAGGCACTGATAAGATAACCCACCTTGGTCCTGTCGTGGGAGAATTGGGTAGGTCGGAAGGCGAAGTACACTGTTAATGCATCCAGGAACTCGCAAAGCTTGGTTGGTTCACCAGAGAAACAAGGGGTGGAAGCGGAGATAGTTGGAACATCACTGGTGCGGAGAGCCAAAGCCTGTCGTAACGCAGCATTTTCATTGCGTAGTTGTTGCAATTCCTGAGCTTGTTGCTGAATCGTGGTCAAAAGAGATTGTTCCGGATCTGCAGCAGCCGCCACTGAGTCATCCATGGTGTTTGAGGACGTCGGAATGGTTGGGCGCTGCAATCTGTCACGACTCACGTGCTGCTTGCGCCTGGAATTTGCAGATCTGGTGGCGTGGATCTTCAATGTTCGACTTTGGCCCAAAAAGGGGCGACTCTTTCTGGTAGCCACGGTGCTGTAGGCAATGGAGACGCCAAGAACAGACCGTGCCCTTCAGAAAATAGCGCCAGAGGGAAAAAAACCCTTAGGAAAAGGGGAAAAACCTCCATACAGGAAGATTCCTGGAAAAAACAAGAACAAACAAACAGGAATCCAAAAGGAGCAAAAGTCAGGAAACACAGAATGCTGAAATCCAGAACCAAAAGGGGAGGAAATCAGGAGCGAAGACACTAACTGAGCAGAAAGTGTTGCAGCGCAAGGAAATGAAGAAAACACAGCCCTTATATACCAAAAGACAGGAAGTGACCCACAGGAAGTAAAAGGACACCATATTAGACAGGGAGAGGTACATAGAACAAAACAGAATAGAAACCATAGAGAATAGGGAACAATGAATGCTGGGAAGAGAAAGGTAACCTGGGAAGGGAAGAAGACATAAAAAAAGTACAACAAAAAGACCCCAGAAAGAAGAAAAGAAAGAGGACAAGAAGGAAGAAAGAAGAACAGGTAAGGGGGGTCAGGAGACCCCAGCAAGGCGGTGGAAAACGATAGAGCGAGGCCCCATGCAATGCCTGGGGCCTCGAAAAGTGCATGAAAGGCTGGGGGCGCGCCGCGTTTTAGAAACGCGCTGTGCGGCCCCAGCCGAACGCCCGGCTTGTGCCGAACATTCGGCTCGCGCCGCACCACGCGGCGCGACAGCCATGGGTTATCCTCAGGACGTATATCGGGCAAGTATAGGATGGTGTGTCCTAGATATCGTCAGAGCTTGGTCCATGCCCAACATGTCATGGAAGGGGTGTGGATATCTCGGGGTAACCCTTTAGGGAGTAGAGATGACAAGGGGAGGTGATATGTCTGGTGCCACTTACGGCGTCAATGGCTTGTGATATTTCACCCTGCATGATGAGGGCTTATAGCAATTGTTGCTGGCTATTTCTGAGCCAGACCATGGCAATCTCAGACAGATAAGATGCAATCTCTCCAGTAGTGTATGCACGATACAAGGTGTACAAGGTTTGATAGTAATCTACAAGGGTATGGGCAATGCTGTCATCACCAGGGATCATAGTGCCATCTTCAGTTTATAAATGTGTAATGTCTGTGGCTTGATAATTAGGTCACAAAATTTTGGCAAGAGTTCGACCTGGTCGGTCACCCTCTGAGTAGCGTCAGGTTTGGGCAGATTCACCAAGGAATTTCACTTCTCAGTCTGCTGAGTTATGGAATTCCTGCAAAAGGAGTGTCCGCTTATGCAGTGATGGTTCTTGGGCTCCTATAGACGCAGTGGGATCTATAGCGTGAAGCTCCCGCTCCACCCGGGCCAAAATGTTATGTATAATTTTCAAGATGCCGAAATGTGTGGAAATATAGACCCCTAATATAGGCTTTAAAGGCTTCCCTCACTACAGCCTATTTAGAAACAGAGCCCGAGCTCAAAGTTAATAACTGTTAGTCGGTCTGACCAGAACGTGGCATCATGGAGCGCTAGCTCCGGTAACCGCCACTGTCTTGGGGTGGAGCGAGAGTGTGATATCACAAGGGTTAGGTTAATAGGGGCGTGATCGAAGAGTGTACAGGGAATGTCCAGAGTAAGAGATTTTGAGAGACATATCAATAGTCCAGGCATGACCACAAGTCGTGAGGGGCAGAGTAAAAGGTGTAGCCTTTAGTATATGGATGGTGAGAACACCACGCGTCAGAATGACAGTGATTGTCTATTAATTCCTGAAGTACACGGAGTGAGCGTGGTTTAGTGCTTATGAATGTCCTGGTGGAATCTAATAGAAGCTGATGTGTGACACTCAGATCACCACCAAAGAGGATGAGGTCTGCTGGTGTGCAGGATATAAGGACAGTAAAACTGTGGTAAAACTCAGGAATGTCAATGTTAAGGGCGTAAACATTTATCAGCAGGACTGCCCTGCCTGCCAAAGAGCCAGAGACAAGGTGAAATATGCCATCCTCGTCAGCGACATGCGAGGTGTAGGTAAAGGGTAGTGTTTTGGGAATAAGTATACAAACCCCTCAGGAGTAAGAGCTGTAGAAGGAGAAGAAACTATTCTAGCCCCAGGGGTGAGCAAATTGACAGTTATCTCAGGTGGTAAGTGAGTTTTTGGTCGAAAGGCTAGTGTTATCTGGTATCTTGTGAGATACTCTAGAACCTGCGTCCCTTTTTGGGGACTGTTTAAGCCATGATTGTTCCATGTAAGGTAATGTAATTCTTTGGCCTTAGATTACATGAAAGGTAGTGAGGTGTCTTACAATGCAATATTACATTGTGTGTGTGTAGGTGCAGTGCAATATGGTGATCATGCAGAAAAGAAGGCAGAGCAGCAAAGAGAAACAAGAACAAATTAACGAGTAAACAACATAATACCAGACTGTTAAGTATCCAAGAAGTCCCAAGGACAATTAACATAAAAGTAAACAACCAACTATAGAATAGGTCAGTGTACACCATGGGGGGAGGCAACGCCTCAGGCAGTGTAGCCCACATTATGGAGAAGGCCTGAAGAATGAAGCACACGTTCACAAGTAGAATATCGCCACTGGGTATTGGCACAGTTAATGTTTTAGTGTCATCTGAGTGGCCGCAGTAAGGTACTATCTGGATCCAGAGGCAGTGCTGGGGTGACAGAGGCGCATTCCATGTAGGAACAGAGTTAACATCAAATAGAAGGGGATCTTGTCCCTGAGGCCGGGGAAGGGGATACTCCGGTGTGCTCCGCTTCATCGTTTTATCAGCTGCCTGCCTCGTACAAAAATCCTTAGCCTCGCCCCAGTGACGAAAAAGCTAAATTACCCATTAACCTTGATGTGTAGCCTGATGGGGTACATCATGGCATATTTGAGGCCAAGTTTACGTAAAATGTTTTTTACTCCATTCTATTTATGACAGGCTGCCTGGACAGTGATGCTGAAGTCAGGGAACAGTAAAACAGAGGAGCCCTGGTACTGCAACGGTCCACTATCGCGGGCCAGGCAGAGCACAGTTTCCCTGTCCTTTAAATTTAAGTGATGGGCTATGATCGGTTGTGGTGGCACTCCACCTGGTGGTCATGGGCCGAGAGAGCGGTGCACCCTCTCCACCACAAACATGGTGAAGAAACTGCTGCAATCAAACAAATCTGTGAGCAGGTTTTGAACAAATGTGTCTGGTTGGCCCATGTTGGTGGTCTCAGCTATAACCAAAATTTGGATATTGTTCTTGTGGGACCATGCCTCTAAGTCTTCAGTTTTGATCGCCAATGTCTTTAAGATGTGTTCCATCTTGTCCAGCCGTTTCACAATGGATTCCGCACCATCCTCCAGAGCCGAGATCCGCTCTTCTGCACTGTGTATCCTAGTCTTCGGGTGGTCCAGGTGCTCCCCCATACGGTCAATGCATCCATTAAGGGTTCCAAATGGGCGTCAATGGAACAGAAACCAGCTCTAAGTTCTGTAAGTATGGCCATCATGCCACTAAGGGCATCAGGACCCTTCCCTCTGCCCAGAGGTTCATCTGTGTCTGAGTGAGTGCCTGGGCAGCGTGGTGGTTTGGCCTGGTCGAAGAGGAGCTCGCGGCTTTGCATCACAGCAACCCATTATAGAGGTCAGAGGAGGGATGAGGTAACAGCAGGCCTTGGCAGATAGCAACTTAGCTACAGCAGTATCTCAGGGTCTGTGGAACTAGTATGGTTGATTATGTAGTTGCTCAAGGTGGTGACAGCTGCGCTTGTGACAGTGTCCCTGATGGCAAGGAAAAGCCCCAATTACGATCAGTGGAGGGGTATTAACCTCTATGTGGGGTCTTGCAAGGCTGTTGAGCATGGCAATAAGTCACCTTGAGGGTCACAGGGCATCAGTAATGTGCTGTGGGGACTTGGCGCTGCATGCGAATGGAGATGGTCAGTAAAAGAGCAATGTTGAAGGTGCCAGCCTCTTCACTAAAATAGCCCAGGGCCAGCACTCCGGGCAGTGGACACGTGTGGCACATCGTCCGCTAATGGTGGCTCCCCACAAGTGTTGGTTTAGACGGGTGTCCGCAGGTAAAGCCCAAGGAGGATATCAGGGGCCGGTGTGTCAGGTCCTGGGCACAGCAGCTGACAATGTGGCTGGGGCACAAGGAGTGTGCGGTGCTCAGGAGTGCGAGGATCTGGTTGGTATCAGTGGGGCAGAGCGCAGGGCTGTATAAAGCCCTTTGTCCCATCACTGGGTGATCCCTGCAGAACCTGCAGGATTGAGGAGCATTCACCAGATCACAGCTTCAGCTCCAGGGTCCCAGTGTGGTTGCGGCTCCGATCGCTGTCAGTACTGGTATGGATGTGGCATCATCTCGGGAGTGGGATGGCTAGTTTGGAGGACAAAGGGGGGGACCACCCACCTGCAGATGAAGTGGTGGTAACAGTGAATTGAGAGGTGGAGAGGCCCGCAGCTTTGGCGAGACCCAATGGTACCTGCCTGATGCTCACCCATGGCCCCTTTCACCGCAGGACCTCTGAGGCGTTACTGGGCTGCATAGGCCTCTCTCAGGTGGCAAGATTAGGAGGCAGGTTGGTGGCCGCAAAACCCGTGATTCACCCCTCTGGGCTGTCAGTTGTGCGATCCCATGGCGTAGATGGCGTTAGCTGCAGTGGTGGAGTCGATTCATGCTGTTATTAGGCCACAGTCACCAGAGGTTCACAGGTAAGCCGCCATCTTGGTCTCTGCTATGGCACGCCCCCCCCCCCCCCACCCTGGAATTACAAGTACATTTTAATATACCAATCAGGTATATTTCTATGTACCATGTTTTAGGGAGAGAGCACAAGCACTTCACCACTGGTTGGCTAGGAAAAAATGCATAGTCCTAAACCAACAAAAATGGGTTCAGCAACAGAAGGCAAAAATCTGGGGGTGGCCCTACAAAAAGAGCAAGGTCTAACACACACCTACCATAAGGCAGACTGCTCCAACACAAGTTACCCAACGCTTCTGCTTTCCAGTGGTACTCAGTGCTGTTTCTGTTAACACACAGAAAAAATAATGAAGGCCACCTGCGTGTGTGCAGTACATTGCAGGGCTGAGATTGTTGCCACTGTTGGATCGATGAAAGGTACGAACCACACTCAAGTAAATATATTCCTCAACCCTGCGTGTGAACTTCCTTTTGTCAATCGTTGGTAAACCTCAACTGACTCATCATGTACAAACGGTATCTGACATTCTATGGCACTATGACGTCAGATGATGACTTAGGTGCGTTCCACAAGTACAGTCAATGGCCATGTTGCAGCAGATATGCTAATATGAGAATATTCTAATGATTTGCGTATACATACTAATGAGAAAAAAAGATGTTGAAAACTAATAAATGAAAATAATGTGTAATGTGCAAAATGTGCCCACGGGGAGTGGTCACCATCAGTGTTAACAGTACTAAATAATGTGAAATGTTTAAAACAAATTGTACTAATATACCATAATTGACTATATAATCTATGTTTGTAATGCCATATGTTCTTAACTTAGCTAGAGGCCTGGTCGGCGCTGGGCCTTGCTTGTTTAGACGTGGGGACGCGATGAGCTGCAGAGGACTGGAACTGGAGAAAAGGACCTTGATCTGTACAGAGCTCAGCGACGAGCTCTGCTAGAGAAATCTGCTAACTCACCAGCGGACAGGAGACGATCAGAACAAATTGATACAATTATGTGTAGAGTAGGCTAAATGTACTTTCCCAGGACTTGAACAATGGAGCTACTGACTAAGAGCTGGGAGCAACAATTTTGTTACCTGAAGAACCGGACAATGTTCTCATCGACAGAAGAACCAATCACATTAATGGAACTTGACTCTCAAAATAATGTAGACAAGTGGTAAACAAAAATTATAGGTTAGAGTCATAACCCTTGATAAGGTTGGAGAATTGTGGGATGGACTAAGAGACCCTAATAAAAAGTCACGACATGATGGGAAAAATCAGAACGGAGAGGCGAAAGTTGATGACGTCAGGAGACGCTGTCCGAAGTACTGTAACTTGGGCTTGCTTTCCGTGAGCCTCAGCCTTGCTGATGACTGATGACCTGGAGACGAAGACTGACTCGTTGCTGATCTATCTTGGGTAGGTAGCTATAACCTGACTGACTAATGAATGCTTTTTCTTTCTAGGTACCAACTGCGCTGTTTAAAAGTTTTCTCTTTAGTTAGAGTTTTCCAAATTAATGTTTTTGACAAAATTGTTTTTGCATGAAGACCCACATGCTGATGTTAATTGGAGATAGGTAGGCTGACAAGGGTGACTTAGGGTGACTTTGATTTTGGACTGACTGACTTATATTGTTGAATTACTCAATTGTTCATGAATTGCTATGCTTCGTTTAACGTTTGTTGCATATTAATAAAATCCTGAAAATTCATTGCTCATGTTGCTAATAAAGTTTGGAAATCATGGTTTTGCTGAATAAAGGTTTTTGATTAGAATTGTAACTAATAGGGAATAAAACGAACTAACTTCCATATGTGTGATGGTGGTTTCTTATTGGATTAGTTCATGGTATTTCATGTTGACTAGATTGATTTGTTGTGGATGTCTTTTACTCACTATACTTAACTAGGATACCCTATGCGATCCAAAAGACTCATCGACCTATACGCGTCCCCTTGTAAGTTTACTTACTAAGGACAAGGCGTGCTAGCAGTCTTTGGTAGCAGCTTGATGGTTAGTTTCCTTAGGGAACTAGTTAAGTAGTGAGTAAAGGTTATGGTGGTAGTTTAAATTTGAGTATAGTTGATTTGATTTTATGAGGTTTGAATTTTGTTTTTCTAAAATGTCAATGGTAGCAAGGATGATGTCCCCTAAAGCTCAGAAATGACTTTCCCAGACCCTGTATCCCGTAGGTAAGGTTGAGTATGTTCCTGGCGTATTTTGAGGTGGTATGATAGTAGTAGACTGCGCTTGCCTAAGCTTAAGCAAATCGCAGGTGAATTATGATGTATGTGAGGTAAAGACTAGGGAGTTTGCGTCCTCCAGTTGAGGGTTAGTAGGAGTGTGCGTATCCCAAAAGGTGTGAGAGTAGGGAAGTCGTCGAACTTTATGTGTGTGTGGCGCTTTCTGCTCAAACATTTTCCACATGGTTGTTGGTGATGTATGGACCCTGCGTGGTCTAAGACTCCGGAGTATTTTTACAAGTGTAGGAGACACTTGGGTATATGTTGTAATCTGTCTGGTTTAGTAGGTTGATCGGGCGTGGTCAACAAGTCTGAGTGAACGTGAATGAACAAAAAAAAACTTCGACAAAATTTGGCGAGACATATGTGCACCAGGACAGACCCAAGGATCAGTTGAGAGCAAAGTTTGCGGGTTGAATTTTACTTGCGAATGTGGGGGACTGAGAAAGAAGAATAGCTAAGGTCCCAGAGAGTGCCTTTTAGTGAAATTCTGCAAGGTCCCTGAAGCGAGTGTGTCCGTTTCCTGTCGTAAACAAGAGGATTTGTTTTAGTTATTATTTGGTAAAGACGCTCGCAATTTAATTACATTAGTTGAATGAATTTGAGTTAAGGAAGGTGCAGCCACAAGACTTTGGGGGTCATTCTTACTTTGGCGGGCGGCAGAGGCCGCCCGCCAAAGTAACCCCGTCAGAACACCGCACCGCGGTCGAAAGACCGCTGCGGTGATTCTGAGATTTGCCCTGGGCTGGCGGGCGGCCGCCAAAAGGCCGCCCGCCAGCCCAGGGCAAATCAACCTTCCCACGAGGACGCCGGCTCAGAATTGAGCCGGCGTAGTGGGAAGGTGCGACGGGTGCAGTGGCACCCGTCGCGTATTTCAGTGTCTGCATAGCAGACACTGAAATACTTTGCGGGGCCCTCTTACGGGGGCCCCTGCAGTGCCCATGCCATTGGCATGGGCACTGCAGGGGCCCCCAGGGGCCCCGCGGCACCCCCTACCGCCATCCTGTTCATGGCGGGTTACCCGCCATGAACAGGATGGCGTTAGGGGGTGTCTGAATCCCCATGGCGGCGGAGCGCGCTCCGCCGCCATGGAGGATTCAGAAGGGCAGCGGTAAACCGGCGGGTGACCGCCGGTTTACCCTTTCTGACCGCGGCTGAACCGCCGCGGTCAGAATGCCCTTCGGAGCACCGCCAGCCTGTCGGCGGTGCTCCCGTGGCCGGTGACCCTGGCGGTCACCGGCTGCCAGGGTCAGAATGAGGCCCTTTGTCAGCAGCTGTGTGTTAGTGTGACATCAGTGTGTGCCGCGCTGGGATAGGTCGGATACTGAGAAGAGCTGTAATCGGATTGGCAGCCGTCTGTACGAGGCAATTGGTTGAGAGAACGTGTGAAGGGAATCTTGGGAGTAAAAGTAATTTCATTTATTTGATCGTAATACATAAAACAGGCAAAATGAAGTTTTTTAAGGCATTTAGGAGTGCGATGAAGGGTGAATATTACATTAAGGCTTCAGTAGGGGAACCAACCGCCCCGGAGGATAGTCCAGCACATCTCGCAATGACAGAGAAGGGCATAGCTTCGTGTCTTTGGTTAAAGCAATAGAATGCATTGACTAAAAATCAAGGAACATTAGCATTTCCAGAGCACGGAATGTTTAATTTGAGGATTCTGGATCAGTTGCAATTATCATTGTATGACATGAGACCGTTGCCGAGACCAGCACAGTTTGAGGCTTTAGCAGTTTGGGAGCTAGTGGCCAGACAGCAGCACAAGCTGAAAATTAACAGAAGAATAAAGAAGATAGAAAAGTCACTAGCCGAAGCTAGGTGGGATTGGGAACAAAAGAGATGGAGAATGGCAACTATGAAGGAGATTAAGATGTTTCCTGCAATCACAGAAGGTGATGATTCAGACAAAGGGGATGATAGCAAGGAAAGGGAGGACGAGGAAAAGAAGAAAAGAAAAAAAGTCTTATGTAGACAATGACGATTCTGATGTTGAGGATTATATCACGCACTTGCTGAGAGATAGACCTCCACCTATGATGGCAGGGGGTCCAGGGACTAGTGCTACAGCCCCTCCTGCTACTCCTGGGACATCTCAGGGAGCCACAGGCGCTGTACAGGCAGAGGGAGGACAGTTACCAGGGGCAGTTCAGAGTACACCAGTTGTGGGAACCCGAGCTGAAGCTCAAGGGCAGGTACCTACACCTTCAGCACCAGGAATTTACCCGAGCATACCAACTCTTGAAACTTTTTCAAACATTGTGGTGCAGAGGGAGCAGGTGCATCCACAGCCAATACTAGTTCAGACTAATTCGACTCCATTGTTATTGCCACCAGATCAGATACAGAATTTGTCGAGGTTTAACCAATTAACAGGAGCATCAATGGATCCTGCACCAGTTATTAATCAAGCAATAGGGGTACCACTCACACAAAGTGCAGGTGCTAGAGCAGCCCCAGATGCAATATCGCTACCAATTACTGTTGGTCCAGTGGTACCCCTATATGCCCAGAAGAAAACAGAGGTAGGGGGGCAGATTGAGACATCACAGAACTTGGGGAGAAGGGGCATGGGAGATTCAGTACAGTCAACATCATCCTCAGGTACTTGTCCGGGTGAGCCTAAGTCTCTTATGGGATTTAGCACTCTTGTGGATTTGCCAGATGCCAATCAAAGTCTGAGACTTTTTACACCACAAGTTTCGGGAACAGGGATACAACAACTGCCTGCGACTAATAAGAGTAACATTTCATTACAAGGTTTAACAGCAGTTAATTAGTTAGCTGGATAGTTTAAACTCTTCTCAAGGTGCTTCAAAAGGGGAAGAGCAGCTGACTCGAGTGGGACTAAATATTGAGGCAAATGAATTAGTTGAGGGAACAATGGGATTGAATAGGTTAGAATCCTATACTGAAGAAGAGCTAAAATAGTTGTGTCCAAGGATTACAAAGGAGGTTCGGAAGATACACCAGAAATTAGCGGAAGTAGCAGAAAAGCATGACATTGATCTTAAAACAACAAAACATTTGAGAAAAAGCTACAGATTAGATTCCGAGGCAAAGGATTTTTAACACATGAGGTCAGCAGGAATGAAAGCACATCTGAGAGATTTGCTGCAGAGTGCGCAGATTTGGGGAGCACTGGAGAAGTGGGAAGGCAGATGGGCGAAAAAGAAAGATAAACGAAAATGGGACCCAGAAGGGGAAACAGAGGGAGCAGAGAAAGGAGAAGCAGTTAAAATGTGGCTGATGAGAGAAATTCCAGGATGACAGTTTGTTCATGTCCCATGGCATCGAAGTGACATATTGTCTTTTACTAATGATTATCCTAAATTGAGAGAGGAGCCAGTTGAATGGTATCAACAGACAGAGAGGTTTGTGAAACTTTCCAAATGTTTGTGGGAAGACTTGAACACCTTGTTTGAGATAGTGGTGCCAGCTGATTTATGGGTTGAATGAAAAAGGGCAGTAGACTGGCCAATAAGTGAACCTGAGAGGCATAAGATTACAGACGCACCGTCACATGAGGTAATGAAAAATTATTATAAGGTGATCGAGGTTCTGGAAACTAGAATTTCCCTGAAAAACATTGATTTGCAGAGGAATGACAGGACTGTTCAGGAAACTAAGGAATCCATACATACTTATTATGAAAGATTGTTAAAGGTTTTCAAAGAGTACAGTGGTAAGGAAGCAGTCGAACCAAAGGACATGTTGCATTTCGTGTTCAGATTTGTTGAAGGGTTAAGACATGGAGTAGGACAGATGATTAAGAATCATTTGATTTGTTGGCAGGCAAAGGCGATTGATGAGGTGTTGCAGTATGCCAAATATTGTAGTGATGAGATTGAACTAAATCAAAAGAAATTGAAGGAAAAGGCAATGGTGATGCAGATTAAGGCAGCATAATCAGGAGTGAAAGGAACTTTAGTGCCACCAATGCCGCCGCAAAAAAGAGCTATCGCGTTTCAGCCACAAGTGAGGGGTAGAGGACGTGGTATGGATGTGATGCGTGGTTCAGATCTGAATACGGTGGTTGTTCAGAATGACATCCAGGGCATGAAAAGGATGTTGCCATGTCACCTGTGTGGAAACGTGGGACACTGGAAGCGGGAGTGCCCAATGATGGTGCAGGAAGGAATGATTCAGCAAGGTGATGTCAAGTACAGTCCAGACAGTGAGAGTCCCCAGAATGAGGAGACAAGTTTTGAATGTTCAAACCCGAGGCCAAAACTTTTGCCCGCACAACAGATACACGTGCCTCGAGCACAATTTACTTTCTTAGCACCGGTACAGCAGCAGATTCCTATGTTGCCTAGGCAGCAAATGCACATACCCCAAGCCCCGATGGAGCAGCAACAAGTTATGCTTAGTCAACAGGTCAATGGTCAGAGAACAGATAATAGTAATAATACAGTACACCAATTCCCATTTCACAGTGAGGATGAAATAAACGACGAATGGATGAGTGACAGTTCTGATGAAGGAGCCTGTATTCTTGCCGCATCTCTCGAGGTAGATCAGAGAGGGCCTTTCGTGAAGGGAAAGGTAATGGGACATAAGGTTTCATTCTTGGTCGACACTGGAGCTACACGCTCTACAGTAAGGAGTGTAGAAGTACCAGATTTACCCCTTTCTGGAAGAACGGTAGAGGTTGTGGGAGTGGAGAATAGGCAGTTGACGAACCCTATTACCGAGCCAGTACAGATTGAAATTGGAAATTATGCAGGACTGCATAGATTTGTGGTGTGTGACTCAAGCTCTGTATCTTTGTTAGGCAGAGATTTATTGTGCAAAACCAAATATTCCATAAATTGTACAGATGCAGGGATAGAAGTCCAGACAAACAGTGACGATGAGAAAGAGCAGGCGCCAGCTATGGTTCTTAATGACGCATTTGTAGAGTACCCTATGATTGAGATTTTTACAATGTTCACTTTGAAGGAGTTGCATGCAGATTTACAGGGAACAGTGAAGGAGAGAGTTTGGGATTTGACAGGAAAAGAAGTGGGTTTGATCAAGGGAGTGGAACCAATTAAAATCACCTTGAAGCCAAATGTTGAGTTTCCAAAACTTCCACAGTATAACATGCCACAGGATGTGTTGATGAAGGTGGCACAGATGATTGGGGACTTCCTAAAACAGGGTGTTCTAAAAGAAGTGTAGAGCAGTCCATGTAATTCACCGATAATGAAATTGAAAAAGCGTTTTGGGAAAGTGCGAATTGTGCAGGATTTGCTGAAAGTGAATGACATGGTGGTTAAGTGTTGTCCAATTGTGCCCAATCCAGCAGTGATACTGTTTCAGATTACATGCGAGGCAGAGTGGTTCACAGTAGTCGATCTGTCACAAGCTTTCTTTTCAGTGGCACTTCACGAGGATAGTCAGTTTCTTTTCAGTTTCAAATTCCTAGATAAAGTCTACAGTTGGTGCAGGCTTCCACAAGGGTATACGGAGTCACCATCCTTGTTTAATCAAATTTTGAAACAGAATCTGGAGTCATTGCCAATCGACTCTTGTACAGTATATTGATGACTTATTGATTGCATCCAGAACAAGGGACGAGTGTAAACACGATTTGATTGTCCTATTGAATCATCTGGGAGACTTTGGTCACAAGGTCTCACCTGCAAAGCTGCAATACTGTCAGAAGTCTATCAAATATTTGGGTCATCAGATTGAGAAAGGGTTGAGGAGAATTTCCCGTTAGAGGATTACAATGATATTGCAGAGAAATCTACCAACTGCACAGAAGGATGTGGGCATGTTTCTGGGAATGGTAGGATAATGTAGACAATGGATTCCAAATTTTGCTGAGATTGCCAAGCCCTTGCAACAGTTGACTCATAAGGGAGTTACAGATCCCATTATTCTAGACAAAGATCAGATGAGGGCTTTCACTGAATTGAGAGAGAGTTTGTGCAGAGCTCCAGCATTGGGAATGCCTGATTACACAAAGCCTTTCACACTGTTTTGTCATGAACGTGATGCTTGTTCTTTGTCTATCTTGACACAGGTCCATGGAGGTGCTTATCGCCCAGTAGCCTATTTTTCAGCTACCTTGGACCCAGTTGCACCAGCTTTACCAGGTTGTTTGCGAGCAGTAGCCACAGTTGGTCAAAGTCTTTCCCAATGTGAAGGGGTGGTCATGAGATACCCAGTGACGGTAATGGTGCCACATTCAGTTGAAATTTTGCAGACGAGAACAAAAACACAACACTTGACTGGGGCCCGACTGACAAGGTATGAGACGAGCATATTGGGAGCTCCAAATGTTACTTTGAAAAGAAGTACAGTGTTGAATCCAGCAACATTATTGCCAGGTGATACTGTTGAAGTTGAAAAGGAAGAAGATATAAAGCATGATTGTCTTGAGGTTACGGATCTTTGCACCAAGCCTAGACCTGATATCGGAGACACCCGACTAGAAGAAAATGATCAAATTGTTTTTGTTGACGGTTCATGCCTCAGAGATGGAACAGACACATTGAGGGCGGGATATGCTGTGTGTACTATTACAGGAACCCTTGAAGCATCTTGGCTCCCTGGTGTATATTCAGCACAAGTGGCAGAATTGGTAACTGTTAGGTTTCTACTAAGCTGCGAGTGACAATATACACAGATAGCCAATATGGATTCAGAATTCTTCATGATTTTGGTCAATTGTGGTCACAAAGAGGGTTCATGACCTCCAGTGGAACCCCAGTACGAAATGGTGACAGAATAAAAGAGTTATTGTACGCAATACAGTTGCCTGAAGAAATTGCTGTAGTAAAATGCAGTGCACACCAGAAAACACCAGACTACATATCCTTGGGAAATGGGTATGCGGATCAGGTAGCAAGATGTTGCACCCTGAACTGCATACCGTTCACAGATAAATGGGACCTGATGCAAAAAGAAGAGAACAGTTGTGCAAATTTTGATTTAAAGGTAATTGACACTCTAGAGGAATTGAAAACCTTTGCAAGAAAATGCAGACAAGGAAGAGAAAAAGATGTGGATCAAGCTGAAATGTGTACAAAGACCAGATGAGATCTGGGTATCTGAGGACGGCCAGATGGTGTTACCAATTTGTCTGTTGTCTCAGATGGCTCGGTATTACCATGGACAGTCACACATTGGAAGGGATGCCATGATTAGATTGTTCAAAGTTGATTGGTTCAATCCGACATTTAGACAAGCAGCTGAGGCAGTGTGTCATAGATGTGGGATCTGTCAGCAATTAAACGTGGGAAAAGGGACAGTGGTAAATTTGAGCCACATTGGAAGAGCAGGAGGACCATTCAGCAGAATGCAATTGGATTTAATTGAAATGCCTGCATGTGGCAGATTGAAGTATGTGTTGGTGATTGTGTGTGTGTTTAGTCATTGGATTGAAGCAGACCCCACACGCAGAAATGATAGTCTCACAGTTGCAAAACTACTGCTTAGAGAACTGATACCAAGGTTCGGATTTCCGATCTCTTTAGAATCAGATAGGCGAACGCACTTCAATAACAAAGTGATTAAACTCTTAAATGCAGCACTAAACATTGAACAGAAGCTACATTGCAGCTATCATCCAGAGGCATCAGGACTGGTAGAACAAATGAATGGTACCCTGTAATCACGTATTGCAAAAATGTGCGCTGCCACAAATCTGAAATGGCCAGATGCATTGCCTTTAGTGTTGATATCAATGAGAAATGTACCTGGCAGGAAAACAGGATTGTCCCCACACGAGATTCTTATGGGAAGAGCAATAAGACTGCCAGCAATACCAGCCAACACTCTTGTCAATATTACAGATGATATGGTATTGGACTACTACAAGGGTCTAGCTGATGTGGTTCGATCTTTTTCTCAGCAGGTACAAGCTGTTACTCTGCCACCCATCCATGATCCAGGTCACAACTTGAGAGCCGGAGACTGGGTCGTAATCAAAAAGCATGTGCGGAAAACCTGACTAGAGCCACGTTGGAGAGGTCCGTATCAAGTGGTGTTGACAACTACTACAGCTGTGAAGTGTGCAGGATTGCCTAATTGGATACATGCAAGCCATACAAAAAAGGTGGTGAGTCCCCAGGATCATGAAAAGGTGTTGCTGGGGACACCAGCAGCAGCGAAACAAATAATTCTGCCTGAATCAGAACCAGAACAAGTTGAGTCGGAAGTGGACCCAGAATTGGCAGAAGAAGGACCAATCACCCCAGTGAGAGACGAGGGTGTAGAAAATACAGAGGCAGAACATGAAACCAATGCAGAAGAAGTAACCAGAGACCTATGCACAGGAGAGATCCTCACAAAAACAAAAAGTGTTGAAACAAAAGAAGATCCAGTGCCAGAGCCTGAGGGGGAAAGAGTCAAGGCGGGTCAAAGCAAAAGTGACCTGACTCCTCCTGAACCCGTTCCAGGTCCATCAAGAGAAGGCACATCAGACAAAGTGAAAGAGAAAAGTCTGATCTTGAAGAGATTGTTGACAGAAGGAGTAAGAAAAGGAGATCACTGGCCTGAATCCCAAATAAGCAAGAAAAAGGACTTGGTAATAAACGAAACAATAGAGGAAGAACGAGACACTGCAAAGAAAGATGAACTGAGTGATGGAGAACTGACAGGGGAAGGGAGGTTGAAAAGAAAGAGAGTGGCAAGTCAAAAATACGCAGTACCAGATTGGGCATATGCCACAACAAGTGATTGACAGAAAGAGTTTATGTCCTTTTGGTTTGTTAGAGAAGTTCCAAATCAGTATTTTGATGCAACCTGAAAGAAGGAAATGATAGACTGTGTTGTTGAATAAAGAAACTAGATTGAGATTACTGACTTACCGGAAAAGACATTGATAACCCAATATGATACTTAAACCTTAGAAATGACCAGCTGCTAATTGATTTTGACAAAGGAAGAAGGGGTCTTGTTGTGAGAAGTTGAAGTGTGAAGAAAACAATATTTTTGATTTTGATTTTGATTTTTGGGTTGTATATTAATTAGGAGTTGAACTCTGCTTTCTGATTTTTACAGACCATGACTAGTTTAGATAATAACGTAAGGCATACTAGGTATTGTAGATATTTGAGTGTAGGAATGATGATTGTGTGTGGAATATTGTGTATAATAATGATTGTGGGAATGTCAATTCATGAGATGAAAGAAGCAAGAGTTACATCTGTTTATGAAACTAGTACACTAACAGCTATAGAAAGGTTTAAATTAGATTAGCAATATTTGCATGATTATACTAACGCAAAAGGAGAGTTGTCTTCTAACGTCTTTTATCATTTATTGAGTGAGTATGTGGAAACGATGGATGCAAAGGATTGTCTTGTGTGCACGCAAATACCTTCATCTGTGGAAGAAGGGGTTATTTATCATAGTCTACCTCTGACTTACGGTATAACTTGTAGTCTGCTACTAACTAGCTGCTATAATCAGGAGTATATTCAGTATTGTTACTCAAATTATTACCTAGTGTTTTCTTTTGTGCCTATAATTAGATATTTGAGCAAGATAGCTAAGAATCATGCTATAGTATTAGTTAGAGGATTCTTTGAGCCTACACTAACATTTGGCACGGCTTATGCGCAGCGTAACAATTTGACTTGCTTATTAACTCCCATGGAAAAGAGTTTTATTGGGCATTCTTATGACAGGAGAAAAGCATTAAAAGAAAATTTTGAAAAAGGATTAGAGAAAAGGTCTTACAAAAACGATGATGTTTACACTGCTATTAAAACACAAGGGAAGCTAGCTTTAAATGCATTACATGTAGGGAAGCTTTGTATATATAGGCCACAATCATGCACCGACACTTTACTTGTAGGAACGAGTGAATGTAGACATGTGTTTTTGTTTCAGAGTAAGTGGATTTTCATGTTGAATGGTGCTGACCCTGTGATTCCTGTGATCTATTATATTTATGGACTCAATGCTTATTACCGACTCCCTAAGGGACGGTATGGAACATGTTACGTGGGATTAGTATTCCCTAAAATCTATCAAATAGATGATTTGAAAAAGATACCGAAAATGACTGAGTTACACTGAATAAAACAAAGAAGAGAAACAGCCTCTGCAAAAGTAGGGGATCTTTTTGGAGCAGTAATTCCTATAGTAGGAGTTATATTAAACGCGAACAAGATTATAAAGTTGTCAACTATAGTAGATAATATGTTAACTAATTTTACAGGAGCTATACTTTTACTAAACATTGAATTAGCTGTGGATAGAGCTGTGACGCTTCAAAACAGGCTTGCTTTAGGCATAATATTGGCGAAAGACGGAGGAGTCTGCAAAATGATTAATGAGAGGCACTGTTGTTCTTATGTGCCTGCAAATGAGAAAGAAGTAAAAGAATTGCTTACTAGTGTAACTAATGCAAGTAAAGATTTGAAGGAGTTGAAAGAACCAGGAGTTTGGGAAAAAGTAGGAAATGGATTTGCCACATTAGGCAATTGGTTTAGTTAAATTTGGGGTGGGATAGTGTGGAAAATTGTTCAAGGGATACGGATTGTAATCATTATTATATTAGGATTATGGGGAACATGCAAATTATGGCACAAAATTCAATTAAAAGAGATAAAAATAAACAGAGGAGAGAAGAACAGCCCAGAAGAAGAATCTATAGGGAAAATAGAAATAGAAGAGACCAAAATAATGTAACTGAAAGTAATTTGTAACAAGTGACAAGGAAAGATGTGGTGACATATTTAGTCATCAGAGGAGGGAGTGTTGCAGCAGATATGCTAATATGAGAATTTTCTAATGAATTGCGTACACATACTAATGAGAAAAAAAGATGTTGAAAACTAATAAATGAAAATAATGTGGAATGTGCAAAATATGCCCACGGGGAGTGGTCACCATCTGTGTTAACAGTACTAAATAATGTGAAATGTTTTTAAAACAAATGTATTAATATACCATAATTGATGATATAATCTATGTTTGTAATGCCATATGTTCTTAATTTAGCTAGAGGCCTGGTCGGCGCTGGGCCTTGCTTGTTTAAACGCGGAGACGCGATGAACTGCAGAGGACTGGAACTGGAGAAAAGAACCTTTAACTGTACAGGGTTCAGCGACGAGCTCTGCTAGATAAATCTGCAAACTCACCAGCGGACAGGAGACGATCAGAACAAATTGATACAATTCTGTGTAGAGTAGGCTAAATGTACTTTCCCAGGGCTTGAACAGTGGTAAACAAAAATTAAAGGTTAGAGTCATAACGCTTGATAAGGTTAACCAATTGGAGAATTGTGGGAAGGACTAAGAGACCCTAATAAAAAGTCATGACACAAAGAGAAAAATCAGAACGGAGAGGTAAAAGTTGATGAAGTCAGGAGACGCTGTCCGAAGTACTGAAACTTGGGCTTGCTTTCCGTGAGCCTGAGTGAAGTGGTGCCGCAATGAAGGATCAGAATGCAGGATGGATGAAAGCGCTTTATTGAAGTACAAGAGTACAGAGAGACAGGTCCAGTGAGGAGAGATGCTCAGGCTCAACTGACACAAGGAGACTACACGTCATGGGTCGTGGAATCTCCTTAAGTCATCAGCTGAGAGCATTCTAAACAAGAATAAGAACACACTACATACCCCCCCTCTTTACCCCTTAAACAATAAATAAAAAAATAAAAAATAATAAAAAAAACTAATTACACAAGGGCAGAAAAAAAAAAACAGAAAAACAAAAGTTCAGAGGAACTAATTATGAACTGATAACCTACCCATGTATATTTGGAGATATCGCTATGTGTCCTAACACAAAATCTTTCAACCAACCTGGAGGTGTCACTTTCCTTTTTCCTTCCTGTAACACAACCTCCGAGTATTCCTGCACCTGATCATATTCACTCGAACCACCACTTCCAGAGTCACTCACCACATTCTCCACTTCACCCAGGCATGACCTTCCAGCATATACGAAGGCACACTCTCTTCCACACCTGAAAAATTGTGACCCTTAACTCCGTCCTACAACCATTCAGCCCTTCCCTTCTCATACATCTTGCCGTTAACATGATCTTCAATGCAACCAGACTCTCGTCCATCATTAAGTAAGACTATTCACTTAAGATTCCAAACCCTACCATCACTCAGTTTGGCGGCATTATGCAGAACCTCCATCACATGTTCCGGTTTAAAGTACTGACTCTCACCTTTCCTCACCTTATAAGGTTTTTTAACCCGAACCCAATGTCCTACGTTAATTTCAACTGACTTGATGTGATGGAGTTTGTCATAATAAGACTTCGACTTCTCCAATGACTTATCCAAACTATCCCTCACCATCTCCATAGACCAGTGCTGGATACCGGTCTTTACCAACCATGCTGGGTTATATTTGCTCCTCTGACTCCTTCCCCTCATATTAACGAAAGGGCTCAGTCCTGTTGTCGCATTCTCAGTAATCCTAAATGCCCACATTGCCTTAAAAATTGCAATATGCCAATCCTCACCTCCTTCCACTGCATACTGAATAACACCCTTGACAACTCTGTTGAACCTCTCTACTCCGCCATTTCCACTAGGATTGTACAAGGAAGTAGTCTTGTGTTCGACCCCCACTCTCTCAAAATATTTCTTAGCTGCTTCAGACATAAATTGTACACCATTGTCACTCAGTAATTTAGAAGGAATGCCTTCAGATAGAAATACCCTATCCAAAAACTCCAACACACTGGTGGTATCAGCTCTCTCCAATATCCCAATTTCAGGTCACGTAGAAAATAAATCAATAAGAACTACCACAAATTCTTGAGCGTTACCAACAGGCCCTAAGAGATCCACAGCAACATACTCCCATGGTTGCTTGGGTAAAAATGGTTGCTGCATAGGCGGTCTTAGAGTGCATAAGCTCTTGTCTGCGAAAGAACACACTGGACAGGTTCTAACGAATCTTTCCACTGATTTGTCTATTCCTGGCCACCAAAACAACTCTTTCACCACCAATTTAGTTCTAACAAAGCCAAAATGGCCCTCATGACACAATTCTAAAATTGCTTCCCTCATCCCGCATGGGGGAATAATTCTGTCTCCTCTCAAAATAACATCCCTCACAACATAGAGTTTGTTCCTAACCTCCCAAAAGCACTTACATTGTTCGGTTAACTGGTCCCTCTTAGGCCACCCTTCCAAAACATATTTCAAAATAGACTGTAGAATGGCATCCTCCTCCATTTCTTTCCTCCAACAATCCTTACTAAGTGCAGGTCTACCGGAATCCTGTACGAGAGCAACACTCCACTCATACCACAGATCTTCAACACACTTTTCCAGCGGATTTGGTAACCTAGATAGGCAATCCGCCATTACATTGTTCTTACCAGGAACATATATGATGTGATATGTGTAATCCTTCAAGCGCATGGATAGCCTTAATATTCTTGCCGATGCTAGTACGCTACCTTCACATGTAAGTAATTTAATTAAGGGTTTGTGGTCGCACCGAATAGTAATGTCCTTACCCCACACAAACGCTCTGAAGAGCTCCAGAGCCCAGGCACAAGCTAAGGCTTCCTTTCCAATAACTGAGTACTTTTCCTCAGGTGGGGACAATGACATGGAAGCGAATAATATAATCCTTTCCTTCCCATCCCCATCCCTCTGAGATAAAACAGCCCCTAGTCCTTTGTTGCTTGCATCCGTGGTAACAAAGGTATCTAACCTGGGGTCAAAACTTTCTAAATTTGCTACTCTGCTCAAATCCCTTTTAGTGTTCTCAAACTCTTGATCACATGCCTCACTCCATGCAAATTGAGAATTTATTTTTAGTAATAACCTTAAGTTATAAACTTTGCTAGCAAAGTTCGGAATAAATTTGGCACAAAATTCTGCCATGCCCAAAAATGATCTTACCTCCTCCTTAGTCATAGGAGGTGACGCACCCACAATCGCATTCACCAACGACGCCTTCGGTTTTACTTATTTCATGCCCCAAATACTCCACACTTCTTTCTGCAAATTTACACTTACTTAATTCCACTGTTAACCCTTTGTTCCCCAACACCTCCAACACATGTTGCAATCGCTCATCATGCACACCCTTATCCTTTCCAAAAATTAATATATCATCCAGGAAGCACATTACCCCCCTGGACTTCCCAAACAATTTGTCCATTAGTCGTTGAAAAACTGCTGCAGCAGACGCAAGCCCAAAAGGCATCCTCTTGTATTCAAAACACCCAAAAGGTGTGATAAAGGCTGTTAGTTTTTTTGATTCCTCTGACAAGGGAACCTGATGGTAGGCAGATGACAGGTCAATAGTGGAGAACCAACATGCTTCCTCAAGGCTAGATACCATCACCATAATCTTCGTTAGAGGAAAAACGATCGATCAGAATATTGTTATTCAAGTATCTTAAGTCTGCACATAAACGGATTTTCCCATTGCTGCGCCGAGCAATCACTACAGGCGAAATCCACTCCGAGCTTTCAATCGGTTCTATTACATCCATTATCCAATTCCTTTGAAACTTCTTCTCTTATCATCATCGGCACAGCCCTAACTTTATGAATTTTGGGTACAGCCTCCCTCTTTAATACAATTTCGTGCTCAAACCCAATTAGTTTCCCCAAACATTTATCAAAGACTTTAGGAAATCTTCTTTCCATCTCGGAGGCCAATGAATGTTTATTATCCACTACCAACACTTTTTCTTTGCCATTTGGGTCCAAAATCATCTGTAAATGTCCATGATCCTTCCAACCCAGAACCAATGGTCCTTTTTTAGAAACATATAATTTTCCTCTGGCGCTCCTGCTTTTGAATGTAAACACAAGCCATCTAAATCCTAACAGATCCATTTTTTTCCCCAATTTAGCTTTCTGGTTGAATATCCGGTTGTACTAGCTGCTTGCCAATTTTCTCCACATACGTTTTGTTCCATACATCCTCATTCACAATTGTGAAAGGTGAGCCTGAGTCTGCATACATCGTAATGGGTACCCCTCCAATTTCCAAGTAACATACAGGTTTTCCTTTGGTGTTCATCTCTGTTATGTTAAGAATGAAATTCCTATCCTCTGCAATCCCTCTGGGCTCGACAGTTTTTTCCTCAAAATCACTTTTCACAACATTATCACCTTCGTAGGTACATTTGACTACTTTCTTTTTGTTTTTGCATACTTTTGCAAAATGGCCCACAACCCCGCATTTGCTGCATCTTAGCTTTAAAGCCGGGCATGACTTGGAGTATGCCAGGTGTTCCTTGCTATCACACCTGTAGCATCTTCTTTTGTTTTCTCCACCCTGTAAACTTTTCTGCTCCTTCCCAGTTCTGCTATTTGTCACCTTGTAAATACCATCCTCACTCTTCTCAGTAGATTTCAATTCTGAAATGCACCTTTCAGAAATCTCAGCCTTCCTTACTATAGCCAAAATTTCATCCAGTGGAGAAACGCCATTTATTCATAGCCTTTCCTGAATAGATTGATTATTACAATGCATGACCGCTTGATCTCTAATACGTTCATCATGAATTGCACCAAATTTACAGTCAAGAGTCAATTTCTTTAAATCCGCAACATAGTCGTCCACCAGTTCTCCTTTCTCCAGTTTCCTTTGGAAAAATTTGTATCAGACAATTCTAACACAAACTTTTGGTGCAAAATACTTATTGAGGTCCAGCATTGGAGCATTGAAGGCGCATATATCACCGCTTACAGGGCTTTTGCACAATTTATTGTATGTTTTTAAACCTATGGGTCCAGCGAATGCAGCAAAATCCTTTTTTTCTGTTCAGCAGACATTTTGTTATCCACATCGATAGCACCTAGATAGTTTAAGAAGTAATCCTTCTACTCCAACCACTTGATGGGCGGTGTGTTACCCATGGCCCAAAATACTTGCGGAGGAACAATGGTAAAATTTGCTTGAGCCATATCAGAGGTAAAAAAAAATACAAATTTAACTTGAAGACACCGCTTCGTACTCCTTTATAATTCAAATTTGACTTGAAGACACCGTTTCGTACTCCTTTATAATTCCACCTAACTTGCAGACACTGTTCAATACTCTCCCCTCTCGGACCTGTTCTCTTTTATATGCTTGTTTCTTTTTTTTAAAGAAAAATGGTTCGGTTACCGTGTTTTTTTCCTTTTTGTTTTCCTTGTCCAAGGAGACGTTTGTTTTGATGAATTGTGTCCTGGAACAGTAGCGCAAAGGATGCCGCGTGTGTGTTTACTTTAAAACAAGCCTCACTTTAACAGCAGCACGCAGGGAGAAGGACTCGTCACTGGAATAGCAGCGCGCAGGGTGCCGCATGTTTGTTTACCTTCAAACATGTGTCACTGCTGCTGGCACCTCGTCTCTGTTTCCTTGGAGACGCGTGTCGACGCCGGAATTGCTGCACGAGTTGGCGTCCGCGTCACTGCTGCTGGCACTGCGTCTCCGTTTCCTTGGAGAAGCGTGTTGACGCCAGAATTGCTGCATGAGTTGGCGTCTCCGTTTCCTTGGAGACGCTCGCGGCAATTCCAAGCCAGGGATGCGTGCGCAAGCAACGGTCTCCGCTTGCGCTTGCCAAAATCCAGGAAGTCTAATAAATAAATAAAAATTAAAAGAAACAGGACACGGATCTTCGATCGACAACGAAGATAGTGAAAAAAAATATATCACCTAGACGGTCGGGTTGCTGGATCTGCCCAAACGTGGCTTGAAAACAAAATTAACAATCCAATCAGCGGTCGCCGGCCAGGATAACTGGTAAGAGTTCCACCTCGTTGCCAGATTGAAGTGGTGCCGCAATGAAGGATCAGAATGCAGGATGGATGAAAGCGCTTTATTGAAGTACAAGAGTACAGAGAGACAGGTCCGTTGAGGAGAGATGCTCAGGCTCAACTGACACAAGAAGACTACACGTCATGGATCGTGGAATCTCCTTAAGTCATCAGCTGAGAGCATTCTAAACAAGAATAAGAACACACTACACTGAGCCTTGCTGATGACTGATGACCTGGAGACAAAGACTGACTCGTTGCTGATCTATCTTAGATAGGTAGCTATAACCTGACTAATGAATGCTTTTTCTTTCTAGGTACCAACTGCGCTGTTTAAAAGTTTTTCTCTTTAGTTAGAGTTTTCCAAATTGATGTTTTTGACAAAATTGTTTTTGCATGAAGACCCACATAGTGATGCTAATTGGAGCTAGGTAGGCTGACAAGGGTGACTTTGATTTTGGACTGACTGACTTATATTGTTGAATTACTCAGTTGTTCATGAATTGCTATGCTTTGTTTAACGTTTGTTGCATATTAATAAAATCCTGAAAAATCATTGCTCATGTTGCTAATAAAGTTTGGAAATCATGGTTTTGCTGAATAAAGGTTTTTGATTAGAATTGTAACTAATAGGGAATAAAACGAACTAACTTCCATATGAGTGATGGTGGTTTCTTATTGGATTAGTTCTTGGTATTTCTTGTTGACTAGATTGATTTGTTGTGGATGTTTTTTACTCACTATACTTAACTAGGATACCTTATGCGATCCAAAACACTCATCAACCCATATGTAAGTTTACTTACTAAGGATAAGGCGTGCTAGCAGCCACATTAAGTTAGTCTATCCCTATAATCCTTTGTAGACTTAGAATTTGCACTGAAGCCTCATATGGCCTACCTCAATAGTGTGTGATACTTTGTTAAACTCTATACAGGTTTACATCGTGTTCCTTTTTTATCACTGCATAACTGCTAAGTGTCCGAGTTCGATGAGTGATGTGCTGCTCCAGTTCCTCTAGATTGCGGGACTTATAGTCCTGTTTTATAATGTAATAAACGAGACTACAAGTCCCAGAATTCAAAGAAAACCCCCAGACTGGAACAACACATGAGGCATGGACATAGGAAACAGACAGGGCTGTGACTGATGTATTTATGAGGCTTGTGTTGTGTTTCATTTCCTATACAGCTCTCTATCATCTCTGGGTAGTGTCTGCAGTATGTAAAACTACAAAAATAAATAATCCAGTCATAATTTTACAAATGACTAGCCTATAGAAAGGCATATGATTTCCAAAACCACCCCTACTTTTCAAGCGGGTAACACATTAGAAGCGCAACCCTCCATAGCTTCCCAGGTCCATGTGTGACTAGTTAGCCTAGTACGGGTTATCTTCCTATAATTCTGGCCTTGTAGTCTTACTTAACCAAGTATAAAACCAGGGTAACAAGTCACAGAATTCTAATAACAAAAACCGGACCACTCTAACTAGTCACGCAAGGAAATGGGGAATTATGCAGTTATAGGCAGCGAGCTTCATGAGCTACCTGTAACGGGGTGAACTAAATGAAACTATAGGCTTCTCGAGTTGTTTTGCCCAGAAACATGGCGCTTACTTCCGACACGTACTGTGAACATAGTTAGTGCTCTAGTTCAATATTGACCTTTGAGACTGACTTTAAGATGGCCGGTGTTCCTACAGCTTTCACGTTCGTAACATAAGCTCCCTACATCACGAGCCTCGCCCTTAGCAGTGGGCGGGACATAGCTAAAGCTATACACCGAAGTGGGCAGTTGTACGCGCATGCGTAATGAGTCACATTGGCTCCTCCCAGCTTGTTTTGCCCTCACTCGTCCTGTCCTGGGTCACTTCAACCCTGGCGACAGCCGGAGAGGACTCCGCTTTTCCAGGCACGTGGTCTTCCCACTTGTTCAAAGACGAAAGGAAGCAGCACCAGCGGTGGAAGGTAACAGGGGTATAGCCGCTTCGGAGAAAAGGTGCGGACAAATGTTATACTTTTATCCACCTTTTTGTCTTCACTCTTAGGCACGAGATACTTGGTAGCATTAATTCCCTCCAGGCGGCAACGCCTGTGACCTCGGTCTGGTTAGCTGAGTTCCTGTACATTCTTTTGGAGACTTGGCGACTGAAGCGGAGCGCGAGCTCCTTCTCGAGGGCGGGTGGACGCGAAGAGGGGAGTTCCAGTTGGAGACGTCAGCCAATCATACCGTTATGTAAAATACAGCGCCCCCCCCACCCCAAGTTGGACCATGAGTGCATTGAGAAGCGGAGTCAAGGAATATGTGTGAGACAGCGGGCGTGGTTGGCGTAGGGTAAAAGTATGTTGTGTTCAGGGGTATTTACGATCTGGCTAGGCCTTGCCAAGGGACGTTCTGGTGACTCGAGGAGGAGCGAATTTACGCACTCGATGACCTCTAGATTAAAGAGGGTGCTATCTTTGACCTACGTCCACTGCCACGGGACGTAGGTCATAGACTGGTTCATTCCGCACTCCTTCCTCACACCCTTACGCGTTTCCTTGGCTCACAGAAAAGTCAACACTCCGCTTTCCTGCACCTGACAGCCTAACTAGTCCTTCTTTGGCTACTGTCGCCCCAGCTTTCTTGTAACCAAAATAGTTCCTAGGCCCAACGACCTACCCTCTGGATTCATGTGTCCTCCAGTCTGACCCCTGGTTATGTGTCTCTAAGATCGACCCTATATATATTTGTGTTCCATTGGTTGTCCTATGCTTGCCGCCACCTCTCTGTAATCATTACAGCCTGCCCCAGTATAAATGTGCAGCTTCTCCTAACCTCTTCTTTATTCGTGGCCAAAAATGTTCATTCCCTCCCCGCTCTTTACTTGGTCAGCCTTATTACCTCTGAATTTCTGGGCATTACATAACGCCCACATTTAACGCATTCGGGGGGCACGCTTTAAGCGCCCTGAACTTTTTTTTTGTAATGATTGAGAGCCATAGACCAAGTGAGGCGACATAATCTGATGGGAGTGACTATTACTGGACTGCGACCATGTAACTGCAGCCGTCTTTTTTTCTACCGGTAAACGGGTTTTGCTATCCTGATGGTTTCTGTTTCTCACAGCACAGCTGCTGCATTATGACCGCCAATTAAAACATCTCGCAATTTCTAGTGAGGGACTATGGTCGCTAACTTGCTTTTTTTTTAAAGCTCAGCCGTCTGGTATTACCCATGCTTGTCAGGTAGTTCATTATTATTATGGATATTAGTGAGTTTGTGTTAATACTGATCACGCGGCATGTGTCTATGTAGCTTATACGTTATTCTCCGTTGGTTGCAGAGCTAGTGGCACTGGGTTGGGAATTATTTTCCAAAGAAGGGGGTTTATGCTGTTTCTGAAGTGCTTGATGTGGCGATTTGCCCAAAGACAAAGGATGTGCACGCTTTTCCTTTTGGGGGAAAGTAAAATTTTCAACTCATTTTTTCAGTGAAAATGTGAAGGGATTAAATATACAAGCAAGCCCCAACATGCTATCACCTTACAATGCCTGGCATCCTTTTGGCTTTACCAGTGCTTGTGTTTTTTTTTTTTTTTTTTCTTTGCAGAAACCTATTGTTGGGGAACAACAGTAACGTCCTGCGAAAAACATAAAAATAAAAGCACTGACAAAGCCCAGTGTTTGGCTACCAACTATAAGGTCTATAAATTGGGAAAACACAAATATTTTTTGGTCTCAAAAAGACAACTTTGTGTGTGGATGTGCTCCTTGGGAAAGGCCTAGACTCAAATATTCCTCTACGCTAATGTCGATTCTTGTTACATGGTCCTCCAAACAATTTACATGTTGTTTTAGGGATAGTCTTAAATATTCACTTTTTTCGCTTTGTAGTGTTCTTTTAAGTACCCGTGTGTTTTAAATTTCTGCAAACATGATGCTTGACTTACAGTCCTGGGTGATGTACAGTGTTTTATTTGTAATGTACTTGGCATTCATGTGGGAGCTCATTCTAGAATGTCTGTCATAGGCTTGTTTTTATTTTTGCTTCACGTATAGCCGACAGGTTTAATGCTGAAAGGGCATTTTTGTGTTCTTTGTGAAGCAATTGGGGCCAAATTGCTGAGTAGTTATTTTTTCTTTTTTTCTTTTTTCAATCATGTTTGTTTATCGGAGGACTGATGTACCCTGACCAGCCAACTATTTGGGCGTGTTTCTCACATTATAAAATGACTTAACCTTTGCACCCTTGTCAGAGAGACTGGATATTGACGTCTCGCCCACAAACAATGTATTTATTAGTACTGTGCATTAACTTTGCTTATATGATGTATGCGCTCTGCTTATTACATCCGTTGCCTCCTGCTGAAGCTGTTATCAAGGTCGTCAACTATAGTTGTCTGCCAACTACATAATGCGTGTCAACTTTCCCTCGAGAATTTCTTGTTATGAGTTGTGAAGCATTAACTCCTTTACTGAAAGCGTAACAGTTATGAGATGGTAGAGGATCACTGTTGAGAAGTGCTATGTTTGCCTCATTTATTAATATTTGTTGGAGTGCTTTACCACTAACCACTGAAGTTTGGGCCAGTAGTTTAGGCATTCTGTACTTTATTACATGGTCTTTTAATCTACCTATTTTACCCAGAGACAGGATGACCTATTAACAGTACAATTTCTGTAGCTAGTACCTCTAAATTAATTTATCCTGTGTACGCCTTTCTCAAGCAAAGCAAAAGTAGTTTTTGCCATTCTTTACATCTTTACTTTCGTATGTTTTCGCAGCTTCTGGTAATTCATCTGATTGTATCCCCCTCCCCCTTTTTATGTTGTTAAGGTCTGGTTTTGTTGACTTTAGAGTTGCTGGTGTCGTTCCCCTGAAGATTACAGCACGGAGTAGCATTCCGAGCCGCTTTACTGTCAACAACCATCCAATAAATGTTTTACTTTGAAAGTACTTTCTTTAAGAGAATCAATTTATGGTAGACATTTCTGCCAAAGTACATATCCCGTGATGATTGTCATTTCACTGTAAAGATATGATATCTTCGGTCACAGCAAGGTAGTGGCTCATGCTTCTCGAAGATCATAATTGTGTGCTCGGTCTACTTCTTAGTGGAGTTATCCCCCTACTAACCATTATCTGTTGAGCTCATACTGTTATATGGCTCAAAATGAAGGTGTGAGCGTTAAATGTAAACAGGAGGCTACATATTGGCAATCTTTTTCGTATTTTGGTCTTGGAAGGGGAAAGAAAACCTTTGAGTGATCAGAAGTTTCTGAATAAGCCACTTTTGAATTGTAATCAAAACAATTTCCCAATGGAACAACCTGTAACCTACAGCCTTTGCACCGCTTAGTGCCCTTTTTGTTAAAACATTGTGGACTTTTCGATCACTCAGTAAAGCCAGTGTAGTAAGTACAGGGATGTGGAATTCCTATCGCCCGACGGGACATCTTGTTTGGGGTCAAGGGCAACAAGTTTTTATGTTTACTTTGTCCTTGGGACAAGTAGGCCCAACCCCCTGCAGCACAAACCCTTTGGCTGCCTGTTTACAGAGAGTTGAACTCTCTGCAGTTGAGGTAATGTGTTTCCAAAAGATAATGCTGTTCGAACTTGTATTTATGGTTCATTATTTGAAAGCCTACATTATTAGGGTGCGTGCTGTAAATAAATGTTTTAAGGTCACACTTCACTACTGACGTTGGTTCCAGTACAAAAAACAAAAACGTTTACACACATGTTTGAAAAGTTTAGGCTAAGAGGCTAAGTATAATGCTCCCAGAATGCTCTTTGATTATATGCAAATGAAGTGTCATTTAGTCAAATGTGTTGATGCATGCTAGTATTTCCCAAAAATATTTCTAATGGAAAATCAGTGTAACCATTTTCAACACGATTATGGGAAGCATGAAAATAAACAAACACTGACAAAGCCAACTGATCTGACATATTTTTATAAGTCTTTTAGTTTCATCAATGCGTGTCTTGTTTTGACATGGCTTTTGTAACACTTTATTGTTGTGGGAGCTACCAGGCCCTCAACATTGTAACAAACATTGGCAAACCCCCCCCCCCAAAAGTTTTTGAACTCTTAAAGCACGCGTTGCCACCAGCGGCATAACAAAGGCCCCGCAGCCGCCCTCCAGGGGGCCCCGTCAGCACAGCACCTGCCCTGAGTGAGTCTGGAGAGGGGGCTCCTCCATGTTCTTTGCAAAGGGGCACCCTCCAGTTTCGTTACGTCACTGATTGCCACTGTAGTTCCTGACACTGAACAAAACTACTTTGTGTGGCAATATGCTCCTTGTGGAAGAGCAGAATGCGATCACTCACAGTAAAGCCAGCCGAAAGAGAGAGAAATAGAAGTTTAATAAAAACAAAATGTCTTTGTTAACACCAGACCTAATTAGGGACCAAGACCCACATGTAGGTAGCTTTTTGCATGTCGCAAACAGCGACTTTCGCTGTTTGCGACGTGCAAAAAGCACATTGCGATGCACAAACCCAGTTTTGCGATTCAGTAACCTGGTTACCGAATCACAAAACGGGTTTGCGACTCGCAATTAGTAAGGGGTGTTCCCTTCCTAATTGCAACTCGCAGTGCAATGTAGGATTGTTTTGTGACCGCGAATGCGGGTGCACACCAATCGCAGTTTGCACCCATTTCAAATGGGTGCTAACACTTTCGCAAAAGGGAAGGGATCCCTATGGGACCCCTTTCCCATTGTGAATGTCACTGTAAACATTTTTTCAGAGCAAGCAGTGGTCTTGCGGACCACTGCCGGCTCTGAAAAAATGAAACGAAAATGTTTCATTTTTCGTTTTTGTTATGCATCTCGTTTTCCTTTAAGGAAAACGGGCTGCATTACAAAAAACCCCCCAAAAAACTGCTTTATTGAAAAGCAGTCACAGACATGGTGGTCTGCTGTCTCCAGCAGGCCACCATTCGTGAGGGGGTCGCAAATTGCGACCCACCTCATGATTATTCATGATGTGGGCATTTGCAAAGCCCTTGCGAATCACAGATGGTGTCAAGGACACCATCCTACATTTGGATTTGCGACTCGCAATTTGCAGGTCACAAATCTGAACCTACCTACTTGTGGCCCCAAATTCTTAAAGAAAGTCACAAAAGTGCACCCATGGTATATGTTGTACCCCTATAAAATATTTGTGAACTGTATTTTAGCGTGGGTAAATACGATGTGTAGATTTGCTCATGTGAAAATCTATTGAGCATTTGCAAGTTCATTTTCCCTCCAGCACTTTCTTCCCAACCCTGGAAGAAGTTCTAATTCTGCCATTGTCAGGAGTAAATGTCCAACCTTTCTTATTATGGGAAAATATTAGAGAGAAGCTGGTAAAAATCTTTAAAACATGCAGGTTAGTAGGTTTGCAGACTCAAAGGCATTCCAGCCCTGGAACTATTGCTTTCTGCTTCCTCCAGCCCCAGTATGCAGATCTGCTACAGTGGGGATTGAAATTCCAAGTATTCAAGCCCTACTATGGTAGTAGCCCTGGCATAATCAGAGAGGCTATTAATTGCTGCCATAATTTGTCGCCACACTACATGGCACCAAAGGGACAAGTAGATCCTTTTACTGGACAAGTAGATTTGAGAAGCAACCTGTCCCCTGGACAAGTAGATATTTTAATAAATTCCACACCCCTGAAGTAGTTTGAAGACTTGAAAGTATGAAAATTAAATCGCGTGACCTTCTGCATTGTTAAACAATGCAATTAAAATATGCACCATAAATAGAATAAATACTGTGGTGGAAGTAGCCAAAACTGACTGCCAAGCCAATAAGTCATTGTTACTAAAATGATCAGGAGCTCCCTGGCTGCTAGTATCAGTCTTTAAGCCATTCGGCCGAAGGAATGAGGGAAGTCGGGAAACAAACCTCAGTCTGGGTACACATGCTGATGTCGACTTGGTGGTCTACACTGACTTGCATATCTAGCTGAGACCAGCATTACGTTTAGCAGGGAGAGAATGGAACATCAGGTGATGCAGCATTTTTTCCAGAATACTGCATTGTGATTTGGTGGGAAGAGGCGACTCTTGAAGATAAGAACTGACATTGTCGGATAAGAAGCTTGCTACGAAGCAGCTTTACAAATAAGTCCCTACTGCAAAGGTTAGTTCAGATTAGAAGACGGACTACAATTGCAATGTGGGATCTGTAATGTAGAGCAGTGGTTCCCAACCTTTTGACTTCTGTAGACCTCCACTTTATCATTACTGAACCCCCACTCTTAATCATTATTGGAATCCAGGAACCGCTACTGAGTCATTACTGGAAGCCAGGGACTCTGGCCTAAACATTGTTTATTTGAAACGCGTAACAAAACACAAGAAATGCAGAAACTAGTATTCCATCAGACATGCACAAATGATACCACATTTTATTTTTTGCAAACAAAAAATAAATATATATATACATATATCTATATATAATAATTTTTACATTTTATTGGAAATGTTGTAATTTTTCTAAATTCAGTTAAATCCATGCATCCATACTGTACTGTTTGGTGCACCTGAACCGCTCTCACAAATCAAGCTGATGATACCAATTTAATTTTTCAAATTCCGTGACACACAGGGTATGTTTTAAATTATTCAGTTGTGTATTTAGCCACTTTATTTGTATTCACTTTATTAGTTAATTTTCTAAGTCCATGGTTCCTATCCTGTGGTTCGGGGACCCCTGAAGGTCTGCAAAGACTCTTCAGTGGGTCTGCGACTGCTTTTGAAATTCTTAAATATTATTAAAGTGTATATAAATAAGTGGCTAAATGTAAAATTTAAAACCATACTGTAAATGTAAAAGGAATTTGTAATTGTAGGCTAAAAATTAAATGAGTCTCCTCAGATTGACTCATGGGCGCAGTACAGGTGCATAAAACAATGTAGTATCGACGATGTGTGGCTAAAATTGATTTTTTTTATGTTTGTTTGCAAATTAGATAAATGTATTATTTTTGTAGATGTTTGAATGCTTGTTTCTGTATTTTTTTTATGTATTGCAGTTCAAATCATCTTCAATGTTTAGGCCGGGGTTCCGGTTTCCAACAGTGATTCAGTGGAGCGGTGGGGAAGGAGGGATTCTCAGTTTCCAGTAATGATAACGTGGGGCTCCACAAACGGTAATAGGTTGAGAACCACTGTTCCTAAGCTGTCACAGACCTCCTGTGGAGGCTTCGTGGACCCTCAGGGTTCCCTGTACCACATGTTGGGACCCACCACTGTAGAGGTTTTCACTAGGAGGGAAACCTATTGTAAGTAGCCTGAAGGGTCCATAAGCATCTCATATCTAAACATGGCTTGAAGCATTTAAAAAAAAAAAAAAAAAAAAACACTGATAGAGAGCGCTGTAGTGCCAGGGTGTGTGTTCTTAAAATGTTTAGCCATGTTGCACAACATGCCAAAAAGCATTGACAAAGCATATACCTTTTTTTCTTCTTCTTGGGGAACGAGGACTTTAAGGCTGGCGGCTCTGTGAATCACTGCTGGATACAACCTTCTTTTAATGTTCCATAGCTGGTAAATAACATAAAATGCACTAAGTGAAAATATGTTTGGTTTGGTCTTTTTCTTTGTAGGGATGTATGCTACTTCTCAGCATTTGTCCTGCTCCCAAAATGGATTTATTTGTATCGAATGCTGGTCGCCTTGATTTTTTGTTTTTGTTTCGTGCTTCAGGGTGTATGCTGATGAAATGGTATTTATTGTACCTAGCAGGATTTTTTCCGCCCCACTCTGAAGAGAATACAGATGTTAATCGGAGGGGGTCTTGGACCTGAAGTCGACATTTTGTGGGATTGGAATGCTCTGTGGCATGCACCTCTGTCTAGAGACCCTGCTCTTTGCTTCTGCCTTCTTTTACACAATAAAAAATATTGAGTGCAGATGTATTTTAGAAGTGTCACGAAAATTAGAATATAAGAAATATGCCATTACACTCTACATCGGTCTACTCTGCCACTCCAGTGTATGCCTCTCTACACAACTCCACACTATGCCTACACTATTACCCTTAGAATCCAATACCCATACTCTCCCCTAAGCCATAAAACCTTTACCACCCAATACCCTTACCCAAGCCTAAAAATACCATTACCACCTAATTTCCTTACCCACCCCAAAACCCTAAAAACACCCTTACCACACAATAAGCGTACCTACTCCTGTGTGTGTATGTATATTTTCACTGATAATAAAAAAAAAAAAAAAAAAAAAATTACAGGGCTTTTATAGTTAGGCTCACGGTTTAAATGTACCTGTTATTGTAGATATTTTGAGTAACTATAACTCTTTCCCTGCACGCATGTTACCATGCAGGAAAAGAGATGAAAACTCCGCTTTCAGCAAGCAAGAGCATTTTTTTAATTTTTTTTTACAGCTCCCGCTTGCTGAAAGTGGAGTGTTTAGCTTTTGCTTGGCAGGTGCTGTCACAGCCCTACCAAGCAAAACAAATAGCTACCTCCAGAGGGTGGGCACCTCTGGAGATGGCACAAGCTGGCCCGGAGGTGGAAGTGGGGGTGGTTGCCAGCCCCCAGGGCCATATGGGGCTCCAGGTTAGGGGGGAGACCCGCCCCCCCCTTTGCATTTTATTTGCATCGGAGAGCCCGTGTAAAGCATAGCCTTGGGGTAGAGGGTCAGAGCGGAACCCTTGTACCAAGGCTAAAGGGGTAGGGTATACATACCCTGCCCTACCCCCTTTTTTTTTTTTTTTAAATCTTTAGTTCGTTCTTAATTTCTTTCTCTCTTTTGGGACTCGGCTGAAACGGAGTCCCCAAAGTGGCTGCCAACATTTTTTGGTTTAAAGTGTTGGCAGGCAATCGGCTCTCAGCAGGAGATCTCCATTAATACGCTGTCCTAGATATAAAAGCAAAAATAAATTTGTATATCTCAAACTACTGAATGTATTTACACCAATAAAAGGGTGATCTGCAGACCAAAAGCTACCTTTTTGTCAAATTTGGTGTAATTCCGTCCAGCGGGTCGAGCTGCAGACCTTTTTAAAGGGTCTATGGGAATTAACATGGGAGACACAGTCTTTTGATCTCCCCCTCTTCCCGGCCTCTGCTTGATGGATCACCCCTGAAACTTTCCATGCAGAATAAGATTCTTTGGCACACTTTTTGGGGAACTTTTGTGAATATTCGTGAAATGTCGCCAAAGATAGCTAATTTAAAAAACACTTTTTATATGGAAATTAGATCCCAACTACAACTACCTACTGGTGACCACACTCGCACACATTTATACTTATCTTAAATGTGTGATAGACATGCATGGTAAAATCTACTTTGTAAAGGCTGTTTCCTGCATGATGTAAGGACATGATGAAACTGTAATGGGTGTGGTCCTTTACCTACCATATGTGTCTCAAGCCAACAAAGAAAGAAATGAAGTGCAAGAGGTGGAAAAACTCTACTGAGAACTAGGACCCATACTTATAAATCAGCTTGATTGAACACCACTTGAACCCCATTTGGTCTGGTGGCCTAATTAGCTTTGAGGCAAACTTAAGTTAGTTAATTTCTGAAACAATGAACACAAGTTTTGGCTGACTATCTTAGACACAGTGCACTTCAGTCAGTTGCATCAACACCCAGGCAAAAAGTGGGGGAGGGTACTGCACCCTCAACCCAGCTTTCCTACATTTTCCATCCACAGTACAGTGTCTCTTTTTCAAGACTGATAGCAGTTCCCTCTTCCTTTACCAACAATTGTCATCAAACAGAACATAACTGCTCCTGCTCATATTTCCTTTGGTAGGAGTAAATGTAGTCAAGTATGACTCGGCCTTGGTGATGATTTGGTTAAATACTTTTGTGTTAAATCAGCAAATCGCCCTTAAAAGACAGTAAAATACTTTCCAACTCACTCTTTATGTAATGCATCTTAAAGGGTCAAACCTGAGCTATTTTTAATCAGTTTTTTTTCCAACCTTCTTGTTCTTCTCTTACTAGCTGGAAGGCGATCCCCCAATTTTAAAGTGATGTTTGGTAATATTTTGACCCAAACTGTTGCATGCAATATCTAGTTTTGCAATTAGTGGGGTTCTTGTTGCTTTTTGGTCTTATGACCACTTCCATGTCTAAGACTAGTGGCCAAGCTCAAGATTTATAATTATATAATCAATGAGACTGGCCCTTTTTCCTAGTCTAAATGTATACATTACTGGGTAATTGGACTCTGTGCGACCATTTAAAATACACACAGGCCTCCATCCACTAAGAAGTATGTAAATGCCTTCTCCAGTTTACTGCTCCTGCCCGGATAAAATCTCACCCCTTGTATACCCCAGAAATGATCTTCCTCAGTTAGGATGCAAGTTAAGGAGTCCCTATATGTAATAGTATTAAAGTTTCACAGACTAAAATGTGTTGTTTTGAGTGAACATAGTAGTTAACTCTAATTGCTAAGACCTTCTCTTTCAGTACTGCTCACATCTCCATGTTAATTGCATTATGGCCATTAGGAATTTAGACATTAAATAAATCCACTGGTGCCTCACCACCTGCCGGTGCCACTAACCTGATATGCTGTACATTCAACAAGAGCATGCTCTTTACAATCAATGGGTCAATTTTAATGAGTAATGTAGTAGCAACCCACACTGCGAGAATTAACCTCCACCCTCCCCCTGCCAGATGGCCCAGTCTGAAGCATAGATACCCCCTCCACATTGTTTCACATGTTTCCTGAAAGCAGCACAGCATGTCTCATTATCACTGATAAATCATAGCCACTCCCAATCTTAAACTTTAAGAGCCAACTCTACTAGGTTCCATCTAAGTAATGTTAGTGACTACTCATCCCTAGTGTGCATCACTTTAACCTCCACCACATTATTTCCATTGCAACTGTTATACAGATAATCATCCAGCCTAATGCTTAAAGCTATACAGGTCTGAGGGAAATGCATAATGAAATCCAAGGTATGCCTTCCAAGGTATGGGTTCCAAATCAAATTTATTGCTTCTGGTAGCCCCATCTCCCTAATTATCCTTGCCAGAATGTTGATTACTCCTCTCAGTTGCTAATTGCTTGTTCCAGTCTGTGATTAACCCGAAGCCATTTTAATGAGTCATTGCAAGATATTTGGCCTCATAAAAGGTACTCGTTGGCAACGGTAAAACAATTTTGTAGGGTGGTAATTGTCACTCTGAATATTTTACGTTCTTCTTGGGTGGGGGGAAAAATGGAATGACATAAATTCCCATTACCTACATGGATTTGAACTTGCAAGGTTTGTTAGGGATATTTGACACCAGTAATGAATGGGTAAACCCTGGCTTAGCTGCAAACACAAATTCCACTATGGCAATATCTTTAGAATTTATAGCACTAAGACAAGGAATCATACACAACCTGTCCAGCATCAGTGATGTATTTAGGGGACAGTGTTCTGAAGTATCTGGGAGTAAATCAAAGTCTAGAATAAATATACTGGAAATGATAAGTCTAGAGCACTTCACTTCTGGTAGAGAAAGTTGCATTTCATTAATAAGAGCCTGCGCTTATGTAAAGTTTTCATAAAATTCAGCCTTAGGGTTAAAGGCAGAAGCTGGCACGTCCAATATGGGTAACTGATGGTCATTTGGTTGCAAGCAGATTGCATCACTAGCTTTCAGGGAACCTGGAGACTTTTTGACTACTTGTGATGCATTTTTAGGAACTCGTCATTTTTTGCTTTCTCCTGTTTCTTTTGAGAATTTATCATAGATGATCCTATTTTTCCTGCATAAAATGGGGGAAAATAAGAACACTGGACGAAACATCGTTTTCTTCCTTAGTTTTTATAGGAAGCACTGAGGGGCCAGTATTTCCTCCTTAGCCGAAGGTTTGTGATGAGTCTTCACAAGTGGATCCTTAAGTAACTTCTTTAACACAGAGACTATATTCTTGGCTTTGTGTGATTTATATATATTTTTTAAGTTGTGTAGTAACAGTTTGTAAGAGGAGGAGTTAGGAGCTAATGGCGAAAATTTGATAGCATTCCTATTGGGGATTAAAACCGTAAGTGAGTAGTAATCAGCAAGGGTGGTGATACAAGATGAGCAAGTGGATCATCCCTCCCCCCCCCCCCCCCTTACTTTATGCAACCCCGTATTAATAAACCGAGGCCCGGTTTGTGTAGTTGCCTCCTAAATTACTTGGCTCGTTGGAGTTTCATTCGTTTTGGTATCATATAATTTTGCTTCTATTTTATGCTGGTTTATATAGTCATAGTTTTAGAAGATTAAACCCTGCATTAATGTGCCAGATAGATTTTTCAGGTTCTTAACCAAGGCCTTCAGCATGTCTCTTAATGTTAAGACATGGTCATTTCCTGCAGCTTTTTTTTCTTTTTCTTTTTTTTTTCCCCAATAAAATCAAATTGATTTAAATACTACATGGAGGGCAAGGAATGATTCAGAGACCAAATAGAATTGTATTGAAGAACTGGGAAAGGCAGGCTCACCTCTCCCAGCGGTGGAGGGGACACCCTAGGCCTTCAGGGTCTCTTACCAGCAAAGAACACAACAGGCGGAGTCACGACTGATGAGGAAGAGAAAAGTTTTATTAGTAAAACAGATAATAGCTCGAGCTGAGCACAGTGTCCCAGGACAGTCTGAATGACTTTCCTACGGAGGCTGGCTGCTTCATTCTGCAGCGTACAATCTTATATAGTTAAGCTGCCCCCCTTCAGCCAGGAAGCCACCACTCCATATCTGGCGAACACAAAAGCTTCAAACAGTTCTCCTTTTAACCCGAGAGCATCTTGCTGACGTACATACATTTGATTAGTCTTTCCTGCTTGTACTCCCACTGTCTCGGGAGTATCCTGCTAATACACGGCAAAGTGACAGTTCATTTGTCAAATGTCAGTCTTATCACAGTTGGTTTGATAATTTACGAGGATATCCCTTGCAGGAGGCCCCTGGAATGCGGTGGGAAGAGGTACAGTTCTGTTCGTGCACAATGATAAGAAGGATACAGCTGTGGCTCGGTATCCTGAAAGTCAGCTTGGTTAGATAAGTGGAGAGGCCCAGAGAAGGAAATGGTTTTACACAAAAACTGAGTTCACAGGGAAGTCAACTTACACAGTTTAAATGAAGAGTCAGCTTTGTCGAGCACATGGCAATATTAATGGAATACGCAGAAATAAAGTCTGAGGCAAATACATCTCGGATTATTATTTAACAATCCCTCCTTTTGCCATTGCGAGGCAAATTTCTGTTCAGTTCACTTCTATCTTTAGAAGCTCATCAATTTGTTGTTGAAGCATTAGTCGCTCAGTATTCTCTTTGATATTGGTGGGTTTGGGTGTTAACATCGAAGCACAGACCCCACACAATGCAGGACCACATTGTACGCATAGACAGCATGTGAAGAATGTGGCAGCTATGATAGCCAGGAATATCAAAACCTTCCAACCCCAGGAGACCAACACCTGCCACAGACCTGAAGTCCAAGACCAAGGCGTACCGTTGTCCTCATGTATAACCGATGCTATTTTATGTAATCTTGAAATGGCTGCAAATACTGAGGGTGAATTATCTGGTATGTAAACGCAGCAGCTGGCCCCTATGATGCGACAAGCTCCACCCCTATCTGCTAGTATGACGTCAAGCACCATTCTGTTCTGAAGAGCTACCATCCGGGTAGCTTGGAGTTCTGCGGTGTTATTGGCAAGTGCTCCAGCTGTTTCATTTATCGTAGCCTCCAAGACTCGCGTTAGTCGTCGTATTTGCAGACTGTTCACCGAGGGCCCCCAAAAGGGTAGCAGTCCTTTTGTTATATCCATGAACAGCTGTGCGGAAGTGTCTGTTTGGTCTACAGTATCTCTTCTTTGTCGATGATACGTAGGTGGCTTGTTGAACGTTGGTGGGAGAAGGAAGGCAATATAGCAAATGCCGCTCCAACCAGGTGGCAGCCAGGTGTAGGCCTTACTCCCACATACAAAGTATAGTCCTGTAGGTGCATTGAGGTAAGGGGTGGAGGTGTTGTACGTGATGGTCGCATTACAGACTCTGACTCCGACAGGTATGCGTCCTTGTCCGCAGATACAGAGTGGGGCCTGCCGAGGTCTGATAGATATTGTTTTTGGTTTCATGGAGACCGGACCAAATGTATATTCCATGAGTCGATAGCGGGGCAAGGTCATGATCCTACGCATTGTTGGAGAATCCGTACAATTGCACGCGATGTGTATCTTGGCTTGAAACTGAAGGATAAAGTCTTCAAAGAGTGTGTTGTTCGTTATGATACCAGGTCGTCTCACAGGCCTAGAACCGGGTAGGGGGGTCTGTATTGAAACATTGGACATTAAGGAACAAGTGTAGGCAGCCGTTACAGGAAAGACTGGAAACTGAAATGCATGAGCAGCCGTATGAGGAAAATGACCACAAACCCAACAGTCTGTCAAGTTTGTAACAAGTTGATGTTGATGTAGCATCTGGATGAACGTATTATTGTCATATTCTTGTCTCCTGGCATGTATCTCAGGTGGTAGAGATACATGTGTATGCATGGGCGCAGACGTTGGTGTAGGAGGCTGTCTTTTCTCTGTAGCAGTGTGGATGGTCCAGCCAATGCACGCTAATATGACAAGAAGCACTACAATTATCGCCAGACACGTTGTACGTGGACCAAACAATTTTTTTAAATGTTTAATTTTTCTCAGTTTCTGTCTCTGTACGCTCTTCTCGTAATCTGAATACATAGTCCTTTTCCTTTCTCAAGTCTGCTCTTCTCACTGGCAGTGATCAATATCAAATTTAGTTATTCAGTACCTGCGTGCCACCCAGCCTCCCCTAGGTGCTGCCCGTGACTGGTGGTTGCTCCACCGGTGGGTGATTCCAGCAGTCCTATTGACACTCTCTGGTCCGCCACACCGGACAAAATCACGGCCCTGCAGCGAATGTTTGACTGGATGCAACAGGTAAACGATGAATCATCTATTCAATGTTGGTGACGTTTGCGGAGGTCATATCTCGCAGAACCAGGCTCAGTCTGATCCGGAAACAAGGGAACAACTGGAACACCTTCAGGTGTTGCTCCCCGAAGGACCGAATCACTCTCCTCCTGGGTGGCTGTCCACTCTATCTGCGCGTCACTGAAAGGAACAAAAGTGGGTACTTTCTCGCATTCGTCGTCACCTTGACCCTCTTTCACCCACTGATCGTATGGTAAGGGCAAAGGTACCCTTTTGCAGTGTGAAGCGTGGATCCAATTCTTTGCTCCCTCGACTTTCACAGCAGTCCTGGTAGCAAGGAGTACTTGGCGGGGGCCTTTCCACCGGGGCTCAAGACTCTTTTTGCGCTGGAAATTCTTGGTGAGGACCCAGTCACCAGGCTCGATACAGTGGCCTGGAGTAAGAGGTAATGGTGGCAGAATATCCTTCACCTGCTGATGAATGAGACGTAAAGAGTTAGTGAGTTCATTGAGGTAATCCATCAATACAGGGTATGGTAAATCTGAGTATTTCTTTGGCCTTGGAACTCCCCACACATTAGCCGGTCTCCCCATGACCACTTCATATGGCGAGAGACCTGACTTGGAATGTGGTGTAGCCCGAAATGACAACAGGGCCAGGGGGAGAGCATCAGGCCACGATATGCCTTTGTCAGCACATATTTTGGACAACTTCAATTTGAGTGAACCATTATATTTCTCAACTAGTCCTGCAGCTTGTGGATGGTTGGCAGCATGGAATTTCTGTCTAATTCCCAATCCTTCACACACCTTTTTCATCACCTGACCTGTAAAATGGCTGCCATTGTCTGACCATGCAATTCGAGGCATTCCAAACCGGGGAAAGAACTCTTTCAAGAGTACCTTAGCAGTTGTGAGGGCTGTGTTGTCCCTTGTAGGATAGGCTTCTACCCATTTGCTAAACATGCAGACGACCACCAATACATACTTCAAATTGTTACATCTTTCCATTTCGATGTAATCCATCTGTATAGCTTCAAATGGATAATCAGGGGGCGCGAAATGGCCGGGAGGTACTTTAATGCCCTTGCCAGGATTGTGTTGCATGCAAATCATACAGTGTTTAACCAACTTCTCAGCTGCCTTTGGAATATTTTTGTTGTACCAGACAGGGGCAAGAAGTTTGCATATCCCTGCTGGACTGATGTGTGCTGGACCATGAGCCATTGTCACTACAGGAAGGACATACCCATCAGGAAGCATCCATCTCTGGGCTTCTGACAAGTCTGTCCAACACCCTGTTTCTTCATTAAACCTCGCTTGTGTCTCCTTCCATGATGCCAATTCCACTTCCGTCGCTTCTGCCTGTATGCTTTTCACACTCTCTACCGTGTCCTCAAACATCCCGTTATCTGGGACCCATCTGGCCGGTCCCGCTACATACATCTGGTTTTTCGTCTGACGTGCTGTTTCCTTCGCTACCTGATCTGCAAAGGCGTTCCCTTTCCCTACGTGATCAGTGATCTTTCTGTGTGCGCTGCATTTCACAATGGCCATGGTCCGTGGCAGGGCTAGAACGGAGAGCAGTCTGTGTATTAACCCCCCATGTTGTATGTGGGTGCCGTGTGATGTGAGAAAGCCTCTTTCCGCCCACAATCTGCCAAAATTGTGTGCCACTCCAAACGCGTATTGACTGTCAGTGTAGATATTGACATCTAAATCTGTGCTTATTTCACAGGCTCTAATCAGTGCCACTAACTCAGCCGCTTGTGCTGAATTATGTGGTATCCGACGTGCTTCAACTACTGCCGTTAGTGTTGTGATAGCATATGCAGCTGATGTGGTGCCATCAGGTAATTTGAGACATGAACCATCAATGTACAAGGTGCCTTGGGGGTTACTTAGAGGCGTGTCTTGCAGATCTACCCTTCCTTTCGTTTCCTCCTCTGTCCTGATAATGCAGTCATGTATATCAGTATGTGTATCTTCAGAGCTTTCAGTCAGGGGTAATAACGTTGCGGGATTCAAGGTAGTGCATCTTTTGATGGTGATGTGACTGGCAAGAAGTGTTAACTCATAACTGGTCAGGCGGGCATTTGTAAGGTGTTGTGTCTTAGTTTTGTTAAGTAGGGCATCAACGGCATGTGGGACCAACAATAATAATGAAGTATCCATAACTATTCCAGCTGATTGGCGCACTGCTACTGCGGCTGCAGCTACAGCCCGTAGGCAGCTTGGAAGAGCCCTGGCAACAGGATCCAGAAGGGCTGAAAAATAAGCACATGGTCGCTGTTTGCCACCATGTTCTTGTGTCAGGACTGAGAGAGAGCAACCGTTATGTTCACTTACAAACAATGTAAAGGGCTTATGATAGTCAGGCGTGCCTAACACAGGGGCTGAACAGAGAGCGTCCTTCAAATCTTCAAAGCTGGACTGGCATTCAGTATTCCAGACAACGGTGTCCGGGCAGTCTTTGTGGGTGAGTGCTAAGAAAGGCTTGATAAGGAGAGAAAAATTAAGTATCCATTGGCGGCAAAAAGATGTGATGCCAATGAATCCCCTGACCTCCCTCTGTGTTGTGGGGACAGGTATATTGCGTATGGCTTGTACCCGGGCCGGGGTAAGTGTACGTCCCTCCTTCGACAGCAGGTGACCAAGATAGGTAACCTGCTGTTGACAATACTGTAATTTAGTGAGGGATACTTTGTGATGGTGTTGGGATAGATAAGTGAGAAGTGCAACTGTGTCTTTTTTGCAATTTTCTTGGGAGTCAGAAGCAATAAGGAGATCATCAACATATTGTACCAGGGCGGAACCAGCGGGGAATTGAAAGGAATCCAGCTGTCCCTTGAGCACCTGGCTAAAAACACTGGGTGATTCCGTGTACCCCTGAGGTGCGCGACAGAACCGGAAACTGCGACCGCCCAGGGAGAATCCAAAAATGTGTCTGCTGTCCGGGTGAATGGGTATGCTAAAGAATGCATTCTTGAGATCAATTACAGAGAACCAGGTAGCAGTGGAGGGTATCATTGTTAGGAGGGTGGTAATGTCGGGTACAACAGGGAATTGAGGCTCCACTACTTTATTAACTGCTCGAAGGTCAAGCACAAAGCGTAGGCCGGGCTGATGGGAAGAATCAGCGGACTTTTTGAGTACTGGGAGTATGGGGCTGTTACATGTATTACCTCTGGTCTCTTCAACAACCCCTTTATCAATCAGCTGCAATATAATGTCCTTGAGGGCCTGTTCAGTGTGATGTGGTAACTTGTACTGTGGCAGACGGGGAAGTAGTGCATGCTCTTTTAACTTGATGGAGAACGGGGGAATATCAAGGCAGCCCACATCTTCATTGTTTGAAGCCCAAAGTGTAGCGGGGAGCATCTCTAGCTCAGGCGGGAGTGGTAACGCTATGAACTGGGTGGGTGTCACGTGAGGACCCATGGTGACGTACACGCCATCAGGGGAACAATATATAGTGGCGTGTAATCTTTTCAGTAAATCGAGACCTAGCAAATTTTCACTACAACCAGAGGTAAGTATTAGAGGAGAATCAACAGTGTAGGGACCAATTGTGAGTTCCAGTGGCTTGGATACGGGGTTAATCACTGGGACGCCTGAGAATCCTACAGACACGTTAGTATTGCTGGACAAAGGGACCCCAGGGACCGCATCCTTCATAACAGAACTCTTAGTGGCTCCAGTGTCAATTAAAAAATTCTTAGAAGTACCATCTAGTTGTACTTCTACATGTGGGCCATTCTGTTCACCTGGGATTGGGACGGGTCCTATCCTCCCTTGTCCTAAGCTGTCCTAGCAGGAATAGAAGCCCTGACCTTCTTCCGGATCATAATTATCATTATAATACTGGCGTTGGGCAGAACTATTGTCAAAGTAATTTTCAGCGGCTGCTATATTTTGCTGTTGATGGGCTCTATTAGGTCCCTGCTGTGGGGGACCTCCCCGTCCTCTACCTCGGGGTGCACCACGGGGCGCTCCTCTACCTCTTGTCTGGGGCGCAAACCCGTTTTTATTTGGGCAATCATTTTTCCAATGACCTTCCTCTTTACAATAGGCACACTGATTGTAGCTCAGGGAATAGCGGGGCTGATAACTGTTGGGACCATTATTTTGGTACTGAGGTCCACGGGGAATTGACCTATTCTGGGGGTACGCCTGCTGTACTAGAATTTTAGTTTTTAACTCTTTTGTTTGTTTGTCTTTTCTGTCCTTCTCTTCATGAACCCTATTCTCGTAATATTGGGCCATATTAAGTATCTCAATGGGAGTGCTTGTCGACCAGGTACTCTCAGTCAACCGAATTTTTGAGGCCACCTCAGGTGATATGCAATTTACAAATTTATCTACAAACAGCCGCATACCACCTTCGGTAGAGGTGTCTTGTCCACTAAAGTCAGTGTATGCCCTTTCAAACCGAGAGAAAAAGTCAGCAATGTGTTCGTCTTTCTTTTGTTTACATGTATCTATTCTATCCCAGTCTACTAATCGCGGGGGCAAGGACTTCTGTATAAGCGTAAGAAGTCTGTCAGGGAGAGCTACTATTAGGGCTCCCGGCTTGTCACCAGGCTTCCTGTCTTTGTCCTCGTGGTCCAGTTGATCCCAGGTACCGCCTAGCTCAACAGGATAGTCTTTCTGTATGATAGTCTTCCAGATATCCTGTGGTACAAGGGTACCAAACAACATTTTAATGTCCATGAGAGTCAATATTTGTGGACTTATTATTTGGGAAAATTCTTTATAGAAGCCGGCAGGATTCTTGCGTGGGTCAGGCAAGTGGGCTTTTAGCGCTAGGACCTCTGTTCTATCCCATTGCTGGTACACAAATTGTTGTTTCCAGTGAGCGGGCACTACCGCGGCACCCTCTCCTGTGGCTGGAACGTAGCTGGGTGGGACTTCCCTTAAGGGGTGCTGTGTTGTGTGAGTGGAAGGAATACGTGAAGGACTGGGTGAACCTGTTTCTTTATCCCTCTTGTGGTGGTATTTCTTCCTATAACTTAAAAGCTGACGGAGGTAGTCCTTAAGGTCCTTTCCCTGATGATAGCCTGTGGCTACCTCCTGTTTTATTCTGAGTACTTGCAAGGGGGGATTGCTATCTAAATTTTCGTCCCATTTTTCCATTAGTATCTCACACATACGTTGTATCATGTCTGCCTGTTGTACTGCTTGAAACTGAGCAAAATTCTGCCAAATAGTCTCCAGGCTTGGCTGTGTTAAGATATATTTATGCAACATTGTGTTAATTTTCCTTTCTTCTGTCAGTTTATTGCGTCGTGGACGTCCTGGGGGAGGTGATATTGTGAGGCCATCATCGTCTGAGCTCTCGTCTTTTATTTGTAGCAAGGGGGCTGAAGCGCTTGGGGAGTCTGACCTGGGGGTCACTGGAGCTGATGCTGGGGGTCTCTGGTGTTCAGATTGTGGTGGTAGGGCAAATGTTACTGCATTCACTGGTGAACCTAATGGCTGGGGCATCTGAGCAATTGGGGGTAAAGCTGGATATATTGTTGGGGTATAAACAGGGGGGCAGTCTAGGACATCTTGCATGAGAGGATCCTTTTCGGGGTCTCTTTTCTTTTTTTCAGGTGTTTGTTGAACCACATATATCCTGTCTGTATCTAACTGGTGTCTTCTATCTATCTGGGCCCATCCCTGCTCTGCATTCTGCCAGTCATATTCTTGGGCTTTCTCAGCATCTGATTTTGCATTATGTCTCTTAGCATCCTTTGCTGCTTTAATTCGTTTTTGTCTACCCTCTTTCTGCCATAACCTGAGTGAATCAAACATACCAGGCCTACTTTTGGTTGCAAATAATCTTTCTTCTAAAAAATCAATTTTCAGTTCATCAAAAGTCCCATGCAGTGGCCACTGTAATTCAGCACTATGCCTAGTCTTTTTACGCCATATGTCAGTCCATATTATACTTCCCACCCCGTGTTTTACATACATTTCATGACAAGGAGTTCCAATTGGAGGAGCCGGACAAGACTCCTCCAAGCGGGAGTCCGCTTGACAACAAAAACAGCACCATTTCCTTAATTTACTGAATGCCGGCATTATTTTAAACAGACAGTTGTAACTTAGTATCAGTGGATGGAAAACAGAAACAACGGAAGCAAATATGCAATCTCTATATTATGACAGTTAATTATTTTACAAAACATCCACTGACTTCGGTCTTTGCAAAGATCGAATGACACCTACCAGACAGACACAGAAAAGACAGGGGTTAACCCTGTCCTTACCTTACTCTTGTCTTCCTCCTCAGTCAGGACTCCGAACTCAGGGCCAGCTATGTCAGGAACTCCAGTCAGGGCAGAGCCGCCGGCGCCCGTTGAGACAAAGAGGGGGGAGCACCGCTGGAGTACCGCAGGTCCACGAGGAAAAAGATACTTCCCAAATCAGTTGTGGGGCGCCCCCTTTGGTAGTCCTGCAGTGAACCTCCTCCTCCTTCCGAGCAGACGGCGGGTGCCACTGATGGAGTCCCTGTTCGGGCGCCAACTGAAGAACCGGGAAAGGCAGGCTCACCTCTCCCAGCGGTGGAGGGGACACCCTAGGCCTTCAGGGTCTCTTACCAGCAAAGAACACAACAGGCGGAGTCACGACTGATGAGGAAGAGAAAAGTTTTATTAGTAAAACAGATAATAGCTCGAGCTGAGCACAGTGTCCCAGGACAGTCTGAATGACTTTCCTACGGAGGCTGGCTGCTTCATTCTGCAGCGTACAATCTTATATAGTTAAGCTGCCCCCCTTCAGCCAGGAAGCCACCCCTCCATATCTGGCGAACACAAAAGCTTCAAACAGTTCTCCTTTTAACCCGAGAGCATCCTGCTGACGTACATACATTTGATTAGTCTTTCCTGCTTGTACTCCCACTGTCTCGGGAGTATCCTGCTAATACACGGCAAAGTGACAGTTCATTTGTCAAATGTCAGTCTTATCACAGTTGGTTTGATAATTTACGAGGATATCCCTTGCAGGAGGCCCCTGGAATGCGGTGGGAAGAGGTACAGTTCTGTTCGTGCACAATGATAAGAAGGATACAGCTGTGGCTCGGTATCCTGAAAGTCAGCTTGGTTAGATAAGTGGAGAGGCCCAGAGAAGGAAATGGTTTTACACAAAAACTGAGTTCACAGGGAAGTCAACTTACACAGTTTAAATGAAGAGTCAGCTTTGTCGAGCACATGGCAATATTAATGGAATACGCAGAAATAAAGTCTGAGGCAAATACATCTCGGATTATTATTTAACAGTATCATATGGGATCCCTCAGTAAGCTCTTGCGTTAGTGGTGCGACAGAAAAGTTGAGCCCATTCTCCAGCTCTTGAAAATGTATGTGTTGTCAACCTATAGGTGTCATTGACATAAAAGGCATCTACCCATCGCTGGCCATGTTTGCTCCTATGTGTTGGTTCTCTGAGGGTTGAGTGCTGAAAAGTAAGCTTTCCTGAAAAGTTGTTGGCACTACGCCTCACCGTAGTGTTCAAGGGTGATAAAAACCCAGCAAGGAAGCAGGGGAAAGTGTAATGCAAGACTGTTAGGAAATAGATTCGGAGAGTTGACGGCACTGAAATCTTGATTCCCTGGTAAAGTTGTTTGCATGATTGTGAGATCTCCCTTTTTTTTTTGGTCATCTAGCACTTGTAGTCTCATTAAGATTCTTAATTAATTGATGGGCCCCATATTCATGGAATCTGACCAAGTAATACCATACCAATTTCGTAGGTGGGCTCAGCTTAAATTAACAATCTCATTTGAAGGACCCGTGTGGTAGCTAAGAGTTCTCTCCTTCTTTTTTATTTTATTTTTTATTTTAAGACACTTGGCAAATTAAGAAGTGATAACTGGGGATTTATGGTATTTGAACCAGTTTACCTATAAAGTGGTGAAAGTGAGTGCTGATGTTAGTTTTAGATTTAAAAGTAAAGAATATTATTATAAATGTGTATTGAGTGTCTATATTGATAAAGTATGAGATGGTAGTTTATGGATAGTCATGGTGCCAAATAGTAACTTATTAGGTATAAATTTATCTGTTGTATCTCCAGTGCACAAGTCCAGGATCACCCTAAAGACAGGGTTATTTAAATGTGCTTAACAACATAGACAAACCAATAGGCCTTGCCTTTGTGAATTTTTATTTTTTGGCATGCTGCACAGTACCCCAGATGTTGTGCAGAATGGCTAATTAGTTAGGCCAACAAAGCTTTTTAAAAAGTGCACCATGCATAGATGATTGTACAAATTGACGTTGACACTTAGTTTTTCATTTTGATAATTTGTTTTCTTTTTTTTTTTTTTTCCCCTAATTGCTGGAAGGCAACAGGGTAGTGGTGGGTGTTGCGGGGGGAAAAGAGCGATATGACACAGCCAGTGATGTCTGTGTCATAGCACCTTTTTTGCCTTATGAGGGTTGAGGGAGAGAGATTGGGAAGCAAGATGGGTGAATGGGGCAAGCAACACAGGCACCAGCAGAAGGAGAGGGCAGGTAAGGGCACGGAACACTAACAGTTAGGAGGGTGGGTAAGAGGGAGCAAGCAACATGGTATACCAATTGAGGGAGGACTGGTGTGGGCAAGAAGACTGAGAATGGAGGAGGGAGAAGTACGCGAGAGAGACAGTTGAAAAGGAAGAGTTTTTAAACAAAAGGAAAAGAATAGCACCTACAAAAATGAGCAGTGGAAAAACACAAGTATTTAGTCCATGCTTCAGGGGAGGGCCAAACACTCAAAGAGCAAGGAAGCCTTTGGTAGCTGACAAAAGAACCAAGCAAATGTGTGGCAGTGAAGTCAACCAGTGGTAAGCAATGGATGCTCTGTTAACCCCACTGACAGAAAACAAAATGTCTTCAAGCCCGTGCACAACCTGTCTAAGTGAGACCTAAAAACTGAAGAAACAAAGCCCTTTTGTTGTTCATTTGCCCACTTCTACATCTGGATCACCTCAGTCATCACCACCCATAGATATGACAGATAGTCCTTTTTTCCTCTGGCTTAGATTCCCACTCCTCTACGATTTGCCTACACCCCTGTTCTTCCAACCTACCCTCTTTATTTACTTCCTCAGTGGAAATCCAGTTCCCCTTCTAGAACCTCGGCATAGGCGTTACCAGGAACTTTCCTATCGTGAGTGGCGCATCTGGGTGATATTTAACTAGTACAACAGTTAAAAGTGAACTAAACTGGTACTTTGTTTTAAGTGCATATCTTTTTGGGTGTAGTTACTACACTATCATAATGGAAACTGTAAAGTATGTAATGGAAATAATTGTTGAATACAAATAAACTTAAAGCAAGCTCATCAACAAGCGAGTGGGCCAAAGGGAAACGCTTATACTTTGATGCCACAATTGACTGCTATTTTCACAGGTGTTCAGCAAGTGGTGAATACATTAGTCTAATTTTCAGTCTTGGCTTTAAAGCACAGATATCTGCTGCCAATTCTTTAAAATCTACAGAGTGGTCATTCTGCACACAGAGGAGCATTCTCTCTAGCCTCAGAGGCTCTTGATAGTTTTCATTCCACGTGCTTTGGAGTGCTGGCATTGCAAGTACACTTAATCTTAACACATTCAATTCTTTCTCATCAATACATTGTATGCCAAAATCAGTTGTGTTTGGTATTTTTTTTTCTTCTCTCTCACCGCAGCAGGGGTGTATAAAAAAAAAAATATATATATATATATATATATATGATTCTCTTTCAATTCAAAAAGAGAAGAACCGCACTCCATCGTTGTGTCATAAATCATTTGATTTTAATTCCATTAGTGAAATCTTAACAAAACAAACAAGAAGGAATCTCGTGACGCGTTTCGGTCACAGGAGATTCCTGCTTGTTTGTTTTGTTAAGATTTCACTAATGGAATTAAAATCGAATGATTTATGGCACAACGATGGAGTGCGGTTCTTCTCTTTTTGAACTGAAAGAGAATCCTTTCTTTACAATATGGTATGTCCTGCCTAAAACCTGCACCACCGGAAAAACAAGTACGCCGAAAACACGCTGTTAAGGACAACCTTCATTTTGTGCATATATATATATATGTGTATATATATATGTGTGTATATGTATATGTGTATATGTGTATATATATGTGTGTGTGTGTATATATATATATATATATATATGTGTATATATATATATGTGTGTATATATATGTATATGATCTGTTATATTTTTGGAAACTTAAGGGGTTTCGCTTTTTGCCTTTTATTGATACGAGAAGGTGACGAGGACTAGCTTTATTACGGCTAGAATTGTTTTCTAGGGCCAGAATTGGTTGGGCCTTACACTCAATTCTAACCTGTGGCCTTGTAGCAGTAGCTTGCCTCTGAAGACTCATGTCATGGCTTTCCAGCATGGAACCCATTCATGATCTACCATTTTTATGTCTTGCCACTTGCAATGATCTGCTGTTTTATTTAAAAAAAAAAAAAAAAAAAAAAAAAAAAAACACCCTTGGAAAAAGGGGCATTTAGCCTGCTTTTTACCTATGATTGGTTGACCAGTGTCTGAAACACAGATTTTGGCTGCCTGTCGCTTTAATAGATGATGAAGCTGTAAACCTATTCCCTTTTGTTTGACTGTTGCCATTCAGTATGTGTATTTATGAATTAACGTTTCTTGCTGTGCCACATTTACTAATTGGTTACCTCTTTTACATTTTAAGATGATGATGATTTATTCATCATTAAACATGCAGTGATTTCAAAAGGTTTGTTTCACATTAACCTCTAACCAGCCCAGCCTCTAAAATTTCTCTCCCTTCCCTTTAACTCTACCCATCCGTGCACCCTCCAGTGCCCTGACCTCCCTTTACCTCTACCTACACTCGAAACTTGCATTCACACTCCCTTTGCTTTACCTCTACCCCAAACCTAAATTTATCCTTATCTCCCCTTACCTTTACCAATCCCTGAAACTAAATTCACCCCACCTCCCTCTCACTCTGTCCAGCCCAACCCTAAATTCACCTTTTCCTCGCTTTACCTCTACCCACCCAGAACTCAAGTCACCACCACCCCCCCCTTTACTGCCACCCCCTCCTATGCCATCAAGCCACCTTAACCTACCTTCATCTCTATGCAACCCTCCAGTCATACTCCCCTCCCTTTTACCTATATTCATCCCTGAACCGTTAAGTCTCCCTCGTATCCTTTATCACTACACACCCCTGAACCCTAAAATTGTTGTTTAAAAGAAAATATAACTAACTGTAGTAAAGGTCTTGTGTGGTAAAGGCTGTTTCCTTTCGGGCTGGAGGCAACCCCACCTGTTCCTTTAACAGTCTCCTACCTTCACCGTAGCCTCCCCTAAATGTTTTGTTTGCACTGTTTCTTATATGCCCTGCAGTATGTTTGGTGGGCACCATCGCCTCTGACAGCTTACCCTCTCACCACCACTCCCCTGCTCGTACCCTATACTTTAGGTCTCGCTTGAAACTGTGAATGCACAATCACCAATAAGACATTTTGTTTACTTACAAGGGTATTTAAGCCCACCCAGTGCCTACCATTGGTTGGTTTCGTTGTAATTTCCTTGCTTTACTTTGGCCTGTAAGTGCCTCACCTCATCATTGTATTTGTTCAGGGGCGGCCCCTCCTCAATGGCGGAGGAAAAACTGCACCCAAAAGTTGGGACAGCAGGTTTCAAGGTGCTACAAAGATACGGACGATGCTGCGCTCCGTGCTCGGCCGCCTTTTTTTTTTTTTTTTTTTTTTTTTTTCAGCGCATACCATGGCTAAAAGAAATTGACAAAGCAAATGGTACTCCTGTAGAGGAGAGGTATTGGCTTTACCAATTCTTTATTTTTTTTTTCATGTGTGCCTACTTAATCTTGTTGTGGATGGCTCGCACAAGTATTATTGGCCTCTTTTGGGCTAGTTTGTGTGCAAATGGTTTGTGGCTTCTTCACCATTTAGAATTGCATTTTGTATGACATGGAGCCTCTTGGTATCTGCTCACTGAGCACTCTACTGGCTCCTGGGGTTTCATGTCCCTTCCTGACACCAGAGCAGACACACTCTTGAGTGAAAGTCTTTCTTTCTAGATTAAACATATTTTTGCCCACTATGGGCGAAAGGGAGCTCGGGTACTATTAGTTTTAGTCTCTTGACCCCAGTTGCAGGGAGAGAAGTATGAAATATACAGTTAAAACTAACGAGAAATAGACAGTCTTGTGTCTAAATATGCACAGCTTGCTGGTCACAGATTTAACCTCCGATGGTGCAGGCTCCCCTTTTCATGCCATATAGGCTGACAAAATGAGTACTGTTAAGTTGCTTAAGAATACTTTTCTAACGGCTTTATGAAATGGTACGATTGTAGCAAGAATCATTATACAAATTGCATACTTTAAGATTAAGAAGTATGTAATAATCTTGTTAGCCACAAGAAAAGTACTACCTTTTGCACATAACAAACGCAGCCGTTAATGGTGATCTCATTAACAGGGCTGTCTGGAAAGTGGCCGAAATGATGTCCTTTTTCCCCCCCCCCCCCAAAAAACCTTTTGGTTCACAGGTTTATTTTTCAGCTACAGCTGACAAATGCAACAGTGTTACTAATCTCTCAAATGCCTTAATAGCTTTAAGTTTCATTTTTATGATTTGCTGTGTATCGGACATACACTATCAAATTTTCAGACCTTTCCCAGTAGTAATCTATAGTTATCCTAAATATATATACACACAAATGTAGAATTACCTCCTATAAAAGAGCGGCTTGGATGGGAAATGAAAGATTGGATAGGTAGAAGATCAAGCCAAGAAGGAGAATGGGGATAGAGAGATGGGGAAAACAGCAGAAAGAAACAAGTGGATCTAGTTTCCACCACATGAGTACCGAAAGATTGTCAGAGGATCCCAGCTAAGTGCAAGCTACCCTGTTTTATGACATTAGGATGAGCAACCCATGTGTTTAAAATCTGCTTGGGCCAGCAAGGCGCTTGGTGGCAGCACATAGGCTTACTTCCTAAATTGAGTCCACCTAGAAAGGATTCTGTTGCTTCCACATTCAAAAATGTAGATGTTCTCATGTCAATCCCCCCCGTTTTGCAAGCGTCCAGACTGAAACAGTCTCCCCTTACATGATGGCTAGACATTCTCTGTAAAAGTTGTCCATTACCTCCAATATGGATTTCTTATCCTCAATGGGAGGAAAACCTAAAGTATCTTAGCTACTCTTTGTACATTTCCCAGTGCTTCCCTTTTTCTGCCCGTTGCTTTCACTATTTTTCCCTTGACGTTTTAATGATTCACCACTTCTTCCTCCATCCTATACTTGCCTCCAAAACTTTGCACTCCAGTATCTTGTGGTCTTGTTGCTACCTCAAACTTACTGATCCCAAATTCTGTTTTCTCCTGATTGGCCTCCATCGCGGAGGTTCATTTTTCCACTTTAATCTTTTTTAGTATAGAATGCAGTTTTGTTTCTTTCTTTCTTTTTGACCTATGGCCAGATCATCAATTCTCACTCTCCCCAGGGATCTTTTGCTGCAGGATCATCCTTTCTGCAGGAGTTTAAAGTCCTAATTTGTTTACTACTTTATCATACCTGCCATTTTAACGAAGTACTCTTCTCCGGTGCCCTTCATGGGCCATTAGGCCTTTCAGTGGCCCGATGGAGGATGCCACTTTCTACTGGACTAGTCTCCAGCATGTCATCCAGGGGCCAGTTCTCTCTGATCGTCTTGCTGAAATCTCGTCTGCCCTGGCTGTCTCAACAGTTTCCAGTGCTGCAAGGCTCAAATCCTCCAGTAGCTTCAAAAAGCAGCTTTCAAGCTGCTGCTAATTATTCAAAATAGTCTGTGTGATCACCTTTGAACTGGCCCCTCAGGATTTCCATGTCCAGGGATATACATTGCAACAGGTAAAGCGTGGAGAGAGGGACAGAGGAACCAAAATCTATTTTGGTTTTCTTGGTTTAAGTTGATTTATCATAGTACAGGTTCAAGATGAGCTTGTTCTGCTGACAGTGTAGCTAAAGGAAAGCACAGACCATCTTCCATTCATTATCTCTTAACAAGTGCTGATGTTGGGGACGTAGATATGCCGGCGACCAAAATGGCTGCATGGCCTTGGAGCTCCCGCTGGACGGGGTCCTTTATCAACGGACCCCGAGACCCACCCTCACCAATGCCCAGAGGATGGGACAACTGGAACGTAGGGCTCTTTAGTGGAGGCAACTGTTTCGATTGTGCGCCTGAATAACTCTGGGCTTGCTGCAGCCGAACTGCAGCCTGTGCATTGGCCCAGGAAGCCCCGCAGTGACAGGTGCAGCGGGCAGGTTTGATGTGCGGGAGCCCCACAGTGCTGCTCTGGGCACAGGCCCTACACCGCTTGCCTCATACCACTCCATCCACCCCCACTCCACACATGGTGGGTGGATCAGACGTGGCCTGGACCTGCATCGGATGGTGCGGCTGCCCTGCTGATGGTAAGAGTCGGGGGCAGCCATTTGCCGCAGTGGAGCCGGGGTTAGCCTAGTTGGCTGAGGATATGGGATGGCATATGGACGCCACAGCACCTGGGAGGAACACACTGCATCTTCCAGTGTGTGCTGCTGTCATGGGCCTCATCTGCCCCGGGGCACTGCGGCCTGCATGGTGAATACGCCTGCTGGGTACATGCTTTGCAGCGTACGCACTTGTGGCGATCAGTGCCCGGAATTCTGCATGGCACCCACTACCCTCCCTCCCCTAAATCCGACCCCCCTATCTGCGCTGAATGTGTTGGCTGGAGGTGGGGCCCAAGCTAGCAGCAACGAAGATTTGCTTTGGGAGTTGCCACTTTCGCTGCTGCCCCGGTTGAATACTTTGGGCCTGCTCGCTGCACTTGCCAAATAAATTTTGTGAAGACTGACCCCAAAGAACTAAAACTTCCCTCTCACAGGCAGAAACAAATGCTGCACCGGGAGCGACTTGCCACAATGGAGATGGGCATTCAGGAGGGGGGCGCCACTGATGGAGCCATCACGCGCTAAGATCATGCTGGAACTCTGCTGGTTTTAAAACGATGGATGCCAGATTTGACACCATGGCCGGCTGGCCTGACCGCATGGGCAAATGACTGGACAAACGGGGCGCGCTACTGGACCACGCAGAGGGCTGTATTTCCGAGGTGAAGGACGCTCCTTCAGTGCTATTCCACAAAGTGGAGGTCCGGGAATTGCACCTACGTACGTTGGCTATCAAAAACGAGGACCTGGAATTGAGGAGCTGGCATAACAATATATGCTTTGCTTCATCGGAGTGCCGGATTCGATCAAGGGTCGCATGGACCTTTCTGTAAATTGCGTACTCCGATTTATTTGAACGGTCGAATTTCACATCTGGCTTTGTGGTGGCATGGACCCACTGGTCATTAATGGTGTGTCCTGTTCATGGAGTACCTCCGTGCCTCACTGTCACCCGCCTATTACATTTTAGGGACTGCAACTCTAGAATTGCCTAGCCCCCCCCCCCCCCCCCCCCTCCCCCAATATCAAGGCTCCACACTCCATACTTTTTCAGAACATACAATAGACACCTGCTGAACCTGCCCCGGCCAGGACGAACCACTCACCCTGTGACCTCTTCTCACCCTGAGTTCACAGCAAACACTTCAACCATGAGGCACATGCATCACATTCCTCCCATTTTCCGTGGGGTGGGGGGGGGGGGCAGGCTTCCTCTGTGGTGACTGTCTCCAGCATCAGCACTCCTGTACACCTTTCATTCCACCCCACACGATGTGTGGCCACAAAAAGATTTTTGGCTACTGTCTCCATCACTGCATGGAATACATTGAACGACCTTGGCGCTTTCCCGCCCTGGCCCTCCACTCTGACATCTTCCGAGCGAACCATCGCACAGCCATCGTTGAATACTTTACCAGAAATACAGCAACAGTGTCTTCTGGAGCAGTACTGGGGGAGGCATTTATGACTTACATTAGGGGGAATCATCATATCTACACACTCAGGTGTTCTGTGCTCCATTCGGCGGGTAGTGGATGCGCTGGCTTCCCTGGATCAGGATGACGCTCTCTGGTCTGAGAGGGTCTCTTTACTTGACAGTTCCCTGCTTCTGGATGCGGACCGGGAAATTACATTATTGGGTAGATATGCTAGAGCACGCCGCTATGGCGAAGGTGAATGGCCGGGTCATACACAGGTTGCGTCCTTTGGTCCCCCAGGTCACTGTCATACATTCCTGAGATACGGATCTGAGGGCGATAAGGCTGTGGGGTGCATCTGCTGTACAGGTCCATCTTCTTGACTACTACTACACCTGTCTCTACACTACCTAAATCCCCTCTTGCTCTACCGACCTGCTGACATGCCTTGATGAGGTGGCCATAGTGTGGCTGAGCTTGGCGCCGCAGCACTTCCTAGGTGCACCCTTCACTGAAGAGAAGCTCTTTGCTGCTATAGATGTCCCGGATGGCTCCAAGGAACCAGGATTGGACAGATTCATGGATTATTTATTTTTAAAATTTTTTACAAGACATACAAAAACCTCTTGGCTTCTCATCTTCTTGAGATGTACCAGGAGGCCTTAGAAGTAAGTGTGTTGCCGCCCACTCGCTGCGAAGCGGTGATTTCTCTACTACTGAAGCCTGGCAAGGATCCAACACTATGTGGCTCTTACAGGCCATTAGCTCTCCTCATTTTCACTTACAAAATATTTGCGAAACTCCTAGTCACCCGACTATCCTTACTACTTGAAGAAATCATTTTGCCGCCCCAGTCGGGATTTGTGCCACATAGATCAACGTCTATTAACCATTGAACAGTTTTTGCCACCTTGCATAGAGTGTTGCATATCGTCCCTGGCGCAATAGCCCTTCTTGATGCAGAAAAGGCCTTCAACTCCCTGGAGTGGCCCTTCCTTGACACTCTACTCTGTAAAACTGACATGCCTTGTGGCTCCACATCCCTAATTATGTTACTGTATTATTCTCCAACTGCTCACCTCCGGGTTAATGCCACTTAAACATTCCTATTCCTCATCTCCAGGGGGCCAGACTGGGTTGTCCACTCTTCTCCCTTGCTCTTTATACTTGCCAGGGACCCACTCGTCCAAGTGTCCAAGACCAACATTTCCTCCGTGGGCTGCTTTTCAAAACAGGCCCCTTGCTGATCTCTCTATGTGGATGATATCCTCCTGGATCTCTGAATGCGACTGATATCCTTCTGTTCCTTCGGCCACCCTGCAGTCAACCTTGACCCAGTGCTTAGAGAGATATTGAGCTCTGGAACGTACTCTGGCCTTTAAAATCAAATGGGGTAAATCAGAACTATTCCCCTGTTGCGGCGGCCACTTCCCTAGTCACCTACTGACATTCAGTCCTTAGCTACGATTTGCTGGGCATGGCGCAGGCTAATGCGCCTCTTGGGCAAAACTATGCTCTATTCCTCTGCACTCACTTAAAGGACAAGGCATGGCTACCTCTCACACTTAAACTGGTGCACTCTACCCTTGACCCACACACTTTGCTCAATATGGGGGAATCCCCACCCAGACTCATTTTTTTGCGAACGGGTGATGCTTGGTTTCATAGCGCAACCACAATGGACCACTTCGTCTTCTGTTGCATTCAGAGTATGCTGTGCCAATGAATTACCACCTACCCGCTTGCACCAGCTGATGTCATTCACTCCCCCCCCCCCCCCCCCCCCCCCCCAAAATACTGATCACGGACTCGAGCCGCAACCTGGTTTCTAAACTGTTGTGACTGTCTCGCTTTGCTCCCTGTCTGTGACCATTGGGTGTGGGGGGGGGGGGGGGCAGGGGGCTGGGGCTGGGGCTGGGAGATGGATCTGGAGTGGTTGCTACCCGACAGGGTTTGATATGCCTGTTGCTGTAGGACCCGCACCATAGACCTAAATAGCTCCATTACAAATTTATTCGCAGAATTTACATGACACCCGCTGCACTGGCCAAATTCGATCCCACGCAACCCTCCACTTGTCCGAAATGCGCTGCGGAGGATGCAGACTTTGCCTACTTGCCATGGACCTGTCCCTACACACTGGCACAACGTATTTGCCATATTATCCTCAATGCTGAACACCCTGGTCTCACCAGACCCCTTGCTGGTCCCGTTGCTGTATACAGAACCTATACTTAAGCCCCTGCGATGCAGTGCGGCTGTGGTGCTGCTGCAGGCCAAGAGCGAGATGGCTCTGTATTGCAGCCACTCAAAAGCCTGCTTGACTCGGAAGCTTTATATATTGTGACATTACCAGTGGAGTGTATGCCTCTCTACAACCTCCTACGTACCGCCCTAGAGACTTGGCAGCCCTTGTGTACTCAACTTCTATCACTCTAGGATGTAGAGCCCCCAAAAGGCTCGGATCAGCCCTCCCCTGTAAACCACCCACCACCACCACCACTCCCTAGTGCTTCAGCACCTTGACATGAACTTGCTCTGTTTCTGTGCAGCTCTGTCTGGGTTCGTCTTTCGCTTGCTGTAATGCCGCTTCTCAGCTTATGGCCATTGTCACATCATTGGTTGGCGTACATCCTTCTAATTTTTGTAGTCTGATTTTGATTACCCGTACATATGTCAGACAATGGGTACCCATACCGACGAAGAAAATGTATGTAATCAATTTGATATCTTGCAGCCTCACCTATCAAGAACTCAACCACTCTTTAAAACATAGGTACTTTCCGTACTGGCTCCACATAGCAACAAAACCGAATTAAGCTCCGGTGTGTGATAGAAATGTTTAGAAAGTTTTATGTACAAGACTACTAAAGTCGCTGTGTTGCTACACTAATGGCCGATTCTGTGATGTACACCTGATAATAACGGCAACGTGATATGGAGATGGCAAGTAGTTGAGAATAACTGTTGTGGGCAGTTGTATGTGCATGATTGCCTCTTTTTCGCACCTTTGTGGTCAGTGTTGAAGGTGGTGACAGCTCTTTTCAGGTTTAGTACTCTGTGCGATAGGAGTAAACCTAGATCCCAAGAAGGGCTTTGCTAAAACTGTTTAGCACTGCAAGAAACTGACTGTTTGCTCCCATGTTCCTTTCCTTGTGCGATCTGCTTGCCAACCCTGCACCTATTGTGACCTTGGACTTCATTTTGAATGCCATGTTGGAACCATCATCTGAATTTGCAAAGGGGTGAAACTTCAACGGGGTGAGCTTTAGACTAACTCTGCACTTCGGTGTGTTTTAGATAGTATGAAATACCTAACTACTTATGCTGTGGACATATTTAATAATAGTCCTTTGATAGTCCTTCTTTCACCAGTGATTACTGCTTAATCTTTGTACCTGGAGACAAAGCTTAGCTTCAGCTAAATAGCTCAAGACCATAAGTCTTAAGGCACGTTAGGTGGTCTGCTAAAGCCAAAGCAAACAAGCTTCAAGGCTGCGATCTTGTGATGGAAATGGACGGAGTACAAATTTTGGAATTTATTACTCTCTGATTTACTTACAACAGAGATTATGCTATTATTGTGCAAAGGGGTCGCTAAACAAAGCATCATACTGACTAAATATGGATCATTTTATATACCAGTGTTAACTATGTGCTCCCATATTCTAGATATAACAGAAGATTTGAGGAATTAAGTTTGTGCTGTTTATCATATTGGACATTTCGGTTCCTGCCATGTGTCTATCACTAATTATACTGAGATCATTAGCTCTGGTGTTAGCCAAGACCTTTTTTATTTTAGTGAAATTGTTTGTATATTATACTTGGAGTAAGGCTTTTAGCCACACCTCCATGTCCATTGGTCTGTTACGTCCCTTTTTTTTCTTATTTCTTATTCCCACTATCGCATGCACCATGTGGATCAGCACACTTCAGCCATTGGTTGAATTAACTGTTACTAACTGCATTTTACCCTTTCACAAGGACCTCATCCACTCACAAAGTAGTCCCTTGAGCAGGTCCCCCAACAACAAAGTTTTGTAAAAGCCATTTCAAAACAAAACTTGACATTACAAAGCTAAAAGCTGCCGCCAACACCAGACCTACTGGCTTGGTCAATGCTGTTCATTGCTGAAACATTAATAGCCATTCTAAGGAAGGTGTCTGGAGGGTTGATTTTGCCAGAGTTATGAAAGTGTTTGCCTCTTGCCTCAAATAAGTGCCTTTTCCTCAATATATTTAAACAATCCACGTGTGTTTTTATCTGCCGTATCCTGTGTTCGTATAGGCTGGCCTACGTGTTGTGATTCGCTTGCCTGCTTAAGTGACCATTACAAATGCAGACACTTCTAACTTCCTGTCTGTGAAATGGCTTGGGTGCTCGCTTGGATGTGAAAAGTAAGGCTACAGGTCTAATCCCTGAGACAAGACCAAGTGTTTCTGGGAACCCAGGCACTTACTTTGTGCATGCTATCTTGTGATTGATGTTATGTAGCCCTCATTGTTTACACCAGTGGTTTCCAACCTGTGGTCTGGGGGAACCCAGAGGGAGGTCCACTAAGCCTCTTCAGGGGGTCCGTGACTGCTTAGAAAATGTTATATTAACAGGTTAGGTCCCCAGATTCCAGTAATGATTGTGGGGGTCTCCGGGATCCAGTGATGATGTGGGGGTCCACAGAAGTGAAAAGGTTGGGAACCATTGGTTTATACTATATACAGTTTGTGCCTTTGTATTCTTATTAGTCTTGTACATTTGACTGATTGTTTCATACAGACAGCTTTCATGCTGTGCATCTAAGAATTTCTAAATGCTTAAATAATTTAATACAACTGTCTCACGTTCATTCATGGTATTCACATTTTAAAGGATTTTAAGGATTCCTTTTTTTTTCCTACTCAAAAAGGGGCTTAAAAATCCAATATTTTTTTAAATTTGTATTTGTTTTTATTTTTTATTGAAGGTATTCGTACTGAGGACCAAATATTTTCAGTCACAAGCAGTGCCTCTCTTTTATATGGAAAGATTTCAGTGTTGACTAAAGTTAAAACATGAGACACATGATGCTTACTTACTTTAATCTCTATAACCTGTAATTCTCTGTTGTACAAGCCATAAGACCGATTTATAACCAAAAGCAAAATTGAATGGAAAAATCACATTCTATAATATGTAGGAGATACTACTTTTAGTAGGTGTGCCTCACCACTTACCCTGTCACACACCTGCCACACACATTCCAACAAACCCGCCATCAAAACCTTACGCCCCCGCAATCACATATTAGTTTGAACATTTCTGTTGTCATAGTAATAGTGAAAATGTTTGTTTCCTATGTAATTTGAATATTATTTTTTTGTCTTGCCTCACAGAACATTGGTGTAAAGCTGTCGCCTCAACACTATGTATCACTTAAGGACTTGTGCTGCTAAGTTGAGGCCGTTGACGGCCTCACAGACTGTTAGGACGTTATCACACAACAAGCCAGCGCCAACAAGGACGTTACCGCAAATCAGATGCCTTAGTACTGTGGCTGCTGAGCCTTTTTTGAGTGGGACTAGTTCGAACTATGTAGAGGAAATGTACTATGCCTGGTTGGAAAATCCTAAAAGTGTGCATAAGGTAAGGAAAAGAGGTTACTGACCTCTAGTTGGCTCTCCTCTTCCTTTCTAAGGCTCTGGCTTCAGGTAAGTTGCGTGTTTGTTGAGAGGAGCTCATAGGTATTTGGACCCAGGCGAATGGATCAGCTGTTAACACCTAATTTGGATATATTCGACTGCCGATCAAAGAACTGAAGGAAATCCATGCGGCTCTGACATCCCTGACGAGGAGTACAGCACTTTTTTAATGCCCGCCACTGCTTATGGATTTGTACTTAATTTGGAAAATGAAGAGGAGTGTCTGTCCTGGAACTTGCTTGCATTTTGGCTGCGCTTGGGTTCCTTTGCTGAAATCAGGGTATTGTTTTCCTATGCTTCATTACTCAGTTATGAGCAAATACAGTACAGTTAAGTGGTAAAGGAAAAGTGATTAGATAGGTTTTACAAAAAAACACATACTTAAATGTAAATTTAAAAAAGCAACAGAATGCATTGTGTGGTTCAAATGGTAGCCATTTACCCAATGTCTAGGAGATGATTAGGTCTCATTGATATATTGTTTTTTGCAGGTTATTGGTTTATCCTTTGAGATGTGGCGTTCCCAAATAAACATGCAAGTGTGATCAGTGGCCATGTGCTTAGTCATATGTGTAGTTGTTGTGTTGCAGTAGAGCCCGTGGCGGTGAAATGTATAGGTGGATCATTTGATTCTCCCTAACAAGTGTGTACTTGCATAAAGTATTTGTGTTCAGTCAGTTGTACTTAAGAGTCATTGCTGATGTCCTTGTGAATGTGCATGTCAAGTGCTGTTGCTTGTTTGATTTTTAGTTCAAATTTGACATGGGTGTCAGAATGTTTATTATAGAGCAGTTTCACCCCTAATGAAACTGCTGGCTCTGTTGTCCAGGTAGTTTCAGAGTTGGGGAATTTATTTTTAGGGGGGCTGGGGCTTAGTACTGAAAATAGTTCTGTGTGAACAAAAGGTATGAAAACTCAGACTGATAAAAGTACATTGTTTTCATACATATCCGTCACTATCAAATTTTACACATCAGCATATCTGTGCTTTAGGTGGGAGAGGCCTGGGTTGCACACCTTCGACTGGAATGTAGATGAATGTAACTCTAAATGCTACAGATTGTACTGTAGTGGATATCTGTATTTGTTGACCTCCTGTCTGCTTTTATGGGCGAGCACAAAGTGCTCTGTCCATTCTGTAATCTCTCTTTGACGTGGCATGGGCGTGGTTTCAAGCCCAGTCACTTACATTGGTTTGTGGGCCTGTCTTTTAAAATCCGCTTGCTTTCATTTGTGAAAGGCATGCATACGTCATGCCTTTTCCAGTGTTTAGCCCACCTACACAGCACTGGTAAAGTTCCAAGAACATACGAGGCTCGATGTTTTCAGCCTGGAGTTCAGACTCCTTCATCTGTTTATTTTCCACGCAGCGCGATCACACCGCATTTTACATAGCGCGATCGCTCTGTGTTTTTTGTTTTGGTTTACAACACTAATAGCTCGAACAAATGCGAGACCTGTTGCATTGAAAATGCTTGTTTTATTTCCCCCTTACCAACATTCTGGCAAAGCCTTTTCTCCTCCCATGCTTTGGGTATGGTGCCTGAACATCCCTTCCTAACCACTGTGTCAGGGCCCGGTAAGTGTCAACTAAGTGCACTTCTTCTGCACACCCTTCAACCTCCGTTTTCCCTTTCCAGTCTGTGTCTCATGGTCAGTCCTCAATCCAGAGAAAAGACTTAACATAAAGTGCTAGTTGGTATGTCATTTCTTCATTTTTGTGGTTTACTTGGGAATTCAGCGGCTGATTTGCAGAGCTTTACCCTTGCACACTGATTTCTGGCTATTTTCTCGTGCCATTGTTGTCTCAAGATAAGTTTGTGTCCTCACTGCAACCATTTGTAGCTCAAGCAATAGCTTCATTGCTGAATGTCAAGCACATCATTACATTTCCTTAGGAGAAAAGGCAGCTACTGGTGCGGGAACAACTATTTTGGTGGTATTTTTACCCACCTGGTGCTGCCTTAGGGATGGTGTCCATTCACCACCGATACATTTAGGTCCCGCCTACAGGCAGCTAAGTGTTCTTGCGGACCATACCAAAAACATAGTGGGTTTTGTGCCATAACATTGCTTTCCATTGGTAGGATTTGTTGTCACTCTCTTGCCTGCTTTGCATTTTATGGTTTCCCTTACTCATCTTGTGTTTGGCCTTTATCCTGGATTATAGTTTCTTTACCACCCATTTAAGTGGATGACTTGTATCTTTCTACTGTTCACATTAACAGAAATACTTTAGGTCGAGCCTGCAGGTGATGTTCTGTTACTTGGCAACGACCTACTGTATCCTTGAAAAAAAATCTCTCAAAAAGGGGCTTTAAGCCCACTTCTTTACTTACCATTAGTTGCCATCCATATCTGTCTTTGCTGCCATCTGATTCGGCCTCACTTGTAAGACCTCACTTACTGTGTTACTTCCTTGTGTTTGTGTGGAGCATGGATGAAGTACAGATTGATCTAACTTAGTGTCTGTCTGCTGCTTCTGCTGTAAATTGAGGTTCTTTTAAATTTTGCATCTTTGTATAACACAAACTCGACTTGACTGAAGAGGTTTTGATGCTTTACACAAGCTCACATTCATTTTTTATGCTGAGAGATAGTGATTTGCCCAGAATTACAGGATGTTGAGGTGACAACTTGATTCCTCCCCCCAGCCCTCCATTGTTGCAGTTGATGAGCCATTAATGCATCACTGTAGGTGGGCGTCAAGTCTGTTTTCAGTCAGCAGCAGTAAACTCGCTACCTGTGTACTTTCACTGTTCCCATTCCAAATCCTGACCGGGAGACTTCAATGCACTGGCTGAAAAACAGGGAGGGACCAGTTGCATCGCTGTGACCTGGTCTTTTCATCCAATTAAAACTCCTGTAAGGAATGCAGCCCATTTGCATGCTCCACAATGGCTGCTGCTATTTTGTAATTTACCTCACTCAGTTTCAGTCTACTCCACTCCAATTCTACCCCACTTCAGTGAACCCTTCTCCCCTCTACCCCACTCAAACCTTAGTTCCTTCCTTCTAGTCGTGGCCTCAAGAATGATTTACTTAGCAAAACGTGCAGCCGTTTACAGTGTGCTTGCTCAGAGTACAGGTGATATTCAAAGATTTGGCAACTGGAATCCTATACCACTTAAGACCATACGAAGTGGTTGGCCAAGGCCCAAAGACGTAACTCTTGCAGACCTCCAACTCTTCTAGTGTACCATCCATAGGAGGAAGCCATTCTTTCAGGCCCAGAGATGTAGATAAACGTGCTAAGGTGGCTTATTGAAGGCATAAAACAAAAGTATTTGCAATGTAATGGGTCTTGCATTTGCTTGAGTTAGAGCTATTATTGTTGTAAACTCCCAACTGGACTTTTCTTGCCACATAAAGTGAAAATGAAAAGTAATTCAGTTTCTCATAAGCGAGCCTATTCAAAGCGCCACATGTATGAAGGAGATACAAAAGGAAAAAAAAATTGTCTTGCAGTCAAACATACTGGCAAAAGTGCAATTAGCCATGTAACAGGATCGATGTCTAAGGCTGTAACTAAACCTCCCCAAGGAGGGACAAACTTAAAGCATTTACCAATGATGATAAAGGATTTTTGAAGGGCCAGCCCACAAACGAGCGATAGTTATGGGCGTAAGGCGGGCGTGGCTTAAAGCCCAAAAAGATAACACGTCAGAAAAGCAGCCCTTGTGCGCTGCTATGCTCAAGCTAAAAAACTACAAGACAAGGACTGGGTAACCTTTGTGTAATCAGAAACTATCAGCTGCTTTCAAGAGACCTGAGCTATGGATGATATTATACTGGATGGATTTTCTCCATAAACCACAAAAGCCATAAAGGCAACAAAAGTGAGACCCAGAGGCAGATTAACTATTTAGGTACCCTCCTGATAGGACCGAGTTAAACACACATTTTCCTAAATTAGCAACAGTCAATTGCTACTTGCTACTTATATCTAGCAATCTGTGGGAAGTAGTTTTTTTTTTTTTTTTCTTTTTTTTTTTTTAAAGGGGGGGGGGTTACTGGCAGCCTTCCACAAGCAGCTTGCCGAACTAGAGAGAGCATTTGGCACTCTTCTTCAAACATGTATGTCTCCTGTACACCCCAGCCAGTTATGGGCAAGGTGTTGCATCCCTGTGGTGTTGTAATTTAAATACCAAACCTGCTGTCTCGTCATCAATTTAGATGTTCTTCTAGGTTCCGTAGCCTTCAACCCCACATATCCATTAACTTTGTCAATTTATAGTTCGGAGAGGAGGAGCCTTTTCGTCCTTCATGCTCAAATGATTTATGCCCCCTAGATGGCTCTTTGCCCTCTGATTCACCTGCACATTATGCGTTCCGATCCGGGGGATGCGTAAGCTTGATAGATTGACTAATATGTAATCTGTAACCATAGCTGCTGGCAAAAGATCTTGAAATGGAGCAAAGAATTGAGAGGGTCCGTGACCTCATAGCACACCTAACGGTCCCAACAAGGGCAGTTTCTCCCCACAGGCATTGCTTATTGGCTAGAACTAAGTAAAGGGGCTCTACAGCTGACAACAAATAGAAAGTCCATAGCCGGGGGGCAGTGTAATGGGACTTACACCAGCCTTGCTCAAGCCTTGTATCACTGGCAACCCAAGGCTAAAGAATATTTGGAGAAAAGAGATCCTGTCACCCAGAAGTAATCTCAAGGTTCGAAATTCTAATTTAAACTATTTCGATGGACAAGCTGTCTGCAGTTTGCTTCAGGATACAAGCAAACTGACGGTAGCAACCACATGCATATTGAATGTTTTGATAGAGAGCGCAGTAAGTTAATACAGTCTTTATTTCCATTGCACTGAAAACAAGGCACAAAACTTCAGACTCTGAAACCTGCCTAAAACACTAAAACGTACAAGCATCTTATTAAATAAAAAAAAAAGTCATATGCATGTAAACCATGTCAGGCAATTATGTAAGCACTAAGAAGAAAGAATACCAGACGATTTTGGGAACTAGTTACATTGGGATCAGAAGGTACTCCAAAAAGCTTGAAAACTAGCATCTTGCCTGACGCCTGGTCTAATCACTAGTCATCCCTGTACAGCTCCGCCAGCCACGGCATATCTGTATCTCTGAAGAGCGTAGTGAGGTGTGGCGGCCTGGCAGATGAGGAAGACCACTCTGAGGCGTTTCAAAGTCCAGCTCTAATTGAACCAACAAGGAGTGTTTCACCGGGTAAAGTGCGAGTAGCAGTCCTCAGTCAGAAGCAAAACAAGCCACCTGGCCCAATCGGGTACAACAGACCTATTTCGATCCGATCTCACAGCGTCTGTACCCATTCTAGTATCTGCTTATGCCATTTGACACCAGAGAACGGTACTGCCCTCATGGAAAACTGCTATAGTTCCACTTTAGAGGAAATACACACGGAATGATCCAGCTAACTACGGACCAATTTACCAGCTTGATGCAGTAGGGAAAATCTATGCAAAACTCTTACATGGTCTTCTAAATAATTGGATGTTTGACAATGGGATCAGCAACGCTTTACAAGCATGCTTTAGAAGAGGCCAGAGAACAATAGATAAAGCAAAGCAGCTCTTTAATATTGGCTCAAAATACACATATATAAAAAAAAAAAAAACAAGCTTGTACTTGGCATTCATTGATGTGAAAAATTGCATTTGACACGGTCTGCTGTGTGTTGCTTTGGCACACTATTATCGGGTTATCCAGAAAAACTGGTATCTGCAGTCCAACTCCTTTACAATAATAATTAGTCTTTCAGGAATAGCTTGAGAGGAGCATTAATTGCCAGCTTCAGTATCAATGTTGGGATCAGGCAGGGTTGTGTTCTGGCCCCTGCTTTGATTTAATATCTTTATCAATGATGTTGACTGGTAACTGAAGTCTCTAAACCTAGATATGCCAGTCTGCGAGGCCCATAAAATGACCATCTTGCTTTTTTGCCTACGATGCGATGCTCTTGGCAAGCACTGAGCTGGTCATGCACAAAGTCCTTAATGTATTTGAGTGTTAGTGTGACATAAAGAAGTTACAGATTAATACCTTAGGGGAAAAACATACAGGATCTTAAAGAGCAGTGTTACGCCGAGGAATGCTTAAAAAAAAATATAGAATTCATCTAGATTGTGTAGCACAGAATGGCTACCTCGGAATGAGCTTCGACTTGGAGCTGACTTGATCGGTCCACTTATTAACAAGCATTGGCAAAGCCAATAGGTTCTTCCTACGCAAATTCTATTGACTTTTTTTTTGTTTTTTTTTGCACGTTGCAGAGCAATTGAGCTGCTATGCAATATAACTTAAAAATATACGAAACCTATTGGCTTTGCCAGTGCTTGTCGTATTTTCCCACACCAACTTAAAAAACAGCTATACTTACCTAGGGTTTGTGGATTACCCTGGAGGGGACCAAGAAAATATTTATCTTTAAAATTCCCCGGATGTTTGGGGGGGAAAAAAGGGCACAGATATGACTTGGATACAAATTTATGGGGATCTAAGTGCAAACTTCTCCAAATAGCCCAAAAAGATCTCAACACTGGGTCGGTGGGGATTGGGGGGGGGGGGTTTAAAGGGCCCAGGAGTTAAAGGTTTAAAGAAAAACATGAATTAAAAAAATCTGATCTACTTCAACCCTTTGGCAATTCTGAAAGTAGTTATGCCCACCTCTGCAGAGAACAATACAAATGCATCGCTGACTACCATTGTACAACCAATCACATCAGGGCAAAATGTTCGTGTAATAAAGACACCTTAGTCCAGTCTTCAGTCGTCATCTGAGCTTTACACAATGTTCTTGGCCTTTAAAGAATATACTCAACAGAAGCCACAAATCTCATTCACTGAATCCAGTACTTAATTTGTGTCACTCATTCAGATTATGGGCACAGACTATTTGGGGTCCGGAAGCTAGTATTTAGTGTCAGAATTTGACAGAGTAAGAAACAGAAAAACTGGAGTGGGGAAAGAGGAAGAAATAAATACAGAAAGTAGTGTTAGAAATGATAATGCAAGTCTGACATAAATAGAAAGGAAGTGTTTGGTGGTTAAGAATGAGGTGGAATCAAGATTAAGCAGCCTCGGTATACAGCAACCCAAGTGGCACCCTTTTTTTCCTTTTTTTTTTTTTTTTTTTTTTAAACATATTAAGCACTGACTGAATCCCTGAGGTGCAACTTAAAAGGGTTCTGTAAAACACGTTTTTCATGAAAATACCCAACTCTTGCTACTTTGAAGACGCTTTTACCGCCTTACCACATTGTTCACTATGCATCTCGGAATGAAACTTGATGCAAAGATAGGTACATATTTCAGTGATTTCTATTTGAATCCAGCTGATGTTGCAACGCTGGTATTCGTTTTACCATTTCCTGTGCATTGGCTGTCCAAATAACACAAGCAAAGTCGTATCGCAATCCGCTAATCAACTGTTTACTTCTAAAACCACAAAACCTCTAGCTGGAATATATGTTGAGTGGGAGGGAGGTGGTGGAGGGGAAGGGGTTTAGGGACAGCCCACCTGCTGCTTTCTTTACATCTAAACTTGATACTCCATTGCAAGATGGCCGACATGTTTACACTTATTTCAACATTCAGTTTAGTTCACCTTTTCACGTACAAACACTAGCAAGTACCCAGTCACCTAAAACCGGAAGGTGTACTTCAGCCGTGTGACGACAAAAGCAGAACAGAAGAGCAGGAAGTAACCTGCTAGCCAATAAAAAGCAAGCTACCCTGGTACAATCATATAGCGACTACTTTAATAGCTATTGGCTGCCCAGCTTGCTGGTTCAAACGGGAAAGGATGACCACATAAAGCAGGCAGGTGGTAAAGGAGAAGTTTTGACTTTACCACTGACAAACATTTTTCAAGAAAAAAGGTAGCCAGGCTCTAGATCCTTAAACCCATTTCTGTGTCTGAACCATATTTGGATATGCTCTATTCAGCCTTGAAAAGATCTCTACACATTCAGTTTAGATTAGGCACTCTGCAAATTAATCTTTATACTAGTACTTGGGGGGGGGGTGGGGAGGAATGAGGCAGTAGCTCACCCATGTGTAGATGAAAGTTCAGAGGGATAGCAGCTGTAATATAATTTGTGTGTGTGTGTGTGTGTCTGTGTATATATGTATATAACATATTTGTTTTTTAATATTAGTGTGTGGCTTGGAGAGCAACCAGATCATTAGCCACCGTTGAGTGAGATTCAGCGTTCTTGACAAAAGTCCTTTTCCAGCCGGCTTTGCTAATGTACTGTCTAAAGGTTTGTCACATAGTTTGTTGTTTGCACCAGGAAACCGGGATTTTTGCCCACTAGGAGTACTTTATTGGTAGTTTCAAAACCTTCCTGGACCTCTGCGCTTAGCAGCACCTGCTCTTGAGCAGCATTGAGTCCCTAAACATCAGTTTTAAGTTAATTTTTACAAAGTGTTTTAAATGTGGTTTTTATCCTAGCCAGGCAGCACATGGTCACGCACCAGAAGTTGGCTGTATTAATGATGAGTTGACTCTCCTGACATTGGGACCTCTTTGAAATTTTGTGTATGAAATTATTGTAAAATGTTGTCAGATGCTTAACATTTACTTGATTTGTGTATTGTATTTCAGGCTGTCAATAAAGTTACTTATCCCACTCCAATTTTCCCCACTGTACCCCAGTCTAACTCACTCAAAGACTCTCCATTCTACTCCTATCTACTCCACCCCAAGCTAACCTAATCTATCCCACACTTCCACCCCAATCTATTCTAGTCTACCCCACCCTAAACCATTCTACCCCACTCCACTCAACCCCAGTCTATACAACTCCACGCCAGTCTAACTTACAGCACCGCACTCCAGCCTATCCCAGTAACTCTATCCCGATTAACTCCAATCTATCCCATTCCACCTCATTCTACCTCACTCTACCTTAATCCACCCAATCTACCCTAATATCCTCAATCCAATCTACCCTAATCTACCACACTCCTCCCTATCCCACTCCATCCTACCAACTTTGTCATGTTGATTACCAGCCACACTGGTGTACAACATGACTAAAACACATTTCCAAAGTCAACACCTCTTGCATAGACATGACATAGTGGCTTTGCCAATGCTTGTTCTTTTTCACTAAGCATTCTGTGAGAGTGGGTGTTTTTTCTTGTGCTCTCCCTTGTGTGCCATTTTCCCCTCAAATAAGCACCACGATTTAAGTGTTGCTGTCTTTAACAGAGAAGATGAGACTGTGGGGAGCAATAGGTATACTTTTACTGGGGTATGACTAAAGACAAGGCTTTAAGAATGGCTGTTCTTTTGTCTCCTGCGTTCCATACATTGCATGAAAGCACAGACCTTGGCAAAGCCTTTTATGGCACTAGAGTAGGGGCTAGCTGCTGCACTCGCTCTGTCTGGTATGTTCTCCAGTGGATCAGGGCTGTGGCAAGATGAGACTATCAGTGTCTGATAGGGAGGATTAAAGTTGGGTACCTTTCCCTCTAGTGACCAATGTTCCCAGGGTCAATTGCCCAGTTTTCGTGAATAAGAAACAGCGTGAAACATGTCTGCTTTCTGTAAAGAACAGGATGGGGTCCTAGATAGTATGTCAATGGTCACTTCCACTAAAACAAGCGCCAAGGAACTTAAGTGGTTTTGACTTTAGCTTTGTTGCTGGTTTTCCAAGTGTTTGGATTCCTTTGTAGAATATTTTGCACTATTTTAAATCTCAACTTTTTTCTACTTGGTCCTCCCATTAGAAAAGGGTGCATAGCGTCTGGGTCTACTGAGAATTATATATAGATGTTTGTCGTGGTGTGTTTTTTAATTTTTTTAAATTTGTTTTGTTACTGTTCTGACTTCTTATATTAATGTTATGTTCATGGGTCTTTTTTTTGTGTGGTCTACAGGTCTGGAGCCTTGTACATCAAAAACACATATATTCTGATGGATTCAACTACCTGTGGATTCCTCACCTCATGAATACTCCCATGGCGCCAGCATTCGACGGAAATCTTCTTACTAGTCTCTGCACGTCGACGAGGACGTCCCTGTCGCCCACGCGACGCCGTCTGACGTCATACAGGCAATAAGAGGTCCTCGACAACGTGCGGACGTCAGTTCCCTTTTTTCCGTGCATTCGAAACGGTTATCTTCGAGGGAGCAACTGTTACTCTTGCGGTTACAGTGTATATCTTGCTGCGTAGTCTTTCGCTGTGGAAATAATGTCGCAGAGAAAGTCTGGATTTAAGCCTTGTCGTGAGTGGAGGCAAGATGTCGGTGACGGATCCTCATTCCGATTGCCTTTGGTGTTTGAGCTCCGACCACGACGTCTCGACTTGTGATTCATGTCAGCACATGAATCCAAAGGCTCTTAAAGAACGTGAGGCGAAGCTGTTTATGGCCAAGTCAAAGGAGAAGCATCACAAGAAGTCTTCTCCAAGACATCGGCGTCATCGAGACTCCCGGCGCCGTAGAGAATCTCTGCGTCATTCAAGGGAGGCTCGTTCCAGGTCTCCGGATCGGCGCCGAAGAACATGGGAGGTCAGCCCCACGGTTACGCCGCATTCTTCGACGCCGTTGCCTTCTCCGGCGTCTCCAACTTCACCTGGACAGGCGTCGGTGATTGAGGTATTGGAGCCTCAAGTGTTTTCTCCGGCGCAGACGCCGAGGCCGGCGTCGGGGTCGCCTCCGAGACCGGCACCCCAGTATCCGGCTTTTCCCACCCCTGGAGCCGATAGTTCCGCATTCTTGAATGCGATGTATGCCATCTTCCAACAGATGGCTCCAGGGGGTGCTCCGGCTGGGCCTTTGGCCTTTTCTTTGGGTGATCCTGCGCCTCTTCGGCCGGCACCCTTTATGCCCTTTCTCCCGTTTGGGAACGTGGGCTCGGCGCCAGTGTCGGCGCCGGTGGCCGCTCCGGTGGCTTCGGAAGGATTGGCCCCAGGGATTTCCATCCCGTCGACGTCGAGATTTCGGCCTGTGACTCCGGTGGGTCCATCCGTTTCAACTGCTCTTCAGTCGGCGCCGAAGTTACCTGTGGCGCCGGATGCGGCGTTGGTGGCTTCGGAAGATCGGCGCCGATCTCCGACTTCGGCGGAGGCATTGTCGACTCCGCGGATTGAGCAACGACTGCATTCAAGGAGACGTGCTCTCCGGGTACTAGAAGAGCAGGAGTACCAACGAGCCCTAGAGGAAGGAGAGCTAGAGGACTCGGGTGATGGGCTGCGTGGACTGGAGTCGGCCAGTGGGCTGGACACTTCCCCTGAGTGGGACCTTTCGTCCCCGGGGGAATATACTGAGGAGGCTGCTTCCTTTCATGCAGTGGTACGGAAGGCAGCTAGTTTTTTGGACCTGCCTTTGCCGGTGGTGGAGGCGAAACAAAACCTTTTGACAGAGGTGTTACATCCGGCCTCAGCCGCGGCGGAGCCTCTGTTACCTTTTAATGACGCTCTGCTGGATCCGGTTTTAGAGGTGTGGAAGAGGCCGGCATCTTCCCCAGCAGTTCACAGAGCCGCGGCCAGGAGGTATCGGGCGGCTCCAACTGACCCTGGTTTTCTGTCCAGGCACCCTACGCCGGAGAGCTTGGTGGTGCAGGCCTCCTGTTCGTCCAAGTCAGCGCCTGGTTCTTTTCCGACGGTGCCTGGGGACAGAGATTCAAAGAAGCTAGAGGCGCAGTCGAAGAAGATTTTTTCGTCCTGCAGTCTGGCGTTAAAAGCCACCAATGCAACCTGTATCCTGGGGAGGTATATTCATGCTCTGATGGATGACATCTCCTCTTCGTTTACAGAGCTTCCCCAGGGTCTTTTGGATCTTGTCTCAAATGCCCAGGCTGCTGCGACCCAAATTATCCAGACGGGACTGGATACCACCGACTCGGTAGCCAGAGCAATGGGCACAACTGAGGTGGCAAGGAGACAGGCCTGGCTCCGTAACTCGGGCTTTTCGGCTGATGTACAGTCCACATTGTTGGATCTCCCGTTTGATGGGGACAAACTGTTTGGGGCTAAGGCTGATTCGGCCTTGGAACGTTTTAAGGAAAGCAGGGCCACGGCTAAGTCGTTAGGGCTCCAAGCTCCTTCTTCCACGGCCTCTTCCAGATTTTTCAGGAGGTTTCGTGGATTTGGGCGTGGCTCTTCCTCCTCTTCCTTTCGGGGAAGATATCAGCAACCTGCCTCTTCCCATCCCTATAGATCTTTTAGGGGGAGAGGTAGGGTCCGCACCAGAGGAGCCTCTCAGCAGCACTCTGCCTCTTCCTCATCCTCTGGCGGGGTGCAGCAGGGGAAGCAGCCTTAGGCTTCCACCATTTCCAACTCACGCCTCTCCTGTAGGGGGAAGATTACAGCATTTTCTCACCAAATGGGAGACTGTTACGTCGGACAATTGGGTTCTCAGTGTTGTGGGAAAAGGCTACACCCTTCCTTTTCGGGAGTTTCCGCCCCTCATCCCTCCCCGCCCTTCGTATTGTTCACAAGAACACCTCCTGTTGCTAGAACAGGAGGTAGAAGTCCTCCTTTTAAAGGGCGCGGTGGAGTTGGTCCCGGAGCAGGAAAGGGGTCAAGGAGTTTACTCAAGGTATTTCCTGATTCCCAAGAAGGATGGTCGTTTGAGACCAATTCTGGACCTGAGGATCTTGAATTGGTTCCTCAAGCAGGAAAAGTTCAAGATGCTGACCCTAGCACAGGTGCTTTTGGCGTTGAACATGGAAGACTGGATGGTGTCTGTCGACTTGCAGGATGCTTACTTTCATATCCCGATACTCAAGTCACACAGGAAGTATCTCCGGTTTGTGGTGGGATCGCAACACTATCAGTTTGCGGTCCTTCCGTTTGGTCTTACTTCAGCACCTCGAGTCTTCACGAAGGTGATGTCGGTGGTTGCGGCAGAGCTCAGAAGGAAGGGGATAGCAGTATTCCCTTACTTGGACGACTGGTTGATCAAAGCCAAGTCCCCGGAGCTTGTGTTGCGTCATCTGCAGTCAACAACCCAGTTCGACCTGGGTTTTTCGGTGAACGAGCCCAAATCTCACCTAGAGCCCTCTCAGCGCCTCCTGTCCTGCTCGGTCTTTTTGCCTCCTGCATTCTGTTGGTCACGCATGCTCGCTGGCACATGAGGGCTCTTCAGTGGTGCCTCCGAAGGCAGTGGTCTCAACACAGAGGGGATCTAGAGGGTACTGTCAAGATCTCCAGAGATGCTGCTGTGGATTTGAAGTGGTGGATTGTAAGCAACAATCTTTCGCAAGGAAAGCCGTTCCAGCAGTCGCCACCAGTGGCAACAGTCATAACGGATGCTTCCACTCTAGGGTGGGGAGCTCATCTGGGGGATCTGGAGATCAAAGGTCTTTGGTCTCCAGAGGAACAGATTTTTCACATCAATCTGTTAGAATTACGGGCTGTACGTCTGGCTCTCAAGGCCTTCCTCCCTTCCCTTCGTGGTCAGTCGGTACAGGTCCTAACGGACAATACTACCACGATGTGGTACATAAACAAGCAGGGAGGAGTGGGGTCGTACCTTCTCTGCAGAGAAGCTCTTCGACTATGGTCCTGGACAAAGGACCATCGGATTTGCTTGATAGCAAACCATCTGGCCGGAGTTTTGAACGTGCGTGCGGACAGTCTCAGTCGCCACTTCTCGGCAGACCACGAGTGGCGTCTCCATCCAGGTCATGTCCGTTTAATCTTCCAGAGGTGGGGGTTTCCTCGGGTAGATCTGTTCGCCACTCGAGAGAACGCGCATTGTCCGTTGTTCTGCAGCCTTCAGTATCCGATGCAGGAAGCGTTGGGGGACGCGTTTCAAATGACCTGGTGCGGCCAGTTGCTTTACGCGTTTCCTCCCATACCCTTGATTCCTCGAGTATTGAGGAAGATTCGCCAAGACCGGGCTCTAGTAATCTTAATAGCTCCGGATTGGCCAAGGAGGGTGTGGTTCTCTGACCTTCTCCAACTCTCAATGTGCCCGCCGCTCCGTCTCCCTTTCAGGGCAGACCTCCTCTCGCAGTCGCAGGGGCAGGTTCTACACTCCAACCTCCAGAGTCTGCACCTACATGCCTGGAGATTGAACGGGGCAACCTGAGTTCCTTCTCTCTCCCGCCTGAGGTAGTGGATGTTATATTAGCGGCCAGGCGACACTCCACTAAATCTATCTACGCTAATAGGTGGTCTAAATTTGTTGCGTGGTGTGGAGAGAGGCAGATTGATCCTTTGCATGCTCCTCTATCGGACGTTTTGTCTTTTGCTCTATCTCTGGCGCAGAAAGGTTGTGCAGTGGCTACCATTAAAGGTTATTTATCGGCCTTGTCAGCCTTCTTATGTCTTCCAGACCAACCATCTTTATTTAAATCCCCTATTGTTATCAGATTCTTGAAAGGTCTTCTAAATCAATATCCTCCAAAGCCATTCGTTATGCCACAATGGGATTTGTCCTTAGTCCTGACTTTCCTTATGGGGTCCCCTTTTGAACCTATGCATTCTTGCCCCTTGAGGTATTTGGTTTTAAAAACAGTCTTCCTGATAGCTATAACATCAGCAAGGAGAGTGAGTGAGTTGCAGGCCTTATCAGTAAAACCCCCTTATACAACTTTTTATGGGGATAAGGTGGTGTTGAGGACCAAGGCTGCTTTCCTCCCGAAGGTTGTTTCACCCTTCCATTTGGCTCAGGCAATTACTTTGTCCACGTTCTATCCTCCGCCTCATCCTTCCAAAGAGGAAGAAAGACTGCACCGTCTGGACCCAAAGAGAGCGTTGAGCTTCTTTATCGATAGAACAAAGGATTTCAGGCTGGAGGATCAGCTGTTTATTGGATACGTGGGCAAGAGGAGAGGAAAGGCAGTCCACAAGAGAACACTATCCAGGTGGGTTGTTCTTTGCATTAAAATATGTTACTCTTTGGCAAAGAAGGATCCTCCTGAGGGCATTAGAGCTCATTCCACCAGAGCTAAGTCGGCCGCCTTGGCCAGAGGTGTTCCTGTGGTCGACATCTGCAAGGCCGCAACTTGGTCGTCCCTTCACACTTTTGCAAAACATTACTGTTTGGATTCTGAGGTTAGAAGGGACGGCCATTTTGCACGGTCAGTGCTGCAGGATTTCTTGGTTTGACCATTTAGGCCCCCTGCCGGGCGTGGTACTGCTTTGGGACTCTATTCATGAGGTGAGGAATCCACAGGTAGTTGTATCCATCAGAAGAACGAGTTACTTACCTTCGGTAACGACTTTTCTGGTGGATACATTAGCTACCTGTGGATTCCTCACGGTCCCACCCGCCTCCCCGTTGCCTTTCTGGTCTTGCCAAGTAATCCTTGAGTGCGCTCCTCTTGGTCTTTGAGGGTGCAATAGATGTATATATAATATATTTATATATATATATATATATATATGTATATATCTTTATGTATATACTTGGTGTGTGTATATATTTTAAAAGAGAGAGTTTTTTATATATATATATATGTACATAAAAAGATTTACAGTTATTCATACAATGTGGGGTATTTTTACAATATAATGGATGTTGCCTTGCTCTTTCATTGCATTGCCTGGTTGTTCTCATGCACGTAAAAAATGATTGGTACTGACGTCCGCACGTCGTCGAGGACCTCTTATTTCCTGTATGACGTCAGATGGCGTCGCGTGGGCGACAGTGACGTCCTCGTCGACGTGCAGAGACTAGTAAGAAGATTTCCGTCGAATGCTGGCGCCATGGGAGTATTCATGAGGTGAGGAATCCACAGGTAGCTAATGTATCCACCAGAAAAGTCGTTACCGAAGGTAAGTAACTCGTTCATCAGACATATAGAACTTATCATTTCGTACATGATGTAATGCTTCTCCCAGCATTTCCCTCTCCCTCTGAGCGTGGATGTAGTAATAATCACTACTCACTTTAGCCAGTTTTCATGTTAGCTGTCGAACTAGGTAAGTAGGTAATACTAGATAATGGATCTGTAACTCTGCAGGACTCATAATGCGTCACCGCGGCACAATCTCGCTTGCCCTTATGTCACTGTGGCTTGTGGTCGACTCCTCCGGTAGTGTATGTGTCATTGCCGCCCATGCTAGTTAGATCTCCTGAGCCTTCGCATCATATTTTGTTTTCCGTAAATGTGCCTCTTCTGCCCCAGCCCACTCTGTCTCTTCTCCAGACCATCTCCGTCGGAGGGTGTGGGCTCATCCAATGAATTGCTAAGCACCTTTTAGCTACTGTAAAGCCTAAGATTGTGTACCGTATACCATCTACTTTGTTTTTTTTGGGGTTATCTGGGAGTTTCCCTAGTAGGCAATTCTTAATTGATTGTGTCCCACCCTGTTACTGTTTTGAGTATACTCGGGAGCGCACCCCAGAAGGCCCACACTCTTGAACAGTGACATACAATGTGTTTTTAATAAAAAAATAAATAAAAAAAAAGTCTGCCTCCATCGCCTGGCATTTAGGACAGGATTTCTCCCTCCAGGGGTAAATACGGTGGAGGTGATATGGTGATACATGATGTGTAGGATATTGTATTGAATTCGTTTACACCTAGCACAGATGGCTGTCTTCCAGACAGCCTTGTGTATTCTGAACAACTCCATTGTTGCCAGACTCTCTCGATCTGCAATGGCTTAAGTTGTATGTCTGCAAGTGTGTGATATAAGTGAGTAATGAGACAACGTCCACCTGCCATTGCTATCAGGGTGACCAAAGTATGTTTAGGTTCAGACGCTTCAGGGAATGTTGGCCAAAGCTGTCATGCCGTGGCTGCTATTTGAGAGTAGTGCAAGAACTGGCCCATGCCTAAGTGAAATGTCAGGTGCCTCCTGTAAATTGACTAAGTGCTGTCCCTGGTGAAGATCGGGTAGCATTATTCAGCCACCCTCTTGCCATCTTTGAACCGATATTGTGTGCCATGCTCAGAAAAAGGGCTACTATCCATATATCCAGATCGGGGGCAAATGGTGCTCTTTTCCGTACCTGACTCACTGCTCTGCCCCATACGATACCCATTAGACGGATTAGATATGGAAGCTCCTTGGGTATGTTCGCGTCCTTCATCAGAAGCTCACCCAGTTGGTAGCCAGGATGGGATCCCGCCAGGAGAGTCTTCTCCCGGTTTGTCTCTGTCATGCCAGTGGATGGCATGCTGCAGCTGAGGCACAAAATAATTTACTTCTAGATCTGGTACCGCCGTGCCACCTCTGTCTCAGTCCCATGTGAAAGTGGGCAAACTAACCCGGCATCTCTTGCCCTGCCATAGGAGTTCCTCTAGGCACTTGTCCATTTTGAAGTAAAGTTTAAAAACTTGGACTATGCTGAAGCTGGCCGATACCTCTGGTCACCCCTTGTTCCAGTCGGCCTGACCCGACCCATCCATGTGCCCCACCCCCCTCCCCCCCCCAATTAAAGACTCTCTCAGGGGTCTTGTTTATGCTACCTATCCTTCCATTCCATATCTTGATTAGTTCACCTCCTGGGTTAGCCAACCCCTTGTTCTATAAATCAATGAAACCTCATAGCACCAAAGTGTCTCGGCTGCCTGCCCCCCCCCCCCCCCCCAAAACTATCAGCAATTGTCAGTCAATAGTTGCGCCTTCAGTTTGAGAATCAGGCTGCTGATTAAGAAGGGTGTACTCGTTCTGCGTGTTGGTTATTTCATTATTTGGTTGACGTGCCCTGTTCTCTGACACTATGTTCTTGTTAACTGGATGTCGTGGTGGCGACTGCCCCTGTTGTAGAGTTGTTTTCTTGGGACGACCTGAACGTCTGGTGTCCCTGTGTCGAGGTTCTTGCTAGTACGAGGTGGACACTCCCAGACTCATTCCTAAGGAGTCAATCTATTCTGCGGCTTCCCGAGGATTCTCTAAAAAATGCCTTGTATTATTATGTTGGACTCTTAGTCGAGCTGGGAAAAGGCCATATTTGATGTTATGGGCCCAGAACCGTCTTTTTATAGAAAGGAAGTCTTTCCTGAGTTCTTGAACTCTGAGTACAATCGGGGAATGTGTGGATAGGTGGCCCTTCATAATTAGGAGGGTCAGGAGACTGGACATTGGAGGATGATGTCTCTATAACGGTCATTAAACAGCCAGGCTATCATTGCTCCAGGTAGTGCGCCAGGCCGGGGCGATGGTCCCAGGGCCCTATGCGCTCTTTCAACTGTGAAAAACCTCGAGAGACCGATGGGCTGTAAGGGGCCTATTGAACCATTAATTGATAAATAGTTATGTGGACTGGCCCTCTGTTCGTTATGAAAATCCCAGCAGCTTTATATTACGTATACATACTAAAGTGCATGACCTGCAGACGACAATTGCCAGACTTAAAAACAAGGCCACCCAAATGTCAGAGCAGCTGGAAGATGCAGAGGGACGCTCCCGCTGCTTTTTCCAGCCTCTCTGACGTTTGGGTGACATTGTTTTTAAGTCTGGCAATTGTCATGTGCAGGTTTTGCGCTTTAGTATGTAAAATAGTTGGGGGTGGTGTTGGGGCAGATTCCAATAATGATTCAGAGGGAGAGCGGAAGTCAAAAGGTTGGGAACCACTGCTTTAGCCTATTTCGAGGCACTGCCCATTGTTTTTTGTTGTGTTTCAGATGAAAGCAGGGTTTACAAGACATAGACCTACTCAAGTTCACATAATGTACAAACGCTGGGGTTAGAACTTTGATCAGTCTATTGCTTTTCAGTGCTTTACAGAGGCAACCTTCAAAAGCGTCAATCTAATAGACTAACCGTTTCTGAAAAGTACAACTTTCCTATTCCAGGGACACCTTTTATTGATTTAATTTTTGTTTGTTTTTTAGGTCAAGCATGCAAGCGTGTAAGCCTTGTGTGCTTTTAACCATGCCCACCGCACGCCCATCACTTTCACTTGTTCATGGGCTTGCCTTTCAAAAATCCTTTATCATTGGTAAATGCTTTACGGTTGTCCCTTCTTGGGCCAGTTTTGTTATCACCTTGCAGACTGCCCCTGTTACACGGATAATTACATGATTTCTGATATGTTTGATTGTGAGCAAACTTCTTTTTCCTTTTGTGTCTCCTTCGTGCTCATGTTGACCATGGCTCTTTGAATCGGCTCGCTTATGTTAATTGTTTTACTTTTCACTTTCAGTTTGTGGCAAGAGAAGTCCAGTTAAGAATTTACAACACTGATGGCTCTAACTCAAACAAATGCAAGACCCATTGCATTGCAAATGCTTGTTATCTTTTCTTCCCAGATTTGATCCACTGAGTTTTAAGAGTTTAGTGCAGAAGAGCATTATATCACAAAGTACTTGTCCCAAACTGAGTGCATTTGCATGCCCTTCTGTTGATCAGAAAAATATGTAATATCAGAGGTTGAGCAATTATGAGCTGCCTCGAATAGTGACGTTCTCTATAGTGGTTATTTCACTGTGGCAGAGCTGTATTTTTTTTTGGGTGGGGGGAGGAATCTCCTGTTTTACTCGAGGCTGAAGCGGTGTGTGTGCTTAATTTAACCGGGAAAGGATTGCTTTTGCCTTCAGCTATGTCCGAGTAGAAAGGTCAGCATTAATTTAAATGTGAACCATAGCCTTTCTGGTACCAGATTACTCCTCTGAATTTCATTTGTTTGAATTTGTTTCAGGAGAAATCTTTATATGTAAATGTTCACCAGGCATCAAAACAAGATTGGATTTTCTACTTTAGTTTCCGTAGGTCAGACGGTTAATGTGATTTGTTGGATTCTGCATTGTGAACTAAATATTAGTTTATTTCGTAGGTTGTGATAGAAGAGAACTCTCAGTGTTGTTCCATTTAGAACTTATGAGCGCAAATATCTTGTGGAGTTTTGTAACCTTGTCCTATCAGTTATAGCTGTTGGTGGGCTAGCCACTGAAAGCTCGAGCCTGCAGCCTGGCTCTGGCTCTACTTGAGATCCTGCTGGAACCTCTAGCATATAATGAACGGAGTCTTCATGTGGTTACTGCTGCTACCATCCTTCTACCCAGGATATGTCGCTACAGCTAGGACTGCCGACTGGAACTGGGGTGCCAAGTTCGAGTCCTGGCGTCAGCTCAACATCCTGTGATTCCTGGCAAATTATTTAAATCTCCTCATGCCAGTATGAAAAGGAATGAGACTGTGTAGTGTACCTTGTGCTCATGTAAAGAACTTGGAGTCAAATTTGGCTATATGTGTAAAAAAAAAAAAAAAAGCTGAAAAGTTGACAAGTGGTAAAACCAATGCCTTTAGATACATATGTACCATTACGTGGCTGATTTGTATGACGTGAAACCAGAAACCCTTAATACACCAGAGCTTCCCTGCTTAAACTGTGTAATATTAGGCATCTATTTTATTTCACCAACCTCCTTTTTTCACAAATAAAATCACGTTCAATGTGAGTTCAGAATTGCAATTGTACAAAACTTTTTTTTTTTTTTTAGTTTTGATTTAATATACTATAATGTTGCTCTATCATAATCTGGGCCATGCATAGGGTGTACATGATACCTGTCTTGGCTTTTTTTTTTGTTCATGAGTGGTTCATGTTTAGAAACTATCACTTTTAAGAAGTACTTCTCAGTGCAGTGCTGCAATGTGACAAATTAATGTAAAAGGTTCAACACTTTAAAGAAATACATTTTTTGGAACGTTGAAGAGACTCTTAATATTTTACTTTATGCCTGTTGTATAATCTACATAGCAAACATTTTGAGGGGTCGGCTTGTGCACAGGCTCGTAGATCAGAGCCAGAGCCTTGGCTCGACTCTGGCTTGGCTCACCCATCTTTAGTTTTAACAGAAGTTAAATGTACAATAACAGTTTCGTTTTTTAATCCAGATTCTCAATTTTCAAAATGTAGAATTATTTCTGGAGTGGATTACTGCATTTGGATACTCCAACTGAATGCTCCTAGTTTACATCTGTGAAACAACCGGAAAGCAACCTCCACCATGCATCCAAATAGACATATCTACAACTTGTTTGCTGTCTGTAGAGTCACCTCCAGCTGAATGTAGCTTTTTAGTGATGTGTGTAATGGAAAACGAAAACTGGGAATCCTCATTGGAGGAAACCAAATCATGGAAATCCAATTTTAGGAAAAGGCAATTTTAGAGAAATACAGCAAAAATCGAAAACAAAGGAAACATTTTAAAGGAAAGATACTTTTAAGGAAAATTTACATTAAGCATGTGTGAACTTCAGGAATACTGTAGGCTTTTTGGGTTCAGGGATGGGTAATATTTAAGACAATGAGGGTTTTTTAGGCTCAGTAATAATTGGAGTTTGGGCGTTAAAAGCAGTTCTTAGGGTTCAGAGATGAGTAGTGCGGGAGTGGGGAGGGGTTTTTAGGCATCACGGATGAGTGGTGTTTCTGTTGAGGTTTTTTAGATTTCAGTGATGGGTGGAGTGTGTAAGGATGTTAAGGGCTTTTAGAGTTCATGGATGGGCAGAGTTTGGGGCTGGTGAGGGTTTTTAAAGTTCAATTATGGGTCGTGGCTGGGGTGCAGAATGATTTTTAGGGATAAGTATGGTGTGGAGCTTAGGATGATGAGCGGTTTTAAGGATTTGGGGGATGGGTGGAGTTAGGTTGTAGAAAGGGTTTATTGGGTTTCATCGATGAGTACTTTAGGGCGATGAGTTCTTATGAATCATGGATGACTTGTTTAACCGCTTGGGTGCCTTGGATGAGGTGATCTCGTCCAAGGCACTGGTTCCCAGGTGCCTTGGACGAGATCACCTCGTCCTGCACCCGGGAATCGGGGGGGAGCGCTTGCACTTTTTTAAGCCACAAAATTCCTACCACCCTGCATTGTCTCATCTATACTGATAAAAATTCTACTGCACTTGTCAGACTAAAAATGTTTTTTTGCAAACTGCCCTTTTGGACCCCCTTTGTTCCCCCTCAATATCGACATGTTTTTGGCTCTTCCCTTTCACAAACACTTGGCCAACCTACACAAATGAGGTATTATTTTTACCCGGAGACTGAGGGGAACATTGGGTGGTATGAAATGTGCCCCAGTGCGGTGATCCCACACAGAAATGTGGGAAAAACTTTATTTTTAAGCTAAATTTGAGGTTTGCTGAGGATTCTGGGTAAGAAAACATTGGGGGGATCCACGCAAGTCACACCTCACTGGACCCCCTCGGGTGTCTAGTTTTCAGAAATGTCTGGGTTTGGTAGGTTTCCCTAGAAGGCTGCTGAGCACAGAACCAAAAATGCATGTGCCCCCCCCCTGCAAAAACAGGTAGTTCTGTATTTGATAATTTTGATGTGTTTTGAGCCATTTCCTTTCGTGGGCGCTAGGCCTACCCACACAAGTGAGGTGTCATTTTTATTGGGTGACTTGGGGGAACGCTGGGTGGAAGGAAATTTGTGGTTCCTCTTAGATTCCAGAACTTTGTCACCGAAATGAGAGGAAAAAGCGTTGTTTTGGGCCAAATTTTGAGGTTTGCAAAGGATTCTGGGTAATAGAACCTGATCAGAGCCCCACAAATCACCCTATCCTGGATTCCCCTAGGTGTCTAGTTTTAAAAAATGCGCTGGTTTGGTAGGTTTCCCCAGGTGCCGACTGAGCTAGAGGCCAAAATCCACAGGTAGGCACTTTGCAAAAAACACCTGTTTGCTGTGAAAAAATGTGATGTGTCCACGTTGTGTTTTGAGCCATTTCCTTTCGTGGGCGCTAGGCCTACCCACACAAGTGAGGTACAGTTTTTATCGGGAGACTTGGGGGAACACAGAATAGCAAAACAAGTGTTATTGCCCCTTGTCTTTCTCTACATTTGTTTTCTTCCAAATGTAAGGCAGTATGTAAAAAAAAAAAAACGTCTATTTGAGAAATGCCCTGTAATTCACATGCTATTATGGGCACCCCGGAATTCAGAGATGTGCAAATAACCACTGCTTCTCAACACCTTATCTTGTGGCCATTTTGGAAATACAAAGGTTTTCTTGATACCTATTTTTCACTTTTTATATTTCAGCAAACGAATTGCTGTATAGAATAAAAACCCATTGCAAGGTGCAGCTCATTTATTGGCTCTGGGTACCTAGAGTTCTTAATGAACCTACAAGCCCTATATATCCCCGCAACCATAAGAGTCCAGCTGACATAACGGTATATTGCTTTCAAAAATCTGACATCGCAGGAAAAAAGTTAGAGTAAAAGGTGGAGAAAAATGGCCGTTTTTTTTTTTTTTACCTCAATTTCAATTTTTTATTTTTATTTCAGCTGTTATTTTTTTGTAGGAAACACTTGTAGGATCTACACAAATGAGCCCTTGCTGAATTCAGAATTTTGTCTAATTTTCAGAAATGTTTAGCTGTCTGGGATCCAGCATTGGTTTCTCACCCATTTTGGTCACTAACTGGAAGGAGGCTGAAAGCACAAAAAATAGTACAAATGGGGTATGTCCCAGTAAAATGTCAAAATTGTATTGAAAAATTGGGTTTTCCAATTCAAGTCTGCCTGTTCCTGAAAGCTGGCAAGATCTTGCCACCACAAACCCTTTGTTGATGCCATTCATTTTCAGGTAAAAAAACACAAGCTGCCTTCTGCAGCCCTTTTTTCCCATTTTTATAAGGGATCAGGGTTGGGTGGAGTTTAAGTATGCTGATGTGTTTTAAGGGGTATGGTATAGGGGTGTTTAAGTATAGGAACTGTTTTTTAGGGGTTCAGGAATGGGTAAAATGGGGGGTAGTGAGGTGTTTTATTTTTATTTATTTTTGTGTTTTTTTGTATGGTCTGTGATGGTGGGCTTTTTGGCTTCAGTGATAAGTAGTTTGGGTGTGGTGAGGGACTTATGGGGGCAGGGGTTGGTGGTGTTTGTGGGTTGTGAGGGGTCCGCAATGGATGATATTTACCGGTGGTGATGGGTCACTGAAGTAAAAGCTTATGAAGTAATTGTTGAATATACATTACTTCAGGAGATGTTATTTCATGTTTGTATCTAATTTAAACATGAAATAACGTAAAGCACTGAAATACATATCTCCAGCAAAACTGTTTCTGAAAGTCAGACCTCCAAGCATTGCATTTACGCTTCAGAAAATAAGCATTCAAAAGCTAATTTCGACCAAGAAAAATTCTATGATTGAATGAATGGCATTTACCTTTCCATAAAAAAATTCTTACAATATCTATTAAACAGTTTAGATGAAATGGTTTCTCAGCAGTTGTATGCCATGAATTCAATTTTTCTTTAAAATCACATACAACTGCTTTTTTAGTGAAGCACACTACTTGTGGCCCAGGGTAATAATTAGCAAGCATGTCAATTCAAGACCCAGAATGAGATCCGTGCTGCTTAAATGTCGGGACTGGCTGGATATTAATTACACAGGTGATGTCTGGCCTGTTAGGAACTGTAATAGGACAGGCTACAAAACAAATTCTTGCACCCTGACTTGCTTTGACACACAGGAAAGGTAGTGTGTAGTGTTAAATTCAGTGTTTGGAACTTAGCATCAAGTGTATATGTGGTGTGCTGGACAAATAGACACTAAACATTTGGCATTTGTTGCAGCCTCAAAGATATTACAGAGCAAACATTAACAGCAATTGGGAAACGTCATCTGTGGTGCTAATCCAAATTCTCCTCTTGTGGTTATGGCAGTTCTGTTAAAGCCAAAGTAGCAGCTGGCTGCATCTGTCTTTATAGTGTATTTTTAACCTGCTGTGCTCAGGCCCCAAAGGTTGTAGTATGAGTTAGTTTATCAGCAGTCGCTCAGCTGCAGCACAGTTCCAAGATTGAGGCGGTCCTTGTTTAAAAGGTCATGTAGCAGATACTAGTTTAAATTCACCTACTAAAAATATTATTTTGAAGCAAAAATTCAGAAAGCCCACCACTATCACACTCTCTGAATCCAGCACCGACTCTCTGAGCAAAAACAGGGATGTGTGAAGCCATTCCCACTGTATCACAGACAACAGATGAGAATTGATCGTTGGTGATGGAGTTTTGGGAACGTGCTGAAGAAGATTCTGAAACAAGGTTTAGTTACTGTGTGCCATCAAGAAGTCATGTGCTTACACCCTCTCATGAACATTTTCTGTAGATTTAGTGGCACTGAGGAGAAAACCACACTGGAAAGGCTGAAAGATCTGAAATGGAGATCAGGAAGACCTGGAAAATGGGAGCAAGTATAGTTAAGATGAACTGGGACAAAATGCCCCAAGCATCTGGCACCCCAATAATACTAAAGGCTGAAAAATGTAGCCATGGAAGTCCCTTTAGAATGGAATGGTCTTCTGAAGCAGTTCTGGCTCAGTCTTTGTCTTTGAGAAACTGAACAGGACAAAGAAACTGAAAACTGCGTTTTAAAATGAAAAAAAAAACATACTGTAATTTTATGAACTCTGCCAAATAATAACTAAACTACTTTGCCCCAGGAACTTCAGTAAAGGCTGTTACTACTGTTTTATACTTCAGTGCTGCTCCATTAGTCTGAATTGGTCACTTGGCTTACAATGAATTTACTGGGTGTTCACTGAAGATGGGCTTTATCGTCCTTGATCTCCTAGGTAGCTATAAGGAATCACACAACCTATAAAGAAACATCCTTAAATGGTTTTGGTAATCTCCTTGTGGATCCCCAGTATTATGTTTCTAAATTCAGAAACACTGTTTTTGGAAGGCGTTACACTGTAGACATGTAAGCTGCATAATTTTAATATATGAGGGGAAACCGTTTGCAACCTTCCCCACACATAAATGAATCAATCTTGACTTCCCCAAATTACGAGATTCCTGGCAAATCCATGCCAAACACTGTGTGGAAATCAAGAGTGTTATCCTCTGGTGGTATTTTGAATCTATAGAACGTCTACAACTTGCAAGTGTAGGTCGCAGGAGGTTTCACCAATGCCATTGTGGTTTATGCAGCAGGCACATGTTTAAGTTGTTAGTCTGTTAAATATGCCCTATGTCAGTCTTTCCTAATAGTAGTGTCTCGTTTTGAGGTGAGAATTCAAGGCCTGGCTTGTTTGTCTGTTGTTGCCCGTCCACCACAATGGTGAACCTAAGGTAGTAGACTCCCATAACTTGTACTGATGTGTTTTTGTATTTTTGTTTAATAACTCATCATATATAGAGCATGGGTACTCGCAAAGATTTTCCTGGGGTTTAACGTTTTGGTCTGCAATGTGACCGAGGGCCGCATTGAAACGAGAAGGGCAGCAGGCGTGGTTGGGAGTTGTTGGGGGTGTGGTGGAAGTAAGGTGGGTTTATGTGGGAGTAAAGCTTAAACATCTAGTGGCTGAAGTGGACAAAGTGAAACCAAAAAACTAGTCATTTAATCTTGGCTTCCCAACTTTACCAAACTGTGTGATCCTATGCAATGTTTCATTCTACTTTCCCTCTATTCTTGCATTAAAGGACTAGAAATACAGGATTTCAGGATGAGTGGTGTACAAAACTTTCTCATGTGTCTGAATAAATAACCAATATTGTTGTTCATTTATAACACTAAACTAGGCCACTTAAACGGCCACATAACCACTGACCTGCCTTAGTTCACTATTGGCATTGTTTCCAGGGTGGGGGAAGAATTAATATTTCTAGATTAATGGTTTTTTTTTTTTTAATTCACTTAAAAAATGTTTCTCAATGTAGTGATAAAATCTGATTTATTAAGGTGAAACTGTTCTGCAAGTTAATAAAATATACTTTCTCAATAATGAAGAGACTTATCATATTTTTACCCTTCTGCTGCAAGATGTCTTAAAAAATGAGTGTTCCTAAAGTTAAGGGGTGCAGGACAGCCAAGTTATATCTTTTTTTTAACTGCAATTAACCTGTAAATAAACACCTGTTTAGTTATATATTTTTTTTGTTAGTGCTCAGTCTGATAGCTTTTGACCAGGGACCGCATGCAAAGGTCTGGAGGGCCGCATGCGGCCCCCGGACCGTACTTTGAGTATTAGTGATATAGAGTATAAACCTGTGGATACACCATTTCTTTTGAACTGTGTAGAAAAGCTCATGGTCACAGATCCTTCAAATTACCCAATAAACCCGTTCCACTTGAATAGTTCAGGTGAAGACCTACGGCAGTTCAGCAAGAATGACCCATTTAAATGTCTCTCACGCTGTGCCATAAGTTGTGTGATTGCCCAACTGTTGTCCTGCAGATAACTTGGGAAGATTCAGACAGCAACTTCTAGCCATAGATTCCTCACCTTTTGAATATTCCCCAGGCATCTGACTGGATATCCTGAAACTTTTCAGCATACCTGTGCATGCCAGAAGGTAGTGCCTTGCGGTTCTGCATGTTGAAATTGACGTACAGTCCCATATAGATACCAATCCTGCTTGCTGACGTCACTTCCTTTCTTTCTGCGCCTCCAGACAGATTCCTAGCTCTTAGTGTATCTCTGACTCATTACCTCAACACGTTTTCTTCAGTGTGCAAGTAGTTGCCTCCAAAAAAGCAACAGCTTTTAAGCCCTGTAAGAACTGTCGTTAACACATGCCTGTAACAAATTCCCATCAGGTGTACATCTGGTGCTTGGTTGCTCCACGACTTGAAGGCCTACAGGCCTACAGGAAATGTGTGTTGGTGCACCTGAAGGCCATCAGGAAATGTGAGGTGAAACTCCAAATCTCCAAGGATAATTGTACTCCTCGCTGGGACCATTCCAAGGATGCTCTGTGTTCAAGGTTTGATCTTGGTCCTGTTATTATTCCTGGGATCTAAAGTGAGGTCTTGGTCTCTCTCCAGTTTCTCAGGTAAACAAAACGAAGCTCAATAAATCAAAACAGGAATCTACTCCCTCGTGCCATTCACATGAGCAAGTGCTGGGGTGGCACCACCTTTCTCTGTTTTGCTTCTGAAGTCTGCTGACTTTGGAGCTGGTCACGCAGCAGGTTCCAGCTCAACCAGAGTTTCCAGTGCCTGCAGCCACGCACATCTGATTGAAGAGTTCCGAGCAGTCATGCTCCAGCTCTTTGGGTTCCTGCTGACTCCCTCTGGCGTGTCTTCAGGCTTTCTGAGAGCAGTCCAGATGCAAAGGTTGTCTTCGTGGAGATTTGTCACTGTCGGCTGTGTCACCTTTTACAGTTGGAGACAAAGGACATTACTATATGATTGTGAAACTTGAGTTTGGTTTACTTTTAATATAGAATTGCGCATTGTGGAACACATTAGACACATTAGACAACAAACACATGAAATAGTAAACAACTTGCAGTTCTCATTTTGTTCTAGTGATCTTTGTGTATTTGTTTACTCGAATGTTGTGAAATCAATTTTTGAATCATTTTGGCCCCCTTACTCTGGGCCTCTTCAAGGCAGTGCACAAAGACCAATATAAAACATAAAATCCAGCAGTTATCATATGACTACATAATTTTTCATTTGTATACATTAATGTGGTGCTCTGGTGGGGTCCTAACCATTAAATCCCATATGTTAATTTCTCTGGTCATCTGCACATCCTATACTGTGAAGGGTGTTATAAAGACAGGAGGAACCCCTCAGGGTGCACTTGCGACGTAACACTTTTAGTGTATGTTATGTTACTTGAATATGTGCTTGTTTTTGTACTTTGGCCTCCTAGCATAATAAATTTAGCTAGGTGAGGAAGACTGTTTTGAAAACTCAAATTCCCTGAGCTGCAAGTTTCTGCTGAAAATTTGTACAAAAGAATGCCCCAAGAAATTGATTGGAGCTGTCAAAACATGCATGGCATACTCTTTGCTAAACCCTATTGAGTCTGATATACAAAGAGGGCAACACCCATTTGACATGAGCACTGAACATTTCAGGCTCTGATGTCAGACCCCCCTGGAACCCTTTTAGTTATATAATATATGGAGAAGCATACTGGTGACGGCATGACATGGGCTGCACTAGTAGTAAAAACTCCATATTACCGGGGCGCACCCATTGAACAGAGACTGGCCCATTGTGAGGCCAAATATATTGAAAAATTTAGGACCGCAAGAAAGGGCCTAAATGACCATGATAAAATGATGACCTTGGTCAGTAGGTGATGAGCCTTTGGTTGTGTTAAACTAATTTGGGGTGTTCAATTATGAAACCATTAATTTGATGAACAGAAGATATTGATAAATGGTTGATAAAGTCTGATTGTGTCAAATGAATTCTTGAACTGGTTTATTCAATGATTGCAATGTAGATCCAAGAAAACCTAATTTAGAAACTGCAGGAAAAGGGCTGAAGTGGTATGATAATATGCACTGAGAAATACGATGAAATGATGACCTTGATAATAGGAAAGAGAAGCTTTTGTGTTTCTCTAAATTGATGTGTCCCATTACAAAACAATTTGATGAACAGATAATGAATAGATTATATAACCTAGGGTATGTCAGACTACTTCATGAATTTATTTTTTTCAATGCCTATTATTTCTTAAACGGAGGCGAAAATTTGAAGGGTGATATGTGCAATGTGGAAAAATGTTTTGTTCAATTAATCGATCAGTAGATTGTTTCTAAGGCGTAATATGATTTATGTATTTTTGTTTGTCCGCTACTTTACAGAATTGGTCATCCTATTCATTCACATGCATACAGACAAGACAGAAATAACTTTGTGGATGAGGGGCGCTCCAGCAATCTGGCATGATTAGAAGGAACCTCTAAGAATGATAGCATTGGTAGAGAGTATATAGGCTATAATTTAATAGTGTCTTCCCCCAAGATGGCGCTGTGAAAGTGCTGCACTACATTTTCTAGAATGTAGTAAAGGAAAGCGAGTTGAATAACGTAACACAACGGACCACTGGAGCCCTCTAATTTGAAAACAGAAGACATGTGGCCAATCAGGCGCACCTACTGAGACAAGGGAGTAGAGCTAGGCTGTTTGCTCATTTAAAAAAACAAAACAAAAAAAACAAGCATTTGGAATGCAATATGTCTTGCATTGGCTTGAGTTAGAGCTATTGGCATTGTAAGTTCATTAATGGACTTTCTTGCCACATACATTGGTCAACCCTGCCTCATAATTTTGCCTTTTCCTGCCATATAATTCCAGTGGCCCTGCTTCTAACTAGAACTCTTCCATTTACCTTCCTCTGTCTGCTGCAAAAAAATGAAAATCTTGCCATTTAACATCCTAATTTAAATCTGCCATGCTAATTCCAATAGAATACTTCTTTCAAAACCCTACCATCAGAATAGCTGGGTGGTTAACTGAATTCCCCCAAAAAGACACAATAACGCCTCAGAGGAGAAATAAACTAGAAGGGTCACCCAAACATATCAAGGGTGTTCAAACAGTCATAGTGTAATAAGAATGTTAAGTTGGCCTGAATCATGATAATAATTGTAATAAGGAGTGCTTATCATTAAAACGTATACATTTAATTATGTAAACCTTTATCAAAAATAAACTTTTGACATTAGTCTGTAATGCTCAAAACAACCCCTAGAGGGCACCATAACAAAAATATCATTTGTAAGAAACCTGGTTATGTAACCATATTGTTAGCCCCTAGAGAGAATAACCCCATGGAGAAAAAAAACAGGAGAAAGTAATGCAGTGTAACCATATACTTTGGCCCGAGAGGGCGTTTTTAGTGCTAGTAGGTACTGCAATGATATTACAAATAAGGTCTTTAAAACAAAACTTCTCCTAGCTGTAAGCAGTGGGAGGTGTTATTATTTTGTGGTTCCTCACTAACTATTTTGAAAGTGGTCCCATTGTCCTAGGTCCACCACAGGCTGAGTTATGAGCAAAAATGTTTTGTAAAAGTAATGCCCTGCAAAGCATTGTGGCGTGTTTTCATGCCACAAATATAGTATGTTGACTACAATGTTCAGAACAGCCTCTAGACGACGCCAGAATAAAAATAGCATTTGGAAGAAACATGGTCATGTAACCATACAGCCAGCCCTCAGGTAGCATGAAAAAAGCATGGGAGAAAGTACTACAGTGTAACCATGTGTTTGGTGGCATGTGTAGCTGCAGATACAAATGCTGTGCACAGTCCGCCGTCTGGTGTTGGGCTCGGAGTATTACAAGTTGTTTTTGTTCGAAGAAGTCTTTTCGAGTCACGAGACTGAGGGACTCCTCCCACTTCGGTTCCATTGCGCATGGGCGTCGACTCCATTTTAGATTGTTTTTTTTCCCCCCATCGGGTTCGGACGTATTCCTTTTCGCTCCGTGTTTCGGGTCGAAAAGTTAGTTAGAATCTCGGAAAAATCGTCGGTATTGTTGCGTTCGGTATCGGGTTAGTTAGAACAAATCGACACCGAATCTTGAAGAGCTCCGGTGGCCCTTCGGGGTAATTTTGATCCCCTGTCGGGGCCTGGTCGGCCCGACCGCGTGCAACTTCAAGACTGATGGAACGGACCCCGTTCCGCTTCTGTCCTAAATGCCATAACAAATATCCGTATACGGATCAGCATTTGGTCTGTAACTTGTGCCTGTCCCCCCAGCACAAGGAGGATACGTGTGAAGCCTGTCGAGCGTTTCGGTCGAGGAAGACGCTCAGAGACCGAAGAGCCAGGAGATTGCAAATGGTGTCCACGCCGACAGGACAACAACGGTTCGAGGACGAAGAGGAAGCGTTCTCCATCCACGAGTCGGATTCAGGGGAATCCGACGCCGAAGACATAACAACCGTGAGTAAGACGTCAAAAGTTAGGACTCACAAAGTCCACAAAGGCCCAGGGGACGCCACTGCCAACAGGCCATGGCTTAACCCAAAAACAAGGTGACCGAGCCAAGGCACCGAAAATGGGCATGCTGGTGTCGAAGTCATCCGACTCCGGTCGTGATACCGCCACACAGCAACCTCGGAGCCGAGACACCGGCTCCGAGAAACTTCGGCACAAAGACAGCGGCACCGAAAACGTTCGGCACAGAGATACCACGCCAAAATCAAAGAAAACTTCTTCAGAGCCTAAAAAGACTACCAAAACTGTTTCAGTACCGAAAAAAGCCTCGGAACCGAAAGTTAGTTCCTATACAGAGGAACAAGGGCTAAACACCCAATTGCATAGATTTGGGGAAGGACTTCAAGAGGTAGAGACTGACTACACTCAAAGGAGACTTCACATCCATGAAGACACAGGGAAGATAACCACTCTTCCCCCAATCAAGATAAAAAGGAAACTTGCCTTCCAACAAGGGGACAAGCAACCACAAGCAAAGGTGGTAAAGAAAGTAACCCCACCACCTTCTCCACCACCATTAACACATGCATCACCGGCGCAAACTCCACCACTAACACACTCACCAGCTCATACCACAATGAGCCAGGATGATCCCGATGCATAGGACCTCTACGACGCTCCAGTGTCTGATAATAGCCCAGAGTCATATCCAACTAAACCGTCACCACCTGAGGACAGTACATCATATGCACAGGTGGTCGCAAGGGCAGCCGAATTTCACAATGTCTCACTACATTCGGAACCTATTGAGGATGACTTTCTCTTTAAAACCCTGTCCTCCACCCATAGCCAGTATCAAAGCCTTCCCATGCTCCCAGGAATGCTAAGGCACTCAAAACAAATATTTCAGGAGCCAGTTAAAAGCAGAGCCATAACTCCAAGGGTGGAGAAAAAATATAAGGCACCGCCCACAGACCCAATATTTATTACAACACAACTAACACCGGACTCAGTAGTTGTGGGAGCAGCTCGTAAGAGAGCTAACTCTCATACATCAGGCGACGCACCTCCTCCAGACAAGGAGAGCCGCAAATTTGATGCAGCAGGAAAAAGGGTTGCAGCAAATCAGTGGCGTATCGCCAACTCGCAAGCACTCTTGGCAAGATACGACAGGGCTCATTGGGATGAAATGCAACATCTCATCGAACACCTACCCAAAGAGTTCCAAAAAAGAGCGCAACAGGTGGTGGAAGAGGGACAAAGTATCTCAAATAATCAGATACGGTCTTCCATGGATGCGGCGGATACAGCTGCAAGGACAATAAACACTGCAGTCACAATACGGAGGCACGCATGGCTGCACACTTCTGGGTTCAAACCCGAAATCCAACAGGCTGTGCTCAATATGCCGTTTAATGAACAGCAATTGTTTGGGCCGGAGGTAGACACTGCCATTGAAAAACTAAAAAAGGACACTGATACAGCCAAAGCCATGGGCGCACTCTACTCCCCGCAGAGCAGAGGCACATTTCGGAAAACACCTTTTAGGGGAGGGTTTCGAGGTCAACCCACAGAAACCAACACTTCACAAACAAGACCACCTACCTACCAGGGTCAATATCAAAGGGGAGGTTTTCGGGGACAATATAGAGGAGGCCAATTCCCAAGAAATCGGGGAAAATTTCAAGGTCCCAAAACCCCTCAAAATAAACAGTGACTCACAAGTCACACAACACCTGTGGGGGGAAGACTACGCCAGTTCTACAAATCTTGGGAAGAAATAACAGGCACTTGGGTCTTAGCAATTATCCAACATGGCTATTGCATAGAATTTCTCAAATTCCCTCCAAACGTCCCACCGAAAACACACAATATGTCAAAACAGCATATAGATCTTCTAGGACTAGAAGTTCAAGCATTACTACAAAAGGACGCAATAGAATTAGTACCAAGCCAACAGGAGAACACAGGAGTTTACTCACTGTACTTTCTAATACCAAAAAAGGACAAAACTCTGAGACCAATACTAGATCTCAGAACACTAAATACCTACATCAAATCAGACCACTTTCACATGGTCACATTACAAGACGTAATCCCACTGCTCAAACAGCAAGACTACATGACAACATTAGACCTAAAATATGCGTATTTCCATATACTGATACATCCTTCGCACAGGAAATACCTAAGGTTCGTATTCAAAGGAATACATTACCAATTCAAAGTGTTGCCATTCGGAATAACAACTGCGCCAAGAGTCTTTACAAAATGCCTGGCAGTAGTAGCTGCACATATCAGAAGGCAGCAAATACACGTGTTCCCTTACTTAGACGACTGGTTAATCAAGACCAACACGCTAACAAGGTGTTCACGTCACACAAAGTATGTCATACAGACCCTTCACAAGCTGGGTTTCTCCATCAACTATGCAAAGTCACACCTTTGGCCGTGTCAAACACAGCAATACTTAGGAGCGACAATCAACACAGCAGAAGGGATAGCCACTCCAAGTCCACAAAGGGTTCAAACATTTCACAAGGTAATACAGGCCATGTATCCAACACAAAAGATACAAGCAAAAATGGTATTAAAACTCCTAGGCATGATGTCTTCATGCATAGCCATTGTCCCAAACGCAAGATTGCACATGCGGCCCTTACAACAGTGCCTAGCATCACAATGGTCACATGCACAGGGTCAACTTCTAGATCTGGTGTTGATAGACCGCCAAACATACATCTCGCTTCTATGGTGGAACAGTAAAAATGTAAACAAAGGGCGGCCTTTCCAAGACCCAGTGCCACAATACGTCATAACAACAGATGCTTCCATGACAGGGTGGGGAGCACACCTCAATCAACACAGCATCCAAGGACAATGGGACATACATCAAAGGCAGTTTCACATAAATCACTTAGAAGTGTTAGCAGTATTTCTAGCGCTGAAAGCATTTCAACCCATGATAACCCACAAATATATTCTTGTCAAAACAGACAACATGACAACAATGTATTATTTAAACAAACAGGGGGGGACACACTCGACACAGTTGTGTCTCCTAACACAAAAAATATGGCATTGGGCAATTCACAACCACATTCGCCTAATAGCACAATTTATTCCAGGGATCCAGAACCAGCTAGCAGACAATCTCTCTCGGGATCACCAACAAATCCACGAATGGGAAATTCACCCACAAATACTGAACACTTACTTTCAAATTTGGGGAACACCTCAAATAGATCTATTTGCAACAAAAGAAAACTCAAAATGCCAAAACTTCGCATCCAGATACCCACACGATCAATCCCAAGGCAATGCTCTATGGATGAATTGGTCAGGGATATTTGCGTACGCTTTTCCCCCTCTCCTTCCATATCTAGTAAACAAATTGAGTCAAAACAAACTCAAACTCATACTAATAGCACCAACATGGGCAAGGCAACCTTGGTATACAATACTACTAGACCTGTCAGTAGTACCTCATGTCAAGCTACCAAACAAACCAGATCTGTTAACACAACACAAACAGATCAGGCATCCAAACCCAGCATCGCTGAATCTAGCAATCTGGCTCCTGAAATCCTCGAATTCGGACACTTAGACCTCACACAGGATTGTATGGAGGTCATAAAACAGGCTAGAAAACCTTCCACTAGACACTGCTATGCAAATAAATGGAAAAGATTTGTTTGTTACTGCCATAATAATCAAATTCAACCATTACACGCATCTCCAAAAGATGTAGTAGGATATTTACTACATTTGCAAAAATCAAATCTAGCTTTCTCTTCCATAAAAATACATCTCACCGCAATATCTGCTTACCTGCAGATTACTCATTCAACTTCCCTATTTAGAATACCAGTCATTAAAGCGTTTATGGAAGGTCTAAAGAGAATTATACCACCTAGGACACCACCTGTTCCTTCATGGAACCTCAACATTGTCTTAACAAGACTCATGGGTCCACCTTTTGAGCCCATGCATTCTTGTGAAATGCAATACTTAACGTGGAAAGTTGCATTTCTCATTGCCATCACATCTCTAAGAAGGGTGAGTGAGATTCAGGCATTTACCATACAAGAACCATTTATTCAAATACACAAAAATAAGGTGGTTCTAAGAACAAATCCAAAATTCTTGCCAAAGGTTATCTCACCGTTCCACTTAAATCAAACAGTAGAATTACCAGTGTTCTTCCCACAGCCAGATTCAGTAGCTGAAAGAGCACTACATACATTAGACATCAAAAGAGCACTAATGTACTACATTGACAGAACAAAACTAATTAGGAAGACAAAACAACTATTTATTGCCTTTCAAAAACCTCATACAGGAAATCCAATTTCAAAACAAGGCATTGCTAGATGGATAGTTAGGTGCATTCAAACCTGCTACCTTAAAGCAAAGAGAGAGCTGCCTATTACACCAAAGGCACACTCAACCAGAAAGAAAGGTGCTACCATGGCCTTTCTAGGAAATATTCCAATGAACGAAATATGTAAGGCAGCAACATGGTCTACGCCTCATACATTCACTAAACACTACTGTGTAGATGTGTTATCTGCACAACAAGCCACAATAGGTCAAGCTGTACTAAGAACTTTATTTCAAACAACTTTAACTCCTACAGGCTGAACCACCGCTTTTGGGGAGGTAACTGCTTACTAGTCTATGCACAGCATGTGTATCTGCAGCTACACATGCCACCGAACGGAAAATGTCACTTACCCAGTGTACATCTGTTCGTGGCATGAGTCGCTGCAGATTCACATGCGCCCACCCGCCTCCCCGGGAGCCTGTAGCCGTTTAGAAGTAGATCTTGAACATTTGTACATTTCTAAATATATTACTTTAACTTTCATTTGGTACATACGTATTCATTCCATTGCATGGGCACTATTACTAGCATACACAACTCCTACCTCACCCTCTGCGTGGAAAACAATCTAAAATGGAGTCGACGCCCATGTGCAATGGAACCGAAGTGGGAGGAGTCCCTCGGTCTCGTGACTCGAAAAGACTTCTTCGAACAAAAACAACTTGTAATACTCCGAGACCAACACCAGACGGCGGACTGTGCACAGCATATGAATCTGCAGCGACTCATGCCACGAACAGATGTACACTGGGTAAGTGACATTTTCCATTTGGCCCCTAGAGAGCATACTGTATTCTACACTTTTAAGGCTAGCAGGCCTATCACAGTTATATTACAAACAAGGCCCATAAAACATAACTTCTCCCAGATATAAAACAAAAGTTCCAGCCATGAGGGAGCTTAAAGACCTAATGAAGGGGTTATTATTTTGCAGTCCCCACTAACATATTTTGGGGACCCAATGATGATGTAAACAGAAGAGTACATTGTGATCAATGTTTTGAAGGTGGACCCACTGTCCTAGAACCACCACTGGCTGAGTTACGAACATTTTCTGTAAAAGTAATACTCTGCAATGCATAATGGTGCAAGTTTCCATGCCATGAATATTTTACTATTTTGATATAACTAATGCTTAGAACAACCCCTAGAGGATACCACAATGAAAATAGCATTTGTAAGAAACATGTAACTATGTAATTAGCCCCTAGAGAGCATAACCACACAAAAAGATGGCATTAAATAATGCAACATAGCCCAATATTTAGCCCCTACAGGGCATAATGCATTACATATTTTCAGGGGTAGCAGGCCTATAGCAATGATATTACAACCAAGGCCCACAAATGCTGAACATGTTGTAGGTGGTCCTATTGTCCTACGACCACCACAGGCTGAGTTATGAGCAAAAATGTTCAGTAAAAGTAATGCCCTGCAAAGCATTATGGCGTGAGTTTCCAGAGTGCAGTCAGTATTGTAGTACTTGCTCTCCTGCTGTGCCGGGAACGCACCTTTTTGTTTTAAGGATTTCTGTTTTACACAACACATTTACCAATTTCAAGTGTTTAAGGGGAGAGCCACAAGAAATGACTGATTAGGTAACTGTGAACAATGTGACCAGCGCTCCAATACTGCTAATCAAGTTCACGCTGTTGTGCCTGTTTGTGCTGTGAGCACCATGGCCGGCATGCAGGACGAAAGAAAGGGGATTGGGGGGGGGGGGGGGGGGGGGAGTTTGCCTACGCTGAAATAGCGGCATTTGTGCAATAATCCATATAACAGGGCCAGTTTGCAAGGCGAGACAAAAACACCCTCAAGGCGGAACAAATGTAAAGCATTTTTGAAAGGCAAGCCCAGGAATAAATGTAAGTGATTGATGTGGTTAAAAGCCCACAATAATTACAAGAGGTGAAAACGCTTGTGCGCTTGACCTAAAAATGTCATTGCGCCCTGCAACTTAAAGCAACGCGAAACTGAGAAGAGACCCGTAGAAGGGAGATTCATTCTCTATAGATAAGAGCGGAGGCACTAAGGACTTGGCTTCACCTCTATGATTGTATTAAACTAACAAAGTAAATGTGCTTAACTTAAAGCCTTGAGGGCAGCGTGATGCTGAGTGGGCATGTCTCATTGTGGAGGCAATGCAGGTTTGATAACTTGCGAATTCACTGTTTTTCTCACTTAGCCACTTCTATGATAAAAGGCTAAAGCACAAACACGAACAAGTTGTACACTAAAAGTGTTGCATATCAAATGCCTTATGGGGCACTATATGTGATGTAACCATGTCTTTATAACACCTTTCACAGCATAGGATGCACAGATGACCAGTAACATTAACATATGGGATGTAATGGATAGGACTTCACCAGGAAACCCCATTAATGTATACATATGTAGTGCTATGGTAACTGAATTAGATACATGTTTGTTTTACATCTTATGAATTATATTCTTGTGCACTGTCCTGATGAGTTGCAGAGTTAGGTGGCCCTAACATGTCAAAATTGATTTCGAGACACCTAGAGCAATCGAATACACAAGGATCACAAGAACTAAATGAGACTGTGTTAAGTGTTCTTTCCTAATTCATGTGTGTTATATAATGTTGCACAATGTCCAGAATTTTATATGTTTTCAAAGTGTAGCAATTCTATATTAAAGTATTGTAATAGTATTTATATAGCGCTTACTAGTCCTGTTGAAGCGCTTTTCGGCGAGTAGCACACTACTCCGGAGCCCAACAAGAATTAGTGGTGGAATAGTATAGGGAAATATGAGTAAAGTTTTAGTATTATGAGTTAATTTGAGCCGTGGATATGAAAGTTTGTTAGATAGATTGACTGGAGTAATGGAGGGGTGGAGGAGGAAAGAATACAGAAGTGTTAATTGGGAGTTTATGGAAATAGGATTTAGGCTTGGGATGAGTAAAGGGAGGCTGGTGGAGGGAAGAGTCTCAAAGGGGTTAGAGAAATCATAGTAGCAGGGTGAGATAAATGAGGGAGAATATAGTAGGGTTGTTTGGGCGATCATGGTAGTAAAGTGAGGTTTGGTGAGTTAGATGTGGAAGCTGAGGGAAGAGCTTAGGCAGAGTTATTTAGGAGATTAAAGTAGTAGAATAGATTTGGGATGAGTCAGTGGGAATGGAGGATAGATTGATAGAGATATGACATATGGTGATGGGTAGATAAGGGTGATATAAGATGAGCGCAGGGATTCATAAGTATCTAGTATAACAACTTATCTAGGAGTTAAGCAATGACCTATGAATATGTTAAGCATAGAATTACATATATATATGTATATGTGTATATATATATGTGTGTATATATATATATATATATATATGTGTGTGTGTGTGTGTATATATATATATATATATATATATATAGTGTGTTTGATGCCATGTGTAGCTACAGATACACATGCTGTGCATTATCCTGCCATCTAGTGTTGGGCTTGGAGTGTTCCAAGTTGTTTTTCTTCGAAGAAGTCTTTTCGAGTCACAAGACCGAGGGACTCCTCCCTTTCGGCTCCATTGCGCATGGGCGTCGACTCCATCTTAGATTGTTTTTTTGTTTTTTTCCGCCATAGGGTTCGGACGTGTTCCTCTTCGCTCCGTGTTTCGGTTCGGAAAAGATAGTTATCAATCGGAAAATTAGACGGTATTGTTTACGCTCGGTACCGGGTTAGTGCTAGTACATCGACACCGAAGAAAGAAGAGCTCCGGCAGCCCTTCAGGGCTACCACTCCTGGTGGTCCTGACCGCGTGCATCTTCAAGGCTCATGGAACGGACCCCCTTCCGCTTCTGACCCAACTGCCACGCTAAGTATCCTTATACAGACCAACACTTGGTCTGTAATCTGTGTTTGTACCCCGAACACACAGAGGATACGTGCGAGGCCTGTCGGGCATTTCGATCCAAGAAGACACTGCAGGATCGTAGAGCTCAAAGACTTCAAATGGCGTCTACACCGGCCGGACACCCTGACGTCGAAGAGGAGGAGACATTCTCCATTCCAGACTCGGACGAGCCCGAGAGTGAGCAGCCGACGAGGCAACACACTGTGAGTAAACCAGCCGCGGCAAAAACTCACTCAAAAATCATGAAGGGCCAGGGGACGCCATGCCAACAGGCCATGGCTTTACCCGAAAGCACAGTGACCAAACATCGGCACTGAAAAGGCCTCCCAGCAGCCAAAGACATCCGCCTCCGGTCGAGATACCGGCTCCGAACAGACTCGGCACCAAGAGATCGGCACCCCGAAAACCAGAAAGGTTTCTTTGGAGCCGAAAAAGACTGTCGAAAGGATTTCGGTGCCGAAACACGCAGCCTCGGAGCCGAAACACAGCTCCTATACAGACAAACAGGGCCTTTCCTCACAATTACAAGGCCACAGGTTTGAACAAGAACTGGGTATGGGAGAGCCAGACCATACCCAGAGGAGGCTCCATATACAAAAAGACAGGGGAAAATAAGAACTCTTCCTCCAATTAAGATGAAGCGGAAGCTCGCATTCCATGAGGTGGAAATGCAGCCAAAAGCAAAAGTGGCTAAAGAAAAAAAAACACCACCACAGTTTTCTCCACAGCCATCACCACCACACTCGCCACATCTGTCCCCAGTAGCAACACCCCCAATGATGCAGTCACCAACGCATACAGGGATGAGCCAAGATGACCCGGATGCATGGGATCTGTATGATGCACCGGTCTCAGATAATAGTCCGGATTGCTACCCGGCAAGGCCATCACCACCTGAGGACAGTACTGCTTACATGCAGGTGGTTTCCAGGGCAGCTACTTTTCATAACGTAGCATTGCATGCAGAGCCCATAGAAGAAGACTTCTTGTTCAATACCCTGTCATCTACGCACAGCCAATACCAAAGTTTGCCAATGTTACCAGGCATGTTAAAACACGCCAAACAGGTGTTTCAAGACCCAGTCAAGAGCAGAGCCATCACACCTAGGGTGGAGAAGAAATATAAACCTTCCCCCTATGGACCCTGTGTACATTACACAACAGTTAACTCCTGATTCGGTGGTGGTAGGAGCAGCCCGGAAAAGGGCAAACTCACAAACTTCTGGAGACGCACCACCACCTGACAAAGTCGGAAATTCGATGCAGCAGGCAAAAGGGTGGCAGCACAGGCAGCCAATCAATGGCGAATTGCCAATTCGCAAGCTCTACTGGCAAGATACGACAGGGCACATTGTGACGAAATGCAACATTTCATTCAACACCTTCCCAAAGAGTTCCTGAAACGTGCCCAACAGGTTGTCGAGGAGGGCCAAACTATCTCCTACAACCAAATAAGGTTGGCTATGGACTCAGCAGACATAGCGGTCAGAACAGTAAACACGGCGGTAACCTTTCGGAGACACGCGTGGCTACGTACCTCCGGATTTAAGCCAGAAATCCAGCAGGCTGTGCTGAATATGCCTTTCAACGGACAATTGTTTGGGTCGGAGGTGGATACAGCAATAGACAAACTGAAGAAAGACACTGACACGGCCAAAGCCATGGGCGCGCTCTACTCCCCACAGAGCAGAGGCACTTTTAGGAAGCCGCACTTTAGAGGGGGGTTTCGGGCCCAGATCAGAGCCTTCCACCTCACAAGCCAGACCCACATACCAGGGCCAATATCAAAGAGGAGGTTTTCGGGGTGGACAGTTCCCTAAAACAAGAGGGAAATTCCAAAGCCCAAAAACCCCACAAACTAAACAGTGACTCCGTCACAAAACCCCCACCACACACCACCAGTGGGGGGGGAGGCTCACAGATTATTACCAAAATTGGAAAAACATAACTACGGAAGTGTGGGTCCTAGCCATTATCCAACATGGTTATTGCATATAATTCCTACATTTGCCACCAAATGTGCCTCCAAGAGCACACATGTCCAAACAACACTCAGAAAGGAACAGGTGTTTATTCCCTGTATTTTCTAATACCAAAAAAGGACAAAACACTGAGACCCATCTTAGATCTCAAAACACTAAATCTTTACTTCAAATCAGATCACTTTCACATGGTGACACTTCAAGACGTGATTCCCTTGCTCAAACAACAAGACTACATGTCAACATTAGACCTCAAGGATGCTTACTTCCATATACCCATACATCCTTCCCACAGGAAATACTTAAGGTTTGTAATCCAAGGAGTACATTACCAATTCAAAGTGTTACCATTCGGGATAACAGCACCAAGGGTATTTACAAAATGCCTTGCAGTAGTAGCTGCACATATCAGAAGACAGCACATACACGTATTTCGTACCTAGACGATTGGTTAATAAAAAACAGCACTCAGAAACAGTGTCTTCAACACACGAAATAAGTCATAGAAACCCTTCACAAACTAGGGTTCTCTATAAACTACCAAAAATCACATCTACAACCGTGTCAAATACAACAATACTTAGGAGCAACAATCAACACAGAAAAAGGGATTGCCACTCCAAGTCCACAAAGGGTACAAGCCTTCCAAAATGGAATATTAAACATGCACCCAAACCAACACTATCAAGTGGGGTTTGTAATGAAACTTCTAGGCATGATGTCTTCATGCATAGCCATTGTCCCAAACGCAAGATTACACATGCGGCCCTTACAACAGTGCCTAGCAACACAATGGACACAAGCACAGGGTCAACTTCAAGATCTAGTGTTGATAGACTGCCAAACACACTCCTCGCTTCAATGCTGGAATCCTATAAATTTAAACCAAGGGCGGCCATTCCAAGACCCTGTGCCTCAATACGTGATCACAACAGATGCTTCCATGATAGGGTGGGGAGCACACCTCAACCAGCACAGTATACAGGGACAATAGAACGCTCAACAAAGGCAACTTCATATAAATCATCTAGAGCTGTTAGCAGTGTTTCTAGCATTGAAAGCATTTCAACCGTTAATAGCCCACAAACACATTCTTGTCAAAACAGACAACATGACAACAATGTATTACCTAAACAGGGAGGGACACACTCATCACAACTGTCTCTTAGCACAGAAGATTTGGCATTGGGCGATTCACAATCACTTTTGCCTAATAGCACAGTACATCCCAGGAATTCAAAACCAGTTGGCCGACAATTTCAGTCGAGATCACCTACAGACCCACGAATGGGAAATCGTAAACTGCAAACTTACTTTCGAAACTGGGGAACACCGCAAACACCTATTCGCAACAAAAGCAAACTCAAAATGCCAAAACTTCGCATCCAGGTACCCCACACCCTCAATCCAAGGGCAATGCGTTATGGATGAGTTGGTCAGGGATATTTGCTTACGCTTTTCCCCCTCTCCCACTCCTTCCGTATAATTGTTAGGTCATTGGGGGCAGATCGGCCAAAAATAATTAGGCCGATCTGCCCCTGGCGGGGGTTGGGGGGGGCGGGCGTTCAGAAATGCCCACTAGACACCAGGGATTTTTGTTTCTTTGTGTTTTCTGATAAAGGGAACGGCCCCTTGGGCAAGGGTCACTCCCCAGATTAGATTTTTTTTGGAAGTCCCATCTGTCCCCTAGGGGGGCAGAAAGCTCACCAGAGACGGGGGAAGATTTTTTTTTCAAAATGAGAGGGTGGGGCATACCCCCACCCCAAATAAATGGGGTGAAAGTTGTTCTGTCCACCAGTGGGCAGATGGGGCAATTACCCTGATCCACACCCTGGGGGACAGAAAGTCTACTAGAGGCCATGAACTTTAAAAAAATAATAATTAGTGGAGTGGGGACTACCAACCAGTATGGGCCTGGTTATGCCCTCACCTGAACTGAAGGGGCTAACAGTCATTCAGCTCTCCCCCGCACACTAAAACATCTTATTCCATGGCAAGCAAGAGGACATTTGATTTTTTGTATTTTTTATTTTTTTGGGGGAGTTTTTGTTTTACATTTGGGCCATGAGTTTGGTAACTCTCAATCGTCCCACTTGGAATGGTGAGGGCTGCACTTTTTTTTTTTTTTTTTTTTTTTTTTTTTTTTTTTTACTTTGGGACGCTGCCATGTAGAAAAATCCACAAGACCTAGACACAAACTAAACATCTAGTTGATTCCAGGGTGGTGTGCTTCACATGCACCCCGCACCCTTTCCTTACCCACAATGCCCTGCAAACCTGTAACTTTGCTGGAAAGCACAGATTTTTCCCCACATTTTTGTGATGGAACCTTCCGTAATCTGCAGTAATGAACAGAATTCCTACCACCCAGCATTGTCATCTATACTGTTAAAACTTCTGCTGCACTTTAGAGCCTAAAAATGTCTTGTTTCAAACTGCCCTTTTGGACCCATTGTGGTTCCCCCTCAATTTCGACGTGTTTTTGGCTCTTCCCTGTCACAAACACTTAGCACATACAGAGCCAACTTCCTACATGGACCATTTCAAAGTAAGGAATAGCATGCACAGAGTCCAAGGGTTCCCCTTAGAGGTAAAATAGTGGTAAAAAGAGATAATACTAATGCTCTATTTTTGTGGTAGTGTGGTCGAGCAGTAGGCTTATCCAAGGAGTAGTGTTAAGCATTTGTTGTACATACACATAGACAATAAATGAGGTACACACACTCAGAGACAAATCCAGCCAATAGGTTTTGTTATAGAAAAATATCTTTTCTTAGTTTATTTTAAGAACCACAGGTTCAAATTTAACATGTAATATCTTGTTTGAAAGGTATTGCAGGTAAGTACATTAGGAACTTTGAATCATTTCAATTGCATGTATACTTTTCAAGTTATTCACAAATAGCTATTTTAAAAGTGGACACAGTGCAATTTTCACAGTTCCTGGGGAGGTAAGTTTTTCTTAGTTTTACCAGGTAAGTAAGACACTTACAGGGTTCAGTTCTTGGTCCAAGGTAGCCCACCGTTGGGGGTTCAGAGCAACCCCAAAGTTACCACACCAGCAGCTCAGGGCCGGTCAGGTGCAGAGTTCAAAGTGGTGCCCAAAACGCATAGGTTTCAATGGAGAGAAGGGGGTGCCCCGGTTCCAGTCTGCCAGCAGGTAAGTACCCGCGTCTTCGGAGGGCAGACCAGGGGGGTTTTGTAGGGCACCGGGGGGGGACACAAGCCCACACAGAAATTTCACCCTCAGCGGCGCGGGGGCGGCCGGGTGCAGTGTTAGAACAAGCGTCGGGTTCGCAATGGAAGTCAATGAGAGATCAAGGGATCTCTTCAGCGCTGCAGGCAGGCAAGGGGGGGCTTCCTCGGGGAAACCTCCACTTGGACAAGGGAGAGGGACTCCTGGGGGTCACTTCTGCAGTGAAAGTCCGGTCCTTCAGGTCCTGGGGACTGCGGGTGCAGGGTCTTTTCCAGGCGTCGGGACTTAGGTTTCAGAGAGTCGCGGTCCGGGGAAGCCTCGGGATTCCCTCTGCAGGCGGCGCTGTGGGGGCTCAGGGGGGACAGGTTTTGGTACTCAGTCGTAGAGTAGTCCGGGGGTCCTCCCTGAGGTGTTGGTCCTCCACCAGCCGAGTCGGGGTCGCCGGGTGCAGTGTTGCAAGTCTCACGCTTCTAGCGGGGAGTTTGCAGGGTTCTTTAAAGCTGCTCCTTTGGATAAAGTTGCAGTCTTTTTGGAGCAGGTCCGCTGTACTCGGGAGTTTCTTGTCGTCGTCGAAGCAGGGCAGTCCTCAGAGGAGTCAGAGGTCGCTGGTCTCTTTGGAAGGTGTCGCTGGAGCAGAGTTCTTTGGAAGGCAGGAGACAGGCCGGTGAGTTTCTGGAGCCAAGGCAGTTGTTGTCTTCTGGTCTTCCTCTGCAGGGGTTTTCAGCTAGGCAGTCCTTCTTCTTGTAGTTGCAGGAATCTAATTTCTAGGTTCAGGGAGAGCCCTTAAATACTAAATTTTAGGGCGTGTTTAGGTCTGGGGGGTTAGTAGCCAATGGCTACTAGCCCTGAGGGTGAGTACACCCTCTTTGTGCCTCCTCCCAAGGGGAGGGTGTCACATCCCTAATCCTATTGGGGGAATCCTCCATCTGCAAGATGGAGGATTTCTAAAAGTTAGTCACCTCAGCTCAGGACACCTTAGGGGCTGTCCTGACTGGCCAGTGACTCCTCCTTGTTGTTTTCTTTGTTCCCTCCAGCCTTGCCGCCAAAAGTGGGGGCCGTGGCCGGAGGGGGCGGGCAACTCCACTAAGCTGGAGTGCCCTGCTGGGCTGTGACAAAGGGGTGAGCCTTTGAGGCTCACCGCCAGGTGTTACAGCTCCTGCCTGGGGGAGGTGTTAGCATCTCCACCCAGTGCAGGCTTTGTTACTGGCCTCAGAGTGACAAAGGCACTCTCCCCATGGGGCCAGCAACATGTCTCTAGTGTGGCAGGCTGCTGGGACCAGTCAGCCTACACAGATAGTCGGTTAAGTTTCAGGGGGGCACCTCTAAGGTGCCCTCTGTGGTGTATTTTACAATAAAATGTACACTGGCATCAGTGTGCATTTATTGTGCTGAGAAGTTTGATACCAAACTTCCCAGTTTTCAGTGTAGCCATTATGGTGCTGTGGAGTTCGTGTAAAACAGACTCCCAGACCATATACTCTTATGGCTACCCTGCACTTACAATGTCTAAGGTTTTGCTTAGACACTGTAGGGGCACAGTGCTCATGCACTGGTACCCTCACCTATGGTATAGTGCACCCTGCCTTAGGGCTGTAAGGCCTGCTAGAGGGGTGTCTTACCTATACTGCATAGGCAGTGAGAGGCTGGCATGGCACCCTGAGGAGAGTGCCATGTCGACTTACTCATTTTGTTCTCACTAGCACACACAAGCTGGTAAGCAGTGTGTCTGTGCTGGGTGAGGGGTCTCTAGGGTGGCATAATACATGCTGCAGCCCTTAGGGACCTTCCCTGGCATCAGGGCCCTTGGTACCAGAGGTACCAGTTACAAGGGACTTATCTGGGTGCCAGGGTGTGCCAATTGTGGAATCAAAAGTACAGGTTAGGGAAAGAACACTGGTGCTGGGGCCTGGTTAGCAGGCCTCAGCACACTTTCAATTCAAAACATAGCATCAGCAAAGGCAAAAAGTCAGGGGGCAACCATGCCAAGGAGGCATTTCCTTACACAACCCCCCCCCCCCCCCCCAAACGAAAGAGGATGAGACTAACCTTTCCCAAGAGAGTCTTCATTTTCTAAGTGGAAGAACCTGGAAAGGCCATCTGCATTGGCATGGGCAGTCCCAGGTCTGTGTTCCACTATAAAGTCCATTCCCTGTAGGGAGATGGACCACCTCAACAGTTTTGGATTTTCACCTTTCATTTGCATCAGCCATCTGAGAGGTCTGTGGTCAGTCTGAACTAGGAAGTGAGTACCAAAGAGGTATGGTCTCAGCTTCTTCAGGGACCAAACCACAGCAAAGGCCTCCCTCTCAATGGCACTCCAACGCTGCTCCCTGGGGAGTAACCTCCTGCTAATGAAAGCAACAGGCTGGTCAAGGCCATCATCATTTGTTTGGGACAAAACTGCCCCTATCCCATGTTCAGAGGCATCTGTTTGCACAATGAACTGCTTGGAGTAATCTGGAGCTTTTAGAACTGGTGCTGTGCACATAGCTTGTTTCAGGGTGTCAAAGGCCTGTTGGCATTCTACAGTCCAGTTTACTTTCTTGGGCATTTTCTTGGAGGTGAGTTCTGTGAGGGCTGTCACAATGGATCCATATCCCTTCACAAACCTCCTATAGTACCCAGTCAAGCCAAGGAATGCCCTGACTTGAGTCTGGGTTTTTGGAGCTGCCCAGTCCAGAATAGTCTGGATCTTAGGCTGGAGTGGGTGAACTTGGCCTCCACCTACAAGGTGTCCCTAGTAAACCACAGTTCCCTGCCCTATCTGGCATTTGGATGCCTTGATAGAGAGGCCTGCAGATTGCAGAGCCTTCAAAACCTTCTTCAGGTGGACCAGGTGATCCTGCCAGGTGGAGCTGAAGACAGCAATATCATCAAGATAAGCTGCACTAAAGGATTCCAGCCGAGCAAGGACTTGATTCACCAACCTTTGGAAGGTGGCAGGGGCATTCTTTAAACCAAAGGGCATAACAGTGAACTGATAATGCCCATCAGGTGTGGAGAATGCTGTCTTTTCTTTTGCTCCAGGGGCCATTTTGATTTGCCAGTACCCTGCTGTTAAGTCAAAGGTACTTAAGAATTTGGCAGCCCCTAATTTGTCTATTAGCTCATCAGCTCTAGGAATGGGAGGAGCATCTGTCTTTGTGACAGAGTTGAGACCTCTGTAGTCCACACAAAACCTCATCTCTCTTTCCTTCTTTGGTGTGAGGTTTGGGGACTAAGACCACTGGGCTAGCCCAGGGGCTGTCAGAGTACTCAATTACTCCCAATTCCAGCATCTTGTGGACTTCCACCTTGATGCTTTCCTTAACTTGGTCAGACTGTCTAAATATTTTGTTTTTGACAGGCATGCTGTCTCCTGTGTCCACATCATGGGTACACAGGTGTGTCTGACCAGGGGTTAGGGAAAAGAGTTCAGCAAACTGCTGCAGGACCTTCCTGCAGTCAGACTGCTGTTGCCTAGAGAGGGTGTCTGAGTAGATCACTCCATCTACTGAGCCATCTTTAGGGTCTGATGAGAGGAGATCAGGGAGAGGTTCACTCTCAGCTTCCTGGTCCTCATCTGTTACCATCAACAGATTTACATCAGCCCTGTCATGGAAGAGCTTAAGGCGGTTCACATGGATCACCCTCTTGGGGCTCCTGCTTGTGCCCAGGTCCACCAGGTAGGTGACCTGACTCTTCCTCTCTAGTACTGGGTAAGGGCCACTCCATTTGTCCTGAAGTGCCCTGAGAGCCACAGGCTCCAGGACCCAGACTTTCTGCCCTGGTTGAAATTCAACCAGTGCAGCCTTTTGGTCATACCACAACTTCTGGAGTTGTTGGCTGGCCTCAAGGTTTTTACTTGCCTTTTCCATGTACTCTGCCATCCTTGAGCGAAGGCCAAGTACATAGTCCACTATGTCCTGTTTAGGCTCATGAAGAGGTCTCTCCCAGCATTCTTTAACAAGAGCAAGTGGTCCCCTTACAGGGTGGCCAAACAGAAGTTCAAAGGGTGAGAATCCTACTCCCTTCTGAGGCACCTCTCTGTAAGCGAAAAGCAGACATGGCAGGAGGACATCCCATCTCCTTTTGAGTTTTTCTGGGAGCCCCATGATCATGCCCTTTAATGTCTTGTTGAATCTCTCAACAAGGCCATTAGTTTGTGGATGATATGGTGTAGTGAATTTATAAGTCACTCCACACTCATTCCACGTGTTTTAGGTAAGCTGACATGAAGTTGGTACCTCTGTCAGAAACCGCCTCCTTAGGGAAACCCACTCTGGTAAAGATACCAATGAGGGCCTTGGCTACTGCAGGGGCAGTAGTCGACCTAAGGGGAATAGCTTCAGGATACCGAGTAGCATGATCCACTACTACTAGGATGTACATATTTCCTGAGGCTGTGGGAGGTTCTAGTGGACCAACTATGTCCACACCCACTCTTTCAAAGGGGACCCCCACCACTGGAAGTGGAATGAGGGGGGCCTTTGGATGCCCACCTGTCTTACCACTGGCTTGACAGGTGGGGCAGGAGAGGCAAAACTCCTTAACCTTCTGGGACATATTGGGCCAGTAGAAGTGGTTGACTAACCTCTCCCACGTCTTGGTTTGTCCCAAATGCCCAGCAAGGGGAATATCATGGGCTAAGGTCAGAATAAACTCTCTGAAACCCTGAGGCACTACCACTCTCCTAGTGGCACCAGGTTTGGGATCTCTTGCCTCAGTGTACAGGAGTCCATCTTCCCAATAGACCCTATGTGTTCCATTTTTCTTGCCTTTGGACTCTTCAGCAGCTTGCTGCCTAAGGCCTTCAAGAGAGGGACAGGTTTCTTGTCCCTTACACAACTCTTCCCTTGAGGGTCCCCCTGGGCCCAAGAGCTCAACCTGATAAGGTTCCAGCTCCATAGGCTCAGTTCCCTCAGAGGGCAGAACTTCTTCCTGAGAAGAGAGGTTCTCTTTTTGGTGTTGTGTTGCAGCTGGTTTCCCAGCTGACTTTCCTTGTCTCTTGGTAGGCTGGGCCATTTTTCCAGACTCCAGCTCTACTTTTTCACCCTGTGCCTTGCACTGTGCCCTAGTCTTGACACACACCAGTTCAGGGATACCCAGCATGGCTGCATGGGTTTTCAGTTCTACCTCAGCCCATGCTGAGGACTCCAGGTCATTTCCAAGCAAACAGTCTACTGGGATATTTGAGGAGACCACCACCTGTTTCAGGCCATTGACCCCTCCCCACTCTAAAGTTACCATAGCCATGGGATGTACTTGAGTCTGATTGTCAGCGTTGGTGACTGGATAAGTTTGTCCAGTCAGGTATTGGCCAGGGGAAACCAGTTTCTCTGTCACCATAGTGACACTGGCACCTGTATCCCTCAGGCCTTCTACACTTGTCCCATTAATTAAGAGCTGCTGCCTGTATTTTTGCATGTTAGGGGGCCAGGCAGCCAGTGTGGCTAAATCCACCCCACCCTCAGAGACTAATGTAGCTTCAGTGTGACACCTGATTTGCTCTGGGCACACTGTTGATCCCACTTGGAGACTGGCCATTCCAGTTTTAGCTGGATGGGAGTTAGAAGTGGTATCTTTCTTGGGACAGGCCTTGTCTCCAGTTTGGTGTCCAGACTGACTACAGTTTCGACACCAGGCCTTTTTGGGATCAAAGTTTTTACCCTTGTACCCAGGATTGTTTTGTGAAGAGGCTCTGGGCCCACCCTCCTGTGCAGGTTTTTGGGGGCCTGTAGAAGACTCTTTACTATTTTTATTTTTGGCTGTCTCACCACCTTTCCCCTGGGGAGGTTTTGTGACCCCTTTCTTTTGGTCACCCCCTGTGGAAGTTTTGGACACCCTAGTCTTGACCCAATGGTCCGCCTTCTTTCCCAATTCTTGGGGAGAAATTGGTCCTAGGTCCACCAGATGCTGATGCAGTTTATCATTGAAACAATTACTTAATAGGTGTTCTTTCACAAATAAATTGTACAGCCCATCATAATCATTTACACCATTTCCTTGAATCCAACCATCTAGTGTTTTTACTGAGTAGTCTACAAAGTCAACCCAGGTCTGGCTCAAGGATTTTTGAGCCCCCCTGAATCTAATCCTATACTCCTCAGTGGAGAATCCAAAGCCCTCAATCAGGGTACCTTTCATGAGGTCATAAGATTCTGCATCTTTTTTAGAGAGTGTGAGGAGTCTATCCCTACACTTTCCTGTGAACATTTCCCAAAGGAGAGCACCCCAGTGAGATTTGTTTACTTTTCTGGTTTCACAAGCCCTCTCAAAAGCTGTGAACCATTTGGTGATATCATCCCCATCTTCATATTTAGTTACAATCCCTTTGGGGATTTTCAACATGTCAGGAGAATCTCTGACCCTAGTTATGTTGCTGCCACCATTGATGGGTCCTAGGCCCATCTCTTGTCTTTCCCTTTCTATGGCTAGGAGCTGTCTCTCTAAAGCCAATCTTTTGGCCATCCTGGCTAACTGGATGTCCTCTTCACTGGAGTTATCCTCAGTGATTTCAGAGGTGTTGGTCTCTCCTGTGAGGGAACCAGTATCTCTGACTATTATTTTTGGAGTCAGGGCTTGAGAAGCCCTGTTCTCCCTAGATAGGACTGGTGGGGGGGAATCACCCTCCAAGTCACTATCATCTTCATCTGTGTTGCCATCCACAGAGGGGTTGGCTCTGTCATACTCTGCCAACAGCTCCTGGAGCTGTAGTTTGGTAGGTTTGGAGCCCATTGCTATTTTCTTTAGTTTACAGAGTGACCTTAGCTCTCTCATCTGTAGATGGAGGTAAGGTGTGGTGTCGAGTTCCACCACATTCACATCTGTATTAGACATTATGCTTCTAAAAGTTGGAATACTTTTTAAGAAACTAAAACTAGTTCTAGAATCTAATTCAAACTTTTACAAACTTTTAAACTCTAAAAGAAATGCTAACAGGGACTAACACAAGGCCCTAGCAGGACTTTTAAGAATTTAGAAAACTTTTCAAATTGCAAAAATCAATTTCTAATGACAATTTTGGAATTTGTCGTGTGATCAGGTATTGGCTGAGTAGTCCAGCAAATGCAAAGTCTTGTACCCCACCGCTGATCCACCAATGTAGGAAGTTGGCTCTGTATGTGCTATTTCAAAGTAAGGAATAGCATGCACAGAGTCCAAGGGTTCCCCTTAGAAGTAAAATAGTGGTAAAAAGAGATAATACTAATGCTCTATTTTTGTGGTAGTGTGGTCGAGCAGTAGGCTTATCCAAGGAGTAGTATTAAGCATTTGTTGTACATACACATAGACAATAAATGAGGTACACACACTCCGAGACAAATCCAGCCAATAGGTTTTGTTATAGAAAAATATCTTTTCTTAGTTTATTTTAAGAACCACAGGTTCAAATTTAACATGTAATATCTTGTTTGAAAGGTAGTGCAGGTAAGTACATTAGGAACTTTGAATCATTTCAATTGCATGTATACTTTTCAAGTTATTCACAAATAGCTTTTTTAAAAGTGGACACTTAGTGCAATTTTCACAGTTCCTGGGGGAGGTAAGTTTTTGTTAGTTTTACCAGGTAAGTAAGACACTTACAGGGTTCAGTTCTTGGTCCAAGGTAGCCCACCGTTGGGGGTTCAGAGCAACCCCAAAGTTACCACACCAGCAGCTCAGGGCCGGTCAGGTGCAGAGTTCAAAGTGGTGCCCAAAACGCATAGGCTTCAATGGAGAGAAGGGGGTGCCCCAGTTCCAGTCTACCAGCAGGTAAGTACCCGCGTCTTCGGAGGGCAGACCAGGGGGGTTTTGTAGGGCACCGGGGGGGGGGGGACACAAGCCCACACAGAAATTTCACCCTCAGCGGCGCGGGGGCGGCCGGGTGCAGTGTTAGAACAAGCGTCGGGTTCGCAATGGAAGTCAATGAGAGATCAAGGGGTCTCTTCAGCGCTGCAGGCAGGCAAGGGGGGGCTTCCTCGGGGAAACCTCCACTTGGACAAGGGAGAGGGACTCCTGGGGGTCACTTCTGCAGTGAAAGTCCGGTCCTTCAGGTCCTGGGGACTGCGGGTGCAGGGTCTTTTCCAGGCGTCGGGACTTAGGTTTCAGAGAGTCGCGGTCCGGGGAAGCCTCGGGATTCCCTCTGCAGGCGGCGCTGTGGGGGCTCAGGGGGGACAGGTTTTGGTACTCAGTCGTAGAGTAGTCCGGGGGTCCTCCCTGAGGTGTTGGTCCTCCACCAGCCGAGTCGGGGTCGCCGGATGCAGTGTTGCAAGTCTCACGCTTCTTGCGGGGAGTTTGCAGGGTTCTTTAAAGCTGCTCCTTTGGATAAAGTTGCAGTCTTTTTGGAGCAGGTCCGCTGTCCTCGGGAGTTTCTTGTCGTCGTCGAAGCAGGGCAGTCCTCAGAGGAGTCAGAGGTCGCTGGTCCCTTTTGGAAGGCGTCGCTGGAGCAGAGTTCTTTGGAAGGCAGGAGACAGGCCGGTGAGTTTCTGGAGCCAAGGCAGTTGTTGTCTTCTGGTCTTCCTCTGCAGGGGTTTTCAGCTAGGCAGTCCTTCTTCTTGTAGTTGCAGGAATCTAATTTCTAGGTTCAGGGAGAGCCCTTAAATACTAAATTTTAGGGCGTGTTTAGGTCTGGGGGGTTAGTAGCCAATGGCTACTAGCCCTGAGGGTGAGTACACCCTCTTTGTGCCTCCTCCCAAGGGGAGGGGGGTCACATCCCTAATCCTATTGGGGGAATCTTCCATCTGCAAGATGGAGGATTTCTAAAAGTTAGTCACCTCAGCTCAGGACACCTTAGGGGCTGTCCTGACTGGCCAGTGACTCCTCCTTGTTGTTCTCATTATTTTCTCCGGCATTGCCGCCAAAAGTGGGGGCCGGGGCCGGAGGGGGCGGGCAACTCCACTAGCTGGAGTGTCCTGCGGTGCTGTGACAAAGGGGTGAGCCTTTGAGGCTCACCGCCAGGTGTTACAGCTCCTGCCTGGGGGAGGTGTTAGCATCTCCACCCAGTGCAGGCTTTGTTACTGGCCTCAGAGTGACAAAGGCACTCTCCCCATGGGGCCAGCAACATGTCTCTAGTGTGGCAGGCTGCTGGGACCAGTCAGCCTACACAGATAGTCGGTTAAGTTTCAGGGGGGCACCTCTAAGGTGCCCTCTGTGGTGTATTTTACAATAAAATGTACACTGGCATCAGTGTGCATTTATTGTGCTGAGAAGTTTGATACCAAACTTCCCAGTTTTCAGTGTAGCCATTATGGTGCTGTGGAGTTCGTGTAAAACAGACTCCCAGACCATATACTCTTATGGCTACCCTGCACTTACAATGTCTAAGGTTTTGCTTAGACACTGTAGGGGCACAGTGCTCATGCACTGGTACCCTCACCTATGGTATAGTGCACCCTGCCTTAGGGCTGTAAGACCTGCTAGAGGGGTGTCTTACCTATACTGCATAGGCAGTGAGAGGCTGGCATGGCACCCTGAGGGGAGTGCCATGTCGACTTACTCATTTTGTTCTCACTAGCACACACAAGCTGGTAAGCAGTGTGTCTGTGCTGGGTGAGGGGTCTCTAGGGTGGCATAATACATGCTGCAGCCCTTAGGGACCTACCCTGGCATCAGGGCCCTTGGTACCAGAGGTACCAGTTACAAGGGACTTATCTGGGTGCCAGGGTGTGCCAATTGTTTAATCAAAAGTACAGGTTAGGGAAAGAACACTGGTGCTGGGGCCTGGTTAGCAGGCCTCAGCACACTTTCAATTCAAAACATAGCATCAGCAAAGGCAAAAAGTCAGGGGGCAACCATGCCAAGGAGGCATTGCCTTACAGTCCACCTACACAAGTGAGGTATCATTTTTACCGGGAGACTAAGGGGAACGTTGGGTGGTAGAAAACTTGTCCCGGTGCGGTGATCCCACACAGAAATGTGGAAAAATGTGCATTTTTTGCATTTTTTGTTTTTTTTATTTTATTTTTTTAAGCTAAATTTGAGGTTTGCTGAGGATTCCGGGTAAGAAAACCTTAGGGAATGTCTGGGTTTGGTAGGTTTCCCTAGATGGCTGCTGAGCCCAGGACCAAAAAAGCAGGTGCCCCCCTGCAAAAACAGGTTGTTTTCTATTTGATAATTTTGATGTGACCAGATAGTGTTTTGGGGCATTTCCCGTCGCGGGCGCTAGGCCTACCCACACAAGTGAGGTACCATTTTTTTCGGGAGACTTGGGGGAACCTAGAACAGCAAAACAAGTGTTATTGCCCCTTGTCTTTCTCTACATTTTTGCCTTCCAAATATAAGACAGTGTGTAAAAAAGATGTCTATTTGAGAAATGCCCTTTAATTCACATGCTAGTATGGGCACCCCAGAATTCAGAGATATGCAAATAACCACTGCTCCTCAATACCTTATCTTGTGCCCATTTTGGAAAAATAAAGGTTTTCTTGATACCTATTTTTCACTCTTTATATTTCAACAAATGAATTGCTGTATACCCGGTATAGAATGAAAGCCCACTGCAAGGTGCAGCTCATTTATTTGTTCTGGGTACCTTGGGTTCGTGATGAACCTACCAGCCCTATATGTCCCGCAACCAGAAGAGTCCAGCAGACGTAATGGTATATTGCTTTCAAAAATCTTACATTGCAGGAAAAAGTTACGGTAAAACGTAGAGAAAAATTGCCGTTTTTTTTTTACCTCAATTTCAATATTTGTTTTTATTTCAGTTGTTGTTTTCTGTAGGAAACCCTTGTAGGATCTACACAAATTACCCTTTGCTGAATTCAGAATTTTGTCTACTTTTCAGAAATGTTTAGGTTTCTGGGATCCAGCATTGGTTTCACACCCATTTCTGTCACTGACTGGAAGGAGGCTGAAAGCACAAAAAATCGTAAAAATGGGGTATGTCCCAGTAAAATGTCAATTGTATTGAAAAATTGGGTTTTCTGCTTTAAGTTTGCATGTTCCTGAAAGCTGGGAAGCTGGTGATTCTAGCACTGCAAACCCTTTGCCAATTTCAGGGGGAAAAAACACAAGCCTTCTTCTGCAGACCCTTTTTCCAATAAAAAATAAAAAATAAAAAAATAAAAATAAATCTTTACTGTATTTTGGTTAATTTCTAGGTCTCCTTCAAGGGAACCCGCAAAGTCTGGGTACCTCTAGGATGTTGGGGGAAAAAAGGACGCAAATTTGGCATGGGTAGCTTATTTGGACAAAGTTATGAGGGCCTAAGCGTGCCCTGCCCCAAAAAGCCAAAAAAAGGCCTGCCATCTGAGGGGGAAAAGGCCTGGCAGCGAAGGGGTTAAAGAGTGTGTGTAGTTTATTATTATGACATAGTAGTGATACATATTTTCTAAAGAACTATATATAACTAGAATATACACAGTCAGAAAAAATATTTATCGGCATATGCAGTCCATAGTTGTTTGAATATGGTGGTTATGAAGGAAAGAGCCAACTCTTGAGTAGTTTTCTGAAGACAAGATAGTTATCTGTGGCTCTAATAGTTAGGGGGTAATGAATTCCATAGTTTGGCTGCTTGAACGAAGAAGGATGTACCACCTATAGTCTTTTTCTTGTATGGTGGTGGTCTAAGGTGGGGTGCCAATCTTGAGCGGAGGTTTCTTTGTTGAATGTATTTGGTTATTTTGTTTCTGATAAAAAGCGGTCCTGTTCCATGTATAGCTTTGTGGGTGATACAAAGCAGCTTGAAAGTGCATTTTCTGGCAGTGGGTAACCAGTGTAGTGCCCTCAAGGCATGGGAGATGTGGGCTTGTGGCTTAACATGTAATAGTAGCCGGGCTGCAGAGTTCTGAATACGTTGTAGTTTTTTCATAATAGATAGAGATGATACATGGTAGAGGCCATTGGCATAATCCAGTTTGGATAGTATAAGCAAGATAGTAGCTTGCACCTTGTGTGGAAATCCGAGGTGGGGGAAGATGCGTTGTAGAGCCTTCAAGGTGATGAAGCTTGTTTGTGCTAATTTGTCCACTTGGGCATTCATAGTTAACTTGAAATCCATGGTGATTCCAAGGTTTTTAACTACCTTTGGTAATTGAGGAGATAGTCAAGCCAGGTGCACAGTGGGTCATAACTTTTCCAGTCACCAGATATGAGTATTTCTGTTTTGGAGGCATTTAGTTTGAGATGGCTCCAGGTCATCCACTGATCAACGGCTCTGAGGCAACTGAAGATTTCTGAGTTTTCAGTGTTTTTGGGGCATTCTAATTTAAGTAGTATATTTGTGTCATCTGCACAGTTGTAGCTTGTGAGATGAAAATCATTGATCAGTTCTGGTAATGATATCATGTAGATGTTGAAAAGCAAAGGTGAGATGATTTGTCCTTGGGGGACCCCTGCTTTTGTGAGGTAGGGTTTGGACGTGAAGGGGGGAGAATAGATAATATTATATCTTTTTTGAAGATAGGATGTAATCCAGTCAAGAGGAGTCCCTTCTATGCCGACTTCGTGGAGTCTTTGAATTAGGGTGTCATGGTCAACCGTATCAAAGGCAGCCGAGAGGTCCAAGAGAAGTAGTGCAGCAACTCCTTTGCGCTCGACTGTGTTTTTAAGATCATCTCAGATTGCCATGAGTGCCGATTCAGTGCCTCTTCCTGGGCGGAATCCAGTTTGGAAGTCAAAGAGCAGCATTCGCCCAGATGTCACAATTCATTAAAGACAATTCTATACTTTCAATCAGTTTGCCCAGGAAAGGTCCATTTGTGATTGGTCTGTAGTTGTTTGGGTCCTGTGGGTCTAGGTTTTTTTTCTTTAATAACGGTCATATGTATGCCTTTTTCAGGTCTGCAGGAAAAGTTCCTGTAGTTTAAGAGTTATTGATTCTTCTTCTTACTGGTTTGGCACCAGAAGTAGATAAAGGAATGTTCTTGAAGATTTGTGGTGGACATGGGTCAGAAGGGCAACCGAAAGGTCTGCTTGTTTTGACCAAATACACAAATTCACCTTGGGATATTTGTTTGATGGACTGTAGAGGCTGGGTTGGTTTATTCTTAGAGGGTATTTTAGGAAAGGGGTTGGTGGTGATGGTTTTCTTCTGGTTTAAATAGAAGTCTAATGTGTATGCCTTGGTTGTGTAATGACTTGCCTGTTTGTGAAATCTTGAATGGTGGGATGACTTCCTTCCATGCATGTAGATGTTTGAAATTCATTAAGAATTTTATAAAATCATTGGTTGTAGATTTAGCATTTGAATTCTGTGTGAGTAGTACCTTTTTTTTAATTTATTTTTTTAGTTTTTTTTTATGATTTGTATATTCTTTTAAGTTTGTGTAGCTGCAGTTTGTCTTGCCTGTTTGTTTTCAGCCAGGTCTGCTGCAACTTTCTGATTTGTTGCTTTATCTTTTTAAGTTCTGTGTTTCTCCAATATGTTTTTCTTTTGTTGTGCTTTGTTTGCTTCCTGTAGCCACTCATAAAGTTTTGGAACAGAATTAATTGTATCTAGATCTGTGTTGGCTGTTAGTTGTGTTTCTAAATCATCAAAATTGAGTTTGCTCCAAGGTCGATAGGTGCATGTATGTAAGTAGTTGTGGGGTGTGTTGATTTGTGGAGTTTTATGTCAGAAAGTTATCAAATGGTGTTCTGACCAGGTGATTGGCGTGATGCTATGAACGGTAACTAGTTCAGGCTTAGCAAAAATGACATCTAGGATGTGTCCAGTGATGTGTGTGGGATTGTGTACAATCTGATGTAGGTTCATTGCGACTAGGCCAGTGGTGTTAGCTTTTGGATGGGGCATATTGGGTTTGTCAAACTAAATGTTTAGGTCCCCAAGAATGCATAGGTTGGAGTATAATGTAATAAGGTTTGAAACTGTATCTAGAAAAGCATCTGGGAATGTTGAGTTGTTAGGTGGAGGTCTGTTTAAAGGAGGAGAAAGGTACATGAGGAAGTTAGAATAGGGTGGCATCTGGTGAGGAGGGCTTCACAACCTTGGATGGAAATGTTGTCTGTTTTACTGATTTATTGCCTGTTGGAATATAATAGCTAGTCCACTTCCTCTCTTGCCTATACGGTTTTGTGTGATGGTTTGATAGCCTGGAGGAAGAGCTTTGTGCAACACTGAGGCCATGTCATCTCCCAACCATGATTCTGTTATGAATAGTAAGTCAGGTTGTGTGTCTGAGCAGGTCGTAGATGTGGTGCTTGTTCTTTGAGAGTGATCGGGCATTTATGAGCTGGCAGTTTAGAAAAGGTGTGTTAGTGGCAGTGTTTTGTTTAGGAGAAGAGTAAGCAGTATAATTTGAGCCTGAATCAGGTGTGTTAGTTGTGATAACTGTCTGAGGCTCACAATAGTCCTGTTTTTCAATATAGTGCCTCCTAAACCTGCTGGAAGAGGAACATTTTGTTATGTCTGTGGGTGGGTGGGTGGTGGTCTTGCAGGCTGAGAGACGAGTGTTTTTTGTAGGGTAGCCTTATTATGTAATAGACTATGGGATGTGAAGTTAAGAGTGGCATGTTTTGTTTGCGTCTGTTTAGTGTGGATGTAGTATGGGTTAGGGGTGGTGGAGGAGCATGTGGATCATGATGTAAGGCTCTAAATTGTGCAATGGAGGAGAGGCGAGTGAAAAGTTGTTGGGGTGCTTGTGGTAGGTGTTCGTGAAAAGTGAGAATGTAGGGGTAAAAATAGGAAGGGACTTGTATTCTGTGTAGTCATGAGGGTGGGAGTGAATGTGACGATAAGAATAATGAAAGTTTGTGTTGATTTGATGTGCTGATGTGTGTGGTCTGTATTGTTTTTGTGGAATAGTGAGAGGGGATATTGATGTAGTTGTTTTCGGTGAGGGATTTGTATGTGAGTTAGTGCTGGTGAGTAGAATTGGAGTATTACAGGGGGTGTTTTTATTTTTGCCAGGATCAGATAACACCGAAACAAAAATAAAGAAATGTTACATTGTACACACCTTTTTATTTTTATTGAAAGTGACAATCATTCAATAGAAAAATTAGACCAAAAACAATAGACAAAATCAACAAATTCAGCCAGGCTCATCCAAAAAATAATCCCCCCAGATAAGGGAAAACTTTTTACCACTACCAACTCTGCTAGCATATCTAATTTCCTGATCCCTGACTTGTCATCCTACAACGCCATTCTTGAGTAGTGGGAGGCAGCTCAGAGCGCCAATTTTTTTTAACAGGAGAGATCTAGAAACCACAGTGGTGATAAATACGAGCTTCTCCCACCTAGAAGGGAGCCTTGCCTCAGGGTCCTAACCCAAGCTTATCAACTGAATGCTGGAGAATATGGAAACCGGCACCATAGTTGTTAACATCTCAATTCCATCCCGATATCCCTGTATAAATCGGAATGTCTCAATCACATGAGTCCAGCCTGCCACTCCTACTTCCTTACAATGAAAACACATATCGGGATAACCGGTCCCCATGCGAGACAGGGCCTGGGGGGTTCGATACAGTAACCATTTGCTGAAAAATATCATTCGGTGCCAGTTAGCCAGTCTAAGAACTGAGAAATTCAGACGATTAATGGTCTCCCAGCATTAGCTTGAAAGCTCTAAGCCCTCCTGACGAGCCCATTTCCTTTGAGCTTTTATCCCAAGATCTTCTTTGTCCCTGTCTATCAGAAGCCTTCTCCATGACCCCGCAGTCCTTATCCCCGAAGGATCCACCAATTCTGAGACCAACGACTGAGCGTTAATAATAGAATTGACATTGAAATCCCTAAAAATAGGTAATATAATATTATAGGATCCAACCAACAGTCATTTTTGACAGCAGACAAAATATTTAATGGAGTTTCCCAGTTGTCATTAACCCGAAAATCCCCAATTTTACTGAATCCAGCGTGCACCCATCTCCTTACTAGGTCTTCATTAAGCTGAGAACCAGAGTGCAGCAAGATCTGTGTGAGAGAAGTGTCAAAATGTAAAGAAGGGATCGAATGTTTTCTAAAGAAATCTGATCTTCTCTTTAAAAAACCATTTGAAAATCTTATAGCAAACTTTTTTAGGCAATTTCGCCAAGAGTGCTGGGTTCCGAATGTTATACTCCCTACATATTAAATCCCGAAAATCAGTAAAAAACCTACACCGTGCCGAATGATCCATTTTAAAGCTAGCACAATAATGTGCAAAATAATAGTCTTTGGAATTCAGTAGAGCTAATCTACCCCCCCCCCCCCTTTCTTTATCCGCATATAGTATACTTAATGCGGCTCGAGCCTTCCGGTTTTGCCATATAAAAGGGCGAAACATAGACTCCAGTTTTCTGAAAAGTTATGCGTTAGGACACAGGGGATGGCCGCAAACAAAAAATTGAAGTAGTAAGATCAACATTTTAATTAACGCAATCCGCCCTAGTATAGAAAGGGGAAGGGACCCCCATCGGGTCAGCAGAGCCTGAGTTTTCTGAAGTAATGGAGCAAAATTTAGATCGTACAGGTCTCCTATATTGGCCGAGAAATAAATCCCTAAATATCTCTTTGGATGGGCATTCACACAGCATCTTAATTCAGGAAGCAGATTGATAGGGGAGGTGCCACAAAGAAAAATATTGGTCTTGCTCATATTGATCTTCTAGCCACTGATTTGCTCAAATTCATTAAATATATTAAAAACCGCTTCCTGAGAAGTACATTCTTTGTCTAGAAACATGATGTCATCCGCATAGAGTTTGATCTTTCCGATAGACAACACACTCAGATTCAACCTCCTTTAAAGTCAAATTTTAATGGCTAGAGGCTCAATAAAAAGAGCAAATGGTATTTGGGATAAAGGGCAGCCCTACCTAGTCCCTCGTTGTATTTGAAGTTGACCGACGCACTTTGAGTTTATAATAATATTGGCTTCCGAATTTAAGTACAACCTTTGCATTAGTGCAGTAACCTGAGAGGGCACCTTGTAGCTGGACAATACTGCAAAAAGTGTGTCCCATACAACCAAGTCAAAAGCTTTTTCCGCGTCTAGCAAAAGAATAATGGCAGGAACTTTATCAGAAGCAAAATAAAGAGCCTCAGCTAAAAAATGTGTATTAGTAGCAAGTTGCCGGCCAGCTATAAACCCATTTTGATCGGGATGCACCAGTTTAACTACCCCATTAAGCCAGTTGGCCAAAAGTTTTGTGATAATTTTGTAATCTTTGTTTAACAATGAAATTGGACGATATGCATTGGGGTCCTCCCTGTCCTTATTTTTCTTAGGGAAGCTAACCACGTTTCCTGAATGCCAGGTCTTGGGGATCGGCTCGCCCATCAGTAGGCCATTAATTAAGGCCAAAAAATCCTCGGCAACCGTGTTTATAAAAGCCTTATAAAACTCGGCCGGGAAGACATCCGGTCCACAGGCTTTCACTGAGGGAAGGTTCTTAACAATGTCTAGGAGTTCTGGCTTCGTGGATGGCTGTAACAACACTTCAGTCTTCGTCTGAGAGACTGGGAATATCCAGGTCCCTCAGGAATTTCTTAATAACCCTGTGATCGATGATTGGAGCATAGCTATAGATTTGCTGATACTGTTCCAGCATAATTTTATCAACGGCTCGGGGGTCAGTATGTCTAGCCCCAGTGACAGGACATCTTAGAGCGTGTATAATATTACCGGCAATACGATCTCTAGCTTGCCATGCCAAAAACTTTCCTGTAAAGTTACTCTCCTCATAGACCTTCTGTTTATAAGACCGAAATCCTATATCCACCTTCTTAAAAAAAAGTTCTCAGCCAATGCCTTCTTAGCAGCTTCAAAAGACTGCCTATTATTTTCTGAGGGAGCATGTAGATAAACAGTTAAACACTTTGGAACTGCCTCTTCCAGTGCAGAAATTTGTTGTCTCAAACGATTTTTCAGCTGCCTCTTTGGCAATTACCCAGCACCTAAAAAAGGCCTTAAATGAATCCCAGACTATGGCTGGAGTTGAGGATCCCTGATTGCGTTTGAAAAAGTCTCTTATTTCAGCCTGAGAAATCTGTAGCCACCCCTCATCTGAAAGAAGCCGGACCTTCTGGTCTGAATTGTAGGGGCTTTGGAATAGAGAGATACTTCCAGCACCAGGGAGGCATGGTCTGATAGGCCAGAGTGCTGAACCGACTGAGTTCTGTAACACAATGTTTCTGATATCAGAAAAAATCAATGCGAGAGGAGCTTTTAAACAGAGTGGAAATACAAGTATATTCCCTCGCATCAGGAGCGTTTGCTCTCCACAATCACAAATCATCAAGACCTTAAACTAGTCTTTAAAGATTTTGGCGACTTTGGGTTTGTGTTGTTTCTTACCCCTGACCGTGGTATCTAAAACTGGATCCTGAAGGAAATTAAAATCTCCTCCAATATTGATTTTGCCTTTTAATTGCAAGAGGGAGTGAAACTAGCCTAAATAGGGGGCTGGGTCATCTAATAGAGGGGCATAAAAACTAACAAAGACAAATCTTTCATTGGCAATTAAACACTGGACACAACACCATCGCCCGTCAGGGTCAGAGAAAAAATCAAGTGGCTGTTCATTAAGGACTCTGGCTAGGAAAACTGCCACACCTCTGAGCTGCTGAAGCTGCAGCGACTACTTTAAAATCAGCCATTTTTTTTTTAAACATATGGAAATCCGAAACTTTATTAACTGGAATAAGAGTCTCCTGTAAAAGTATAACACAGGGATTTAAAGCGATTAACCTTTCCTCATTTACGGAACTTTTCCTACGGTTGTTTAATCCATTAACGTTCCAGGAGAGTATTCTTAATGGAAGAGAAAATGTTGCCATTGATTTACACCTTAACCTGGTCTGAATAATATCACCAACACTGTGGTGTTAAATACACTATAATGAACATAACGGTGCTGTAAAGTGACAAACAGATCCTGGTGTCCATACCCCCCTCCCTCCCCCCCCCCCCCCCCCCCCCAAAACCCTCACCCTCAGTGGTCCACACCTGGAGCACTCCCGCCCGAGCATCCCGAGGCCATGCCCCCCCCCCCCCCCCCCCCCCCCCCCCAACCTTCCCTAAACTGGTGCCTTGACATAGCACCTTAAACCACAGACTAGAGAGAGTCTAAAATGCAATAACCTAGATATGCGTTGTGGACGCTATCGAGAGAATCCCGCATTTTTTTTATTAATTTTTTTGCAACATCTGCCCTCATAGTGCTATTTGTCGCCCTGTCATTCTCAAGTTTTTTTCTGCCCCAGCCCTGCCCCCCCCTTATTCGACCTGACTGCTCAGAGCTTTGAATTACATGTAGCAAGGATTTAACTGCATCCACTGTGTGAATAAAATTCAAATGACCCGTAAAAAATACTTTAAGTTTGGATTGCTGCACAAGTCCGGCCTGAGCCCCCCACCTTTTGAGATGCCAGAATCATCCCTTTCAATTCTCTTCTCCGATGCGCAGCAGTCACCGACATATCTGAGAAAATCTTAAATGCATAGTCACCGGGAATCTGGTAGATTTTTGTCTTAATTGCTTGCTGAAGAATCCGTTCCTTGATGTGAAAATCACCAAAATTCACTAGAATAGGGCTAGGGTATTTAGCGTACGGAGGCTGAACTGCAGGGGCCCGATGGGCTCGCATGATGGTGAGACCCGAATGCTTGTCCGTTGGTTCTAATAGAACATGACGTTGAATAAGACCAGTGACCAGATCAGTGACTGTCTGCCCATTTTCACAGCCTTCAGGGACTCCTGTGAATCTCAAATTAGATCTAGGTGAACAATTTTCGACATCGTCAAGCGGAATCTGTAGATCTAACAGGTCCTCCTGACACTTTGCCAGGGACGGTTTGACAGACACCCGAACGTCTTCAAAGTCAGACTCGCTGCTCGATATCCGTAATTCGCGAGTTAAGTTGCTGGATATTACTACAGATTAAGTTCGATTGTGATTCTGTTGTCTTATTTGCGTCATCTTGGGAAACTTTCAAATTTTTTAATCCCCTGCAGGAAGGAGTAGGCTCTCTGGAGGGGGGGGGGGGGGAGAGGGGAGAGAGTCAGCACTTGCCGTATCTTTCAGCTCCTGAGACAGAGTCCCATTTAGACCATTTAACTCGGAGCCAACAGGAGTAGCAACATGAGGTGAGGATCCAGCCACTGTGTCTCGCCTGACCCTGCTGAATGACTCGTGCAGTGGGAGAGAAACTGAGCTATCTGCCAGAGGGGCAGAGATGCAACCATTACAGGGGGTGTTGATGTGTTTTGGAGATGAATGTATGAGGTGTGTAAGAGGGGATGGATGTGTGTCAGGGGAGTTTGTGTTAGTTGTGATGACTGGAAGAGGTAAAATGTGTGGAATGGAGTGTGGGGATTGTATGGTTGTGTGTAATTCGTGAAGAGCGGGGAAGGGTTTTGCAGATGGTGTGGTGGGAGGCTGGGTTTGGGCATTATGATGAAAGGTGGTCTATGTGGAACAAACGAAGGATAGTGGTGTTGGTTTGTATGAACAGGTAGTGTGTAGCTGGAAGGCTGAAAGTAATGTATAGTGTGTTTTTTGTTGTGTGGGTGATCGCAGGTTGTGTTAGTGGGAGTGGACAGAGTAATGTTTGCTGTGAGAATGCAGGGGTTTGACTGTTGTAGTTGTGGAGGATATGTGTTGTATAAGGGGTATTGTGTTGGATGATGGGACATTGCAATCTGTCTCCTGTCAGTTTGTGATGCATGAGTTGGATGTCTTTGCAGATAATGTGTTTGCATGTTTAGGGAGTAAAATCCTTTCTGGTCAATAGAGAATTAGGCAGCATTTCTGGCCCTAGGCCCTACCGGGCCCAAACAGGCAATTGCCCTTGTCCTCTCCACCCGGGCTGAGGCACCCTGAGTCCTAGGCTTAAATAGCCCTACTGGCCAATAGAAACCTAGTCCTAACCAATCAGATTTGTAACCCTGATTCTAAAAACCAATGGGAGACCCAGCCCTAATCACCATTCATACCCATAATCCTGACAACCAGTCACAACCCCAGCCCTAGAACCAGCAAACCGTTCAGAATTTCAGCCCTATCCACCAATCACAGCCCCAGCCCTAGAACCAACAACCAGTCAATCTCAGCCCTATCCACCAGTCACAACCCCAGCCCCAACCCTAGAACCAGCAACCATTCAGAATCCCAGCTCTATCCACCAATCACAATCCCAGCCCTAGAACCAGAAACCAATAGAAAGACCAGCCCCCAACAACTTATCACAAGAACATATGAAACAACCAATAGGAACTTAAATAAGTGGAAAGTTAACTGAAGTCCAGTCCCTGTGGGCAGGGAGGAGGCAGCTGCTGCTCTATTCAGAATATCCTTGGATACAGACAGGCTGAATCCACACTTCCAAGCTAACAGAGTCTACTTTCCAGGTAAGGGAGAGATTGTTTAAAACACACACTGAAATACTGCTTGTCACACATTCTGAAATGTGGCTTTTTTAAGGCAAAAAACAGGGGAAGCAGACAGTTTCTAAACACAATTTAAATCACAGAAACAGATTAAGCAGTCTCCTAAACACACTCTGCAAGATGTATGTAGTCCTTCTAATTAGAAAAGAAGTTGGGTGGGGGGGGTGTTATGCAGTCTTGTGCCATAAACTATAAAAGGAAATTCACACAGTCATGGCTAAAAAGAAAAAGAAAAAAAAACACACTTTAAAAGGTCAAGCTGCCTGAAACAGTCTACAGTAAAACAGGCAGTGGTAGCTGTAAAAAAACACTTAAACAAATAATACTATTTCCCAGAAAAGTCTGGGGCTCCTTACCTTGGTCTTTTAGCAATATTTGAACACTGGGCTGTATTAGGACACAGAGTAAATGCTGGTCTCACAAACTTAAGTTGCACGATCATGAAAAAATCATTGATTTCTAGTAGTGAACTATGCCTCTATTGTACAGTTGAGAATGAGATCAAGATTAATCCCTGTAGAGGGCCCCTTTTATCCTGAAACTAGAGATGCCCAGGTTCACATTGAGTTATTTGGGCTACCCCCTTAACTATTTTGTTCAGTCTTACCTGATGGACATGCCCTTTGATGGAACTCGACTGTTCGGGGTCAAAGCAGATTCCGCGCTTGAGTGTTTTGTGTAGAGCAAGGGCACCCCTCATTCTCAGCCTTTCCATCCAACCTCGTCAACGGCAACAGTTGCAGTGTTCGTTTCGCAGTTTTGGTTGAGACATCCCTTACAGTTAGCCTGTTAAGCCTCTCCAGGAACCCAGCAGTTTTGAGGTAGAGGCTGAGGTGCTCACTGGCCACCACAGTGGAGGTCAGCATGCTGCCCAGTCTACAGCCCTACCGGCCAAATCTCTTTAGAGTGCCCTTGCAGGGGCTCGGCTACCCGGTGGGAGGCAGAATCCACTGATTCTTCCCAGGTTGGCAGACTGAAAAAAGCACTGAGCTTTTACATTGACCCAACGAAAGAACACTGGGTGGACGCTCAGCTCTTTGTGGAGTTATCTGCAGCGAAAAAGAGCAAAACAGTGCAGAAATGAGCTTTCTGGATTATGATTTGCATTAAAATTGTCATTGGCAAAAATGTAGCCTGCAGGAGAACTGTGTTCATTCTACTAGGGTGAAAGCTGCTACTCTGCGCAAGCTTGCAGAGTCCCTGTCCTAAACATTTGCCAGGCATGTATGGGGTGTTCCAACATACGTTCCCGAGGCACTGTTGCCTGGACAGTCTGGTTTGCCAGGAGGGGCACACTGCCTGCTCAGTCCTACAGGACTTTCTAGTTTGTGTCCATTCACTGACCCACCTCTGTATAGGTATTTCTTTGTATCTATTCAGAAGGTGAGGAATTGCAGCTTGAAATCTCCACCAGAGCAAAAAGTTAATTACCTTTTGTTAATGCTCTTTCTGGCAGGGACTGTCTAGCTGCAAATTAGTCATCAACCCGCCCTTCCTCCCCTTTCTGTGAATGGAGTTTATCAGTTAATAAGATCCCAATTCTAAGAATCTGCTCACTGTCTTCCAGTTTGCTCTTGATGCTCTTCGTCTGGGGCCAAGTGTGTCTCCAACGACTCAGTCAACATGCAGGAGTGTCGCCTTTAGAGGCCCAGCACCCAGCCTAAAGGAGCCGCCGTCGGCTGCACAGAGGTACTGCTGAAAAACTTCTGGATCCAGTCTGGTGCTTGGGGAAGATTCAAAAGTTGAGAAGTCTGTGGCTAGATAGTCCCTATCAGAAAAAAAAAGTGTTACCTAAGGTAAGTAAGGTTTTTGTATTTCCTTGTAAGGTAACATTGGGAATGAGGTGGATGCAAAGCAATTGCATACCGTACAAAAGCTGTGCATCGGTGCCCTGTTCTTTTCCTTATTGTGTTTTTTTTTTTTATTATTTTTTTTTTTATATATCATGAGTTAGTTTTGAGGCAATGCTCTGTGGGAAGTATTTATCCTATTTTGGTGGGAAAGATGACAAAGCTAACTAATTGCTGTCTTTCCCAAACAAAGTCGTGCCCCAGTTCTGATTTGGTGCATCTTAATTTGCAAGCTTTCAAGGTGGGAGTCCAAGGTCAGACCAATTTAAACGGGGTAAGATGTGGATGTGAATCACCTTAAGACGAAGTCCAGCATTAGGCCATTGTTGCTAGGCAGTAGTCAACAACACAGAACTGTTATTGGTTTCACCATGACGGAGGAAACCTGAATCACACATAGAATGGTGATTGAAATCCTCCCTCACCCAGCTGGTGTGATCGGTTTTCGATGCATTAGCCCACAGACATTCAAGCTGTCCTGTCCACCAGGGACATCAGGGCACCCTGGACAGAGATTGCCACCTTCGGCATCCATCAGCAGTATCCAAAATGGAGACTGCCTTTTACTCTTAACTTGTGAAACACACTTGTTTTTCGTATCAGACATGTGACAACATAAGGAGAGGCAAGGGATCCCTTGGGTAGGGGACTGAACGGACCTTTACAGGTGAGCCATTAAGTGGTTTCCATACAGGGGCACGGCTAAAAAATAAAAAATAAGTCCTGCACTCATGGAATGGAAATCATGAGTTGATTGTAATTACAAACACAAAAGGCTTACCAGAAAAGTGTTAAGGGCAGGGTGTATAGCTTTTGCAAGTTATGCAGGTGACTTGCTCCCAAGTAGCAGACTTCTCAGAGATTAGACTTCTCCAGAGTTACTTCTGGCCAGGAAACCCATGGTGATATCAGTGCTAAATACTGAAAAGCTGTTTGGTTTTTGTTCTCTACCTCAAGTTGTCCTTCCACTCATCCCCCTTAGACTAACAATATTACCAGTAGACCTGGGGCACAAGTTAACCTCTTACTAGAACTAGACTGTGGATAAAATTGCTGATATTTAATCACCCTGTCTTCCGTGACACTTTGATGCTCCCGGCTGTTTACCTTTGGCCTGCACCTCCGCTTCTGAGGCCTTTTCAGGGTCGAGCTTGCAGAAGCATGCGCTAGCACATGCATCCTTCTTGTGAGACACTATTGTTAACCAAAACGGGCTTGGAGCCTGTCCATTGCTAATGATTAGTTGGCTTGCGTGGCACTCTTCTTTTCAGCCTCGTGATTGGTCACTGCAGGCCAAGCATCATTCCCATTCATTTCTGTGGAACTGAGACATTGCACTGATTAATTCAGCGCAATCAGTGCCCGTCCCCTGCTCCCTCTTGGGAAAGGCACTATTTTGTCTCTTTAGCTTCTAGTGCCCTGCAAACAGAAGCTGTGTGACTGGCAAAAACATGTCCAGCAGGACAAACGAAATTGCAAAGTTGTATTTTCTATAGTTAACTTTCTTTTATTTGCCAAGTCTTATTTTCTCACTTTGCTCATGTTTTTGTTCTTGGGCGCTGTTCTCAAAGGATAACTATTATCTTGTTCTAAATATTGCAAAGCGACATTTCTTTTTTATGTGTAATTTCTAAAATTATGCTTTAACAGATAATCATGCAGTGCACCCCAATCAACCCCACTTAAATCCACCCCACCCCACCTCTTATTCAATCCACTCAATCCATTGCACCCGAATCCAATTTAATTTAACTCGCTTTAATCCATCCCAGTCCATTCCAAACTACTCACCCAACCCCAGTCCTCCCCACCCCATTTCGCCCCCCCAATTCACCCCCACACCAATCCATCCCACTCCAGTCCAATCCACTTCACTCCAGTCCATCCCATCCCATACCAATCCAAACCATCCCACTCTAGTCCAATGCACCCTATTCCAATCAATCCCACCCCATTCCAATCAAACCCACCCAGCTCCAATCTACCCCACCCCACTCCAGTCCACCACAAACCAGTTCAATCCACCCTACCTCACAACTGTTCAATCCATCCCACTCTAATCCAGGCCACCCCACTCCAATCCACCTCACTCTAATCCTCCCCATTCCAAAAAATCCACCCCTGTGCAATCCACTCTGGGGCCTATCTGCCCCGGCTCGGCGACTCTGGGGCCTGTCTGCCCCAGCTGGGGATGTTGAATTCCTATAGCCCAACGCCCAGGACATATTGTTTGGTTTCAAGAACAACAGGTTTTCTTGTTTATTTTGTCCTTGAGAGAAGTAGGCCCAACCCCCTGCAGTGCAAACCCTTTAGCTGCCAGTTTACACTACATTATGGATCAGGGAAGGGCGTTGTCTGCAGTTAAGGTAATATTTTGTGTTCGTATGTCAATGCTGTTCGAATTTCTATGGTTCATTAATGCAAAGCTTTTATTATTAAGATGAACGCTCTAAGGAAATGTAAGCCTCATACTGCACTAATGACGGGGGCTCCAGTATAAAAATGCATACACACGTTTGCAAAGTTTAACAATATGAGGCTACATTTAATGCTCCATTTATGCTGTCTGGTTAGATGCAAATATTTGCAGAATCTTGAAAGCAAGCTTGATGATTCTTTGCTTTCAAAATACATTGTTCACAAAAATGCAGTTAAGTAAAAGTGTTTTGCTAAACTACTGTGAAATTTTAGGTACCACTTCTTTGAAGCACCATTTACTAAAATGTGTTGATGCATACTAATATTTCTGAAAAATATTCATAATGGAAAATCGAGGTAACAAGTTTTAGCAGGACCATGGAAACCTGTAAATAAACAAGCATTGGGAAAGCCAAAAGGTCTGACATTAGTTTTCAGCTTTTTTGTTTTGTCAATACACGTCTTGTTTTGACATTGTTTTTGTACTGCTTTATACCCATCGGTGGTGCTGAGCTACCCAACCTTAAAACACACATTGACAAAAATAAAACTATTTTTGTTCTCAAAGAGCACACTTTGCCTCAGCGTTCCTGGCATTGAATATACTGCATTGTTTCTCAATATGCTCCTAGTGAAAGAGCAGAATGTTGTCACTCACAGTTAAGTCAGTTAATAGATATTTATTTTAATAAAATGAAAAAATATTGGTTAACACCAGCCCTAATTAGGGCCCTAATTCTTAGTCACAAAAGTGTATGTATGTATATGTCCTTGCATTAGTACAGATCTATAGCTGGATCAATTTACAGGAGTAGGCCAGGAAATTGTACTCCTACAAAATATTTGTGAACTGCACTTTAAAACAAGTAAATAAGCATGTGTGGATTTGCTAATGGGAACATCTGTTGCCTCCACCCACTTTTTCCCCAACTCTGGAAGAAATGTTACTTATGCACTCTTCAGGAGTACATTTCCAACCTTCCTCATCATGGTAACATATTAGAAAAGAGCTGGTGAAAAACCCTACAAGATTCAAGTTAGTAGGTTTGCAGGGATTCAAAAAGGCATTCCAAGTCTGGAACTATTAGTTACTGCTACCTCCAGCCCCAATATGTAAATCGGAGAAAAGGTGGCAATATAACGTAACTGCTAGTATCCGAACCCGACTACAATATGAGCCCTGGCACAATCAAAAAGGCTATAATCCGAGTTCTTATATAACGTTTTGTTGCCGCATTTTTTTTTTTTTTTTTTACAGTGTAAGTAGATTTGTGAAGTAACCTGTCCCATGGACAACTAGAAATTGTATTAAATTCCACACCTCTGCCACTCGACTCTGGTCCAGTCCACCACGCCCCACTGGCTCAGTCCACCCCACTGCCATTTGACTCTACCGCACTGCACTCTGCCACTCTTTTCCGCTGAACTCTACTCCACTTTGACACTTTTCTCCCCCTACACCTCTCTACGACACTCTCCTACCCCCCCTGCTCCACTACTCTCCTGCCCCTACTCCATTCTGACACTGTCCTCCCCCACTACTTCACTACTCTTCCTCCCCTCCCCCCACCCCACTCCACTGACACTCCTTCCCTATTCTTCTCTACAGTGCTTACCTCCCCCCTACTCCACTCTCCTAACCCCACTCTGCTCTACAACACTGTCCTCCCTACCTACTCCACTCTTCCCCCCCCCCCCTTACTCTGCTCTGACACTCCTTTCTCCCCCCCCCCCCTCTCTGGTCTGTTACACTCCCTTTCCCCCCCACTCTGCTCTACGGCACTCTCCTCCCTCTACTCCACACTACAACACTTCTCCTACTCCACTCTAATGCCCCACTCCACTCTGATGCTCTCCTCCCCATTCCACTCTACAACACTCCTCCCCTTTACTCCAGCCTACGACAGTCTTCCCCCTACTCCAGTCTGACACTCCCCCCACCTTGCTCCACTCTATGCCCCTACTCTCCTGCAAAAAACCCAGTCTAAGATACTCTACTCCCATACTCCAGTCTGCAACATTCTTCTCCCCCTACCCCATGCCACTCTCCTCCCTATGCCACTGACACTCTTCTCCCCCACTCCACTTTCCAGCTCTCCCAACCTTCCTCCAACATACAACGCTCTCCTCCCCACTCCACGACCCTCTCCTCCCCCCTACTCCACTCTAAGACACTCCCCTACTCCACTCTGACTCCCCTACCCCTACTTCACTCTAAGATGCTCCTCCACTACACTGACATTCACCTCCCCTTCTCCACTCTGATGCTCTTCTCTCCCTATTCCACTCTACAATGCTCCCCCCCCACAACCCTCTCATCCCTCCACAGCCCCCTACACCACTTAACAATTCTTCTGCAACAAATCCAATCTAAGATACTCTTCTTCAGAAGCTCCACTCTAAGACACTCTCCTCCCACACTCCATGCCTCAACTCTCCTCTACTCTACTGTACAACACTCCTCCACTCTACAACCTCCCCACTCCTCTACGGCACTCTCCTCACCCACTCCATGGCACCCTTCTCCCCTAATCCATGACACTCCTCCAACAAATCTAATCTGATACTTTCCTCCCCCTAATTCACTCTACAACACTCCCCTTCTCCTATTCCACTTACACTCTCCTCTCCCGGTTCCACTCTGACACTCTTCCAACAATTCCACTCTGCAACCCTCTCCGTCCCGCTCCACTCTACAACACTCTGCTCCCTATGCTCCACTCTACGACTCCTCCCCCTGCTCCCATCTACGACACTCTTCCCCCACCACATTACTCTAGTACACTCTTGTCCAGCAAATCCAAACTTACACTATCCTCCCCCCTCCTCCCCTCTGCAACCTTCTCCTTTTCCACACTTCATATAACACTCTGCTCCCTCCTACCCCACAACACTCTGCTCTCCCAATTCCACTTAATGACACCTTTAGCTGCGCTGAAATGCAGCCACACTGGTGTACAATACTGCTAAAACACATTACCAAAGCCAGGAGCTCCTCCATAGGCGATACCTTTTGGCCTTGTCTGTGATTTTTTTTTTTTTTTGTGCAGGCTTTTGAGAGATTAACACTTTTCCTGTGCCTTTATGCATTTTTCGACGCAAAGACAAAAGCCAACAAATCCTGTAGCTGTGAAACGGCCCCATACTCGAACACCAGAGCCCTTTCAAACACTCCCCTCTTTTGGGAGCAGGCAGCTATAATCTGTAGCAGTACTGTCGTGGAGTCTTCTTGGCCCTAGGTTCTCGGACCAGCTTGCTGAGGAGTGTCGTCTTGAGGATTCTCCTCCTCAGTCTGAGAATCTAACCGCTATATGGACCCTCCTTCACCTCGGGTAGATCATAACCCACTAGACCATTCATGTTCGTCATGTCTCACTTCTACCCAGAGTTAGTTCTGATGTTCATTTGGAATGTCATTTTTCCTGATAAGGAAGGGAACTTGAACCACCTTGAAGTGATATGCTGTTCTCTTCGCTTCATTGCTTTTTTTTTTTTTGCTTCTTTTTTTCAGAAGCCACAAAGCAATGATCACCCATGCTCCCTACAGTGGCGCTAATATCTACAAATACTGTGTTGAAGGTATTGATGGGTGTGATTCTAGGAAACTTTGCAAAGCCAGAAGCCCCTGCTGCTCATATGTAGACCCACTCCATAACTACTTGTACTGGGATAGTTGTCTGTCACTCTATTTGAAAGATACAATTGCCTATGTGGGAAATCGAGCTAAAAGTCTCCTCATTTTCACGGTAGTCTTCCAGAATGAGGCCTTTCTTATCTCATCTAGAGCAACCACTGGCTTTTCCTTGGGGCAGTGAAGGAAGGATCTCTTCCCTTTGAATGCCTGCCCTTTGCAGAATTGATAGGAGACACCATTTTTATTTTAGGGATTTTTTTAGTTCAGCTGCTGGGCCCAGTACAAAATAAGATGGGGAAAACGTGTGAGTGATTGTTGCTTTGTAGTAATTATTCTGGGCTGCTTTTGTGCTTTTGTTTTTTTATTTTATTTTTTTATTTTTTCAAAGCCAGCAAAAAATAGACTGTTGGGTGTTTCAAAATAATTGCTTTCTACTCTTCCTCCCCCCCCTTTTTTTCTCAGCTGTACCATAGTGTGATATCTATGCTTAAATTGGTGTCTTGCAGCTCTCCCTGCCTATGACTCAAACTGCAGTTCACTGATAAAGCCCATCAAGGTGAAAGCCGGTCTGGAGTAGCAAGTTAATGTTCAATGGAGGCATGGCTATCCTTTTGTTAAAACGGGATTAGGAGCTAGTCTGATTTGCTTTTAGTTAGCCCACGTCTATAGTAGCGCAGTGAGTAAAAACAAAAAGATTGACTCAAATGGTGCCCACTGGGAGCGGTAATTGAAGAGCTCCACCCATTGATAGTTCGCTTTTCTCTCCTAAGCTGCTGGGGACATTTCCCCTTCTGGATTTGTGAGCTGCTAGTATTTCTTGTCCTTTCTGTTCCACCCTGTTAGCTGCCCATTGGTCAACTGCTTGCATTGGATTTGAGGTCAGCAAAATACTTCACCAGCTCCATTGAGCTCTCTACCATGAGTAATTCAACTAACAAAAGGTTGATTTAAGTAGGTGAAATGAACTTGTTTACTCCATTTCAATGAATCATCCATGGTTCTCTTAAGGTGCATTCAGCTCTTAACGAGACCCCTCACTCTTGGTGTAACGTTTAAAGGGCTTTGTCCCTGAGCTGTGATCATGCCAAATATTGTAAAGCACCTTTCCTATATTCTCACTTCAGCCACTTTTCCTTATTCAGCTCCAAGATGCCGACTTCTCACTTTTGGAAAGATGACATAGGAGAAAATCCAGGGGCTATTGTGCGATGCGGTTATCTTTTTTATAAAACAGGATATCTCATAGCTTAGGGGCAACAAATGAATAAATAATGACATTTGTTAAATGCACAACACCTAAGAAGTTCTCTTGGTGTCAATTTTAAATGGAGGTGTAAAAACGGGTAGGTTTTCAAAGCAGTTATGAAGTTTTCATATGTGATTAAAACTCTGATAGCGGAAGAGTGATCCACAAACATAGAGTTGCAAGCAGCGGATTGTTCTGGCTCCTAAATGCACATGCTAGCCTTTAGGGCCTGAGCCTTTGATTTAGTGGGGGCAAGACCCGGCCGATTGTATCTGGATAATTTAAATCTGATCCACTCAAAGCCAATACAAAGATGTCCTGGCCTTGAAACCTGCTCCCTTCTTTTCAGCTTGACAGCAGAATGCATGGCTGTGATGGAATTGCAAATGCACCGATGTAGAAGTGTTCCAAATACATAGGGATGTTAAGATGTGAGGAAGAGTTGGATGAGGCAACATTGGGGACAGGTATGAGTCTAGCTGCATTTAATTTGGAATTTTGGAGATGCGGACTGACTGGCAGACACAGATTCACAGAGACAGACTGAAAGACAGACCCTCACTCGCCACCTCCCACACTCCACTGTGCTACCACCAGCCTACCCTGCCATGTGTCTTCTGATTCTATTTTTCTGCCCAGCCTATCAGACGCCTTTGCTTGGCTCCCCAGTATGTGCTACTGCTCCGCCAGGCCGTATGGCCAGCGTTCTTTTGCAGCTGCATAATGGTCAATACAGGTATCTTCTTGACCTGTCTGTTATACCTCACTCTGCAATTGTATTTATTCATAAAGCGTTGGCCTTTCAAAAGCTAAATGATATGAAGTTGTGCTGCCTTCTCTTGTGGCCACAGATCGGACAGACCAATGCTTTTTTAATCTTGTTTAATTAGTGTTGGGTGGATTCTGGGATTTTCTAGGTCCACCTTTGTGTTTACATGAATGTGGCTTCAAATTATGACTGTCATCCTACGCTGTTTACTGGTTGGGTGATCTCTTGTTTGTAGTCCAGAACAGAATACTTTGCTTTCTTCTCATGACAGCCTCTCTCAGGAGCACGAAAGGTGGGACTTCACCTCCGCCTGGCATCTGGCAAATCTTTGGTGTAGATTGCAGTTCTGCTGAAGATGTGCGCTAAAACCAGGGGAAGGTGTCTCTATAAGCTTGTTCTTTAACAGGAAACGTATGTACCTGATTCTGCCATTATGACTCATCACTCCCACCATTACACAATACTTCAGACTTTATTGTTCCCTCTTATTCCCGCAGAGTTTAGACTTTTCACAGACTGTTCTTCCTGTTGGACTGTTTTGCACATGTTTATGCTGTCTGTTCCATTTGTAACTTGGAGGTTTTTTTTCTGCAGTGAACACATTTGTTTTTGATTATTTTGTTGGTTTGTTCAAAATATATCCTTTTTCGGCATCGGTGCATTCCTTCCATAACAAAGCTGCCAGTATAACAATAACTTTCCAGTGTTCCCTTCTGCTGACTTGTACTGTAGGGACACATAGTCATAATAAAAACCCCAAAATAATAAGTGTTCAATTAACCAGATTCGCCACTGCATCCAGTACTTGCTTGATAAGTGCATGTGGCACTAAAGTCTTCTAGCTAAAGGTAAGCCGAAGGGTGTCCAGTTATTTTCACACAAACGTTTACATTGCGCTGTAGACCTCATAGATGGTGTATTTGATTTGGAAGCCTGCTTTTCACGTTACATGTCTTTCAGCTGTGCAGATGGTTTCTTGTGAGAACCGACTGGTCTCGATTCTAGAATGCTGGCTCATTGCTACAAGAAAGCCAAAAGAATGCAACTAATTTGGCCCCCAACAGGAACTGTATATTGGGCGTTTTTTAGATGGCCTGTCACGTGCACTTCCTTCTAGTCGCTTTGCGCGATATTCTTTCAGATTTGCATGAGTTGTGCTGTTAACAGGACTGAAATCTGTACTGCCTGCTTAAAGGTGTTCAGCCTGGAGATCAAAATGCACGTTATTTTTAATGTTGCTAGATTTCCTCCCACCCCCCCGCAAGCCCCCCTAAAAAAATAGTGTCTGATTTAATAATTTAGAGTTGTTGGGTGAGGGTCTTTGGGTTTTCACTTGTTAAGAAATGGTTGCCGACAATATTACATAAAATCAACTTTTGCTTCATATGATTGATTAAATATTTGTATTTGATTGCAAAATGTAATAATAAAAGATAAAAACACTTTAAAAATAGCGCACACAATGTGTATAAAGAAAATATAAAAGCACACAATTAAAACCAGAAAGATTATAATAGATAAAAAAAAATCATCAAATATCAGAAGTCATTGCAGCAGGATTAAATTGAAAACAATCAATTCATAGAGGATTGTGGCAGCCCTAGGTTTCAAAACAGAATTACCCATTAAGAATTGATTACTTTGTTCCAGTACAGGGCACTTTTCAGAAAAGTGCAGACTGCCAAGGACCCAACATGGTCAGTTAACATCGGCAGTTAAGGAAAGGCCAGCCTACATCGGTAAAACCCCTGAACGTGAGGATTGGCAGCAGATATCTTCTACGGAGTGGATCATAATACCAACTGAGAAACTGAGATTTGAATGAATTGTGCCGAAGGAAGAGATCCCTCCCAAGGATTCCTGTTGGGGGAGAGGTAAGGTTTGGGGCCAACATTGGTTTTCAGAAGCAAAACCGATCTCATGGTTGGTTTCACCCCTGCCTTTTTCTCTCTGTTCTAATTAATACGTTTTAGGAACAAGTCCTTAGTTAACCTTCTGTCACCTTTTAAGCAACTGAGGGCTATAAAACCGTTCTGGGCGACCCAAGGATGAGGCAACAGTCCTGATGTAATTAAACCACAGGAATTTGTGGCCGTACTCTCCCCAAAGGCAATCTTCAATCAGGTCCCTGTTAAATGCAGTATGATGTCCACTCCACACTACATTTTAGAAAAAGAGAAACAGGGCAAGTTTGACATGATCAATATAATCAAGGTTCAGCTCATCATGTATAACGAGCATTTGCAATGCAAACGGTCTCGCGTTTGCTTGTGCTCGAGCAGTTAGCATTGTAAACTCCTAACTGGACTTTTCTTGCCACATAAATTGAAAATGAAAATAACAGTTACACATAACTAACTGGAATTTTCTTGACATATTTCCATTTGTGTGTCTGCTTTGCAACTATGGCGGCCATCAGCTTGCTTATGTGAAACTTACTTTTTAGTTTATAACAGTTCACTCGTAGTGAAACCTATCGGCAAAAGTGCAATTATCTACATAACTGGTAAAAGTGCAATTAACTATGTAACAGGGTCAGTGTCATGCAATGCGCTCGTCTTCTGCCAAGCGAGAGCACGCTGCGAAAAAAGAGAAAAAGTAGTCCACAAACCGGATGGAAAACATGGAGCCTTGTGTGTTTTCAGTACATGGTTGCTGCGCTCGAGGAGGGCTAACCACCGGAAAAGGCATGACGTATTCATGCCTTCCACTAATGAAAGCAAGCAGATTTTAAAAGGCAAGCCCACAAACCAATGAAAGACACTGACTTGACATGAGTGTGGTTTGAAGTCCAAAGAGAGATGACAACACGGAACGGACCTCTTTGCGCTCGCCTGTAAAAAGGGTGGAGCTGTTAGGACACAGGCCTGTCAGTTTCATACAAAATTAATTCTCCTCTCTCTCAGGCAATCATGATACCCCCAAATTGCAGCACCATATGAAAACATAGAAAGACATTTCATTCTGTAGATTAGCAGCAGCAATAGGCTGGGTTTACTATCTACCGTTGATGCAAACCTTAAAAGGGCTCCACATGCTTGATTCAATCGTACGCAGTGGCTTGCAAGACAAGGCATCCATCTTTTTTGTTGATTGAATGTGTCCCCTAGGTATGGGAAGGCAGTCACAGTTGAGATGACCTTCCCCTTTATGGTAATGGATCAGATTTTAGTGGACTACTTCCCACAGACCATGTAGAGTGTTTTAAAAATATTGGTATCCAACTCCAGGTCATCTATAACCTTAAATTAACCAACAAGTCTTTTGAGACCATTACAAGTGTGGGAGAATATTACAGCATCATCTGCCTATAAAAGTGAGGTTACAGGTAGTCTTCACTTTAGGGCTATCCCTCCCATTTGCTGCCAAGAAAGAGTTCAAGCTATTAATGTACAACAGAAATAAAATGGGCACCAGAACTCAACTTTGTCTAACCCGCCTCCACACCCCTCCCCCTCCCCCCACCCTCCCTGCCAGGGAAGGCTAAACAAATCTGTACATTCCCCTCCCATACCAAATCTGACTGAAGCATTGGCATCAGTATGAAGGGTTTGTAAGAAGTCAAAGGCTGGGGTAACCCAAGGTCAGCGAAAATACTCCATAGATTGGACCTGTTCATCCGGTCAAAATCACTGCACAGGTTAAAGGATGCTAAATAAATAGCCCCCTTCTTGGCTACAGCATACTTTTCAGTTGACACGTTTAGATTCAAGCACTGTTCCATGGTGCCCCTGCCCTCCCTAAAACCATACTGGACTGGGCAGAGAACGTTATTATGTTGGGCCCAGTCTTCAATACATTGTAGAATTATTCGACCCGCTGCTTCAACCACAGTCTAGAAGAGAGATGGGTCTGTAGCTGCTGGAGTCCTGCCTATTACCCTCTTAAAGGGGTACTATGACAGTGGACTTACAGGAGGTAAGAATGTCAGAGTAGCTGTGTTTAATATAGTGGCTCAGAGGGAGATGTCCACCTCATAAAGGTCAGGAGTGTGCAATTTAATAAAATATCTACTTGACCATAGGACATTTTCCTTCATAAATCTACTTGTCCTGTAAAAAAAAAAAACTGCTTGTCCCATTGCTGCCATAATGTGTCGCTGATCCACATGGCACCAATGTCATTATGTAAGAGCTCTGATAATAGCCTCTTAGTCCCTCTGATTATTCCAGGGCTAAATCTGTAGTAGTGCTTGCATACTAGTAACTTCCTAATTTTGACACCTTTCTGCTGATCTGCATGCTGGGCTTGAGGCAGCTGTAAGCAAAAGTTCCAGGTTTAGAATGCCCTTTTGAGTCTGTGAAAACCTACTACGTTGCATGTTTTATGGGTTTTCACAAGCTCTTCCCTAATCTTTTCCCATACTGGGAAAGGTTGGAAATGTACGCTTGAAAAGGGCAGAAGTAAAACTTCCTCCAGGGTTGGGGAAAAAGTTGTTAAAGGGAAAGTGAACTTCTAAACTCTTAACATATTTTTGTGCAAGCAAATCTACACTTGCATATTTGCTTGTGCTAAAATTCAGTTCACAAATATTTTCTAGAAGTACAATTTCCTGGTCTGCTTCTGTAAATTCATGTGACTTAATGAAATATGTAAACCTGTACCAATGCAGAGGTATAGCATGGGTGCACTTTCATGACTCCCTTTAACTGAGACATTTTTTTTTATTTTTATTAAAATGCTTTCTTTCTCTCTATCCATCTATTGGCTTGCTTAACTGTGGGTGATAGCAATCTGCTCTTTCACAAGGAGTGTTTCGACACACTAAGCAGTTTTGTTCGGTGCCAGAAACTACTGAGGCAAAGTGTGATTTTTTTTTTTTTTTTTTAAATTTTTTTTAGACCAAAAATATTTTTGCTTTTTTTCAATGTTTGTTGCAATGGTGAGGGCCCGGCAGCTCCCACAACAAAGTTTTACAAAAGCCATGTCAAAATAGAATGCGCATTGACAAACCCTGAAGACTGACTACCAACTTTGGACCTGTTGGCTTTGTTAGTGCTTGTTTATTTTCATGTTTTTTTTTTTTTTAAATAATTTTGTCAAAAGTGGATTCACTGATTCTTTTTGTTTCATTATGATTTTTTTTTTGGTGGAAATATTAAAATGCATCAACTTTTCTCTGACTGATGCCTCAAAGAAATGGTACTAAAATTTCACAGTAATTTAGCAAAATACTTTTTTTCCTAGTTGCATTTTTTTGTGAACATTTCATTTTTAAATACAAAACCTTCAGTCTTGCTTTCAAGCTTATGCAAATATTTGCATATAGTCAGCGAGCATTCTGGGAGCATTGCATGTAACCTCATATTGTTAAACTTTGCAAACGTGTACACTTTTTTTTTTTTTTTTTTTTAATTACTGGAACCATTGTCAGTACTGCAGTCTGAGCTTACAACATGCATTTTAAATGCTCACCCTAATAATAAAGGCTTTGCATTAATGACCCCCTATATACAAGCTTGAACAGCATTAGCATATGGACACAAATGTTACCTTAACTGCAGACAATTCTCTTCCCTGCTCCATAATGTGGTGATGTAGACTGGAAGCCAAAAGGTTTGTACTGCATGGGGTTGGGCCTACTTGTCCCGAGGACAAAAAACATGAAAACTCATTGTCCCTTACCCCAAACAATATGTCCTGGGTGTTGGACTATAGAAATTCCACACCCCTGACATTTTCATGGGTACCCCATCTGGGCTTTGCTCTTTATTAAAAGGGGCTGTCTAAAATCACAGAGCGTACTTCTGCTAGATCAAAACTGGCCCCCAGTGGGAACAGTTGGGTCTCCTCTGACTCACCCGGAGTCCCATCCCCATCAAAGTCATAGATCTTTTTGAAGTGTGCCACCCATTGTTCTAGAGTAATATTTATGCCGATGTCATTTGATGTGGCAGAACAAAACTGCTTCCCGTTGACCATCTTCCCAAAAGCCCCCGGCATCCCCAGTATTGCAGGAGGTGACTAATTGCTCCCAAGTTGCCTCTTTTAGGGTTAGTTCCTGTCCTGAATAGCTTTCTTGTAGGCTGCTCTTGCTGTTTGAATGCCTTTCTGGTTTCTTGACCTGGCATTAGGGGCCTCACAGAGCCGTTTATTAGCCACCCTACGCTTTGTCAAACCAGCCAATTTGAGGAGTCCTGCGGGCCTCAGATAATTCAAGCATAATGGTTCTAAATGAGTGGTTTAAACAATGGAAGGCATCTAAAATTGAGTCAGGAGACACCTCAAAAGTTAACAAGGGCCCCATAATGCAGCTCAGTTTTGAACCAACTGGGGCTTGTAGCAGGCTGGGGATTAATGTTACACCATTTGACCCCAAGGCCCTTATTTTTGGGTTTAAGCCAATTAGGCCAAGGGTGGCTACTAGCTGGTAATGCCATCCTGACCTCTGTGGGGTTGTTGGTCACTATAGCAGGTTTCATGTACCTTCCCAGTGTCGCGTAGGTTCTCATTATCTTAATGAGGCTACTGGATTTGGGTGGCAGAGTTGCATAGATTGTGGGGTACTAAGTACAGTTCCACACCATGTGACGCCTGTCTGCCTAATTTGGGTGTTTTCCGGCTAACTAGCAGCGCCTCGTCTCTGCCCAAGACAGTGCTATATCAATTCCTGATTTACGTTTTTTGTGCTGTTGGGAAGTGTTCCTGGTTGGATGCGTGGGTAGTGTTCCTTTGCCAACAAATTTGTTTGGGCATGGCAATATGTTGTTGGATTTATGTTTATTTATTTTGCCCACAAAGTAAAGGTATGCATGCACCTAGCCTTTTTCAGTGGAATAAATACGAGTACTGGCACTTAATCAAAAGTATCTTCTGTGCAGTAATTTGCTGAATGTCATACATTTACAGCTTACGGTTCAAACGTCCTGTGACTTTTTTTTTCCTAACACTTGTCTTTGGGGTTTGGGGAAGGCGCTTAAGTCTGCTAATGCAGTCCGTTCTGCCAAAGGCTTCCACTTCTAACTTTCATATAGCTGTAGCTCCAGATGGATGAGATCTTTCTCGGGCTTCTGGTGGCAGTACACAGTCTCCCAGCTGTGACAAGACATACCCATTAACAAAGAGCCAGACCTATAGGTTTTACCAGTTTTCTTTTTTCCCCAATTTCAATTTGGCTACTACTTCGGAGTTATTTCCTGTGTTTCATGGCTATTCCTGCCACATCCACCGTTTCCTCATCTCCATAGCAGTTTGTGCCCCCTTGGATGGTTTAAGCCTGGCTGGAGCAGAACACTGGACACCCCAAGATATTTTGAAGTGAGAAGTTAGGGCTTCCTTTCTTTCTTATGCTAGCATTTGGCTCTGTGTGCAGTAGCTTATCCTGGGTTTGGGCTTTGAAGGGGTTTACGCTGATTCAAACCAGTTTTGTCCCTTGGGTGGGTGGTGCAACTGAATATGGCACGTGGCTTGCAGTGCTTGGACACGTTGCTGATGTGACTACTGTATTTGTGGGAATTTGCTGCTGCACCCTGCAAGAATTACATCCATTAATATTTAGTTTGTCGATGGAGTGCATTCTTGATCTTTTTTTACTTTTTTTTTTTTTTTTGCACAGATTTCCAACGATTGTACGAGTACTTGTGTCTGATGGATCAACTTAGACATTGATTTATTGAAAACCGTCAACCACCTTATTACTGTGGGTTTTTTATTTTTGTTTTTTGTTAGATCCTACAGAGTTTGTTTATGGGCAAGTTAGAGGCACCCGGTGGGTATGTTTTTGAGTGCGCTTCAGTAGAGAATGATTTCTTGAACAGCAAAACCATGTACTTGGCATAGTTAAAAAGAAAAAAAAAAAAAGCAGCAAAGCTTGGTAAGGGGGTTTTAAATGTTGATCTCTGTGTTTGTAGATGTTGGTGAAGGGTTTAAATTTCACTCCCAACTCTCTTGCTGTACTTAAACAAGCAACAAGGGCGTAGCTGAGCAACATGTTCTTCTGTTCCTGGAATTCGATTGCACCGGCCTGACAATGAACAAGGTAAATTCCAGCACTGGCTCCAGTGACGTCAAACGTTGCTGGACTGCTTGTCAGCGGTGGAGTGTAATCTCGCAAGGTCATTGCAGAAGGCACCACATGCAGCATGAAAGTTATTACCCAAAATTACACTATATTTACATCATCATGTGAATCTGGCACCTAAACTTATGTCGCCTGTAGTAAAACTGCTGCCTTGTACCCACTATCCCACCAAGTAGCTGGAGGTTTTTAGAGCATGAACTTCTTTCCTGAAGTGATTGCCTTCTCAGGAGATGTTAAAAACGTGGTCTTGCATTGTTGTGCAGGATTAGGGCTGCTTGTGTAAGATGTTTCCTGTGGTTGTGCTTCTATTGAAGTAATTTACAAACTCTATATATAGTCTTCAACTTTGTGTAGCTGGCATATCTAAAAACCACACAGTCAAGTCACTGAGCTTTATTTTGCCATTGACTACATGGCTTTGGATTGAGTCTCCGGCTGGGAAATGGTTTGTAGGGATAGGCTACGAGTGGCCTGAATGAATTGTTTGTAGTGAATATAGTGAACCTTTTAAATTCGGATTGCTGCTTGGTTATGGCGAAAATGACTAAACCTAATGCATATGAGGACTAGGTGAATGTCATGCAGTTTACAGTCTTCCCAGAGGCAGAGTAAAGGGTTTGTAATTGGCATTCCACAGACCTAAGAATAGATAATTTGTTAGCACAAATATGAAGTCCTGTGATCTTAAAGGAAACATTAAGCACTCTGCTTTGACCCTGTGATTACTCACTAGGTTATCAAACCAACCACGTGCTGTGAAGGGTGATCAGTGCTCTAAAGGAAAGTTTGATGGCTAGAGAGTTCGTAGATTACACTTCATGCACGCATAGGTCTAGGGTACCTGTCATGGGCATGAATTGATGCTTAATAAATGTTAACACCCTGTTGCCGTTTGTAAGAAGCACAGGGATTCTTGGTGCATGGTGAAGACTGATTTAAGATCACTGAATGGACTTGATTTTGTTTTTCTTGGTGGTTTTGTTAAGTTTCAACAAGATGCATATGAGTACAGTTGTACTCTCCTAAAGCTAGCTTGCTGTAGGAATTGGGAGGAAGATTGGTGCACAGCAAGGGTCGTTTGAAGGCTAGTGATGTTTTTGGTGATGGCAGGTCCTGGGTAAGCACACAGAAGGAAAGGTTTGGGTAGTGGGGGGCCAACACTCACAAACTGGATCAGATTGATTCCAAAGGATTGTAATAGTGTCAGCAATTAAGGCCAGTACAATATTCCTTGGTCTGACTTGTTGATGATCTGCAGTGTTGGTGGAAATACCCAGTCTTTGTATCTAATCCATCGCGTATTTCTTCAGTTGTTAAAAATTGTCTTATCTCTAGTTTTTCTGGTTGGCAACATGGAAAAGCCAAAAGTATTTCACTCTTAGGTCCTTGGTATTGGGATGTTTGGCTTTTTAAAAACACAGAAATAGTGTATAATACAAGCTAGTGAGTTTCCTTTATTTCACAAGGTGATGGCTCTCGTATGGCATCAGTCACGTAACTCTGAATGTCGGCTTGTGGTGTCGTACTCCACCTGTTCATTAACCTAATATGTGCATCTATCTGCATTGGACCACAAGTAACTTTGGAAGGATAATAAGTCTGTTGGTTTCAACACTGTGCTTTCGAACATGCGCCTGTGGGGTGGAATATATTGCCCTCCAAATGTTTCTGTTGTGAAATTGTCCTTTTTGTTGCTTTAGTATTGGAGTCGAGGCTGGTGGTCAATATGATGTTCTAAGTTACCTCTTTCAGGCATGATCACCTTTTTGAAATGTTGAATATTTCTCTTATTGTTGGTGAGACCCCTGACTGAAGTGGAATGTTCTAAGTGTTTGAATGTGGGGTTACCTCTGCCATTGTATTCAGAAATACGTAGCTTTGCCTATTCAGAAGTAAGTGCTTTACCACTAAGATACTGAGACTGTTTCCTGCTGTTCTAGATGTTTTTCTTCCTAACTGGAAATTATTTTATTTGTGATCTTGTATAGCACCTCCAAAGGTTCCTCAGAGCACATTCCATGAAATTATAACGCAGGCGGTATTATATGGAGATCATGTAGTAAGATTCTGAGTTGATGGTAGTATAACGTTAGCACTGGTACATTATTCGACCCATGGTTGTCTGCCATGTTATAGTTCAAAAGCTGGTGCATCTGCAGGATCGTTAGTGGACTGTCTGAACAGGTGAGAAGCAGTAAAAGAAAAAACGTTCCCTGTCGAGTGGTGTTGAACAGGAGTTGTTTTGCCCACAAAATACTTCTATCTTATCCAGTGAATGGGGAAATCTGTATAATTAAGTGGCTGGCAGTACGATGTGAATGGGGAGGCCTGAGTAGATTGGCTGATCTTGGGCATCTGGTATAGTAATGCCAAAAGGGTGAAATGGTAAGAGGGTGCTAGTCATGAAGAGTCTGTGCACAAGCACACATTCTTGGATTTGGAGTCTGAGTTGGTAGGGAACCTGAGGAAAGTCATCTTTGATTCATGCTGTTTGCAGCTTGCCTGTAGTATTTTCAGGAAGAGCACAATATATTTATGTGCAGTAATCCATTATGAAGATTACCACATCTAGCACAAGTGGAGTGTTTTGAACCAGAATAGTAGGGCTAGAATTTCTTAAGGACACTTGAATGCCAAAACACATTTTTGTGAATCAGGTCATCTATGAAAATGATAAATCACCTTGAAGAAAAACTCCCAATATTTCGAACTGATTTCACTGAGTGTAGGAGGAAGACAGTTGAGTGAAAGGAGGAGTAATGCTAGGAGTCGTAGATGAAGAGTCATAATGAGGGAACGTTTGTCACAGGCAACCAACAATTATTTATTTTGTGCATAGGTCTTTTGATCTAGTCATGCGGGCTAGGTAATCCTTTGTGATGGCACGGAATATTCTAGGTACGCGATTTTCAGAAGAATGCAGCGATTCTTTTACTTGTGGCCCCATTCCCATCTGTGCTCACTATGGTTACTGTATTTTACCACTGTTCAATGGTCACCAACACACTTTTGGTTCCTCTTTAGGTATACAAGTTCTTGCTTCTGCCCCGCCTCCCCAGTCAGCAAAGTTGAGTGGTTATGGCGCCCACATATACAAGTTCTTGCTTTTTACTCGCTTCAACAAGGACAAACCCTAGAGATGCCATATCTTGAGGGCTGTAACTTGAAAGTGGTTAGTTTGTATCAAACCTAGACCCAAGGGATCAGACACCCTTTTGTCACAAAGGTTTGGGGTACTAACATGACCTTCAGAATTGCAGTGGCTAAAAGGATGGTTAAACTATTTTTTTTTTTTTTTTTTTTTTTTAAAGATTTGCATTCGAGGTAAATGACTGCAGGCAACATAACTCTTCAAAAGCTGGTATGAAGAGGAGGGTCCTGTGTCTCTCTGACTGTATGGCACAGATAAGGCATCCAGTGTTAATAAGGAGGTCTGGCAATGTACAGTCTTGCCACCGATGCCCTCCTAGAAAACTGTCTTTGCAGCTCCTTGGATTTTTTTTTTTTAAATGCTTAGACCTTCCTTAGTAGTTCTCTCCAGCTGGCCTCCATGATAACATTGACCTGGGATGACTTGCTTCCTTAAGGCGACAGACAAGCAGACAGACCTACAGGGTGCTGGACATCATGTCATTCTTAGTTTCAGTCTGGACCAGCTCCTCCGACCTCTGCTTCCTCTGCCTTTTCTGGTTTGGGTTCCCAGGAGCAAGGATTTGGAGCCTCAAATGTGTTCTAGTTTTCAGTGGCTCAGCTATCAGCAAAGTGCCTAATTCCTATAAACGTCTTAGCTCTGCACTTTTGTGCAGAATCATCTGCAAGTCCAGATTAATAAAAATCCTTCAGGGTGGGCTCCTAAACCTTCAATCTAGGAGCCCACCCTGAATTAGAAAACACCCTATACAATATGTAGAGCAGAACCAGCAATGCAGTATACCACCTTGTTGGGTGAGATTGCAGCGTCCTCAAATAGAGTAACCTGCCTTAGCTTCAGATCACTACTGAGACTAAACAGTATGAATACAATTATTTTAGGTGTGGTGAATCTATTGTGTTCTCTTTTGTCTGGAGTCAAAAGGAGAGCCCCTGATAGACAAATTTCATTAAATTCTGTTCACCCTGCTTTTTTGTGTACACATTGATGTGAAACCAGAGCCAAAAAGGGGCATCTTTCTTTAACTTACAATTTTACCTTCAGCCAAAAGGAAGTCTTTTCCCTCTTTCTCCTGTTCCTTCATAGATTTTGCATTCTACATCAGGTTGCTCAAACTTGAAGGTCCGTTGTAGATTTAAGAAAAATGCTTGAGCCACTGTGCTCTGGTTGCAAAGGCAGCAGGAAGAATGTAATGCAATCGATATTTATAAAGTGCAGCTACTTTTCAGATAAGAGAATCTAGGCACTGAGGGACAGGCAGGATAGTAACCGAGTAATTCAAGAATTTCCAAATTAGTTTGCAACAGAAAAGAACCAGATTTGCAGTTCCTTAATGAAACTTGAAGTGAGGAGCAATCGTTCTCAATGATACAGGAAGAGGATTCCACAGATTTGCTCCTCGTACTTTGATTGAACAGTTTTCTCTCTACGACAAAATTTAGCTGAATGAATTATCTGCAGACCCTGGATGGAGTTTACATCTAGAGTAGTTGTTGCAAACTGAAAGGCCCAAAGTTGTATATGGCTCTGTGATTGTGCACCAGATTTTAACATTTAATTCACTTTCTGATCCGCAACCAGTGTTGTTCCATAAGCTAATCAGAAACTGATTTGTCTTGGAAGATATTAAGCAGGAGCCTAGCTGCTGAGTTTTGAACATCTGCAATTTATGTATTAAGTATGCTGGTAAGGCCATATAAAGAGAATAGTCTGTCGTCAAGGGTTGCTATGGCATGAACAGCTCTTTTCCCTTCTTACAAAAGCCAAAACTAAAGCTCTTCCTCAGCATCTTGATCAAAAAGCTGGATTCTGCCACCTCATTAATTTGTTGTTTAAACGATGATTGGTTTTCAAGTTGGACCTCACAATTTATTTGCTATCTCAGTAGGTTAAAGTGAATCCCCCATTTCTTTGGGTACCAATGACTCGAGTTCCTCATCCTTCCCAAAGATCAAGATTTTAATTTTCTCTGCCCCGCGTTTTCTAAGATTTTCATTCATCCAGTCCCAGACTCTCCTGAGGCAGTTCTTAAAAACACCTCTTTGGAGGAGCTAGCTTGATCAGTGAGGTACGAAAATCTGGGTAGCCTCTGCAAAGGATAGCACTTCAAATCCAGATTGACGAACAGTGGTGGCCATGGGGCTCATGTGACCAGTAAAAAGGGTGGAACTCAGATGATCCCTGTGGTACTCCCCAATTAAGTTGGATAGGTTTTGATGTACAGAATGACAGGTGCTAGCGCGCCTGGTCCTTTGTAAGTGAACCTACAAGGGGACGCGTATAGGCCGATGAACCTTTTGGATCGCATGGAGTATCCTAGCCATGTAGTAATCAATGAACATCAATTATCAATGTAATTAACCAACCACTAAGAGAATCGTTAAGCATGGGACAGTGTAACATTTCATGAATAATCGCAACTCAATTATGTGTTTTATCAATTTTATTTCCCTATTAGTTACAATGCTAAGTCATCAAGTTTGGTCAAACTTTATTCAATCCACACAGAATTAGTTCATTAATGACCATCAATAACATAATTTAATCGGAACTTGAGAAACCATATGCTTGAATGCTTCAACATAAGCCAATAAAGATGAACGCAACGAATTAGAGTTCAGCAAGCAGTGCATCAATCATGTCACTGTCAACATCACCCAGTAAAGAAACCTTCCTAACTCACATTAGCATCTGCATGTGGGACTTCATGCAAAACAATTTGGAAAAATATGAATTTGGAAAACGTCTAGCTAGAAGGGAAACTATAAACAGCGCAGTTGGTACCTAGAAGAAAAGGCACAAAAATGAGTCTGTCACATTGTGAATAGATAGCTATGACAGAATTGATCAGCAACAAAATCAGTCTTCGTCGTGAGGTCATCAATAGATCAGCAATGCATCAGGCTCTCAAGAGTGAGCCCAACAACAATCTCGAACCGCATCTCCTGACGTCCTCAATTCTCCCCTTGCATCTGAAGTTTTAGCCCCTTTTCATGACTTTTTATTAGTTTTTTTAGTCCATCCCCCTAATTCCCAATTGGTCAATCAATCAGCAGATAGGACTCAACCTATAATATTAATTTTTCAAATCTATGAGTTCTAATATTTCTTTCTCATTTCACGGATTGGTCCACTGTACGTTGTCATCATCCGGCTCTTCAGGTATCGAAAATGTTGCATGTTCCTCTTCAGTCAGTGCTCTCATTGTTCAAGTCCTGGGAAGGTACATTTATCCTCCTTTACCCATAATTGTATCAAATTGACATCATCTCCTGTCCGTGGGTACAGTGCAGAAAATTCTAGCTAAGCAGCTTTAACATCGAGTGGTTCATGGTCGGGTCATGCACTGGCTTCTCTGAAGTGTGCTAGAAATTCAGCTACTTGTGTGAGGCCTGGAAAGACTAGGCCACAACTTCAGCTAAGTTAATTCTACAAATGAATGCAAAACATAGGTTATACATCTTAATATGACATATTACTACATTATTTTTATATATTTTCATTATTTCACACGATTTTTAGTTTTTAGTACAACTTTCGCATAAGTGGCTGCCACACCCTGTGGGCACATTTTCAAACGTGCACATTATTTTCACTGCGATTAATTCCATTAATCAAAACATTCATAATTTCTAATTAGCATATCTGCGCCAACACAGGCGTATAACCTGTAATCTGTGCGAGAAAATTGGTTAGCTATGCCAACCTTTTACCCCATTCTTTTCCACTCTGAATCGGTGTGAAATGGTGTCTGATGTTGCCAACATGCCTAAAAGGACCAGCTAAGCTGTGCAACCATTATCTAGAGTGTTTTTAAAGATGTTCACATACAAACGAATCAACTCCGTACTGTGGGGTGGCCCGAATCTTATATTGCGATATTCAGCATGGTTATGGATTCCAGGTATTTCGACTATTGATGGTTAATGTGTTTTCCTAACATCTTTGCTGGGACAGGTAACAAAGAGACTGGTTTATAAAAAGCTGGAAGATTAGAATTGGCCCCCGCCCTTTCCTCTGGTGTTGAGCTAACGTGGTCTATTCTCCTCAGCTATAATCCACTTTGACAACTGACAGCCACCTCGTAAGCTGGTGTCAGAGGGGAAGTTGCCACCCTTAGTTATATTTGGAAGCAGAAAGTGTCATGATAAAAGCTATAGTATTTACATTCCCCTTCAGATAGTGGAGTCTGCTGAGGAGCTAACATAAAGCTGATCAGAACAAGCATTGGCAAAGCTAACAAGTCTTCCCTTTAGGACCTTTTGGCTTTGTCAATGAGTTTTGCCATGATGATCAACATCCCCCGAAGCAGTGCATCATCGCTAAACAATTTACCAAAAAAACCTCCGGAAAATATCCTTAAGGTAGTCGACTGCCTTTTTTGTAGTGGTGTGCACTGTGCATGTGCCTGCCTACAAGACGTGCCCCATTTTGTTTCCTTGTATGTCCAATTTGTGTTTCTTTTTTTTTCTTCTTTTTTTGCGGGGGTGGGGGGTGGGTGGGAGGGTGTAGAGTGGTGAAGCCCAGTGAGGAAGTAACATGGGGGTGGTACGTAATGGGGGGGGGGAGGAGGAGGCGCAGGCTACAAGCTACACTGAACTTGGATGAGGCTAGCAAATGAAGGACGCAGGTGGGGGAGAGCAGACGACACAGCAAATTGCAACTATGGAGGGAAAAAAAGCAGGCGAAAGAGAAATGTGGAGTGGGCGTTGGTGAGCAATTGTGTGAAAGCCATGGGGGTTGAGGGGAGTAACCAGGGCTAGCACAGCATGGAGGAGAGAGGAGAAGCACAAGGGTGACAGAGCAACACCAAGTGCAGAGGGAAAGAAGTGCACTAGGGAGACTGCTGGAAAAAAACATGCATTCCCACGGATTGCTTAACTGAAAATGAAAAAGTAAAGTAGATGTTAAAGAGGCAGTACTCTAGGGCAGTGTTCCCCAACCCCCGGGCCGCGGACCGGTGCCAGTCCGTGGATCAATCGGCACCGGGCCGCCCCACTGTGGCGGGCGGTAAGTGTTTGATAATTTTTCCGTGGCCCGCTTGTCACACAATGGGACAAGCGGGACACGGAAAAATTATCAAACATTTACCGGTCCGCGGCGATAAAAAGGTTGGACAACACTGCTCTAGGGGAAGCACGAACTCAAGATTGACAAGCTGAGACACTAATAAAAAGCAGGTAAGAGTGATAGGAAAGCCAACCACTGGTTAAAAAAAATAAAATAACCAGACTCCAAGCTCCTGTATGTTTTTGGTAAGTGCACAATTTGTCTCGCAACAGACAGGGCATGTCCTGGCTAGTAGGCAAGACCTAATAAAAGTGTAAAGGTTAGGGCGGCACAGCTTTTGCAGTGTATGTAAAGGAATCTGTCCCAACAGATGTTTATGCTAGGGTCCTGTTGTTGCATGTGAGTGCTGATGCTTTCTATGTTTAGAAAAACAAGAGAAAGACAGCTCATACTAGTTTATCACAAACGTGATGTCAGCTTTGTCTTATTTCACAAATTGCCCTTTCTCTCCACTATGTTTCTTGCAAACTGCGCACTGAACCCGACTGCGGTCAGGATGGTCTGTTTACCTGTACTCGTGCCTCTTCTCCTCGACACGAAATATGACAGGAGTTAAAATTTCGATGTTAAGCATTAGCTGTGATGTTTTGCCTTTATTATTATTATTCATAAGAGTGCGCTCGAATGGATGGGGGATGAACTCGGTATGTCCCAGTAAGCGCTATTAGTAATGTAAGTTTTAAGCAGCATTTCCTGCTTGCACAATAAGAACTTGTCGTTCAAAGGTTAAGTAAACGCAGCTTGTTCTGACGAAAAGTGTGTTCTCAAGGGCAGTAGGGTCAGATGAGGCGATTGTATGTGTGCGTTGGGGAAGGGAGTTGGGAACCAATTATTTTTTTTTTTTTTATTATTTTTTTTTAAAGCTATTCTAATTGCTGTATATCTCTGACCTGAGAATTAACATTGCGAGGCAACCGCTCAATTAAAGGGATACAGTGAACTCTGCATTATGTTTTTGTTTTCAATTAATATTGATTTATTTTCTGGGTTTTCTAAAACAGTAGAAGGGGGTTTACGTTGTACGCTTTGTCCTGCAGGGTGAAAAAGTGGTGCGGAGGGGTTGAGGACCCAACAGGCTGGCCACACCCATGGCCTAGACCGGTTTGAACAGAAGCAGCACTAATTTAATAAAAGCCAACCGCTTTTATCGAGACAAGATTTCTGTTGCATTACTCAAGCTGGACAGTCCGTGATTTGGATACTGTGCTAGTATCGAGCAGATTAAACTACCTTAGGCTCAATATAAAAGTGCATGTCGTAGATCCATACGGGTCCGATGCAGCTATGCTAGGAATACTCATTTGTGATTTATTAGAGACCGTGTTATTGCTCAAGTAGTGCCTCTTGTGTGCTTTGTTGGGTCTTCTATTAGAGATATTCCAGCATGGTAGTGTTTACGTTGTCTTTAGATTCTGAGTTTTTGTTCTGTTAAAGCATTGGCTTTGTACCTTCTCAGTTTTTAGTGTTTTCTCTGATATTACCACAAACATTTCATGCCGCAAAGACGAATGCTTGCAATCTCTAATACCTTGCAAAACACCTACACAGCTTGTCTTTTCAAGTTTAAAACTGAACTGATTTACAAATGTGGACCACTTTTTTTTTTTTTTTTTTTTTTTTTTTTTTTAGCGATCGGATTCACTAATAAGGACCACTTTTAATTTGGTGTCTGGACTCTTTCTTGTCCTAAACAAACCCTGATAACACTCCATACATTTGCATTCCTGTGACACATGCATTTCTGCAGCTTTTACTACAGGATTCGATGACTCTCTGAACGATTGTTTTTGTGATGTCCATAATGAATGTAGCTGAGGGTCGGATTTATTCTTATTTGAGTCCAATAGAGATTATTTGCATATTTGTTGATCGTTCTGGGTCGACCGTCTCAGCCTCTTTCTTGCCAAATGTCAGAATGGTCGTGGACCTAATCCTCTCCAAAAGTGTTTCTCGGGAAAAACATGGAAGATGTATATCCTATTTTGTATAAGTCTACGTTTGAGGATTTGTTCAGCTCTGTTTAAATTCAAAATGAGCAAAGACTGCGTTTTCCACTCAAGTATGCTGACAGTAAAGAATTGGATACCAGTTTCGGAGAATGACAATCACTGAAAAGGTTTTTGGTATATATATGTGTGTGTGTGTGTATATATATATATATATATATATATATGTATGTGTGTATATATATATATATATGTATATATATATATATAAAATCATAAACATTTTACTAGACCTGCAAGTCAAGTAACTTAATCTACTCGACCTAACTGTAATGTGCATGATCAGTAAACGCATCTCAAATTGTGTGATCCTAAGCAAATAGTTTAGAGTCGCCTTTTTCTTCATTCTCGCATATTACACCTTCAGATATGTGAGCTCAGCATTTCTGCAGTACAAAAAAACCTCTTTTGTTTAAGTAGACTAATGTTTGCTGCATGTATCACAAGAATATAGCTCACATATAGGGAACACTTGATCCGTGACGACTTTTAGTTTCCCAACAGCATTGCCGTCAGGGCAGGAGTGTTTCTCAGTTTGGTTTAACACTTACTTTGAATAAATATATCACTAAACCGTGATGTGGTAGCATATTGTCATCCACACACGGTAAATGTCCAAAAACCATTCCATTAACGTGAAGCGTTTCTGATAAAACTATGTAGTGCATTAACAGTCTGTGAAAATTGGGTTTCAGAAAGCATATCCTTTGCACAACAACATGTAAAGTATTCTGATTTGTTTTCATCCTATTTAAATATATTTTTTTGATCACACAAATATAAATCGGCTTTCACAACTACTGAAATATATTTTGAAATGTTTGCACAGTTGACTTAATCATTTAAATGTTGTGTGTTAGGAAAAACCTAAAACCCTGTCATTTTATTTTACACTCTAAACAGCAGGTCGCACAGTTCAGCTTACAAAGTCCTGGAACCCTGCTGTCAGAAGGAAAATTAATTGTAGACAAACTGACTTTTGACCTCTGTCTGTGAACACTGAGCAAATGTGACATAGGAACAAGATTTAAAGGCATCTTTTATTGCCCCTCCACTTTTCAGCTGAACAGAACTCCTGTTCTTTGTGTAAGTCCTAAAAAATACCTCAACCTGATCAAATAAGACTAGCCATAGCGAGTGGTGAGTAGATTTTTCGAGCCCTGATATGGGTTTGGATAAAAAAAATTTAGAAGCTTAAAACACAGAGCAGTTTCACGACACAAAAGGGCCTTACTCTTTTCTTATACTACTTCTTAAATTGTACTGTATTAAATTGTGTTTTAAAGAGGCTTGTGCTTAAGAGTTTTTTTGTTCATTGAAAATTGTCTTGTTGGGGTCCCAGATGGGTTGCTGGGAGAGAAATTGTAGCTCTTGGTGCTGTTGTTCTGCATCCTGAAGTCCCTTCCATTACTGGAAATTTTAGGAGCAGCTGGAGGTGAGCAGAGAAAATAGTCATATGAAATGATCCCTATACCTATACTGCTATAATGCCTTTAGGGTTGAGTGTTGGGTCCCAGCTGGTCACACTTCTTGGTGGCTGGGAGATGTAGTTAGCTTTGCACTCAATGTGCCGCCGACCCCCCCCCCCCACACACACACACACACACACTCGGCAATCCAACCTTTAAGGAGGCTATCCCCACAGTTTGAACACCACGCATCTGCATGCAAGGATTACATGATATAGGTCCTCTTACAAGAGGCAGCTGCACAAGTGAACTGACCTGAGAAGCTGTCTCACTAAACAAGTTTCATGTGGGATCAGACCGTTTCTTGGTTGTTTTATTTGATCTGGGTTGCACAAGGTCGACCATACTCTGTTTTTGTACAAGCCATTTTTCCATGAGCATTTTTTCATTCAAGTTTGTTATACTCTCCATTCTGGGAGTTCCACCTGTTCTTCCTTGGTCCAGTTGAAAAGAGACTACTGCAGTTCTAGTTTAAGGCTTGACCAAGAGTTACAGCAACACATGGACGTCTAACCAGTTCACACCTTCCTCAAAGCAAATGCAGAGACCTTATTTGATTCCAAGGGGAAACTGCTGTACTGGCTCAGGGCTTCTGTTATGCATCCACAGTTCTGGCCACTGGAGAGAAACGAGCATTGGCATAGCCAACCGGTTTCACCTTTTGGACATTTTAAATGTGAAATGTAATTAAAAACCTCATATGAATAGACAGTCAGAAAACATTTAGCCGTCTTGTGGGGTCGGTTTTATTGATATAAAAAAAATAAAAAATTGACCAGGCCTTTCAGAATTCTATTAGCTGATAATTCTTGATTTGTCCTTTTTTTTTATGCACAGGCAGGTTGTCCAACTAGCAGCAATGATTGCATAGAATCACAAACATCTAATGGAGGTTACCTGGGCAGAGTATAACAATAGGGGCATAGCTGACTTCAATACTATCTCACATCCCAGCGGCTGTGTGTTTATGGGGAATGTACAGTGTGTTGTAAGTGCCCGGTTGAGCGGTGTTCACAGTTATACTGGTGTAGGCATGAAGTCATCCGTGAACAGTGTGATGGTAATCGATATTGGTTAGTTCTCAAGCAGACTGGGAAATGAAAGGATGATGTTTGCAAACATTTGAGCATCTTACACAGGTTAAATTTTTCAAGCAATAACGTTTTTAAAGGTGACAGTACAACACTGTCTCCGAGCGAGTAACTATTTGGAGTTTGGCTGAAGAGCAGCAGAGGGGCTGGAGCAGAAGACCAGAGCATGCTTTGTGTAAGAGGAGAGCCATGGCAGGTCGCCATGGGACACTACCGACTGAGAGGAGGGGCTATGAAGACCATGGCACTAGCACCTGTTGTCTCCGCCCTCTATCTGATGGTAAGGTGCAGCCAGGAAGGGGGCTGTGCTTTGCGGCGCAGGGGTTGGGAGGGGGAGGGGGAGGTATTGACAGACATCTTTTGGAAAACAGAGTAATGGAAGAAAAGGGAGTGTAAAAAGCGAGAACGAGAGCAGTGAAAAGGCATACAGATTACAGCAAACATCTAATTCAGCAGCTTTCTGCAGCAAAGGTGCAATGCCTTGCCCCACTGTAATTGTTAAACACAATGAACGGCAGTAAACTGACTTTGAAGGGCAGTTCATCTGACATGCTGAAGCTGGTGTGGGAGACTGCATGGTGCACATAGTGGCTGGGGTGGGTAGGGAGCAAAGGCGGGCGAGTTCCCTTTAAGAAGCCTCTTGTCATTTGCATACAAGGTTATTTGACACAAACTACGGACTTGCAATGCATTTGTGCTGCAAGAGTATCTTCAGAGCGTGGGGGATTTGTACATTTAAAAAAAAAAAAAAAACATGTGGAGTGGAATGACACTGACCTGTGGCCAGTGGTAGTGACAGGAAGAAGTTCCTGGTCCAGAATCCACCTGACGCTATGGATGGCAAAGCAGCAAAGAGCAAGAAGTTAAAGCAGACGATGTGCTGGACAATCAGAAGCACGTATATTAGAGCATCATTGAAGTTCAAGTAAGTAAAAGGGCGAGTTCTAAGCCACTTTTAAGATTTTTTTATTTTTAAATCAACAAAAGATTTCTCAAACACAGCACACAAGTGCGTACGGGTGTAGGCGAAACCTAAAAAGTGGCTAATCAGGGAAGCTGTTTCCTTTTACCGTTTAGCTTTCTGACGAATGAGTTCAAAGAGCGATGTGTTATTTTTGAGGGGAGGTAAAGTTAAATGTTCGTTAGTGATTAAGGGGGAGGTTAAATGGGGTTTACAGCTAAAGGGTAATGTTAAAGCAAGTCTCATGAAAAATGTGGAGCATCTCCCATAGTTAACAATGCCACATGGCAGTTTCACCGTTAATATTTTAAGTAGAAGGACGTCAGAATGTGTCTAGTGATTGTGTACCTACAGATACAGATTGTAAAATGCATGAAAGGTATCTATGCCTTCGTGCAGTTCATGCTTTGGACTATAGCTATATCTCTTTGAAGGCACCTTTTCACATTTGGTAGTATACTACAAGAAGTTCAGTCTTCTGACTGAATGTTTAGTGAGCATTTCACAGGAAAATAATTACTTTGGGTCTTTCATTTTAACCCTGTATGTAAATCTTAACCAGTTGCAGTGAGGCATTGGGTGAGTCTTAAAATGTATCGTTTTCATAGTGCATTCTACATCATAGCTTTATTAAAGGTTACCGTCAGGTAAGAGCTGATTGAAAGCCTTAGTATAATTTAAGGTTTGTAAGTTCGTTTTTTTTTTTTTTTTTTTTTTTTTTTTTTTAAATCAAACGGTAGTTTTCTTTCCTGTCAGTAACGGCAGTTGCCCTCCCGATTTATCTATTGGTCTCAGGTATTTCATGACGTGTCTTTTGTAGAGGTACTGCAACAGTGTCTAGCAAATAACGGGAGTCTAGCAGTCAACTGAACCAGTACAGTGATCATGTAGACAAGTGTTAGTCTTAAGGTGTGCAGGATTTTTATGTTACTTTATTTTATAAACTAAGAGGTGCGTTTTGGCACTCTTTGGTGATTGAGATCATCTATGATCTATCTTACTGTGTATGAAGAATGAACAATGAAAATGTATATATTTTCAGTTTTATCTTGACATTGTTCAGGAAACCAGACAAAACATAAATTTTCTTGTCTAATTGTATTTGACTTGTTGCTCCAGAAAGATTTAATTTCTCATTTGTTGGTTAGCCTGCTGTGTGTTAAAAGTACAATGTCAACTGTCGTGGACTTGACTGTTGGGATGAGACTGCAGCTGGTCATTGCTTGCTTACATCTATAAAAATACAGACGACATGATTGTGTACACTAGGTTACCCTAGCCTACAAAGCTCTAGAGCTGTAGGTGTGTGTGCTCAGTTTACCGATACTTGGGTCATGGCCCTCCCATAAATTATGCTGAGTAGATAGTTTCTGGTTGCCACTTTAAGAATATGTCCTTCCTAATTGCGAGGCATACCCTAGTCCACTGCTGTGGTTATTGAAGCACAGTTTGACTCTAATATGCTCCCGCTGTAAAGCTGTCTTTAAAAAAAAAAAAAAAAAGCTTTACAGAACGAGCACCAGGTATTTGCTCAAGGTGTGCCCATCTGCTTTCTTTGATTTCAGATGTATATTTAATTGTCAGACTCTAATGAAGGGGAGTCTCCAAAAAGGGGATTAAATTCAGTTCTTCATATCTTGTGAGTTTTAGTTGTTTTCACATCTGGTAAAAAAAAAAAACAAGTTTTGCTCAGTTGGATGGAAAAGCCTACGATCACCGTTTTTGCTACTAATCATTAATCATCGCAGTGCACTGGTGATGCTTACATGCAGTTATAAAGATTCTTTTTTCTAAGAAAACTTAATCCCTTCGCTTCCAGGCCTTTTCCCTCATCAGGTGCCAAGACTTTTTTTGGCTATTTGGGGCAGTCCACGCTTAGGCCCTCGTAACTTTTTGTTCACATAAGCTACCCTTGCCAAATTTGCGTCCTTTTTTCCAACATCGTAGGGATTCTAGAAGTACCCAGAGTTTGTGTGTTCCCCTGAAGGAGAAGAAGAAATTAGCCAAAATTCAGCAAAAATCTCGTTAAAAAAAAAAAATGGGGAATAAAGGGCTGCAGAACTAGGTTTCTGGTTTTCCCCCCCCTGAAAATGGCATCAACAAGGTTTGCGGGGCTAAAATCGCCATCGTCCCAACTTTCAGGAACAGGCAGACCTAATTCAGAAAACCGCATTTTTCAACACAATTTTGGCATTTTACTTGGACATCTCATTTTTAATATGTTTTTTTTTGTGTGCTTTTAGCCGCCTTCCAGTTAAGTTAGTGACAGAAATGGGTGTGAAACCAGTGCTGGATCCCAGGCAGCTAAACATTTCTAAAAGAGTAGACAAAATTCTGAATTCAGGAAGGGGTCATTTGTGTAGATCCTACAAGGTTTTCCTACAGAAAATAACAGCTGAAATAAAGTTGAAATTTAGGTGAAAAAAAACAGCCATTTTTCTCCACATTTTACTCTGTAGCTTTTTCCTGCGATGTCAGATTTTTTCTAAAGCAATATACTGTTACGTCTGCTGGACTCGTCTGGTTGCGGGGATATATAGGACTTGTAAGTTCATCAAGAACTCTAGGTACCCAGAGCCAATAAAGGAGCTGCACCTTGCAATGGGTTTTCATTGTATACTGGGTATACAGCAATTCATTTGGTGAAATATAAAGAGTGAAAAATTGGTATCAAGGAAACCTTTGTATTTCCAAAATGGGCACAAGATAAGGTGTTGAGAAGCAGTGGTTATTTGGACATCTCTGAATTCCAGGGACCCCATACTAGCATGTGAATTACAGTGCATTTCCCAAATAGTCTTTTTTTTTTTTTTAATACACTGTTTTACATTTGGAAGGAAAACAAATGTAGGGAAAGACAAGGGGCAATAACACTTTTTTCGCTATTCTGTGTTCCCCCAAGTCTCCCGATTAAAAAATGGTACCTCACTTGTGTGCGTAGGCCTAATGACCGTAAAAACACAGCATGGACACATCACATTTTTATATTGAAATCTGACATGTTTTTGAAGAAAAGTGCCTAGCTGTGGATTTTGGCCTGTAGCTCAGCCAGAACCTAGGGAAACCTACCAAACTATTTTTTAACGCTAGATACCTAGGGCAATCCCAAAAAAAAAAAAAAAAAAAAATTCCTCACATTTCGGTGATAAAGTTCTTAAATCTGAGAGGAACCACAAATTTCCTTCCACCAAGCATTCCCCCAAGTCTCCCAATAAAAATCCTACCTCACTTGTGTAGGTAGGACTAGTGCCCATGGCAGGAAATGACCCCAAAACACTACATGGACACATCAAAATTATCAAATACAAAACTGTGTTTGTGTGTACAGACCTGATACAATCCAGGGAGATGTGACTGGTGTGGATTTCTCCCAGTGTTTTCTTACCCAGAATCCTCTGCAAACCTCAGATTTAGCTAAAAAAAAAATCCCACATTTCTGTGTGGTATCACCGCACCGGCACAAATTTCCTACCACTCAACGATCCCCCTCAGTCTCCTGATAAAAATTATACCTCACTTGTGTAGGTGGGCCAAGTGCCTGTGACTGGGAAGAGCCAAAATATTTTTAGGCCGACAAGTGGGGCAGAATTTGTTATCAATATATATGCAGCTTGCTGGGTGGTCGGAATTTTGTGGATTCCTGAAGAGTCCAGAAGGCTCCATCACACAAATGTGGGTGAAATGTGTGATTTCAAGCAAAGTTGGAGGTTTGCGGGGCATTGTGGGTAGGAAAATAATGTGGGGTGCATGTGAAGCACACCACCCTGGACTCGCCCAGATGTTTAGTTTTCAGATATGTCTAGGTCTTGTAGATTGTTCTAGATGGCAGCGCCCCAAAGTCCAAAGTGCATCCCTCACCATTCCAGCTGGGACGATTTTGAGAGTTAGTTCCTACGTGAGGTTGTGTTCCCTTTTCACCTAAACCAAAATGATTGAGCTTCTGGACTTCTTCCCACAGCCTTACTTAGTAGCAGAGAGAGCATTACACATGCTTGACCTTGCTCTTATGTATTACAAGACAAGACCATGTTCTTATGTAGAATACAACAGCTTTTTGTTGGCTTTATCCAACCTCCTAAATGTTTCTCTATATCAAAGGCAGGTATAGCTGGGTGGATTCTAAAAATCATCCAAACCTGTCCCTTAAAGCCAAAAGGAATGGTACTTGCAACCCCCCCCTCCCAAAAAAAACCTTTTACCTCTCTCCACCTGTAAAGTGTGTGCCACTTTGACCTTCCTTTGCAGCATTCACTTAGCAGACATTTGCAGTGTCCACGTAATCAACTTCACACCCTTTTACAAGTTAAGCATCATCCACTGGCTAGCCACCTCTTTGGGGAGTACCGCTTTATAGTCCATGCAAAGCATGTGTATATACAGCCACACAGGCTACGACTGGATTGTTACTTACCCAGTAAGCTTTTTTGTTTCATGTAGTACTATAGATGAACATGTGTCCACCAGTCTACCCAGGTTCCTATAGATGTCTTCAACCTGTAGTTGTTTACATAACTCAATAAAAAAAATAAAAAAAAACTTCATTAGAACATGGCTTAATGGTTCGATGTGACGGGCATCACACATCTAGTGAAATCCCAGTTCCAAGAAGGCCTACGTTGTCCGATCTTGGGCTTTCCAGTGGCATGTCAAGCACAGACAAGGGACTTTGTAAAAGAGCCAGTTCTATAAAGTGAACGACTGCAGTACAAAACCCCACCACCCAGCTACAACACTGCAGTGGCACAGCCAGTGGCCATCTTGGCCTCTTCAAGAGATTCGGCTAAGATTAGCTGTAGCACCAGGAATATTTGAGACTAGGAATTTGAAAAGGTAAAACAACCCTGCATCCACCCCATCTAAAAAAGTGCTTAATGCATCAATTAGTGCTCAGAAATCCAATAGATGACCAATCTGGAATGCATTAAAATCATAAGCGCCCTAAGTGTTTATGTACATCCACTTAAGAAAGAACCATTTGGAAGGCATTAAATACGCCTTTTCTCCTCCATTCTAAAATTAAACCTACTAATGGGTGGCAGCGGTTAACCTACTTTGGGGTCCTATATTGGACAGGAAAATGATTGTCCTAGTTCAAGAGGTTTCAGTCTTTCTGATGAAAGGACAATCTTACCACCTCTTGACCAAGAGATACAGCCGTGCCCACCTTGGGTACCATTGATGACTTTTTAACACTTAACTTATCTTCAATAATGAAAGATACATGAGAAAACCTTTTGCATGTTATGCAAGCTCTAAGGTGATAGGTTCTTGACCAGTTTTGCAGTCCAAGAAGGAATCTAAATCTCAAACACTCAATACTAGTAAGTGTTTACCGGACTATGGAAAGACTTGGATGCACTGTATTATAAGATTCAAGGGCATGTGGCGTAAAGGCCAGAGCTGCTGACCTTGGAACTGGGGAACCACGTTCGAGTCTCGGCGTGGCTCAACATCTTGAGATTTGGAGCAAATCACTTAATCTCCCAGTGGCAACCAAAAATGAATGTGTCTTTGTGTAATGGAACTAGTGCAAACCACTTCAGTACCTTTGAGTCAAGTATGTGCTATATAAAACTGCAAAATAAATAATAGCATGCATGCCTTGCTACATCTGCAAGGAAGAGTCTCTGGGTCTATCACATTTACATTTTAGCATATCGTTAAAATTGGCATTGGGTGACACAACAAAGTTGAAACTTCCCTTAAATTAAACATGATGAGGGCACTTGAAAATGATCTTATTTCAAACCTCAAGAGACCAATCTCCTCCATTTTAGTTTAATTCTGTGTGCCATAGCTCACAGATCACACTGTTTCCTGTGTGTGCTTCATAGGTTGCACTGGCCTGAGAGAGACTGCCGATGTTGCAGAAAGCCGGTTTGGTAGACTATGTATTCTACTACTTAGTCCTGCTCTTTTTGGAGTCATGTCCTAGGAAAGCCACTTCATGTGTTTAAATTGTGTGTACTCTTATTGAAAGTGGAGTAGCAAATTTAAATCTGTTCTTACTCCCAACTACTGGGCATAATTGTAGCAGTAGCTCTGCAAACAATGTTCCATTGGCAGAAAATTGTTCCTCCTGTGATGTCCAGTTTGCAGAGCCTTTTTGATTTTTGGTTTCTTTGAGTTACAATGGAAAAGTAGCATGTTATCCAAAGGATCGCCTTGCATGTTTAAAGTAAGGGAGCTAGCTGGTTTGTCTAATTACCCTTGAATATGCCAGTAAGGTTGTAAATGTGCAATTGTGTCCAGAATGCAATGCAGACAATCTACTGTTTCTGATCTCACTTTTTCCTAACTGATTGCTAATTGCAACACAGATAAGGTCAAAAAGAACTTAACTAAGTGATGCTACTCATGTGCCATTCAAAACTTTCAAACAGCAGTGGCATGTGGTTACATAAGGGTGAATTGCTTCAGTATGTTTCAAGATAGTGTGCTGCTTTAAGAGAATTGTGCTGTAAAATACCATATACGTTAGAAAAAGGTTTGCCATAGATAAGTAGTGCATTTTCAAACTCCTCATTAAAAGGAAGTAGATGGGCAGGTAACCACAAATGAAGAGATGGGACACTACTAAAGCTGGGCTGCTGACTAGCCATACATTACAGTGGGATTCATTCATTAGGTCGGGCGTAAGCGTCCAACCTCGTGTATACTCTTAGTATACTTACTGTGGGCTTTAAGCTATTTCATTTGTTAGTTTGTCATTTAAAAAATCCTTGCTTGCTAGTGGTCAGTGGCCTCTTTGTCCCTCCTTCTGTGTCCCTCCTTTTGTGTGTGAGCAGGGACCAACTACTGTAAAATTACACTTTGTCCTGTGTTGTCTGGTCTGTAGGAATTTTTGTTTTACTTCATTTCCTGCTCATGCCCAGGGAAGCTGCCCTCTTCATTTGCAGAGCATTCTAGCTCTGAGTTTAGCTTAGCTGTAAATAGGGCTATAAATCAAGCTGTTATCTTGATCACATTTGGACCTTGTGGACTGTCTGCGCCCTGTCAGCTGTCTGGTTCCCGCCCTTCCTTAGAGTGTGCCTGGCTGCGATCTTAATAACTTGATGGTGGGGTGATGAGTCATATTCTTTTGGAATTAGCAGATTTAAATTAGGATGCCAAATGGCAACATTTTCATTTTTGGCTGTAGATAGAGGAAGAAGGTAAATGGAAGTGATTTAGTTATATGCAGGGCCACTGGAATTATGTGGCAGGAAATGACAAAATTATGAGGAAGGGTTGACCATTTATGTGGCTAGAAAAGTCCAGTTGTAAATTTACAACGCCAAAAGCTGTAACTCAAGCAAATGTGAGACCTAGTGCATCCCAAATGCTTGTTTTTCTGCAGAATTTGCAAAACTATCTAAACTTTTTTTCAGCTTTTGCCCTAATAGAAATAGATCATGAAGAATGTTAAAGCTCGAAGTAAGCTAAAGGCTTTGACCTATTTTTTGTGGCTGTAAGGCTCAGTTTCACTATGTTTCTTCCCCCTTAAACTCCTGTTTTCATTGTCCATGTGCCAGCAATTTGACAATTGCCCTGCCTGCTGTTATAGAAATTACAGGAAAGACGACCATGCACTCTGCATGGTCTGCCTGCCGGAGTGTAGGTTACATATTAGTTTGTCAAATAGTGCAGTTGAAGAGACTGGGACAGTTGTAATCTGGATGTGGGTCAATGCCTGTTGTAACATTCCTGGGCTTCATCTTAGACAACCTCTGTGCCCCAGCCTAGTAAAAGGGCCATGACATCTCCCATAACATTGATAAAACCCCAGTGTCACAACAGGTCCTAGGATGGTCAGAGTGTAAGTGTCATTGTCCTTCCAGTTGCTGTTTTCATTCAAAATAGGCTCATTCACAATGTTCTTCACTGTTGGTTGACATCAAGGCCTAAATGTCAAGGATGTCCAAGTTCCTCGGGATGAGCACCTAGAAAAGCCCACCTTCCTTTTAGCACGGATTCTGCTGATATGTTCAGAGGTTTTTAGTCAACAGACGAGGGAAGGAAAACTAGGGTAGGTGCTGCATGGAAGGAGACCTGAAACGAGATAGTACAGGTTGGTAAGACCAGAGTTCGAAAATCGCTGGGTTTATGGTTCTCTATAGAAACATCCATTACTTGAAACAAAAATTTATTTTTCCTTCTTAAAATCATGGACTCCTGTGAATCCATCTGGCCTGTCCTTCTCCCAATCAGGTTCACTCTTCGTCTTGGAGTTGTAGCATGAAGACTTCAGGTTCCAATGTTAGTTCAAGTTCTATGGCTTTTCTCAAAAGTCAATGCAGAAATTCCCCAAGCCAAAAACGAACTCAAAGAATATTAGAAGTATTATACCTGTTCATTGGATAAATCATTGAGTTGTTTTCTGCACTCTTGGTCTGGAGTGGAAAGTATTCCTTTAAACACTTGGTAGAGTCTTACATACTCATACTGTTGAAGTACCTTTGTTGTATTAAGAATTCTCACAATTTCAACCAACCACAACAATTGTTTAGTTTTTTTAATGCTCATACTCATCATTACACAAAAACTACCAGAGTTTCTGGAAGGGCTGGCTTGGTTGGCTCTTATTGGGGATCAAACGGGGCTATGTGGTGTCAAGTCTTTGTTTCAGATGACTGTTGAAGGTTTGCTGCTTCCTTTTGCCTGAACTGTGCTGCAATAACAAATGGTGTTTCTTGTGCGGGTTCACTTATATAGGAACTTGTGATCCAAGATGGCCTCTGAGGTTTGCCTTGCGAGATTTTTTAAGACCTCACCACTTCTAAGATTCTGTCACTCGCCAGAGTACTAGCTGATGCCTTCCAACGCAAACAGAAAAGGTAATTTCAACAGTGCAGACCATGCCTCAAACAGTAAAGAGCCCATTACATATAAGGGTGTTATACACGGCGTCCCAGGATTCGAGGGACATATTGGCACAACCTGGAACCACATATCTTACAGTGAGAGAGGGAATGGATGACGGACAAGAGGTGTACCTTATTATTGGGCTACATCGTGACACTAGAAATCAAGAAATTTGTTGCCACACTGTTGGCTAAGAGGCATTGCTCGGGGATGAAGCTCCACTAATGCCACGGCCCTAGCAGAATGGAGAGCAGTAGTGGACTGGTGTGCTCAACTTGAAAAATCTATCTACGTTCCCCTAGGCTGCCCACTGAAGCATGACGAGATATGGGAGAGATGGGGGGGGGGTGCATACTATGGATTGGGGATGTGATTGGTTCATGGCTGGTTAAATTGTGTAAGGGAAATTCAACTGTATCTGTACTTTCCCTTGTTGTTTCAAAACTAATACATTTTTTATCTTGTATAAGTTCAAACCAAAGAAGATTATAAATAAACCACTAGAGGCCCAGCTTGCCATAGACTGTTTTCTTAACCCACAGGACCAGGTTCCTGATATATTATTCTCTTGCCCTTAGAGGGGAATTTATATAACCAATCTAAACCGATCATAGGTTTCAGTTTGTGTGTATTGTTTGCACCTAAACCTCATTACAGATGTGATGCCAATTTCAGGTTGTACTCTACTGAGCAAGTCACACTCCCGGACAAACAACCCAGCTAATGCTGAGTTGTACACCTCAATTTTTGAGACAATACTTGGAGACAATACATGTAGGCAGCATAGAGATTAATATGCTCCAGGGTATTCTAGCACCCATTTGGAAAGCTGACCGAAGTAACCTATTCTCCAGCATTGCATTTAGTCATTTTGAGGTCCTACAACACTAGAACATGTCTTCAGTGGTAGTCTCTATTTTTGTTTATGTTGCTTATTTACTTCCACAGATTCCCTAGATGTTCCTCCTAACCAAGTACCACATTTGGAATGTTTTCAATGGTGATCTGCACCAGATAACACTGTATAACTTTCAGCATGGAGCTAAAAGGTCTCAGTGAGTTGGAAGGTCCATACAAGGGAGCACAGAAGTTGGTGATATTTTACATTTTTTCCACAACTCTACTGGTGTGGGATCACTAGTCTGTGATCCATGATGTTTATAAGGAACCTCAGTGTCTTAGAGAGACACCTGATGTAAGCAATAGACTTAAGCTTAAAGAGCTCTGGATCTATTGCAGTGTCTGAGGTTAAGCTTCTTATAGAGAATCTGCTGTAGAGGTCATATTTGTCACTATGAATATAGCAGAAGGTAAGTAACTTTTTTTTTTTTATTATTATTCAGATAGTGCCAGTGGTGTACAGGGGGAACCTAGCCCACTAGTCTTCCTTGAACCCTCCAGACAAGGCATATATGGACGCATCCCATAGACTACATCATGTGAGCTGCAAGTTCCACATTGTTGTTGAGCAGGTATGCCAGGTTTTTGACAGTCCATTGATCTACTACTCCTGAGACCGCGGTACTGTTCCATGCAGATTGGATAATGAAGTTCCATGCTTTGGGTGTTAGTCTCTTCATTTAGCAGAATCCAGTAGTGACTGTGTACTCAGCAAGTTGTAGGATCTAAATAAATGGAAACAACATGATATGGTAAATAAGACAGACTGCAAATCTAGATGGTGCTGGTCCTTTGAAAAGTAGAATTTTGTTAACAAACAAGTAACAAGCATTGGCAAAAACTATTGGTTTTGCTTATGTGAGGCCTTGGCTTGGTCAGTGTTTTTTATGGTTGTTTTAGACGTTGCACAACAGTTCAAAGCACCTTCCTGTTGAAAGCAACAAGGAGGTGCAGGGGAGGAGGGAGTAAGCAGCTAAAGAGACAGCAGGGTGGCAGAGGGGAACAAGAAGTATGAGGGAGTTTTAAGTAGTTAAACATCTGATTTAGAAATTAGACATGATCTTCATTTTCAGTATTGTTCATCAAACATTTATTTTCCATACTTTGCAGTAGAGGTTGCACATGGATGTTATGTGTATTTGTAAAGTGCACTATCACCCGTGAGGGTATCCTAAGGCTGAGCAGATATGCGTGCACCTTGCCTTAACTAAACTAGGTTGGTTAACTGAAAAGGTAGTCCTTCGGCTTCTCGTGGAATTTAAAAAGAGGAGGAAGAGGCTCTGATGTGAAGAGGTAGGTTATTCAATGTTTTAGGAGTGTTGTAAGAGAATGCCTGTCATCCTGATCTGGTTCTGTGTATGCGTGGGATGTTGGTAAGTAGTAGTAGAGTGGAGGTGTCTGGATGGTTGGTGGAAGGAAATGTGACTTTTCAGGTAAGTGGAGCCTGAGTTATGGAGTGCTTTGAATGTGTGTGTGAAGAGTTTGAATTAAATATGTTTTTGTATTGGAAGCCAGTGTAAATTGCTTGGTGATCCCGGCATAGGGAGTTTTCCTATAGCCCAGCTTGCTGGTGTCCAGGGCGTGAGTGACAGTTTTTCTTGAGTTACTTGGGAACCATTTCAGAATCTTCTCCACATCTTCAGGGTGTGGAAGCAGAATGCAGTGATGGTGCCGACTTGTGCAGACATGTCCAGGCTGGTATTGATTATTCTGAGGTTATTGGCTTGGGTTTGCGATGTGGGTCTGAGTTCGGCCAGCCACCATTTGGAGAGGATGTTAATGTGTGCATGTAGGAAAGGGCCCTCTTTCTTGGCATGGTTACCCCCAATTGTCTGCCTGCTCCCAGTGTGTTTGACTTGTTCACTGGGATCCTGCTAACCAGAACCCCAGTGATTATGCTCTCTCCCTACTAACTTGGTAACTGTACCCTTTTCTCCTCACAATTGGCATACTGGTACACCCAGGTAAGTCTCTAGTATATGGTACTTGGGTACGAAGGGCATTGGGGTACAAAGGATTCCTATGGGCTGCAGCAGTTATTCTGCCACTCATAGGGAGCTCATGCAAAGGGTTCTGTAGGCCTGCTATTGCAGTCTGCGTGAAATGGGTGCATGCATCTGTTTTCAGTACAGTTCACTGATCCTTACGGTAGGCCCTCTCAGCCCAGAGGACAGGGTGCAGGTACTCGTGTGTGGGGGCACCCCTGCACTAGCGGAGGTGCCCCCACAAACGCAAGGCCCATTTTCCTGGACTTTGTGTGCGAGGACGCCATTTTACACATGTACTGGACATAGGTCACTACCTGTGTCCAGCTCCATAATGGTAACTCCGAACCTGGGCATGTTTGGTATCAAACATGTCAGAATCGTACCTCAATACTGTAACAAGTATTGGAAGAATGATTCCATGCACTCCAGGATTCTTAGAGGACCCCCCAGCATTGCTACTACCAGTCTTACAGGGGGTTTTGGTCAGGCCAAGCTGCTGCCACCCCTCAGACAGGTTTCTGCCCTCCTGCTGTTTGTTCTGATCAAGCCCTAGGATGGCAGAACAAAGGACTTCCTTTGGGAGAGGGAGGTAACACCCTCTTCCTTTGGAAATGGGTGTGACTGGCTTGGGTGGAGTAGCTTCCACAAGCCACTGGTATGCTTTGAAGGGCACATTTGGTGCCCTCTGTGCATAAACCAGTCCACACCGGTTCAGGGACCCCTAGTCCCTGCTCTGGCACTAAACTGGAAAATGGAAAGGGGAGTGACCACTCCCCTGTCCATCAGCACCCCCAGGGTGGTACTCGGAGCTCTTTTAGAGGGTCCCTGCGTTCTGCCATCTTGTGTCCAAGGTTGGCAGGGAACTCTGGGAGCATCTGAGTGGCCAGTCCAAGCAGGTGACTCCAGAGCCTCCTCCTGATAGATACATACCTGGCTAGGTGACCAATCCCCCCTTTCAGGGCTATTTAGGGTCTCTTGGGTGGGTCCTCTGATTCGGCTTGCAATAGTTAAGCAGGATTCCTCTGAAACCTCAACTTTGAATTTTGTCCACTGGAACCACGACTGGACACTCCAGGAACTGACAACGCTGCAATCAACTAAGAAGACTCTTCTGCAACTTTATTTCCACAGCTCCTGCCACCTTTGCAACATTTCCTCGGCCATGCATCCTCCAAAGACAGCAACTCTTCAGCCTGCACAAGAAGAAGGAATCTCCCATGGAGTGAAAAAGTCACTTCCCTGCAACTGCAGGCACCTGATGCAAACGATGACTGGCTGCATGGATCGCCCCTCAGCTTGAGCTGTGTGGATCCTGCATCACGGGTGATGGTCCGGAGTAGTCCTTTTGGTCCTCTCTGCCAACTGTCCAACTTTATTGGAGGTAAGCCCTTGCCTTCCCACGCAGGACAGTACCCCTGTGATCTGCGTCTCTTGCAGCTGCCAAGGCTTGATTGCATCCCTTCCAAGGTATCTTCAGGCGACTTACATCTCCAGTCCTCAGCACTCCTTCCTGCGATGCTCAACCCTCTGCGTGGTTCTTCTGCGGTGTGGGATTAGTTTCTGTAGTGCTGCATAGGCTCCTTCTGTGACTTCTGTAGCCCCGTCCTGTGGGACTTCTGTGAGTGCTGCCTCTTCTCTTGTGAACTCTGTATGACGCTGAGGGTCCCCTGTGACTTCCCCTCCTGGATTGAGTCCTTCTGGGCCTTGCTGGTCCCCGGCAGCACCACTTTTTCACTAACTGCGAGATTGCCTTTGCCAAGGCTTGTTGGTGGAATTCCTGCACTTACATAGGTCTGCAATCTTCACTCCAGCGTGGGACATCTTCTGCAACCATCAGGAACTCTTCTCTCTTCTAATGTGAACTTCTTCTCCACATGTTGTCTTTGTCAGGAATCCATCGCTGGTTTCTTGCAGTCTTGTCTGGGTGTCTTCTTTCATCTTTTCCTCCTTTTGGGTGGTTTGGGGAAATTCCAGTGATTTACTCCTGCTGTCCTGTTTGCAGGGGTGGGGGGGGGGGTGCTGTTACTTCTGTGGTTTTCTAGTACTCCCAGCTCTCCTCTACACATTCCACTTACCTAGGTGGGGGTCCTTTGTTGCATTCCATTATTTTATTAAATGGTTTGGGCTCCACCTAGGGTCACTATAGGTAATTCTATTTGCACAGTTCTCTAACATTTCTATGTCTATTTCTGATTGCTAGTGTATATATTTAGTTTATTACCTACCTCCTATTGGAGGGTTGCCCTGCTAGTATTTTGTAGTATTATTTTCCAAAAAATAGTGTCTTTATTTTTGTACAACTGAGTGTTTTCTTTCATGTATGTAAGTTCTGTGTGACTACAGTGGTGTTGCATGAGCTTTGCATGTCTCCTAGATAAGCCTTGGCTGCTCATCTGCAGCTACCTCTAGAGAGCCTAGCCTCTAGACACTGCCTACACTTCACCAAGAGAGGATACGTGGACCTGGTATAAGGTGTAAGTACCTTGGGTACCCACTACACTCAAAGCCATCTTCCTACAGTGCACAGATGGCATTGGCCAGAGGGATCATGTATGCGTTGAAGAGGGTAGGGCTGAGCGATTAAGAGCACATTAAATGGGGAGCTGGCTCTTGGAAGCCAATCTCGTGCAGACTCCTGATATGGATGAGGTGTGGGACCATGTCAAATGCTGCAGAGAGGTCCAGCAAAATGATGGCTGCCACTTCTCCTCTGTCAAGGATCATGGGGGTGTCACGTCTTCCGACCGTGTGAGCCGTTGCTGTACTGTGGTTGGGCCTGAATCTAGACTGCATAGCATTGAGGATCTGGTGGTTGCTGAGGTGGTCAGGGAGATCTGTTGATTAGTTTCTCTAAGACCTTTTGCCAGGTATGGTAGGAGGTATGCGAGTCAGTAGTTGAAAAGCATGCCTAGGTCAGTGAATGGTTCCTTGAGCAGGGGCATGACAGTGGCATATTTCCAGGTGTCCAGGAATGTGGCTGAGTCACACGGTTAGTGCTTCACTGATTGGTAGGAGTCATTTGAATGTGTGATGGGAGCGTGGAGCCCCCGAGTGGATGGTCTTCATGGTGGAAGCTATTTCACCAGTGGTGACGGCAGGCCGTGAGGTCAGGTTTCGTTCATCAGCTGTGATGGGAAGTTAAATTGCAACAGTAATGGTGCCCCATTGAGGGTCAAAGTTGCTGTACATTGTGGTGATTTTGTTACAGAAGTATTCCAAGAGCTTGTTGCAAAGATCTTGTGAGGGTGTGATGTTGCTGTAGTTGGCAGGAAGTGTGCTTCAGTCTTTAATGGCAAAGATTTCCTTGTGGCTGATAGTGCTGGCTCAATGCGATCTGCAAGAGCTGTGCACCTGGTGTTCCGTATATGCTGGTGGTGGCATCTTACTGCTGATTTGAAGATATCTTTATGCAGTATCTTGACTTGTTCTCCATTTGGCTTCAGTTGCTTGCAGTGGCATTTGTCAGCCTAAGTTTCTCTGTGACCAGCTGGCTGTGGTGATATAGGTGTTATTGATGGGTTGCAGCAAGTTACTGATGTGCTCTGGCCGATGCTTGGAGAGGGAGGAAGCCCACTCCTCTTGAGATGCTTTCTCATCTCTGCCAGGTGGTTCTTATGGTGGTAGGTCTGTGATGGTGTGGGATGGATATACTGAAATTGAGGAAGCCGTGGTCTGTCTAGGTCGGAGATGCTGACTTGTTGACTTTAATGTTGCTGATTGAGAAGAAAGTCTGGTCCAATAGGTGTTTAGTGGTGCGGGCTGAATCAGTGGCGTGCTGGGTGATGCCAGGGATTGCAAAGTTTTCTAGAAGAGCCCTAGAGTTTGGATCGGTGTGGTCTTTTAGGTGAAAGTTAAGATCTTTGAGGAGAATGAAGATGCTTGCTTTGAGGGGGGTGACAAAGTCCACAATGTTGCTGCCAGAATAGGTGGGGGGGTGGTCCAGGTGGTCTTTATATGAAGGATTTGTCCAGGGAACGTGAGGTGTTCCATGTAGCTGGTGGGTGTGTTTGGGTAGGTGGTGCAGCTGATTGTATATTTTAATATAACGGTGACTCCATATTTGAGCTTGTGCTGACTGTCATGCCTAACAATCTTGTAGCCAGCGGAGATGATGGTAGCTATGTTTGGTGCTCAGGTTGGGTTTAGCAATGTTTCTGTGAGAATGAGCTGGTCCGAAACGGGATTGTGCAGTAGGTCCCATGTCTCTGTGGCATGGTGGGTGAGCAAGTGGATGTTGAGGAGCTTGCTTGTAAGTGTGGCATGTTTGGTCTCTGTAAGAGTGAGCAAGTGGGGTGCTATTAGTTGGTGTAGGAGAGTGCTTGAAAACTTTCAGGAGGTGCAAGTGAACACTCCTGTGTTCTGTAGTGTGGTATAGCAGCAGTGCAGCAACTGGCAGCCAGGGTTAAGAGCATGGAGGAGCGCAAAAGGGTATCTGTGGGTAGGGGGAGCTCCAGTGTTCCTGGCTCTGGACGTGGTTCAGGTGCAGAGGGGCACTTGGTGCCCCCGCTGGACGCCCAGAACAACTACAATCACCATTAAGTCCTGGAGGAGGGAGGTGCGCAAGATACTGCACAGTGAAGTCAGTTCCTGTTCAAATGGATCACTGTGAACAATACTACAGATATCTGCAGCATGATAGATCGTTGGGATGCAATGAGGATTGAATAATCGTATCTGTGAACTGTTGAAATTATCATATTCAGATATTGTATGACCATCACCAAGGCACTCTACTGCCAAGTATGGAAAATACATGTTTGGTGGACAATATTTAAATGAAGATTCCGTGTGTCTAATATCTAAATCGCATTTAACTACTTAAAATTGTGCTAATACAAATATTATCCATAAAAATAATTTAAGTGTGTACATATTCTGGGAAACAAACCCTTTATATAGTAGAATTTAGCTGATAAGGAGGAGTATTTAGCCAAACACTCAAGTGTAATGCTTCCCCATGACACCTTTGAACAAAAATATAAAAAGGATATTAACGAGTGGGTAAGAGTATGTTGGGCAAATCAACTAAATTGTTCAGTTGATAAATGCACCAGCTCCATGCTGCTCAAAAACATCAACCATCAAACGGCTGTGAGATACTGCCAATCTGACATTGCATTATAGAATGTTAAGTTTAGCAGGTTTGTGAGGGTGCTGTTGAGAATCCGAAGGCATTGCAGATAAAGGATTTAGGTAGATCAGCTTTTCACTTTTTAGCATTTAAGTAGTTTTTGCCCCGGTGATACTTTCATTGGAGAAAAAAGCAAGAAGGTGATGGTTGTGGAAATAGGTTAAATAAGTCTTACTGTGGGTGGTGAGTAGAACTTGGGGAGTCTTCTTCATCGCCATTTGGTGTCAAGGCAGAGATGGTCTTGCATTGGTTGCGGTGTGGCGCATCAGCCTGCTTTAAGTAATGATCTTTTAGACAGCCCAAAACAATTAAACCACTAGTCTGTCAACCATGCTTGGTCTAGTATATGAAAATGTAAGATATCCACTGATAGAAGAGAGTTTTGGGGGCCGTCTGCCCAAAACGTGGCTTTTCCGATACCACTATCCGCGCATTCATCGCCTTTAGTATATTCCCAGGCTCCACACTGGATCCGGAAGATTTTTCAACATAGCACCTGTGCGCCGATAGGTTGTGTTCTGCGTCTGTCAACTCTGCACCACACCAAAAGTGATGACTGGAGCCATATGCACCACTCAAGTGCTCTGACGCCAGTTCTTTTCCTTCTGCAATGTTGTGCGCAAATCCCAAGCTAGCTCCTCTTTTATTGACGGTTAATATGTTTTATTTTTATTTTTTTTCCTTCAAAAACTTTTTCTAGTTTGCAAAGTTAATATCACCAGTTAACACTACAGTCTTACACCTTGTATAGAATGATAGAACCCCTTGAGGTGTAGCTCTAGTCTTTAGGTTTGGGCCACCACTACAAAAACTGCGAGGAGTGTGCCCTGATCAAAAAGGGATCTGGCGATGTAAAGCCAAGCTGTAGGTCGTCAAGCATTTTCTTCAATGGTTTTATGGGGTGGGTTGTGCAGATAATGTGAAAAACAAGACTTGGCTCTCCAGAGCTATTGACATGGGTACATAGACCTCATAACTTATTTTCAATGTAGTATTCTTGAAGCCAAGATTGATTGTGCAGATAGTCCAAAGGGGCTCTGCTATTCATTTCATTCCCACCTCCTATACCACCTACATCATAGCTTGTTTTGGAGGACCATTTGGCTGCAGAAAATTGAAGGTGTTTTGAAGAAAGGAGCATTATAGAGGACCTCCGCCTTGGAAATCTGAACTGGTTGTTTCTCCAATATTTCCTAGTGCTGAACAAGAGTGGAGGCCTTTGTGAGAAAAGGGCTCTTTTGTCATGGTTAGCACCCACATTTTTCCTGGTATTTGATGTAGCAAAGTTATTAGTGCCCAGGGCACCAGCTAACAAGGTTACCTGGGCCAGATCTCTTTCCCAAAATGGTTGTGATGCATTTGCACAATTGGCAACACCCTTAGCTGCCACTATAAGTCCGTAGGAAATGGTACTTAGGTACTCGGCATGGGGTGCCCTTGGGGGCAGCAGCACATATTGTGCCACCCTCTAGGGCCATGCATCCAGATGCTCACAGCACTGCCATTGCATTGAGTGCTCTGGTGCAACCTGAAAATGCAAACTCTACATGGCACACTGCTTTTGTGCCCTGTCAATTATACACTGCATGCAATTTAGGCAAGTTCCTCCACTGGCAGGCCTTCCTGCCCTAAGGCAGGGTACACTGTATTGTATGTGTGGGCATAGATGCATGAGCAATATGCCCCACCAAACCTGAGACATAAGTTAACGGAGCAGCCATTTTAAATGCATGTGCTGGACAGTACGAGATGCACAGCTGCATGTTGGCTACTCTGAACCCTGGGTTGTTTCGTATCAAACAAACCGGAATAAAAAACCCGAACCGATAACAGTATTGGTTTTGTTACAAAATGTACCCAGGGGTGACCTTAGAGGTGTCCTCTGCAACAGCTAACTACCTAGACATGGTTGCTGGTTGCTTGCTGGTCACAACCAGTCTGCCACCCTCAGAAAAGATTCTGGAACCCTGGAGTGAGAGATCCTGCTCTATGGGTTCCAGAACAAAGCCTTTCCTGGCAGGAATGTGCACTGCCCTGCTAGGGAGCTTTAAAGGAGTTGCTGCCCCTGATACTAGACTTCCAAGCCTGCTGTTACCAGCAGATGGCTGCCCCCGTTGCAAACCCCTGCTTTTGGCGGGAGCAGCGGTGGGAAAACACACAAAGGACAGGCGGAGTGGTCAGCCCCAGCTTGCACTAACCCTAAGGTGTTGCATGGGAGGTGACCTCTGTTTCATTTTCCTCCATCTTGCATGAAAGTGGTCACTAGTGGGTGCAGCCACCTAAAAGGTAGATGACCCATTGGTAACTACGAAGTACTCCTCTAAATGCCCATTAAATACAGTATTTACTGGGAATCCCTAGACCAGAGAATCGGATTCCAAGGGCAAAAAGAAGACCCAAGGCTTGAGAACTAAAGTCCTGCAGCACCAAGAAAAGGTGCTAAACCCGGTCTGTTGCACCCAGGGCTTGACAGTCGCAGCTTAGGAGTTGGTTGGACACTGGTGGTTTGTGGAGTCCGTCCAGAGGACCACCTCACATCAAATCTCCGAAGATCTCCCTCCAGAGTGAAGGAATCACACTCCTGCACTAAAGACTCAGTAAAGTCAACTTCACTGACCGGCCTCTGACCAAGGGAACAGAAGATGCAGCTGGCCCAAACTCCACCCGACAACTGTGAGGACAAACCCTGCAAATGTGCAGAGTTTAGTTGCACTGCACCCTCCAGCAACCATTGCCCAGGGTAGTGTTCACCTAACATCAGACACCCAGAAGGTCAGTCCATTCTATACTGTAAAAGGTTCAGGAAGAAGCTCCAGTCGAGGGAATTCAGAAAAGACCAGGACCTCCCACCAGAGTACCTTTGCTGACCTGCAAGCGACCCTCAAAGTGACCTTCCTCCTGCTTCCAAGGGCACCTTTGCACACCGCTTCTGGCTCAGATTTGGTTGGCGCCCAGTTGCCATGTGCCCTGCACCGAAGATCTAGCTGTGCCCTAAGGATCCCTCACCCATTGTGACCTCAATACTTCAAAGGGCTCTGCAGTGCTTTTCCAAGTGGTCCCCCACAGTGGCCTTGCACCAGCTTCAATGACTTTCTGCAGCTGCTCGTGCTGTAAGCTGGAGCTGCCCAAACTTCTTCAATGCATTGCCTGATTTTATATACATTTTTAAAGTGTTTTCTCCATTGATTCCTATGGTGCGTAATTACACACAAATACTATTTTTTGCTAAACTTCAAAAGTTCATAACTTAAAAAGTTACTTACTTGATTTTGATGCTCTTGGTCGTTAAAATTTTCAAAAAATCTGAAGTATTTTTGTAAATTGGTCTTGAGTTATTCTTTTGCGTGTCTTGCTTTATTGATACTGTGAGTACAAAAAATTATTTGCACTTACCCAACATTAGTCTAATTGCTCGACCAAGCTTCCATAAAAACTAGAGCATTAGGTGGTCTAGTTTCTAGCCCTGGAAACTAGCGTGTTGTTGCCTTGATTCCCTGCACAGTGTACCTAGCTGTGCACACACCATAGGGAGCAAGCCTCCTACAGCCTTCACCCTATTTAGACCTTTGACTTCTCAAATATTTCCTGCAGGAGCAGAAATTCAAAATGCTCACAGGTGTATAGGTTTCCCCCTGCCCTGGATCCAGGAGACTGGATTGTGGCATTTGACTTTTGGGATGCCTATTTCCGTGTTAATGTCCTGCACGGCCAAAGGCACTTCCTTCGGTTCAAAGTGGGCCTTGGGCATTTTCAGTTTGCTGTGATCCGTTTCACCTCATCAGTGCTCCTTAGTCTTTGTGGTTCACAATCTCACATTGTGCCAAAGTCACATTTGACTCCTTCGCAGCGGCTCCTTTTCATCTGAGCCTTCCTTGATAGTGTATTTTTGAGCCTTCCTTCCTGATGGGTCGGGTGCATTCGCACTATGATCCTGATGCTTCAGCCTCCGTATTCGGATTTAGTGAGGATGGCTCTAAAGGCTTATTGGCCTCCTCCATTTTGCGTAGCTGATCATGCCAGGTGACACTTATGTGGACTCATCAGTGGAATCTGGATTTCTTTCAGGTTTCAGAGAAGACCTCAAAAACCCTGCAATGGTGGCTGCTCGGCTGCTGTTTGACCCGCTGAATAGTCTTCCTGTCCCACCCGGAGCTGATGGGTTTGGGAAAGTAACTGGTGTAGCACATGTGATACTGACACATTACAAGCCAACACATTGGATGTGTTACTATTTGATTTGTCTTTGGCCCAGCAGGGACTTGAAAGGGCACTGTTAAAGGTTATTTGTTGGTCTGTTTGGCCTCCTTTGTGTTTGATGGACCACTGTCCTTGTGCACCATTGTGATGTGTTCCTCAAATGTTTTGTTCACATGTTCCCTCCAAAAGCTTTTGTGATGACACAGTGGGACTTTACTTTGGTCCTCATTTTTCCAGTGTGTACTCCAGTTTGAACTGTTACACAGCTGTCCCCTATGTCTTCTTACTCTGAAAACCGTTTTCCTCATTGCAATACCACCAGCTTATCACAAGTGAATTTAAAGCGTTGTCGGTTAAGTTTCCTTCCACAACCTTCTTTCTGATCAAGCCGATATAGAGGACCAGAGCAGCTTTTCTCCTGGAGGTTATGGCCTCTTCACATCAAACAGTCCATCACCTTTCTGGTGTACTTTCCCCCTACTCTTTCCTTCGAAGAGGAGGAGAGGCTTCGTCGATTGCCCCCCCCCCCCCCCCCAAAAAAAAGGGTTCTCAATTTTTATATTTATCATACCAACGACTATTGGGTTGACGATCAGCAGTTGGGTTCTCTGGGGGCAAAGAAAGGCAGTCTGTACAAAAGCACGCCTTCTGCAGATGGCTTACTCTGTTAAAATAAGTATGTGATGGCAGTTTCTGGAAGGTTTGAGAGCCCATTCCATTATGGTCGAGGCTGCGGCCACCGCATTAGCATGTGAGTGCCTGTCCTGGATTTCTGTCAGGCTGCAATATGGGCATGAGTGCACACATTCACAAAGCACTACTCCCTTGATTGTCAGTTCTCCAGGAAGGGCGTATTGAGTGTTCAGTCCTGCAGGACTTATTGATCAAACTCATTCCAGAGAGCCACCACTTGGAGAGGCAGTGCTTGGGTATCTGTTCTATGGGTGAGTAATGTGTTAGAAGTATCCTTCAGAAGGGCAAGTTAACTTACCTTCTGTAACTCTCTGTAGCATGTGTTGCTGTAAACACATGCTCTGCCTACTCCTGTCATCTAGTATTGGGCAGGGATATTTGCAAGTTGTATTTCATTTTAAAACGTATTTTGAGTCACAAGGTGCCATGTGACATCTTAGTTCTCAATGTGCACGGGCACCGACTCCAGTTAGATTGTTTTTTTTATTTTTAATAGTCTGGTTCAGACGTGTACTACTGGGACTGTGTCGTTGTGTTACTGACTTCAGCTCAGGCCCACATGGTTCACTTTGATTCTGTTAATCGGGAAACTGTTGTCCGCACTTATCTTAATGCTTTCAGAAACTGACTCAGCCATCACTACAGGGCTTAATGGTCCTGTACAAGCCTTATTCTCCTCATTTTTGATAGCTTATCTTTAGGGAATGCACGCGGGTGACGGAATGATTGCAATTCCAATACTGTTCCAAGGGCCACTGGTAAATACTCTATTTAACCGCAGAGACCTCAATATTGTTCCACCTCCCTGTTTTGTAGGATAAACTCTTCTGAAAATGTCCCAGTTTAGAGAGCTGCCCCTTAATCACAATTGACTAGGGCTTCGGGGTGCGCAAGCAGTGTCCAGAAAGAAACTGGCATATTTAAGGCTCTAGTTTTCACTTGCAGGTGGAGGGATGTTGACGTGGAGCCGTACAGCGCCATCCTAAAAGCACACACCGCCTATACTGAAAAACGTTCCTCTGTCTGGCACTTGGGGATATTCCAAAGGTGAGGAATCTGCGGTTAGGGTATCCATCAGAAAGAGTGTTACAGAAGATTAAATAACTTGTTCAAGATGCAAGTATATTTAAATCTCAGCTTTAATACAAAAACCTTTTTTTTAAAAAATAGAAAATATTAAAATGCTAGTATAGGACAAGTGACCAATAGCAGCAAAATAATACTTCGAACCCTGAGGAATCTCTTTAAAAAGAAAGAGAAACTAATTTATCAGCATCTTGTGGGGCTTTGATGTGATTGTAATTGTGCATATAGAAAACAAAATCCTACAAGCAATGTTACCTATGGCCAAAAGATCAAACTGGCTTTATCCAAAGCCTATGGCTGTAGGTCTTGTTCAAGGTACAGATCGCAGTCATTGGGGCAGAGATACCAGAGAGAATGAATCAAGGAACCCAGTCAGAGATAATATTTCTGAATTCTGCCCTCATGTCTTTTGATGCAAAAAATTAACAACTTATTTAGTTTTGGGCCCTGAACTGATTTTCAACAAAAATTTATTTATAATTCCTTCACACAAAATATCAATTACTCCAAAAGAAACCGGGATATCTCCCCAAGGTAAATGGAGAATAGCTTTACACATGAGGACCAATTATCAGTGTTAGTGTTCAGGCAATAGGCGTGTCTTGTGTGCTGTTACTGGTGTCCAGTAGTATGCTGTTCATGATGAAACCGCTTTTGGATCTCACTGATCCCAAATGCAGGACTAAGATAGCACCCAGAAATGTGTTCCTCGAGGGTACCAAAAATTAAGGTCCATATCTCACTACAATCTGGATGTAGTCAGGCTTTTAGTTATAGGATTGCACCCCTGGGGCTGGGGTAACCCACTGTTCCAAAAGATACTGCTTGACACTACTGATATTTAGGGTTTGGGGTGTGACTTTACCTTCAAATTATTCTCTTTCCTGAACTGCCAGGGATAAAAAAGTGACGAAACAAGTTCCAGATTCACGGTAGCCAGCAGCAACAGCCAATGAGTAACTAAAACCCCACTGCGAATTGAAAGTACCTTGGTATTACTGTTGGGCTGATTAGGGATAAGTAGGTCTGCCCAATAGTACTGACAAGCTTGGACAGTATAGGCTTGATGTAGACTTTATCCTGAGTTTCTGCTTTCTCCTATTCCCGTTCCCCTTCCCTCTTTGCTTGACAACATGATGGAACAGTATGTGAATGTTCAGTGTTGCCAAAATGAAGGTTGACTACACTTTCAGTTTTGGTGCCCTTAATCGTTTCAGAACCATTGACTTTTGTGTGCGGACATGCCATGAATGGGGAAAAAATGGAATAATTGTATTGACAAATGATTGGGAAATTCTCCAATATTTACAATACTTTCTTCCAATTCAAATAATCATCCAATTCATAATTCATTAGGTTTGTTTATGCTCAAAGATGTTTGTCACCATGTGTAGTTCCGGATTATAAGATCTTTATTAGATTTCCCCCCACCCCTTAAATTGGTAGAACTATTGTGAAAATTACAGTTCTTTTCCGAGCTATACAGGAATATTTGAAAATGTTGTCATTCTGTTTCCTCTATTATCCTTACATATCCAGGAGCCTGCGGAATGAGGGTGCTGAGAGCAGCGTCACAGTGATTATGTGCAATGTGCTTGTTCTTTTTAGGTTGCAGTCTACCCGATAGCTGTCTGGTTTCCTAAAAACATCTTGAAGACTTTCATAAAGCTGATGTAGGAATGCATTTCTCACGTTGATTACCATTTACTTTGTGGTTTGCAACTCACACTTTTGCAGCATGAATCCTTTTCTGGATTCACATTCTGCACATTATTCTGCCATCTAGTGATTGGGATCGGAAATGTTCTAATCTTCTTTTTCTTTCTTTCTGGGCTGGGCGTCATTGACCACCATTTGGTGCGCTTTCCGTTAACAGGTCTTCCATTCTTGTTCTGATCTTGTCACATTTGCTTTGCATTCAAAGACCAAAGTCAAATGTCAGGTGCTGTCCTCCAGTGGTGCTTCTTTACTTTTCCTAGACTTCAAAGTGAGAGGATTTATGTGACTATCTTGGCTGATACTGGAGGTAGCAAAGAGTTTTTTTTTTCTTTCTTTCTTGCACATAACATTTAAATGAACTGTATAGGTATTTCAAAATACTTAAGAACTATAAATGCACAAATGAAGCAATTTTATTTCTGAAGTGTGTTGGAAGCAAATACTTTAATATGATTTAAACTAATTGAACTAGGTGATGCAATTTCCACTAATTTGTCTGAATACTTTTTATTAGTAAAACTGTGCAAATCTAATGGTCATTTCAATTGAAAATGTGTTGTATAAAATGGCAGTTTGCTACCACACCATGACTGCTCAACTCTACACCACTCCGTTACTCTGCACCACTCCATGCCACTGCTGTCTATGCCTCTCTACTCTCCCACTCTACCCTATGCCAATGCACTTTTTGCCTCTCTACACCACTACACTCTTTGTCCCAGCACTCTACACCACTCCAGTCTAGACCACCCCAATCTACTCTGTACAACTCCACTCTATGCCACTGCACTCTGTCAGTCCGCTGTACTCCACTCTACTCTGCACCACTGTACTCTGCCCTGCACTTTACAACACTATAATCTATGCCAATCCACTGCACTGTACCCTGCACCACTCCACTCATCTCCACTTCACTCTACTCTAAACAATCTGCTACGCCTCTTCGCACTCTTACTCTTCACGCCACTGCCTTGCACGCCACTCTGCTCTTAACCACTGCACTCTGCCACTGCACTGCACTCTGCATCACTTTACGCCAATCTACTCCCAACTGCCCTCTGACACTCTACAACACTGCAGTCTGCCATCAAACTCTCTTGCCACTCTACACTACTCCATTTTGTGCTACTTTACACCACTCTGCCACTCGACTCTACTCTGCATTCTATGCCACTCGACTATTGTGCGCTGCTGCCCTCTGCACCATTGCCTTCTTATATGCCAGTGCACTCTTCAACACACTATACCAATGCACTCTACGCCACTCTGTAGCGCTCTACACCACTGCACTCTGAGCTAATGCACTCTTCAAAGCTCTATGCCAATGCACTCTTCAAAGCGCTACAGCATGTCACTTTTCCATTATACGCTGCAAGCTCTATGCAAATGCAGTCTGTCACTATACTCTGCAACACTCTACGCCACTCCACTCTCCAACACATCACACCGCTCTACTCTAGCCCACTAACATTTAGCCATGCTGAACAGTAGCCACACTGGAGAACAACATGGCTAAAACACATTGTCTAAGGCAAAAGCTCTTGCATAGGAAAGATCCATTGGCTTCTTTGTTTCCCCTGTTCCCTGTGCTGCACTGCATTGTCAAAATCGACAGGGTCAATAGATCAAAAGGGCAAGCCGAACTGGCTTTGCCATGGTTTGTGTTTATTTCTGGTTTTATAATTTCCCGGGCTTGACTGCAGTGCATGCGGTTTCCACTGAGTTTGTGAGAATGGTGAGGTAGGGTTAAGTGTACTGTACCACCATAAAAGTAAGTTTCTTTGCAGTTTATTGGTGAATGTATTTTTAGCTACTGCCCATGAGCCAAATTCAAGCCTGGCAAAAAAAACGTTCAATCCAGCGGGTCGCTGTAGGAGACCTAATAGCAAGGGGCCTTGGAGGGGTGGGTCATGGCATCCCACCCTACTATGAAAGCCCACTCTAGCTTTGCAGCCTATCAGGGAAATACCAGAGGGGCAGAATAGCTAGTGCGGCTCTGAGCAGTGTCGACCCATACTTTCAGGCGGGATTGACGGTACGCGCTGCGGATGCAGTAAGGATCCGTCAGCTCGGTCTACTACGTTTCTACTCTAAGTTAACGGCAGTAGTTATGCCGCACACACTACAGCTCCTTGCCTTGTGACAGAATTACAACTTCTGACTGGATCATCCTGAACCACCGGTAATGCAGGGGTAAAGGTAGCTCACAAAGACCGTCCGTCGGAAGAAACCGACGGATGCACAGCAGTCAGGCACCCCTTCTTACCTATAGTGTAAAATACAGGTTTTCGTAGTGTAGCGGTATCGGGACTCCCAAGTAAACTACCACACAGATAAATCACTTCTGTGTTCGTTACTATTTGTGCTTGTGCAGTTTTCTTCTCCTCCTGGAACTATTTGTCTCCACGCTTGCTGCCACAGCTCTATCCAGCACTGGAATGCCCTTGTTTTGCCACACTTATTGTCCTTTTCTAGGGGGCAGGGAGTAGTGGTATGTGTCCTGGCTTTGGCACCTGGAGGAATCCGCACTGACGGGTCCTCGTGCTCGTTAAACAGCTGGTAGCCGTTTATATTACGTCCTGTGCATTCTCCGCATTTACTCTGTTCTTATAATTGTACAAGTGCCCTTATAATTGTACAAGTGCCCTTATAATTGTACAAGTGCCGGCATCCATAATCGCAGTCGTTTAGCTGCACAAAATAGTTCATGTCTAGAGGCGAGTGCTCCCGTATGACTTCGTCAGTCACTGATAATATACACTTTCAGCTGTGTTGGTAAATCTATTTATATCTGTTTTGTACTTCGCTGTGCGTTTCCTGCTTGTGTGCGAAATCAGTAAATAGGGCGATCGCTCCAGCCGTTCGCTATTGTGCAGTATAAAATGTAACAAAATAAAAACATTTACTTTAGTAGGCAGGTCCAAAGAAAGTTGAGCCGGATTGAGTTTACATTAAGTTAGTTGGTTCGGTTGCGTTATTTATTTTTTTTAAGCAATTAATTAGTGAGTGTGTTAACAGTAATAATGCAGTTGTATGATGTGGAAACATTGCTACATCCTTTTACTGATGAGACTCTTGAGAGCTGTGTAGCGCAGTTATGGCCGCTACCCTCACGTGCCACCGGTGACGAGTAGGAAATCTCTCCCTGCAGAACATTGCTGATATTACAAAGACACTTGCTCGCAGTCTAATACACTGAAGCTTTCAACGCAGCCTTTTATAATTGTAGTAGCCATATTAATGTAATGAATTGTTGGTCTAAGCTTAACAAGAAACGTATAAATTGTTTGCGATCTAGATAGTGTTTGCCATGTGCACTTACCAGAGTCCATTTTCTGTGTGAAGCAATTAACATCCCTTATAGTGGTTTACAGTAGCAATTGTTAGTGTGTAGCGACTGTATCGAGTTGTAAAATGTTGAGACAAATACTCTGCTCAATTTTTTTAAAACTTCGCGGTCCTCCTCTGAGCTTACCGGAGGTACATCCTATCATATAACATGATCAATTTAACAGCAGCTTAGTTTTTATAAACGGAGGTGTAGCATCGTTACTGTAAAGCGAAAAGCGAGTGGCGGTTGGCGTTGCCTTTGTTAATCATGTGTACAGGCCTTTTTCTGCACTGGCCCATATAAAACTCAGATGAGTCTCATTACTGGGATCTTTGCATACTCTTGTGTGGAATACCTGTTTATATGCTTCAGTATGTTAAAACTTGATTGTGTCTGTCTGTTAGGTGTACTATGTTCGCGTCAGGAGGTGGGGCATTTCCCTGCAGGCTGACCTTTGTAAATGGTTGTCCATGACCACCCACTTTCTCTCTTCAGTGTGATTGGTTGCTTGGTGTTTCGTTCCGCATCCGATGAAGTGCTTAGAGTGCAATGCATGAGAAACTATTTAACATCTCAATAGTACACTGAATTATCACACATTAAACTCTTAATCTCATTGATGTATTGTTTGCTGAAAAAACATGTTTTTCATTGTAGAAGGCTTTAGAAATGTTTTATTCAGAACTCAAAATGCAAGCCAGGTCTGTTGGCTTTGGCTGTGCTTGTTTACATCCTTTTTAGCTGGCGTTTTTGGCACGAAAGCAGAAACCACGCCTCCTTTTTATACCTACTTTTGTGAATGTAATATTGCTAACCTGATTTTTTTTTTTTTATATATATGTACTTTTTGTATACTTACTGTTTGTATTCATTTAGGAATACCACCTGCCCATGCATGCAGATGTTAAATCAGTGTCTCCCTTACGATGATAGGACTCTAAGCTTTGTGTGTTTTTTACAAGTAAATCTTACTAGCTTTAAAAGTGTTCATAATTTTTGAAAATGGGCTCAGTGGTAGTTGTACATTGCGATTTAAAATGTACTTTCAAAATTCTTTGAAGTATTTTGTGTTTCTTCGATCAAGATCCCTAAGATAAATATTTGTGTTTGTGTGTGTGTGACTGTTGGAGAAATAAGGTTGATGTTGACTTTGTGACTCACTACATCATTTTAGAAAACGTGATGACAAGTGCTGTCCATTCAGAAGGGGATGACCTTTTTGATGCAGGAGATGTGTAATTACCTCATTTCGTTGAAGCGGTTTCCTTTCCATGTAAAACTCGCCCTACAGATCATCTTGTCTTTTGAGTCCTCATCATGCAAACTAGACCTCTTCTGGCTCCGTGGCTAAAAGGGCTATTTATTTGACTTGCACAACTATGCTTGTCTATGAGATTGATGAATGGACGGACTTTATAACCCCACAAAAACTGTGATTAAAAAAAAAAAACACAACGCAGCAAAATTCCACTTAATCTATACTTATCATTCGCCACAAAAGAGATGCCCGGATGGAGTTTAAGGATTATAAAGTTGTGCGTTTTTACATGGAAAAAAACGTAGTCTGTTGCTCGTATTTGACGTCTAGAGCAGTGTTTTCAATAGTTAGGTGGCAATCCGCTGGTAGGTTGCCAGTCGATACTGGTGGGTCGCAAAGATAAATAAACATGCATTTACAAATTTGTGTTTATTTTATCAAATTTGTATTGCTTCAAGGACAACGCTCGAATGCCAGGCTATGTCTTGACACATTTCTTGTTATTTTAACATGATTGGTGTTTACTTTTCTTTCTCGGACTACGAAGTGAGAAGAGTTTTTAAAGGGAAATGTGTCACCATCTTACCGGGATACTGCGAGTGTAGGGGGAAAAAAACATTTTTTTGTAACACAAGAACATTTAAATACCTGTGAATTACGTTTTTTGAACTGTGCACATATTTCAGAAAATATCAGCAGTTATCAAAGCAAAAATGAAGCACTTTTTTTGTAATTTTGATGACGACAAAAATGTTAATAAGACCAAAACAAATCAAGACTACTTAACTGAGTTGTTTTATTTGCACACCATCAAAACAGTACTTCATGATATGCACGTGATATCTATTCACTGAAACCCGAATTGTGCATATTATCATTTGTATGCTATACTTGTTTATCAGTAAAACTGCGTCTGTGCAAATTTATTGTCCATTTAAATTGGATATATGCGGTCTATAAATGAGTGCACTACTGCTTTACAAACATATTTGTGACTGTGTGCTCCAAAATGCACTGCTAGCTACATACTGCACCCTTGGCAATTTCCTGCTAAATATATTTGTACACTTTGTGCGAAGTTAGAATTTTTCACAATCCTTATGACTTCAGTGACGTAACATTGATGTCAATACCCCCGCTTAGAAAATTGTGTCAGTATCACCGGTGCAAAGTTACCTAACTATGGTCCTAGGCCCAGTTATAAAACAAATCCTTGCAAGAATTTTTATGCAAGATTCAACTCCAGGGGAACCTTCCAGTATTTGCATTTTTTTTGAATATTTTATTTTTATTTTTTATAAATACTCCTTAGAGCTGTTTCATTAGAGAATGTGCTCAAAATATGTGAGCATACACAGTCATCCCACTTATGTTTGACTTTCACACATAAATTGAGAACTGTTGAGATTGTGACATAACAGCCAGAGCTGCTGACTTTGGATCTGGAAAACCAGGCTGGAGTCCCGGCTTTGGCTCTGGGCAAATTGCTTTAATCACCAGTGCTTACAATAAAATGAATCTGCCCTTTTGTAATATGCTCCAATGTTTTTGGTCAGTGTTTGCGTTTTTTGTGTGTGTGTGTGTGTGTGTGTGTGTGTGTGTGTGTGTGTGTGTATATATATATATATAATATGTATGTTTTTTGTTGTTGAGTTTTTTTTTTTTTTTTTTTACACCTACTGGCAGTAGCCAGTAGGTAGTTGAAGTTTGGACCTAGTTTCTGTAGAAAAAGCATTTTTTGACTTGCCTATATCTTTAGCACTGTCGAATCTTCACAACATTTTCCAGAGTGTCCAGTTGGGTCTTGTTATGCATGGAAAGGTTTAGAATGGTTTGTCAAGCAGGGACCGAAAAAAAGGGGGGGAGGGGTGGTGGTGGGAGGGTTGTCAAAATAAGTGCGTTTCACATGTTAATTCTCAAACTCTTTGGCCAAATTTAGTGTCATTCTGTGCAGCTGTTCACCCTGCAGGCGTGTCTAAACGTTAGCTTTTGGTCCACACCACTTTTTTTTTTTGGGTGTAAATCCGTTCAGTATTTTTCAGATATTAAAGGGAAAAGAAATGTATGTATCTAGGGCCGCAGATCCAGGGCGATCTACTGAGATATGATTGGCTGCCAACACTTGAAATAAGTGTTGGCTGCTATTTTGGGACTCTGCTTCAGCAGAGTCCCAAACCTTAAATAAAAAAATGAACAAGCATTTGCAATGCAATGGGTCTCGTGTGTGCTTGAGTTACAGCTATTAGCGTTGTAAATTCCTAACTGGACTTTTCTTGCCACTAAAATTGAAAATTAAAAATAGAACAGTTCTCATAATTGAGACGATTCAAAGTGCCATGGCCTCCATGAGTGCGAAGGAGAGACACAAAAAGAAAAGGAAGTTTGATTGCAGTCAGACGTGTCGGAAATTTTGCAATTATCCATGTAACAGGGGCAGTCTGCAAGGTGGTAACAAAATCGCCCCAAGGAGGGAGAAATAAAGCATTTACCAATGAAGACAAAGGATTTTTTAAAGGCAGGCCCACGAACTAGTGAAAATTATGTGCATGGTTAAAAGCCCAAAAATTCTTACAACAAGTCAAAGCACTTGCGACCTAAAAAGTGGCAGAGTATGTATACCTTAAGATCCTAGCCTTGGTCCAGGGGACCCCTTAAGATCTCCCCAAGGCTTAAGAGTATTTTTTTTTCAATCACAGAGAAATCTGTGGCTGGATCTCGACATTATTTTAAAAATAAAACCAAAAAAGTTGTCTTGGGGTTTCTAACTGATTTTTCCCTGAGGTGGGCTAGGTCGCAGAGGCTTTTTGGACAAAAATAGAAGGGGGCGCACAGGTCCTTGGAGCTATGCTTATGAAGTATTGGGGGAGTAGGAGAGCGTGGGCACCCCCCGGGGACCACCACTCCCCCGGAGCTACAACAAAAATAACACTATGCGAGTGGTGGATTCTCCCCCCCCCCCCCCCCCCAAAGGATCCTGGGGACTGCCACTTCCACTTCCACGGAGCAATACATTCAGTATCTGTGGTTTGGGGGGGGGAGGGGGAGCAACCTCCTTGGGGCAATATATTAAGTATGTGGTGGTGGAGGGTGCGGGGGGGGGGGAATCGTGGTTGGATGGTGGCACGGGCCCCTTCCTAGGGCTTTCCACAGGCCTGGGGATGACCTCCCCAAAGCTATGCTTTATGATGTATGTATATAGATAAATATAGGGGTATTCAAAAATGCACCACTTGGCCTTGTTTTAACACAAAAATGGATATGAGGCCTTACCTCCATACTCTGCTGCAGAAGTTTTTTTTTTTCAGATTTGCTAAAGTGAGTGGTACCGACCACAATATTTTTCAGAAGCCTTGTAAATTTAGTGAACAGATGTGACGGTTCTTGAAAGGTGTTCGGCTTCAGTTCATCTTCTGACTTTTTATGGGCTGATCAATATCTTGGCTACAGTCTGATACAGGCATTGAAGGACTTGGTCAAGTTGTGATATTTACAAGCAATTGCTGTTAGAATGGAACTTTTGTTGTTTTGGTAATTCACCGCATATTGAAAGCAAGTCTACTATTAGATTAAAAATTAAAAAAATTGCTCACTTATCATATCTTTGCAAGTTAGATGGGTCCTGAATTTGTTCTAAAAATTTGGTTGTGGCTCTAAAAAGATCAGGAAGCACTGAGTTGGTCATTTGAAAGAAACGCAAAACAATTGTTTTATGTTGGGAGCTGCATCATTTGAGTGAATTTTTCTGATCTCATGTTTGAGTGTTTGACCTATTTTTCTTTTATTTTTTCCAGTCGTGGGACATTTTCTTTCGTAATGCCAATGCAGGAGCCCCTCCTGGAACAGCCTACCAAAGCCCTCCTCCACTCAGCACCAGTCTCTCCTCACTGACTCGGGCACAAACACTAGTGCAAGCACAGCCCAACGTGGACAAGCTGGTGGAGGATCATCTTGCAGTTCAATCCCTCATTCGTGCATATCAGGTATGGGTGATTGTCTTTCAGTTATCGTGTATGGTTTGGTACAAATAACTCAAACTAGATGAGGAGTAATAACTTGGTATAGTCACCCTGTATGACCTGTGGATACAAGAATAGTTTGGGGTCCAGTTTCCTGGTGGGTGTGAGGAAACCTTTGGATAACAAGTGACAGAGCAAATGTGAAGGAGCTTTTGGGTCCTCGATTAAAGTGGTTGTAGGTATTATAGTAGGAGACCCTTTGGCCACTTACAGAATGACCAGGCAAAATTTTAATTGTGCTAGGTAAGTTGGGTATTTTTAGGAATTTTGCATTACTCCTCTGAGACAGAATTACCAAAAATTACAGCCACTCATCTGATTGTGAGTAATCTGGGGCAAAAATGCCTAATGCAATATCACAGGAATAGAGTGGGTTTTGGCCGCTACTGTTCGTTTTGTGTAGCATTTAGCTTTATTTTCTTAGAAAATGGATTGTTGTGTCCTTTTTGAATGCAAGAGTGCATTTTCTGTTAAGAAAATAGTGCTATATGTTGGGTTACGTTTCTCAAATCTTTTGCGTAATTTGCTGCAGTATATTTACTTGAAGGTACAGCAAAATGTTACACCCACCCATAATTTTAAACGTAAAAGGGAAAAATAGGCCAGTGGGTGTTTCCTCTCTGACTAATGAATGCAAAGACATGAGATTGGTAGGCTGGGAGCCAGTTGCTGAACAGTCAGCAATGCGGAGCAGCCTGCAATTTCTACAGTATTGATTAGCTGTCCTCAACGAACCGGAACGTGTCTTTGTGGCAGGGGTGTGGAATTCCTTTAGCCAGATGCCAAGGACATAGTGTTTGCGGTCAAGGACAACAAGTTTTCATGGTTATTTTGTTCTTTGGATAAGTAAGCCCAACCCCCTTCAGCACAAACTTTGTCTGCAAGTTTTTAGTACCACATTATGAAGCATGAAAATTGTCTGCAGTTGAGGTAATATTTCCCTCCATTTGTCAGTGCTGTTCAAACTTTTATCTATGGTTCATTAATGCAGAGCCTTTATTATTAGGGTAAGCACTCTAAATAAATGTGGTAAGCTCGGACTGCACTACTAATAGTGGTTCCTGTAAAAAACGATGTACACATATTTGCAAAGTCTAACAATATGAGGTAGTGTATAATGCTCCCAAAATGCTCTGAGGAAATGCACAAATGTGCAGAAGTTTGAAGCCATGATTCTTTGCTTTCAAAATAAGATGTTCTCAGGAAAATTCAAGTAGAAAAATAATGTTTTGCTAAATTATTGTGAAATTTTAGGTACCATTTCTTTGAAGCATAATTTAGTAAAATGTGTTGAGGCATGCTATATTGCCCTCTCAAAAATCATAATGTAGAATCGGTGTAACGAGTTTCAACAAGATTATGGGAACATAAAAATAAACAAATATTGGCAAACCCAGTAGATCTGTCATTGGTGTTCAAACTTTTGGCTTTGTCAATGGGTCTCTTGTTTTGACATGGCATTCTTTTGGGAACTGACGGGCACTCACCATTGTAGCAAAAATCAAATATATTTTGTGGTCTCAAAGTAAACACTGCCACAGTAGTTCCTGGCACTGAACAAAAATTTGTGTTTTGATGTGCTCCTTGTGAAAGCACCGAATGAAGGTTGGCCTCATTGAGCGATAGAAGATTGATAGACTGATTTTTAATAAAAACAAAAGGTCTTGGGTAATGCCAGACCTAATTAGAGGTCCATTTCTTAGTTCCAAAAGTGCACACAGGCTAGATTTCTTTGCATTAGGGCATATTTATGTTTTTCATGAATTCTCAAGAATTTGCACAAGTATACTGGGAAATTATACTCCTTGAAAATGTGTGAACTGTATTTTAGCACTAGCAAATATGTATGTTCAGATTTGTTCATGTGAAAATCTGCTGAGTTTAGCAGTTCACTTTCCCTCCAACAACTTTTTCCCCAACCCTAGAAGAAGTTTTAATTCTGCCCTTGTCAAGTAAATTTCCAGTTTTTCTCAGTTAGAGAAAAAATTAGCAAAGAGCTGGCGAATACCTCAAAACATGCAAGTTAGTAGGTTTGCATAGATTCAGAAAGGCATTCCAACCCTGGAACTATTGCTTCGCTACCTACATCCCAGGTATGTAGATATGCAGAAGGATGGCAAAATAATGAAATTGCTAGTGTTCAAGCCCTACTTAAGTATAAACTGTGGCATAATCAGAGAGGCTATTATCAGAGCGCTAATGTAATGAGATTGCTTTTATGGACAAGTAGATATTTTATCAAATTCCATCCCCCGCTATGGTTAGATAATTTTTATCGGCTGCGGTGCTCCTCTGACCATTTAGTTCAAGTTGTGCAAACAAACTGTTTTTCTGTGTCATGTCACAGAAGCCATCAATTTGCTTAGAATTGTCCATGATAAAAAAAATGTTTACCAAACTTCAAAAACATTTTTTTTAAAAGAATTGAAAAAAGTACATGTTAGTACATACATGCACACATCGCTCACTTTCTCCCTTCTTTCTTGTGATTTAAAGGAAACACTGATCAGCACTTAACTAACCTTCGCTGTAAGCCGTTTCAAAGAGGTCATTTTTTTTAGGAGAATTTATAATTACCTGTAACTTTTCTTTTAACGTCCATCCTACCCCTGTCTTGTCTTATTCATTGTTGTACGCAAGCCATTTATTTTGTTTTGTATTTTTCACCCTCACAGCGGTTTCAGGGGGGTCCTATAACCCCTTTGCTGCCGGGCCTTTTTTTGGCTATTTGGGGCTGTTCGCGCTTAGGCCCTCATAACTTTTTGTTCACATAAGCTACCCACCCCAAATTTGCGTCCTCTTTTTCCAACATCCGAGGGATTCTAGAGGTACCCAGACTTTGTGGGTTCCCCAGAAGGAGGCCAAGAAATTAGCCAAAATACAGTAAAAACTTTTTTTTTTTCTCCAAAAAAAGTGGAAAAAGGGGCTGCAGAAGAAGGCTTCTGTTTTTTTTCCCCCTGAATAAGGCATCAACAAAGGGTTTGCGGTGCTAAAATCACCAGCTTCCCAGCTTTCAGGAACAGGCAAACTTGAATCAGAAAACCCAATTTTTCAACACAATTTTGGCATTTTACTGGGACATACCACATTTTTACGATTGTGTGCTTTCAGCCTCCTTCCAGTCAGTGACACCAATGGGCGTGAAACCAATGCTGGATCCCAGAAACCGAAACATTTCTGAAAAGTAGGCAAAATTCTGAATTCAGCAAGGGGTAATTTGTGTAGATCCTACAGGGGTTCTCTACAGAAAATAACTGAAAAAAAAAATTGAAATTGAGGTGACAAAAACTGCAATTATTATCTACGGTCTACTCTAACTTTTTCCTGCAATGTCAGATTTTTTAAAGCAATATACCGTTACGTCTGCTGGACTCTTCTGGTTGCGGGGATATATAGGACTTGTAGGTTCATAAAGAACCCTAGGTACGCAGAGCCAATAAATGAGCTGCACCCTGGAGTGGGTTTTCATTCTATACCGGGCATACAGCAGTTCATTTGCTGAAATATAAAGAGTGAAAATAGCCATCAAGAAAACCTTTGTATTTCCAAAATGGGCACAAGATAAGGTGTTAAGGAGCAGTGGTTGTTTGCACGTCTCTGAACTCCGGGGTGCCCATACTAGCATGTGAATTACAGGGCATTTCTCAAATAGACGTCTTTTTTACACACACTCATATTTGAAAGAAAAAATGTAGAGAAAGACAAGGGGCAATAACACTTGTTTTGCTATTCTATGTTCCCCCAAGTCTCCCGATAAAAATGGTACCTCACTTGTGTGGGTAGGCCTAGTGCTCTCGACAGGAAATGCCCCAAAACACAACGTGGACACACCCCATTTTTTTTACAGAAAGCAGAGGTGTTTTTTGCAAAGTGCCTACCTGTAGATTTTGGCCTCTAGCTCAGCCGGCACCTAGGGAAACCTACCAAACCTGTGCATTTTTGAAAACTAGAGACCTAGGAGAATCCAAGATGGGGTGATTTGTGGGGCTCTGACCAGGTTCTGTTACCCAGAATCCTTTGCAAACCTCAAAATTTGGCAAAAACCCCCCACATTTTCCTCACATTTTGGTGACAAAGTTCTGGAATCTGAGAGGAGCTACAAATTTCCTTCCACCCAGCGTTCCCCCAAGTCTCCCAGTAAAAATGATACCTCACTTTTGTGGGTGGGCCAGGTGCCTGCAACAGAATACGGCCAAAAACCTGTAGAGATAGAGGGGATAGCACAGCGAGTTGATAAGGCATATTCTTCTTTTATACATCTTTAGGCTGACTCTGCTTTAGGGACCCACACAAGTGAGGTGTCATTTTACTTGGGAGACTGAGGGGAACGCTGGGGAGTAGGAAGTTTGTGCTGGAGCGGTGATCGTACAAACAAAAGTCAGGAAAATATGCTTTTTTTAAGCAAATTTTGAGGTTTGCAGAGGAGTCTGGGTAAGAAAATGTTGTGGGATCCACACAAGCCACACCTCCCTGGACTCCTTGGGGTGTCTAGTTTTAAAAAATGTCTGGGTTTGGTAGGTTTCCCTAGATGAAGGCCGCACTCAGGACCAAAAACATAGGTTCCCCCCCTCCCCCCCCACACAGGTAGTTTTGTAATATATAATTTTGATGTGTCCACATAAGTCTGTGATGTGCCAAACACTAAAATTGTGAAAAAAAACACACTTAGGTTATGTGAAAAAGACCCCTCACCCACCAACGAAGTTGGTGGCATGCTTCATCATCGGGTCCCACCTGAGGCACCTAGCGTGTCACAGGTGTGCTGAGACGCCTGATTACAGCGGAGCAGGTTTTGTCATTTTTACCACACATACTGGTTGGACTTGGCACGAGGGTGAGTGATGGTTCAGTGGATCAAATTTTATTAACAAGAGATTTCACAAAAATGAAATGCACTGTTAATAACTGAAAGGCCAAAAAACTGAACCAAATGACTCGCAGCTCGTGAGCTGTAAAGCCACGGCAAGGCACCAACCGCTTTACAGTCCATTCACACACCTTTCATACATGACACGCACAAGACCATTCACACCGCCAGCCACGGGCCCAGCACATTACAACACTCGCATCGACAGACAGCGCCACTCAAGGGCCCATCACTTACATATTTCCACATGCTTGATACAACAATCACACTAGCTGATGGGAGTGTGTGGACTGGTGTTTGGCTGGCAGTGTAAGCAGTAGCCAGCAGCAAGTCAATATGTACACTATGTACACTATGTACACCCTCAGCCAAGCCCCACTCCACACACAATGGCATCACTTTTTTTTTTTTTTTTTTTTTTAAACAAAGAAACCCCTAATTAACTAGAAATAATTACAAAACTACAAGCACAAAAGCTCTAAGTACATGACAGAAATGCTAACCATGAAACTCAACACATGAAAATACAAAACAGACATGAGTTTACACTCATGGTTGTTCCCATTAATTCTTCTGGGTGTGGTAATTCTTAAAACAACCACCCACACACAGCCCAGGCTTTGAAGGACAATCTGGGCAGTACATTCGAGTCTCCCTCCGGATACCTCTTCGAAAACACACTACATTTCTTAACTGGAAAGTCTTTTTTGGGTGTGGGAGGAATGTGCTTAGCAAAGTGGCGATCTTTCAATCTAGCCACATCCTCCTCCACTGCTTCTCTAGGAACTCTGGCCTGTTCCACCACAATAAGGCTCTCTATCACCGACTCCTGAAATTTCACAAATGTCATCTTTGACTCTGGAGACCTATCCTTAAACACAATAAAAGCATTAAAAGTTGCTAAGTGGAAGAGGTGAATTGCTAACTTCTTATACCAAACGTAAGACTTACGAATAGCAGTATAAGGTTCCAACCTCTGATCAACTCTATCTACACCTCCCAGGTGCTTATTATAATCTAAAATGCTCACAGGTTTGCGCACTAAAGCAACCTGGCCCCAAACAGTCACGGGGAAGTAATCTCATCATGGATGGTTCTTAGCATGTAGACATCCCTCCTGTCTGAAAACTTCAAAGCTAGCAGCTCATCATTCCGCAAGGCACTGCACTGTCCCCTCAAGTGTTTTTTACAGACAAGCTCCCTTGGATAGCCTTTCCAGTTACAACGAATTGTGCCACAAGCAACAGTGTCCACTCTAAACAATTCCTTGAACAACTGCACTCCAGTGTAAAAGTTTGCTCAACAAAGGTCACCATTTGTATGTAGCTGTCTACCACCAAGTTCCCACACAATTTTCTCAGTAACTCCAAAAGTGGGAGGACAACCAGAGGGGTCAATACTGGAATCCCTACCAGTGTAGACACGGAAATTATACACATATTCTGTACTACTTTCAGACAGCATATACAGTTTAATTCCACATCGTGCCATCGTGCTAGGACCTAAAAACCAAACGACCCTTGACGAGGACCAAAGACTCGTCCACAGCTATTTCTTTGCCTAGAACATAGACCTCTGAAAAACGATCTACAAAATGATCAAGGACAGGCCTAATCCTAAAAAGACGGTCAGAATCAGGGTGATCTCGTGGCAAGGCTAATGCATTGTCAATAAAATACAGCATCGTAAGAAGAAGCAAATACCGATTACGACTCATTGTTGCAGGAAATATAGCTGTTGCCATCAAGGGACTAGTAGACCAATAAGAAGCCTGTGACGCCTTCCTTATCAACCCCATCAAAAGAGTCAAACCTAAAAACCTTTTCATCTCTTCCAGATTTGTGGGAATCCACTGGGCAGCTCTAGAGTGCGGCCTAAGTCTAGCAGCGTTGTCCCTCAAATACTGCTCTGCATACAAATTAGTCTGCTCAGCAATCTCTTCCAAAAACACATCATTCACAAATAACTCAAAGAAATTGACAGGCAAAACGTTCTCAGTATTGACTCTACCCTCCATGTTTGGGGCAACCCAGAGTTCAGGTCTTCTAATGGGAAACCTTCCAGCCCCAGGTTGCTGCACTAATGGCTCATCAGTGTTCTCCTCTGAAACAGGCCCTTCATCTGCACTAAGTGTGGCTTCTTCATCAGAAGATTCCTCTCCAACAGAAAATTCACAGCCAGAATCCCTCACTTCCTCTTCTGCCTCAGATGCAGAGTCCGTCTCATAATCATAAGACAATGGCTCAAAAAGCATACCAACCACCTGCTGAGCGGTCATCCTGCGGCTAGCCATGATCTTTCCTACGAAAATTAACTGGACAAATGCACTACCAACAACCAGCACTGTGTAAGATAAGTAATAAAGTGTAGCTTTATTAGTAAGAGTTATAAACTCAAACTATACCGCTCACTTGCCTGAAAAAGCTTGAATCACCAGCAACTACTCTGCACAGACACAGCAATCACCAATGATATCCCACTAAAAAGAAAGAAAGAAAAGCAAATTAGAAATAAGACAACACAAATATCATTGTGCACAAATCTAAGGACAATTTCACACAAACCTGCATTTACTACACCACCTACAAACATGTCATTCATGCCTGGCAACAATACTCCTTAGGGGTAAATTGTTTTTAATTACCTAAAACATGCAACTATGCAAACCGCAGGTCAACCACCACCAAAACCACAAGGAGCCACAGCAAAGAAAGCAAAAGCTTTGAACTAGAACAAAAAGGAGGAAAAAAATAATCACAAATGCAAATACTTCGTCAGTTGACAAAGATCCCACCATCACTCATTTAAAAATTGGTGCCTACGTGGATTCTGCCATAGGGGTAGATGGGCCTACTAAAAAATAGGCCTATCTGCCCCAAGGAGGGCAGAAAATACCTTTAGTAGTGTGTCCCCAAGGGCCCACCCCCAAACAAAAAACAAACCCTACACACACTATCCCTGGTGCCTACATGGCTTCTGTGGGCCTAAAAAAAAAAAAAAAAAGGCCCATCTGTCCCCAATGGGGGCAGAAATAGCCAACAGTTCAATGCCCCCCCCCCCCCCCCAGGTGGTGCCCCTTGCCCAAGGGGATGCCCCCACATAAATAAACATATTTTTAAAAATCCCTGGCGTTCTAGTGGTTTCTACCCCCAATCAGCCTCAAAATAATAGGCTGATCTGTCCCCAAGGGGGCAGAAATGGCCTTGGTACACGTGCCCCCAAAGGGGGGGGCGACCCTTGCCCAAGGGGCTGCCCCCCATCCACTAAAACACACACACACTATCCCTGGTGTCTAAGTGGCTTCTGCCCAGCCTAAAAATAGGCCGATCTGCCCCCAACAGGGGCAGAAATGGCCACAAGAAACATGCCCCCAAATGGGAGCGACCCTTGCCCAAGGGGCCGCTCACCAACGCAAAACATTTCACAGTAAAAAAAAATATATATATCCCTGGCGTCTAGTGGATTAAAAAAAATAGGCCGATCTGACCCCAACGGGGGCAGAAATGGCCACAATAAACATGCCCCCAAAAGGGAGCGACCCTTGTCCAACGGGCTGCTCCCAAACACAAACATTTTAAAATATTGTAAAAAAAAAAAAAAAAAAAAATCCCTGGCGTCTAGTGGATTCTGCGAGGGGGCAGAAATGGCCAACATAAACATGCCCCCAAAAGGGAGCGACCCTTGCCCAAGGGGCTGCTCCCAAACACAAACACTTCAATCAAAATAAAAAAAATCCCTGGCGTCTAGTGGGCATTCCTGCTGCCCGATCGCAATGCGATCGGGCAGCAGGAATGCTCAGAGACACCGGGGGAAAAGAGAAGCCTTTCCTTCCCCCGGTGCCTCTTTGGCCCAAACCCCCCACCCGCCGGAGGAGAAACTTAACCTGTTTCTCCTGTGATCGCACTGGAAGCACTACGCTGACGTCACTACGGGGGGGGGGGCTTGTGGTAAGGGGAAGGTCTTCCCCTCTCATCCCCGCCTTGAGGGGGTGGGGGCTAACCGCTAGCGCTCCCTCCGGGCTCCGTGCCGAGGACGTAATGGTTAAGTCCTCTGCACAGTAGCACTGTGCCGCAGGACGTAACCATTACGTCCGCGGCACAGAAGGGGATAAGGTTCAAGTTTTGTGAATTTGGACATTGCTCCATATTAATACGTGTATCTTTGATTCCCCATCTGACATTTCTAGGAACACTTCTGAGGATAGATATCTTCAAGGTGAATCCCAAGGAAGACCTGGCTAGCAAATCTGATAAATGTATTGGCAGCAACAGTTACCATCTCATTATAGATTGTTGTTCAGAATGTCGATCTGCCTTGTGGTGGCAGCACTGTTGCATTTTGCCAGTGTGGTATGCTACCCGTTTGCAAAAATAGCAAGGGCACACGTTAACTCGTGCAGACCCCAATTACATTATACAGCCCACTTCCTTCAAGCATAGATTGCCACTACATGTTACTTTTTTTTATTTTTTTATAGAACATTTTCATTGTTTATTCTCTTGCAGTTTGTTTAGTATGGCTTGGGTTACTATGTCCATTTTGCCACAATGTTTACTACCTGTGCATTTGTCGACAGAGGTGGTAGACAGAAATACAATAATTGCAAACTTGATGCATACACATTTGTTTAGTGGTCTCCTGCTCTGGGTTCACATTGGACAGCTCAGTGGATGCAGACCCAGCTTCTGAGTTTCTAGAGCACAGTAGCAAAAATCCCTTGATTTAAAAAAAAAAAAAAAAAAAAATCCATTTGAATATATTTAAGGGTAGGGTGCCAAATGCTTGCGTCCCTTTCACTTTATGGTCGAGTCTGGTAACCGGTGCATATGTGGGGGCACAGCACATTTTAAGTATCTCCTGGTCAGTTTGCCCGCTTTCCTCTGTGCTGCTCCACTTGTTGCATCTGCTGCTTTTGAACTGAGAGCCTGCCTGACTTTCAGTTCGAGGCCCACCTACACCCGCAGGCTCCCGCCTGCGCCTCATCCATGGTGGCCTAGTTGGCCATCTGTGTGTAAGTATCTTGCTGTCACCTTTTACTTTTGCTTATTTTCTGTAATCTTTTTTTTTCTTCTTTTTCTATTATGTTTTCGTTCTTGTCTCTTTCCTTTCAGCCTTTCACTCTCCAGTGCTTCGTTACCCTGCAGCTGCTGCCCTGCCCTCTCCCTTTGAAGCTATTTCCCGCCCTCCCACCTCCCAGCTGACTGGACCCTCCATCCTCTTCTTAATGGCTGCCATTGCGCACTGAGAGGGCAACTCCTCTGACCTCCTGGTTAGCGTCCGCTCAATGTCCTCTGCGCATTGCCACCTGTTGCTGCTGCCTCTGCAGCATTCAAACTGAGAGCCTGTCTGACTTTTTCGTTCGAGGCCCACCTCCTCTTGCAGGCTCACGCCTCCGCCTCAACCCTGGTGGCCTAGTGGCCATCTGTGTGCAAGTATCTTGCTGTCACCTTTACTTTTGCTTATTTTCTGTCCTCTTTATTTTTCTTTTTTCTTTTTCTTGTCTCTTTCAGCATTTCACTCCCTCTGCTCTGTTTCCCTGCTGGTGTTGGCCCTGCCCCCCTCCATGCGATTTCCCACCCTCCCGCTTCCCAGCGGACAGGACCCTCCCACCACCCTTACCTTCTTAATGGCAGATGCTGCACAAAGAGGGGGACTCCTCTGACCTCCTGGTCAGCGTCTGCTCGTTCTCCTCTGAGCAGCTCCACCTTTCTACTTTCTCAAGGCAAAGAATGTATGTCTCATGTTATGCAGTGTGCTGTGAAGTCCCATAGATGATGTGTGTGTATATATAGTAGTAAACGTGTAGCGGGATTGTCCCAAACATAGTGCGTATTTCAAATCAAGAAGTATATGCGACCATGAGAAGTCTGGTTCCAGAGTTTGTTTCCTACGTTGTGGATAAGCGTGCATTACAGCACATTGGTTAACATGAGACATACATTCTCTGCCTTGAGAAAGTCAATTTGACGAAACACGTGTTTGCTGTTGCATGGGACTAGCAGCTCCTTTTTTATTTTCCTCAACCATGGAAAAATAAAAGATTCCTGAACGGTGAAGTGTAACTATCTAAGGCTCAGCATGTCTGAATGGACTACAAGAATATATGGGGTGTGCTGTGGCATTTTGAACATCCCCTACGTACCCCTGTTCTCACCACATTTTCAACAGAGCCAACTCCTCCATTGCACCAGAGCTCTGCCACACCCTCAACTGTTTCATAGATATAGCTACCTTCCAAGGATTAAAATCACGCTGAGATCTGCCCGCTCCTGAAGAAACCCACGGGTGAGCCCTAGATCCTCAAGATCTACCACCCGATTCTCTCTGCTGCTTTTCCCATCCAAGATTCATCGAAAAGGCAATCAACGCACAGCTCCATAGGCATATTGAGGACAACATCCTGGACATCTCCCAATCAGGTTTCAGGAGCAACCACAGCATGGAGACTGCCCTCCTCGTTGCCACAGATGGCATCCACTTGCTGCTCGACGGCTGCCATACAGCAGCCCTCATCCTGCTGGACCTGTTGGCTGCTTTTGACAAGGTTTCGCACCACACCCTCTGCTCCAGACTCCACGCAGCTGTCATCTGTGGAAAAGCCCTACATTGGATATGCTCCTTCCTTGTCCGGCAGAACACAGTCGGGCTCCCTCCTTACCTGTCAGAACCTACGGAGATCAGCTGCAGAGTTACACAGGGCTCCTCCATGAGCCCTGCACTCGTCAACATCTACATGGCCCCGCTTGCTTCCATCGTCAGGAACCATGGGCTGAACATAGTCTCCTATGCCAACGACACCCAGGTGATCATCTCACTGACCAAAACCACTATAACTGCCAAGAACTTCCACAATGGGAATGGAAGCCGTTGCCACCTGGAAGGAGGACTTCTGCCTCAAGCTCAACTCTGACACGACAGATCCTCATCTTAGGACCCTCCAATCAGTCTGGGACGACTCCTGGTGGCCACCCAATCTCTGCACCCTCCCCACCCCAACAACCCACGCAGGCAACCTCTTTCATCCTGGATTCATAGCCCACCATGACCCTCCAAGTCAACTCAGTCGCAACCTCCTGTTTTTACACACTCTGACTTCTCCGGATGGTGTACAAATGGATCAGAAAGAACTGCCGCAGAACTTTAACCCTTGCCCTAGTTACCAGCAGACGCGACTATGGTTACACCCTCTATGCCGGCACCACCCAGAATAACCGGAGGAAACTACAGCACATCCAAAACGCCTCTGCCAGACTCATCCTGGACATCATCTGCCGCAAACACATCACCAGTCACCTAAGAGAACTCCACTGGCTTCCTGTCGAGAAAAGAATCCACTTCAAACTCCTTGTCCACACATACAAGGCCCTCCATGACCTAGTACTCACCTACCTCAACCACTGCATCACCTTCTATTCCACCACCAGACCTGTCCGCTCAACAGACTCAAGCCACAATACCCCGTGTACAGAACACCTTGGCTGGAGGAAGATCCTTTGCCTACCAACCGGCAAAGAGCTGGACCACCCTACCCCTGGACCTCAGGCAGTCACGATCGTTACCTCAATTCAGGACGGACCTTAAAACCTGGCTCTTCAATTGTAGCACAGAGGATAAACCCCTTCAGCACCTTGCGATCCTTTTGAATGAGTAGTTGTGCTCTATAAATCCTGATTTGATTTTATTGACCTGATTTTTGTGTTTTTCTGTGGGCTACGATGTAGTTTTTCTGCATCCAAAAAGATGTCCCCATTTAGGTGCTAAACCTGAGGCTCCTGTATCCAATAAGCAGTTAGGGTTGACATTTTCTAATCTCAGGGGCTCCCAGAGAACTAGGTGGAAATAAATTGGTTTTACGAGGTCCGACCAGAAAGTGGAACAATATTGCTATTTCGAACCTAGGGTTAATATGCCCTGAATTGCGAGGGGTATAAAGCAGTTAAAAACTTTCTCGAATCAGTATGGTTGGTCCCAACAAATATGGTCCGACTTTACACCAAAGGTGCAAAGGATCATAATTACTTATTTGCAACTTGACAACTCATACACTGCTTTGCTGTGTTCTTGGCCTTTGTTTTGGTTCTTGACTAGGAAGGGCTGCCGTAGTTGTCACCACCTGGCAGGCAATTCTTTCTAAGGGTCTCTTGGAATCCACGCTGGCCCCCCTGTGGTAGGGACTGACCCTGCAAAGAAGCGATCGCTGTGACCGGTTTCGGCTGCTGCAGAATCTCCTCGATGCTCACAGTGTACAAGTTACAAGGTTACAGGGTGGTGTTTATCCGGCCTTTGTTTTCAGAGCGAGAAGACTTGGCCACCTAAAGTTGTCTAATGTCAAAATTCCAAGTTTATTTAAAGAACTGTCTGCTTTGTGTGCCTACGTTTTGAGATTCTCTGTAGCAGAAAGTCAAAGGTCAGAACAATTTTTGAATCGCTTTTGTTAATTCAAGTTCCAGTGTACCAATTTTCATTGATCTTTGCAACAAAAAAAATAAAAAGCCAGCAGCAGAATATGATGGGTGGCTGATGGGTTTCACACTAGCATGAAGAACCTACATAAGGGTTGAGACCCCTCTCCCCATTCACTGGATATCACTGGTTTCGGGAAACGGATCCTGTCATGCCTACCACAGACAAAGGCAGCACACTGGAAGACCAACATCTTTTCAATCATGCAGGCAATGCCCATCATGGATACCACTTGGTTGCAGTGAAACAGTTATATAAAACCTCCTGCTAACACGAGTCCAAGCAGGGTTCTCCTATTAAACAGGCTGGTCCTATGCCTCTAAACTGTAATTCCTATGGTGCCACCATCACTACTATATACCTCATAGTTTAGATCTGGCTCCCGTTCTTTTACAACTTATTGGTTGCCGCTGTAGTTTAAAGGCTGACCAGTAAGCTTATGCTCTGAGTGTACATGGATTCTGGCATCATTATGTAGTTGGCACCACCGCTCACCCATGCCATTATTGAAGTGTGAATTTTTCTTTCTTACCTCTTTTATTAGGTCTAGCCTAGGCAGCATGCATGTTCTCTCTTCAAGACTTGTTGTGTACAGTTTGAGTTACAGCCCTTTGTGATTGGTAACTTGTTGCTTTCAAAGGGCTTGTCTTGTGTGTGGTGGTTTTCGCTTTTATGTCCCTCCTTTTGTCGTGGTGTTGCCGCCCATGAAGAACGTCTGAATTACTCGTCTCCCCACATAATACACTCAAATGGATGTTGTGTGCAGTGTTTTTTTTTTTTTCTATTTTATTCTGCTTGTGTTCACAGTAGGGATTGCTGGTGTTTTGCTCTGTGTCCAATGGTTTGTTTCAGCTCGTTTGGCTTGTCTGCGCCGAACGATGTAGCGTAAACAAACTTTAATTCATGATAGCGGTTATCTGCTCCTTGGGTTGAAACTAAGTTTTTATACGTTTTTTTTAACACAGGAGAGCGCACGCAGAGACTCGAACCCGGCTTCCAAGGTCCAACGTTGGCAGCTGTGAATGTTATTACACATTATCTATCCAAGACAATTAGTATTTTGTTAGGTTTTTTTTCTCAGTTTCCCTCACTGAGTCACCCTCCCACTGTGCACCCACCCTTAAACCCTTTCCCCCCTTTTGTTTCCCTGAGTGCCCCCGTTTTTACGTTTCAACAAAATTGCATTATTATATCGCGCTTACTTATTTACAAACTAATTGTGTTGGGGCTGCGTGCTGCTACAGCAGTGAAAAGCGTATGCAGCTAACAGCTGGGAACACGTTTGTGGAAAAACACGGGTTAAGCTCGGAGGGAGACACTCTTAGTTGCCCTGGAATAACTGAGGGAGGGGAACAAGTTGCTGCATTATGCGACTCATAACCTTTAATGTTTTTCCCCTGTTATGTTCGCTGATCTTTTCCAAGATGTTCGAGAATCAAGGGTCTGTTTAAACACATTTACCAAGCATACAGCATATTGTTTAAAGGCAAATACTTGCCTTGTAACATACCAGTAGAAGACCTATGGAGGTTAAAAAGTCAGCTGTTATGTTTTTTTTTTTTTTTTTCTTTTCAATTTGGTAGGCACAGGGTGATTAGGTGATTTGCACAATCATGCAGAGCCGACGCGGAGACTCAAACCTGGTTCCCCAGCTCCAAGGTCCGCAGCACAGGTCGTTTCACCACACCCTCTCCCCTCCTTCCGACTCTCCCTCTCGAGTCCTCTCTTTAATGTGGCTCGGTGATGCCTGTAAGTCCTTCCTTTGTTTCCACGGCCGCTTCCTGCAATATGCGAAAGTTTGCTGCATTTTGTTTCCCAAGTGCAGCTTCGGACTCTGTGCGGGACGCTGACATTGGCGCAGATCAGCGAGGGGAAGAAAAAAATGACTAAAAATTATTTAGTTATATGCAGGACCACTGGAATTATGTGGCAGAGAAGACCAAATTATGCGGCAGGGTTAACAGATTTATGTGGCAAGAAATGTTCATTTGTTCATTTACCATGCCAGTAGCTCTAACTCTCGCAAATGCGAGACCTATTGCATTGCAAATGCTAGTTTAAAATGCTAATGCTACCAACTTACTGTAGTTATTTATGTGGAGGCTAGTGTGTTAAAAAATGAGAACTTGAATAGACAGTTTGTGTGCTCATAGTATATTTTTAGAGGCTGAATTCCTTTTACCATTGTCAGTTTAGTTGACTGGGGTAGATATCTGAGGGATCAAAGTGGGGTTAAAGTTTAGGTATTTTATCTGTATAAACATGCCAGTTGCTCTATTCATTAGAGACTGGACCGAGAGCTTCTATTCTGAGCATCTGTGGATACCAGCATCACTGTTTAGCTCCATTCCCATCTGTGCCTTTGGCAAGGGTCCAGCCACCGTGCTGGACGTATGCACTTCTGCTGTGAAGGCTTGATGGTTTTACAGAATACCCCAGGTCCGTTGGATATTAACACCTTTACTTCTGTTTCTTTAAACTTAATCTGCAGCTTATCCCCAGGCGTCGTGAACCAGAGGTCTTCACCTCATCCTGCTCGTGGGACCCTTGATGTGGCTAGCGATGGGCTTAAATTTGCTTCTTTAAATGCTTGTTCCCTTCCAAAGCACTTCATTGAAATCAATAAGCGCATTGAGCAAAATAGCCATGATGTCCTTTTACTACCGGAGGCATGTTTATCAGATAGGTCTGCAACTGTTATGTTAAAAGCGATCAGTGAGGGTGCCTTTTTCAGAACCGCCTGACAACATGGGTGGAGGGTTGTTAGCCTTTTCTAAAAGTTATTTAAAAGCGACATAACAGCAGTTTTTAAATAAATGGAATCCTGTGAATTCACTCTTTCATTGGTGTGAAGTATTTTATTCGTATTGATTTTACTCACTTATTAATCTCCCAATTGTCCAGGCAATTTCCTGGCAGATTGTTTTCAATGAATTAGTTGTACTCTTTCCACCTGTGCCTATCTACATATTGTGAGAGACTTCTATCTTCGGATAGATTATCCACAAGAGGAATTGAAAGCCAGAGATTCCATTCAATTACTTAAAATTCTTAACATGATCCAGCAAATATAGAGCACTACGCATTAGAAAGGCCATACCGCTGATCTTCATCTAAAACCATTGTCTGTGGTTGGATAACTTCATCAATTTGAGGGTGCCAGCTGGGAAAAGGAAAATCCAGACTAGGAAAATCAGTTTAATTTATCGGGCCCAATTACTAGATGCTGGAAATCTCCCAGTGTGAAGGAAGTAACAAACTGGGGGCTATTTAATTGCATAGAATGATTTCCGGAGCCAGACCTAAATGCCTTCATTGGATTTGGGATTAGCAGGGGGTTTAATCACTGTAGCTGGCTGGTTGTACTCCTATGTGGGTATTGAAGTGATGTGGGCCACAGCAAAATGCCTAGAGCACAATGTTAATGGAGGGGCTGCACCTACGTTAATTACTAGCTATCTGATAACGTTAGGGGCACCCTTGAGGCTGCCTGTGGTGGCCTGGAGGGTTAGCTGTGGGTGTTGTCCAGAGGATTGAGCTCGGAGGGGGCAGCTCCTCACTGGCATCTCCTGTTTCATTGACATCCTCCTTCCATAAACGGCCTCTCTCCTCTTAAGCCCCAAAGGTTTCATGGAGTTTATATAAGATCTCCACCCTGACCAATGGAATGGTGAAAGTGGTTGGGCAACAAGCTTCTTTGAGGTGAAGGTAGGCTGGTTTGTGAGGCTGGGCGGGGGGGGGGGGGGGTGGTGGCAGACTACAGCCCAGAGTGGGAGCACTAGTGCGGCTGCAATGGATCATGTGGCTGAGCCCACATTCAGATCCAAAATCCCGCAAGCAATACAAGATTCCAGAGAGGCGTTGAAGGGCAGGATGGATGGTGCATGGTCTAGGATTTCACTTCTACAGCTAACCTTTGCAAGATTGCGAAGTATACGCCTGAGGTTGAAACAAGAATTTCCTCAGTGAAGGATGACTTGCGCCTTCTCAGACTTTGCGAAACTCTGAGGTTACACTGCAGTTGGAAATGTGAGTTGAAGACCTACCTAGTGGGGGTCCCCAAAGATTTGGAGGGGGAACCACCCCGAAACCTATTTCTTGGACTGGTCTAAATCCTTGGTCCAAACAGAGGACTTTTCTTTGTGCTTCATCATTGAGAGAGCAATCGGAACTCACCAAGAAACCACCCTCTTGCGTCCCCTTAACTCTGTTGTACTAAAGCTGCTGAACTATCTCTGTATCCTAGAGATGCCATCCTTCGGGCAGCCTGGATCCAACACAACATCTTTCTGCAATCTGCTGGAATCATGACTTCCATATTACACTGCGAGAGTTTAGCAACAACGAAAAACTATTGCAGCAGTTTAAGCTGCAATGAGGGCAGTGCATGTCACTTATATGCTCTTGTACTGGGCCTGGCTCAATACACCAAGGCAAGACCTACTTCTACGATACAGCTGAGGGCATCTGGATGTGGGTAGAGGAGCGGCAGATACGGTCCCAGCCTAAGCGGCCACAAGCTAATCGTGGTGCCCAAATCTGGTGGATGATCCTTTCTCCTAAACTGAGACGCAGAAGGACAGACTAAGTCAGCTCCTTGCAGGAATTCTGCCGGGGTCAAAGATGACTCCTCAGCGTCCTAGAGCCATGATTCTAATCTTTAAAAGCTACCCAGAGCTAAAAGGCTGAAGGAGCTTTGGCACGACACGGCCTCATCTCCTCAGGTTTCTGGGCTTGAGGATGGTTGACTTTCCTGCCCTCCATGAACGAACTTTATGAGGGGTGTGAGTGTTATCCACTCCATACTTGAACACTTTAAGAGCAATACTGTTCCACCACTATTGCAGTTTAATACAGGAATAGGGAGGTGGGGAATTTGCAGCCAAGCCAAGTCCTACTCGTTATTTAATTTAAAGTTATTGGTTTCTAAGGAAAGCAGTTGGGGCGATAGGTGCTTTAGTTGCAGAAGTATAGGGTGGGCAGGAGTTGGGACTGGCTCTGCTGAGCCTAATTAAGTTACACAAAACAGGATAAGCTCTTAGTGCAGAAGCACCTGCAACTGTACACTTTGCAAGAGGGGTGCAAACATAAGCTTTCAACACCTATAGGATTATTATGTGGAATGTCAATGAGCTGCTGAAAAAACACAAATAGGGAGCCGTCCTGCAATATGTAAAAAAGCATAAGCCTGAAGATCTACTGGTACTAGGGAAACACTTGTTGGGTACAAAGTGCAATTTTCTGGGCAGTTGTGGCTACAATAGGGTAAGCCATGCCGAATAAGTCAGCAGATCCAGAGTAGTGGCAATTCTACATGTCTTCACTCTTGGTCACTTCCAAAAATAAACTGACTTGGGGTGCTATTTAGTGCTAGAGGGAACGGTAGACAGGACCCTTTGGATGGTATGGAGTATATATCAACCCTATTTAAATCCAAACGCCAAACAATCTTACTTGTCCACTTCAGTACTAATCAGGTTGGCAGTTGTAGGGGGAGACTTCAATACAATTGTACATCAGACCATGACTAAATCCTGCCCAACGACACTCCCAGCTTGGGCTGAACACCTACGATTGAGCGATAGCACCCAGATGATAATCAGCTTACATACTTCTCACCCCAGTATAAAGATGCCTCCAGATGAGATTACATATTCCTCCCGGAGGTCCATCTGGTATTATTTAAGAGCTTACATAGGCTTGATGCCTAGCAGACCATGCCCAGTTGAAATTCACAGTAGGTCCCTTGGAGCAGATCTCGAGGGGATGTTGATGCGGGGTGGCTGAGGGACACAAAACACTTGGATTGTCTCAGAGTGGTCACCGCTGATTACTTTGACCTAAACATCGACTCTTTTGACTCCCACACTACAATGTGGGACACCTACATTGCTGTCATACTTGGGTGTGCTTTTTCTTGAGTGGAGGTGGAACAGAACTGCATAGCAACAGTAGATCAACTTGGTGAGTTACTCCCTCAATTACAACAATGTGCTACATCTGATTCCCTCCCAAACCCCGAGGAGCAATTATCCTTCGCTTAACTAGAGCTGAAACAAAAACGTAGACCCAGCACGATCAGCCTGTCCACTATCCCAGTGCTGTACATACAAACAAGATAATAAAACAGATAAGCCTATATACTAGCTAGCCAAAGAGAGGCCTTGGCTAGATTAATCTCGTTGGCTTGTACCAATAATAACCAGGAGGTGAGACTCCAATTAGATTGCTTTAGCATTTTCCCAGTATTATGGGCGATGGTATGGAGCTTATCCTCTTCCGGCTATTGAGGACTCTTGTCCCAAAATTGATATACCTGTGTCGGCTCTCTCAATGTAGGAATGTGCTGAATTGGACACCTCAGTCACCTTTGAAGGTTGGGCCTCTCAATCCGAGAAATCCGTAGGACTCTATGGCATTCCTCTGGAGTGTCTAAAGAAATGCACTTCTTTGGCACCAAACTTACTAGAGTATGTATGAGGAGGTGACAAGTGATTGGGCCTTCTCATGGGATGTCCAATTAGCAACACTTATGGCCACCAGTAAACCACATAAAGCACCAGATCGCTGCTCATCCTGCAGACCAATATCCTAGATTAACGTGGAGTTAAAAATACTTACAAGGGCTCTGGCTAATCACCTTACCTCAAATATCTGAATCCTGGTCCCCACCCACCAGAATGGCTTCATGCGCAGCCCGGGAACCAGACTTCGTTTACGGTGTCCATCTTACTCACTCTAAAAGAAAGGAACTATGCGGCGCGGCACCCTTCTACCTTACTGATTTTGAGAAGGCTTTTGATATCCTTCATTGGCCTTTCTTAATGTTGACGCGCTGAATGAAACTTTGGTCCACACTTTTAGGCCTACGTTTTTGCATTGTAGGGGTGCTGTCTGATTTATTTGAAATGAGAGGGACCCGACAGGGAGGCATCTCTCTCACTTCCTCTTTGCCTTGGCAATAGAGCCACTGGCTATATGGATTCTGGCATTTGCACAACTCGTGGGGTTCTGCTGGTCTGACAGATTGGAAGATAATATATCCCTTTTATACAAACGACTTGCTGCTATTCATACAGGACCCAGACAGTTCATTACCAAGGCTACAGGAGATACTACGGATCTATGGGAAGGCATCTGCCCTAGTGGCTAACTGGCATAATCCTGCCTATATACTGATACAGGACAAAAGGGCATAGCCCCCTTAATGATGACCACTTTAGGTACCTGATCGTTGCAGTCACTCTGCAACTGGAGAAAGCCGGAAGCCACATCTTCAGCCCTGTAATGCAGGCCTGCCACAAGGACATGGAAGTGTGGTCCAAATTGCCCCTCTCCGTGATGGTTCTTACTGCATTATACAAAATGAGCACTCTTGCTTACTATATATCCTGTAGAATTATCCACACCCCCAGCACCACAAGCCATTTCCTCAGAAGTGAATATCATGGTCACAAAATATATTTGGGGAGGCAAAGCCTAGAGGGCCTCCTTCGCTAAATGCATCATGACAGCATTTGAAGGTGCACTCGAACTTCCAGATCTACACCTGCATTACTGATCCATACAAGGTTACCATAGGGGAGTGGCTACTTGGGAATAGATCTAACCCAGTTATCAGTTTAGAACTCGGCTCCCTAGAATGCATAGTATTATGAACTTGTAAGGGAAGCCTCCCCCCTCAGCCACCCACCCACCAGCACCCTCCCACAGATCACTTGCCTTTCAGTGCTGTGCTGGTGTGAGATGCTTAAATATATAAATTAGGTAGGTACATCAACGAACTTGACCCCTTTTATGGCATGGCACATGGTAACCTCATGTAACACAAGTACCCAGATTCAAAGCTTGGATCTCATTCTAATATCTACTGTGCGTTACATGTGGGATGGATCCTATGTCATGACCTACTTACAGCTTATTTTTAACTTGCATAAATCCCAGTGCTTTAAATATCTTAACTGTCATGCACTGTCATGCACTGGCAGCTCACGAGGGTAAACTTAACGGGTGGGTGAAACATGCAGAGTTTCACTTTGCGAAATACTGTAACGTTACATGAAAACTTTGCAAGATTCTATGGTGTTCCGCAGGCAGAAATCTGCAAGGCTCACTGCTTTTTAGTGCCCGGAGCTCATTCTGAGCTGGAAAATCAGTGAGAATGGCACCAGGCAGCGCACCCAAAGACTCTACTGCTAAAGTTGATTTTTCCGCTGCTCGAGTAGATTTTCTACTCGAGCAGCAGCTTTCTCAACAGGTGCCCTCACTGCCTGAAAATCGTCCTAGGGAATTCCAATTCTTGCGCCCCAGTTTACCATTGCGAGCCGCATGCGGAAAAAAAACTCCTCCATGTGACAGTTGTTGGAATTTGGACGGTACTCCACATTACAAGTGTACCATGGAGTGGCCAGAATTTCACCAACTCCGCCAGTGGAGCGAAATGTATTCCCCACTCATAGAAACATTTTGGAAGCTCCTGAGAACTGTGTGCGTCTTTTCTCCTATTGGGATTGCACCTCGGTGTCTGCCAATGCTTATGCCAGCCAATGTCCTTTTAATTTTGCATTGCTGGACCACAGATCCCAGTAGTAAAACAGAAAAAGGGATCTAGACAACAGTAACGATGAAGCCTTCCCTAAAAATTATCCACATTTCACGTGATTCGTTAAACGTAGCAATAACACGTTACCGTCACTACGACTAACTTTCTAATTATTAACAAGAAATAAATATGCCTAAGAGTCAAACACCGTAAGTTTAAAAATAAAACATTAACATAAGGCATCCGTATTCTGTGCATTCGGGCTGTCTGTCGATTTTAGACTTTAGTTTAAAACACGAACGGTTGGTTTAATAATTCATTTGCATAATATGGTCGCGCATTTTTATTGAAATCTTACATACTGCTCGAATTCATTTCTGTACAGAGCAATTATTATACTTAACACAAATGGAACATGGTCTCTAGAACTATACTTCGATATGTACGTAGGTTTCATATGTATTGTATCGATATTAGGAGGACTGTCGCATTAACGTCCTACGAGGGTTATTCTGTTCTCAAGGTAAAATTATTGTATTTATTGTAATACATGTCTGGAGTCGAGAATCATTTAAGTATGACTACATAATACTTTAATTAAAAAATAAACGTGCCTCATAAAAAAGCCTTATTTAAATCATTTAACACGAAACGTTTATGGGAATACATGTCGAGGTCCAAAAGAAAACCAAAACAGTTTGGACTTGTTGCTACATTTAAAAAGGACACAGACACAAACACCTAAACATGTATTTTAGACACTGAAGAACTATGCCCCACGTTTATCCTCTATTGAAACGTGGCAGGTACTTATAACGTATTGACCAGTTTAACTGTGCAGCTAAAGAAAAGGGGTAAATTTACTTCACAGTCAACATGGCTAAAAAGACAATGACAGCCAATGCCAGTAGCTCTGATTGCCAAGACCTTCTGGTTTGTTCGACGCTTGCTTTTAAAAGGTTTTGCAATCTGAAATTGAAGCCCAGCCATCTGCTAAGTAACTCAGTAACGCTGTTCCTAACCAATCTCTCCTAACCACACAACCTGACTACCTTATTCGCATGCTTATGCCTGCAAAAGCGCAAATAGTTTTAAAATACTGAAAGAGAAAAAAAAAAAATCATCCTTTAATATTTGGAGCGCTTCTTAGAGTTCACCCTAAAATGCAACTGTAAAGCATTTTCAACTCAATAGTGCTCTGCTGCTCTTCAAATAAGCCAAATTAATGAGTGCTCTGCTTTAAGGAGCAATTACGAGCACATTTTAATAAAACTATTAAGCCCGCTTTGAAAAGATTGTTGCTTTATACGTTACGAATCATTGTTTCCATGCTGCGAAAAAGCCCGTTTAGCATTATGCTTAATTAGACAAAAGCTAGAGAAATAAACAAGCCTGGGCACGAGAACAGGGAGCACTGTATTTTCAGGAAATCTTTAAATCATGTTTAGGCCGGCAAGGACACTTATTTTTTTTTTAATTATCCACGTTTAAACCTTTACAAAAAAAAAAATAATAAGTTGTGTGCGCGCGTACGGAGGTGCATCGAGCAAGATAACAAGTGAAAAGCAATATCAGGATTTGAGGCTGCTGCAAATCCATGAAGGATGTCGGAGGCCATTTCAGGGGATGATATCAGTGTAGGGAGTACGCTGCGTGCACCGCTTGCAATAACAATCAGATGTTTTATTCCGTAAGGTCAGGGAGTTTTATGCCATATAGCCAACGCAATACCTGTGGGCGATGGACGACAATACCCCTTTATCTGTTACTTCTCCCAGTGAACAAGGTATAACCCCAGACCTCCCTCCAACAGGTATTCAGAGGTGGGGTGGGACCTGGAGGAATGAGAGGATGGTCATTGTTCAGGCATAGAGGCGTTTGTCTTGTGCACCTTTGGTCTTTCGCCTCCCGTTGCCACAAAACGTTCCTAAAGAATGTCTAGCAGACTCCTAGTCCCCATGAGAGGGAGAATACTGCTGTTGGAACATTCACCCTGTAGTACCCGGTTCCAGTTTAGCAGAATGGCATGGCTGCCGTCTATGAAATAATACTTTGTTGCATTGATTCTGGAGGACACCTATAGCCTTTGCCATGTTCAAGTCTTTATTTTCTCTATCTCATTCACTTGTGCCTCCCTAAAAGCCACGAGGTTACAACAGACCAGCTGCCCAAGAGGATGCAAAGACCAAGAGCAGTATGCCTTCACACCCTCAGCATGGTCTCTGCTTCTGTTGGCTGGAGTGGGTCATCTTGATTCCAAAAACATCAGAACTATCTTTCTAGACTTTTCTGTTTCAGGGACATCACTAGTTGAAACCGTAATCCAGCCTAATGCTAACCTGACCATTTTCCAGCTGAAGCTGTTTTAACCAGTGACAGCAGTGAGTAAGCCCACCACTGTAAAAATCTTAGCCCCAATAAAATCTCAATACAGGCTACTTCAAGGTAAAAGCACCACTGAAAGACTAAATGATATAACCTACTATTTGTATCAGTCCAATTAAAACGAAAGAGAAAGTTGAGGCCCTTCACTGCCCCTGGGACTCCAGCTGACTGGGCAGTGTCTCCAGCTGGACACCAGTTACAATAAATTGGGTTATCAAGACATTGCCTACCAGGAGCACCTAAAACTCAGACTTTTGTTGAGATTGAACACAAAAGTATAGCCCAACAGCTTCTGCACTCAATTCTGACCAAGACCATTTTAGAGGTGGCTTCTTTTACTTCACCACCATGTACTTGGGTTTTTACCAGGTATCAAATTGGGTCAAGAGACATCCCCAACCCATTTATCACTTGTCCACCTTTAAAGCCCTTCCACTTCAATTTATAACTAATGATCTTAGCACTTCAGAAAAATAATGTTGGCATCAACATCTAGGGAGCAATAGTAATATTTGGGGTTGTACCTCGACCCCACAAGTCTCAGGCACATTTTTTTAGTGAGAATAATTTTTAACTGTTCCATTTACTTACCTGTTAATAAAGTACTTTTCAACGCCCAAAATAAAGAACTTGAATTTGTAATCTGCATTTTCTAACTTGCTGCTCTCACTGGAGTAAGCCTTGACAATGTACACTTGCTATCATGCAAGAGTTTAATGTTAGAAGACAACTATGTTTCTATCCAACTGAAGTGCATTAGTAATGACGTCAGCGTTAGTGTGACGTCAGCGCACGCTGACAATCCGAGCATCCCCCATCGCGCTGGAAGCTTAGCTTCCAGCGCGATCGGAAGAGAGATGCTTTGCATTTCTCTTCCGATCACGTGGGGGAGGCAGAGAGAGGCTTCAAAGGGAAGGAAAGTTATTTCCTTCCCTTTGAAGTCTCTCTCTGCGTTTTGGCAGCCGGATTGAAAGCAATCAGTCTGTCAAAACGCCCACTAGACACCAGGGATTTTTTTTATTTTTATGAAACTGATCTAAGGGAGCGACCCCTGGGGGGGGGGCATTTTTTTTTTTAAGGCCCTTTCTGCCCCCCGGGGGCAGAAACCTCTAGGCACCAGGGATATATATATTTTTTTGTATTGTTTTTGTTTACTTTTTTGTTTTAGAGGTGGGGAGCGACCCCTTAGGCAAGGGTCGCTCCCCTGGGGGGGCAAATTTATTTTAGGCCATTTCTGCCCCCCCCCTGGGGCCGGCTGAGCTAGAGGGCAAAATCCACAGTTAGGCACTTTGCAAAAAAAACCTCTGTTTTCTGTGAAAAAATGTGATGTGATGTTGTGTTTTGGGCCATTTCCTTTCGTGGGTGCTAGGACCACCCACACAAGTGAGGTGCCATTTTTAGCGGGAGACTTGAGGGAATGCTGGGTGGAAGGACATTTGTGGCTCCTCTCCGATTCCAGAACTTTCTGTTACCGAAATGAGAGGAAAAAGTGTTTTTTGGGCCAAATTATGAGGTTTGCAAAGGATTCTGGGTAACAGAACCTGGTCAGAGCCCCACAAGTCACCCCATCTTGGTTTCCCCTAGGTCTCTAGTTTTAAAAAATGCACAGGTTTGGTAGGTTTCCCTAGGTGCCGGCTGAGCTAGGGGCCAAAATCTACAGGTAGGCACTTTGCAAAAAACGCATCTGTTTTCTGTTAAAAAAAAAAAAAAAAAAAATATGATGTCCGCGTTGTGTTTTGGGCCATTTCCTTTTGTGGGCGCTAGGCCTACCCACACAAGTGAGGTATCATTTTTATCGGGATACTTGGGGGGAAATAGAATAGCAAAACAAGTGTTATTGCCCCTTGTCTTTCTCTACATTTTTCCTTCCAAATATGAGTGTGTAAAAAAGACATCTATTTGAGAAATGCCCTGTAATTCACATACTAGTATGGGCACCCCGGAATTCAGAGATGTGCAAATAACCACTGCTCCTCAACACCTTATCTTGTGCCCATTTTGGAAATATAAAGGTTTTCTTGATAGCTATTTTTTACTCTTTATATTTCAGCAAATGAATTGCTGTATACCCGGTATAGAATAAAAACCAATTGCTGGGTGCAGGTCATATATTGGCTCTGGGTACCTAGAGTTCTTGATGAACCTACAAGCCCTATATATCCCCACAACCAGACGAGTCCTGCAGACGTAACGGTATATTGCTTTAAAAAATCTGACATTGCAGGAAAAAGTTACAGTAAAACTGAGATAAAAATTGCAGATTTTTTCACCTCAATTTCAATATTTGTTTTTTTCAGTTATTTTCTGTAGGAAACCCTTGTAGGATCTACACAAATTACCCCTAGCTGAATTCAGAATTTTGTCTACTTTTCAGAAATGTTTCTGGGATCCAGCATTGGTTTCACGCCCATTTCCGTCACTGACTGGAAGGAGGCTGAAAGCACAAAAAATCGTAAAAATGGGGTATGTCCCAGTAAAATGTCAAAATTGTGTTGAAAAATTGGGTTTTCTGATTCAAGTCTGCCTGTTCCTGAAAGTTGGGAAGCTGGTGATTTTAGTACCGCAAACCCTTTGTTGATGCCATCTTCCGGGAAAAAACCACAAGCCTTCTTCTGCAGCCCTTTTTTCCCATTTTGTTTTTTAAACAACATTTTCACTGTATTTTGTCTAATTTCTTGGTCTCCTTCAGGGGAACCCTCAAAGTCTGGGTACCTCTAGAATCCCTAGGATGTTGGAAAAAAAAGGACGCAAATTTGGCGTGGGTAGCTTATGTGGACAAAAAGTTATGAGGGCCTAAGCGCAAATTGCCCCAAATAGCCAAAAAAAGGCTTGGCACCTGAGGGGGAAAAGGCCTAGCAGCGAAGGGGTTAAGTTGTGAGAACTTAGTTACTTCTATTAGTCTGCTGTTTTAAGCAATAGGTAAGAAGAGGATGTATTGTAAGAGCTACTGCTCCAAACTTTTAAGCTGGGTAGTCTTGTTAGGGTCTGTCGGGAGGCTCACCCAAAGATTCTGGGCAGGTAGGTCACTTTAGCTCTCAGTGTCTAAAATAATGGAACTAATGCTCATGTAAAGTGCTCAGTCGAGTTCGCGCTATATTAAAATGCAAAAAAAAACAAAAAAGGAATGATTGCAGAAGTTCTTACAGGTTTGAGAGGTGGGGGGAGTGGAAAGATGCACTCTGAAGAGTGTTTAAACAAAAAAAAAACATGAGCATACCACTGAAACAAATAAAGTTGAAATAAGTCGAGCTGAGTTTGGATGGGAGGCCAGTCTGGCTGGGGTTGTGATGGGGTGGATAGAAGGGGGAAAGAGGCTATGGAGCAAGTGAAAACACAAGCACTCTTGTGGAGTGCTCAAACATAAAAAAAAGTAGCTCTTAAAGAGAGCTGTAGATGGAAAAAAGTACTTGGTCCATGCTCTGGGGGAGGGCTAAACACAGGAAGAGACATGGCTCATGCATGCTGTGGACAAATGGGTGGGAAAGGAACAAACAATGAGTGACGATGGAGCAAGCAAATGGTAAGCCTGTGGGCAGGTTTAAGCCCACTGATTGAACATAACACATTTCTTGAAGCCCGCGCATGCACTGTCTAGCCAAGAGCTGAGAATAGCAACGGCGCTTCAATTTGTCATATACACTGTATACAAAAAACCTAGGAGGATGCTACTCTGAAACGAACACTCTTTTTGTGTGGTCACATCGGTTGGTTATAGTAAGTACGATTCTTTGGCTTATTGCTAGACAACAGTTTTCTAACCTATTATGCATATGAACATTTGTGTTATCAGTTTCAAAAATAATATTTTGTTTCGATTTTGTATATTTGGCATCACATTACCCACCATCTGGTAGGCGGTGAGGAGGGAAATTGACAGGACTGGGGAAATGTTGGCTTCATCATGAGGGATCCTGCTTGAAATGACTGTAGGTAGTTGCAGACGTAAGGCCACAAGAAAGGTCCTCCATAATGATCCTACTCTACAATAAAAGTGCACAGTTTAGAGTTGAGCCCAGAAAATTGATGGGAAACGAATTGGATTTATTTACCTCACGAAGGCAACTGGTACAGTGGCTGTTGTAGGATTACAGTAATTGGAGGCGCTTTCTCTTTCTTTGAATGCTAAATAATGTTTCACTGGCCTACAGGTAGAGGAATCATGGCAAAAACAAATGCACAAAAATCTGATGATTCGCAAAAGTGAATGCTTTCTTGTGTGTAATAACTGGTTTATTATTACTTCTAGGTCAGGGGCCACCACATTGCAAAGCTTGATCCTCTTGGCATTAATAGCGTAAATTTTGAGGATGCACCTGTAACTGTTGGTTCTCCAAACGTTGGTGAGCGTTGTTTTGCTAATATTTGCTTGCAATGTTTATTTATGTTGTACTTTTTTCTCCCCTTCCCTGTTTTTCTTTCCCTGCTCCTCGTTGCGCCTCTTTTTCTCCCCTCGGCTGCTTTTGAAGATCCGAGGGCACCATGTGGCACAGTTGGACCCCCTGGGGATTCTCGATGCCGATCTGGACTCGTGCGTGCCAGCTGACATTATTACGTCCTCTGACAAACTCGGTGAGGGCTTGAGAGCTGTCTGTCTTGTGCTGCTTCAACTCCCTTCGTCCCTGTTAATCCTGCAGCACCTGGCAGTCACCCTAGAGAGGTCGAAGTTAGGGGTCCACATTTTTTATCGCAGTAAATACTGGCTGCTCTGAATCCATTAGCCAGGGTACGACTCCCTTGTGAATCAGACTTGTGAACCGAAGCCCACTCACAATTAATTGTACTGTTTCAGGGAATATAGAAATGGGATCTTTTAGGCACCTTTATATGGTATGCATGTCCCATGGCATGTATTTCAAAACATTGACTTTCAAACCATTTTTTAATATTATTTTCATATGCCTCTTCTTCCCGACAATTTTTAGATTGAAGTGATCTCCAATCTCCTGCTGCCCCTATGCTTAGCTGTGGGCTTGGCTTTTTCAGGTGTAGTCTACAGTGGTGGTCACTGCTGCACCAACATGCTTTTAAGCTGTTCCATCTGGTGTCTTGTTCAAATTGGATGCAAGGAAACCGAATATGTTCTTGCGGGTTCTAGACTAAAAAATGCAGACGTTTTCCAATTTGTTGACAAAATTGGAAATCAACACATCCAGAGAAGCCTTTGTCAACAAAGTGGAGTGAGAAACATGCAAGGCATATAATCCTAAGGCGTGACCCCCATTAACTCTGGAAGGGGTCTATATACTTCCTTTCCTCGGGGTAGTTAACTTTACTGTGCTCAAAACCTTGATACCCAGAAAACATAATTATAAATGTTTAGTTTTCTCATGGCAATCCTCGAGGCTCTGCCTTCACTAGTCTCAGTTCTTGGAAACTTGTTGGTAATGAGGGTGAGTGACGGCTGCCCAGCTCCCCTTGACTCCTGCAGCATCTACTGAGCAGGGCAGAAGTAAAAATTAGTAACCAGAGAAAGTCCGTTAACACTGTTTTTCATGTTTAGCAGATACAGCTATGCAACCCTCAAGACAATTGATCAGATTTTGAGCTCAGTAGCTCAAGCTATTTTTATAACTATTAACTAAGACGAGTTACTGTTGTGGATAGTTTAACACGACGGGGTGGTGGAATGGAGACGAAGGGTTTGGGGGCATTGTCTGACAAGCAGGTGGATTGCTGCCCAACACCCATCCGTGCTAGTAGAAATCTGCCACAGACTCTAATTTACTATGCCCTAACCTCGACCTCTACCGCTTGCAACCCTCAAGCACAGTGTGAAGGGTACCACTAGCTGACAACTGGCTCCTAAGTGTTAATGCACATTGTTTCACCGCTTCACTCAGCAGCATGCTCCTAATGTAGGTTAGAGCACTTGAATTGCACTAACACCTCTCTGGCAGACCATCTGAGCTACCTCTGCATGAAGCTGAAGATGATGTGGGAGGGTAGTGTGGGGCTGTCCGATTTGCGTCTAATCTGCTTCTAGTGACATCTGGTAGGTGCTTGCCTTTAGTGTTGGTGGCGCACGTGTGTACAGTGCATGGGTTGACGCCCAGTGTTGGTCTTGTGCTGACTCGTAAATCACAGGAAAATGTATGATTAACCACTGCACTTGCAGAGCGACTTAGGCTAAGCAGAGTCCATGAATGTTCAGGTAAGGATGCTTCTTAGTTGAGTTACGTTAAGGTCATGTAACTTAAATGGAATTATGTTGTGCTTGCAGAATTCCACTAGAAAAGTAGATGTAAACTAGAAGGCTAGTAAAGAAAAAGATGTATGAGCGTGTATAGTGCAATACTGAAAACTAGTAATACTGCCAAATACCTTTAGAGATTGATGGAGACTTCATTGCTACTCCTGTATCAGTTTTGAACTGCCAAAATGTCCACTTCTGGAAAGGTTAGGAAAATACAAATGCATGTGCTCTCAGTCCTTCCACGTTTAGGTTGTTCTAAATTCCTTTTGAGGTGGTCACATATAAGCAGTTTGGGGGCAGAGCTGTAATGTTGCATGCAAGGTGAGTCCACAGATGATACAACAGAGTTGGTAAACACAAGAGATGAAAACTAGAATGGTGGACATTATTGTATTAGCTTTAGGAATTTGAAGAGAGCAGTATACCTCGCAGCGCGATTCTGTTAGTCCTATGAAGCTTATGAAGTTTAGCAGTATCTCCAGTGACGTCAGAGGGATGCGGAAAAGCCTTTTTAGGGAAGCCATCACAGTACAGTTGTGATGAGTTACGGAGGTGACAGATGCCACTCTTGGCTGTCGTAACTTACACTAACCGCCTCCACTCTTTGTGGGAGTGGAATATACTTTGAAAGCGGACTTGAGGGGAGTAGCTGCTTGAACTAGTATGAAGACTAGAACTCGGGACAAATGTATGTCCTGAAACCTTACAAAACGTCCCTCACGTCTTAGGAAGGTAGAACTCTTTAATTTAGTGATCTGTCACCAGTTCCTTTGTTCATATATATTTGAATGTCAAGTATGTAAACTGATGTCTGAGGCTTAAGAGCAGGAGAATATTGAATGACTAACATGGTATAAAGGAGTGAAAGCTCCATCTTAGACTGGATTCCCTTGTAGAACTGCATAGCAGGAGTTGGGGGTAATATGTTATAATGGGGGTCACTGTGCCAGCCTGCAGTGTTCTTAAATTTCAGTTTCTGTCTACTAAGGCCATCCTGCCCTGCATGAGAACCTTGGAACGCCATCCTACCACAAAAACCCCGACCCACGGGCGACTCAAATGGGGGATAAGTGAGCGGCCTAAAAACCTTCCAGTATTATTGGGTTCTGTGCCCCCGCAGAGGAGCACCAAGCCTAATACTTTCCGGCGGTTTCACTGTGTATTGTTTCTACATTTGCAGACGGCGACTGTTGTGCTGGCTCATGAATCATAACTCCTTCTGTAAAAGTTTTTCCTTCAGGGAACAACTCTGCAAAGGATTTACAGTTTCTTAAAGAATTGCCGAGTTTGTTCCTTTCTTTAAATTTGTGCTCCTTCAGTCATACTGGACTTTTTCTTATTAATGGTTTTTCATAAATGTTCAAACCCACCCCTGACCCAATGCACCACACCTGTAGGGATACATGTGCTGTTGCAACATATGTTGTTTGTAAATGTCCATCAAGCATAGCGGCATGCTGTGGTTGACTACAGATAGGGCAGTGTCCGGTCTGTTTGAATTCAGATTTTTATGCCAAACATATAGAGTGGGCTTTTTTCTCCTGGTGGAATGTTGCACATATCTGTTTTTTTTTTTACATTAGTGATGTACCATAGAGTTTTGATGTGTGTTTGATCTGTCGTACAGTATTTGTTTTAAGCAGAAAGCTGTTCTTACCAGTATTGTGACAGAGGCCTAGCTTTCCAAGAATGGACTACACCATTTTCACTGCCTAATATTTTTGGAATGGTCGGTTACTACGAATAGCTATTTATTAAAGTGTTAATATAACGTTCTGAAAAAATAATCTTAAGATTTGGGATTGCTCTGTCAAGCTTCTTCAATTATACATAAACTGAGAACTTTAATAAACGGCCCCCCTTGTTTGCTTATACCCTTAATGGTGCAACATATGAAATGGCGTTTCTGAACATCGGGTGTAAGACTTTACAGGCAACTGAAATAATTATCCTACGTCTTTGAGAATGCCAAAAACAGCAATTCAGTGAACTGTGCTAAGTGAAAATTCCCATTTGAATTTGTTTAGCAGATTACCCATATTTCTGTTGGTCTCATTATTTTTTTAGTATTCTGTCATCTTTTATTTTCTAAGCCATAGTCTGACCTCTGTAATGACATTTTAAGTAAATGTCTTCTCACAAGAGATTATATCTGTTGTATTTTTGTGGAAGGGAATAGCTGGAAGAAAGGTGAATTCTTTCTTTTTTTTTAATTAACAATTGAGAAATTTCGAGTTCTTTCCCTAATTGCATTACTAAAATCAGGCCTCTGATAGAGACTTCTAGCTGCAGATCCCTTACCTTAGAATTTCCTGGCGCCAGCTTGGAACCTGGAATTTGTTGCTGAGTAGTACCCTGCGTGCGCCATTGGGTGGCATCGTTAGGATCCGCGTGCGTCGTTCTGATCTGCACGTCGTCGTTGGAGCAGCCTGACACGTTATGGTCACCTATAAAGGTACCACCCCGGTGTGCGTACGTCAGTACTTTTCCTTCTGTGCCGGTAAAGCGCAGGTCCAGATTCGAGTTACCCTCTGACTTTTTTTGGCATTTTTTTTTCCAACCTTTTTATAGAGTTTTTCGAAGTCTGTGTGAGGATGACATCAAGGAAGATGGGGTTCAAGCAGTGTGGTGCATGCCATTGCACCATGTCTGTGATGGACCCTCACCAGGTATATCTCTGGTGCCTCGACAGAGGCCACAACTCAAATTCGTGTTCCAACTGCCAGGCCATGGCTCCTAAAGGTTTGAGAGAGTGGTGTCTGAAGCTTATGGTAGCCCAGCAGTCGACATCTGGTGACTTTGAGCCCCCCCCCCCCCCTCAGCTCAGTGAGTTTTACAATGCCATGTGCCTCATATTTGAGCGGGCTACCCGTGCTGGCACACCTTTGGTCGCCGCGGGGTCTGCAGGGGCTTTATCGGGTTTGACACTGGCATCTTTGACGCCACTGGGGACTCCAGGATCCGATACTGGATCCAAAGTGACGCCGAGTAGAGTCTACCTCCTCAGGCGTCGCTCCCAACGTCGGCGCTCCCTGCTGTGCCAGCAACCACTGGTGGAGCGAGCCCTATCCTCATCCCTGATGATCCAGAGCCAGAACGGCATCATACAACGCCGAATCGGACTTTGACTGCGCTGACAGGGGCTAGATAAATGTCTGAGGCTTATTTTGATCAGCCAGACACAGGAGGGGAATGGGAGGGGTCTCAGGACCCTTTGGAATTTGGTTTGGAGCATTTGGACTGGTATGAGAAACTAGGGGAAGCCAGTGGACTGGATACCTTGCCAGATACTGGCATGCTATCACCTCCTACTGTGGCTAGGGAGGAGGGTGCTTCATATGCTATGGTGGTGCGTGAGGTGCTCCTATTAATAAGACAATCAGACGCCACCATCGGCCAGCTCCTTATGGTCCTAGTTTCCTCACCCAACACCCCATCCCAGATAGTTCGGTGGTCCAGGCCTCCACTTCCCATGGTGCCTCCCCTCCCGCTCCACCGGATAGGGAATCCAAGAGGCTGGATCAGCTTGGAAAGACATTTTTTTTTCTTTCTCCAGCCTGGCATTGAGGCCCATAAATACCTCATGCCGATTGGGCCGTTTTTCCCATACTTTGTGGGATACTGTGGCACAGATGCTGCCCCAGGTCCCGAAGGGCGTGCAGAACACTCACACAAGCTGTAAAATATGGGAGAGATGCAGGTAGGTTTACGATACGGTGTGGTTTGGACACGACCGACTCACTGGGTAGGGCGATTTCATGGACGGTGGCCCTTCTTCGCCACACCTGTCTCTGTACGCCTGGCTTTTCAGGGGATCTCCAGGCAAACCTCATGGACATGCCCTTCAATGGCCCGTGCCTATTTGGAGAAAAGGTGCCCGCTCGCCAGCAGTTTGCCTTTCGCTCCTTTCGAGGCTTTGGAAAGGGTGTGGTACCACGCCACCCAAAAGTCAGCCACCGTCCTTCGTCAACACAACTTCCAGCGTCAGGCCAAGAGAGTCTAGCCAGGGGTCAACAACCACCCAGACACCCTCTTTCACAGCACCCAGTCCTCATAGTATGATTCTGAAAGACCACACATGACCAGTTGGAGGGAGGATTCAGTTTCATCTCCCTCACTGGCCGTCCATAAGATCAGACAAATGGGTCTTGCAGATCATACTGAAGGGCTAATCCCTCTCCTAGTCTTTCCCTCCCTTTGTGCCTCCATAAAAGAATGGCTGATGGAGGATCATTTAATCTTGCTCCGAAGAAGTTCTAGCTCTCTTGGCCAAGGGACCCATAGAAAGGGTCCCGTTATCAGAAGTAGGCAGTGGTTGTTATTTCTGCTACTTTCTGATTCAAAAAAAGAACAAGGGTCTTTGCCCTATATTGGATTTAAGAGACGTCAATCTCTTCCTCAAAAAGGAGAAATTCTAGATGCTCACGCTTGCTCAGGTCTCATCTGCCCTAGACCAAGGAGACTGGATGGTATTGTTGGACCAGCAGGGTGCGTATTTTCACATCCCCATCAATCAAAAAAAATTATAGAGCACGCTACTCACCTGTGAGGGTCTCCGGGTGCTTGTGGGGGGAGGGGGGAGGAGGAGGGTTACTGTTCGAACAGCCATGTCTTGAGGCTTTTTCTGAAGAGCAGGAGGTCCTGGGTCTTGCGGAGGTTGGCGGGGAGGGAGTTCCAGGCCTTGGGGGCGAGCTAGGAGAAGGATCTGCCGCCTGTGGAGTTTGAGTGTGGTGCCGGCGTAGAGGGCTTTCCCGTAGTCCAACCTGCTGCTGATGAGTGCGTGGGTGACGGTCTTTCTGCTCTCTATGGGAATCCATTTTAAGGTTTTTCGCAGCATGCAGAGTGTGTTGAAACAGGAGGAGGTGACGGCGTTGATTTGCTGGGTCATTGAGAGGGAGGGGCCCAGGATGATGCCGAGGTTGCATGCGTGGTTTGCGGGGGTGGCAGCGGGGCCTAGGGTGGTGGGCCACCGGGAGTCATCCCATATGGTTTTGCTGGGGCTGAAAATGATGATTTCGGTTTTGTTGGAGTTGCCTACAGGTGCTACTTGCGGTTCAAGGTAGGCCACCAGCACTTTCAGTTTACTGCTCTCCCCTTCAGTCTCACCAGTGCCCCTTGGGTGTTCACCAAAGTGATGGCGGTGGTAGCAGCTCATCTGCGCACTTTAGGGATTACAGTCTTCCCCCTACCTCGGTGACTGGCTGTTGAAGGCTCCTACTCCCCAGGCTCTCGTCAACCACCTTCAGACGATGGCGATCCTCCTGCATTCGCTAGGGTTCACTATAAACGTAACAAAGTCAGACCCGACTCCCTCTCAGAAGCTACCTTTCATTGGAGTCATTCCGGGCACAGTGCAGTTTTAGGCTTATTCTCCCTAGCAGCGAGTCCAGGATATTACGGTTATGATACCAATGTTTCGGCCTCTATCCTGGATTTCGGTGAGACAGAATCCAAGCCTGTTGGGACGGATGGCCTCCTACATCCTGTGAAGCATGCCAGATGGCATATGAGGGTTCTGCCTTGGGACCTGAAGTTCCAGTGGGAGCAGCATCAGGGGAATCTTACCAACAGTTCAGATCTCGGAGGGAACTGCAAAAGACCTTCAGTGGTGGTTGGTGAACTGCGATTGGGTCAGAGGCAGACTCCTTTCCCTTCCCCAGCCATATCTCACAGTAGTGACAGATGCACCACTTCTGGGATGGGGTAGCCATCTGGGAGAAGCAGAGGTCAGAGGTCTTTGGTCTCCGGCGGAACCTGGACCCCATATGAATTTACTGGAGCTCCGGGCGATCCAACTGGCATTAAAAGCAGTTCTTCCTGTTGTTAAAGGGGAGATAGTGCAGGTGTTCACGGACAACACCACCGCAGTGTGGTACTGCAACAAGCAGGGTGGTGTGAGATCGTGCACCCTTTGTCAAAAGGCTCTGTTTCTGGACATGGCTGGAACAGCAGGGCATGACCCTGGTGGTTCAACACCTGGCAGGTTCTCTGAACGCCAGAGCAGACCAACTCAGCCGAAAATGCTTAGAGGATCACGAATGGTGTCTCCATCCGGAGGTGGCGCAAGGACTCTCAGCAGTGGGGAGAGCCTTGGTTAGATCTGTTCGCCTCTGCAGAGAACATGCAATGTCAGCAGTTTTGCGCATTGGAGTTTCCAAGGGGGCTATCGCTAGGCAACTCTTTTCGTCGCGAGTGGAGTTCAGGCCTCCTGTACGCCTTTCCGCCTGTACCACTTCTGCCCAGAGTTCTCAAGAAAATCAAGAACGACCGGGCCCAAGTAATCCTAGTGGCTCCGGATTGGGCAGGGGAAGGTTCTCCACCCGAACCTATCAACTCTGCGCCTTCATGCCTGGAGATTGAGTGGCGACAGTTGATGGTTTATGACCTCCCTCCCGAGGTCTGTGATGTCTTTCTGGCAGCCAGGCATCCCTCTACTAAGTTGATCTACGCCTGCCGTTGGAAACATTTTGTTTCATATTGTTCAGAGAGGTCTATTGATCCTCTTTCTTCTTCTCTGTCTAACATCCTTTTGTTTATATTGTCTCTCACCCAGCAGGGTTCCTCCTTGGGGACTCTCAAGGGCTATCTGGCAGCCTTATCGGCTTTTCTTCAGTTGCCCGATCAACCATCTCTGTTTAAATCACCTATGGTACAGAGGTTTTTGAAAGGGCTTGTGCATCTATTCCCGCCTGTGCCTTTCGTTATGCCCCAGTGGGATCTTAATTTGGTTCTTACCTTCCTTATGTGTGCTCCCTTCAAGCCCTTGCATAACTGTCCTCTCCAGCTGCTTCCTATTAAGACTGCCCTTTTGGTGGCAATTACATCTGCCAGGAGAGTGAGTGAGCTACAGGCTTTATCTTCAAAACCACCATACCTCACGATCTATCCTGACAAGGTGGTATTAAGAACTTGTGCCTCTTTCCTCCCCAAGGTGGTGATCCCCTTTCCATCTGGGTCAAAATATCACCCTGCCCACCTTCTTTGCACCACCGCATTCCTCTAAGGAAGAGGAGCGTCTCCATCGGCTGAGCGTTATCGTTCTACCTTGACCGCACTAAAGAGTTCTGGGTGGATGACCAACTCTTTGTGGTCTACGTTGGTGCAAAGAAGAGTCGGGCAGTGCAGAAACTATCCATTTCGCGCAGGGTCATTCTCTGTATAAAGATATGCTACGCTCTGGCAAAGAAGCAGCCTCCCGAGGGCTTGAGAGCTCATTCTACTAGAGGGAGAGCTGCTACCACTGCGTTAGCACGTGGCGTACCGGTGGTGGACATCTGTCAGGCTGTAACATGGGCTTCTTTGCACACGTTTGCAAAACTCTACTGCCTGGATAGTCAGGTGAGAAGAGGGGCATTTTGCCTAGTCTGTTATGCAGGACTTTCTGGTGTGTAAATCTCCTTCAGACCCACCGCCATGGGTTATAACTTGGGTATCTATTCTAAGGTAAGGAAGCTGCAGCTAGAAGTCTCTATCAGATTAACAAGTTACTTACCTTCGGTAACGAGGTATCTGGTAGAGACTCTATCTAGCTACAGATTCCTTACACCCGCCCAAGCCTCCCGCTCTGTGAATATTTTTCTTATGTCGATGTATGTGTATATATGTGTGTGTGTGTGTGTGTATATGTATGTATATGTATATGTATACATATATGTGTATGTATACATATATGTGTGTATATTTTTGATCTTGGCATTTTTGCCTTTCTTAAAGGCATGAAATAATTTTTGCTTCAAACAGTCAGAGGTCAAATCCATAATGGTTGGTTCTTCCATGACTCTGCGCTTCTGGCGTGGGAAGTTGTGGAAAAGAACTGACGTAGGCGCGCCGAGACGGCGTCTATATAGACAACCGTGACATCATAGACGGCTCCAACGACGCATGAGGAGCTGGTCGACGCACGCGGATCCGAACGACGTCGCATGATGGTGCGCGCGCAGGGTACTGCTCAGAAAAAACTCCGGATTCGAAGCTGACACCAGGGAATTCTAAGGTAAGGAATCTGCAGCTAGATAGTCTCTACCAGATACCTCGTTACCGAAGGTAAGTAACTTGTTCTTTAGGGTCGAGCCTGCGTCGCATGTGCTCGTGCATGCATATCGCTAGCGAGACGCTGTAGGTATCAGAAAAGGGCTTGGAGCCCTGTCGACGTCACGTCAGTGTCTTTCATTGGCAAGTTGGCTTGCCTGTTATAATCCACTTCTTTTGATTAGTCGAAGGCACGCATACGTCATGCCTTTTCCGTGGCTAGCCCTCTTAGAGTGCAGCGACCAAGTATGGAAAACATGCAAGGCTCGCTGTGGTTGTGGACTACTTTTTCTGTTTTTGGAGCGCACTCTCTCGCTGGGCAGGAGTCTAGTGCTTCGTTAATTGCACTTTTGCCGTTACGTTTATAATTGCACTTTGTGTGAACTGTACAGCGCGATCGCGCTGTTTTTTTCCTTTCGATGCAGGAAAAATCCAGTTGGGAGTTTACAACAGCTGTAACTCTGACAAATGCAAGACCCTAGTGCATTGTTTTCCTGTTGCCAAAACATTTTGATTGCTGATCATTTGCAAGGCACAATCACTTGTGCAAAGCAGTCGTGAAGGTTATTAGCACAACGCTTACCATGCATTAACAATAATGAACCAAAGCAGCAATGGTTAAACAATTTGTTTTTAGTTAATTGTTTATGTAGGTAGAAACGTGTGCATTTCACAGCAATTTTTTTTCTTCTTTTTTTGCAATACAAAATCTAAATGTAATGCCCTGGTTCCCCATGGAAGCTGCAGAACGTAAACCGCTCTCATGTGGACACTATTTTTCTTCTGGGGTGTAGTCCCCGACCACCAGGAAAATTTTGAAAAATAATAGTCGAATACTGCATTTTAAAGAATTGACATAAATGTACTAAAAAGGCATATGCTATGAGAGGGCACTCATTAACTATTCAAGCTCTTTCATGATGTGCAAGGCCAGTGAAACATGGCACTCTCCATATGTTGACTCATGTTCTTTTCAGAATGTGGTATCAATGTCTCCATGTGTCAGAAATTACTTTCATTATGTCTTGTCCTCCATTTTGGCATGGGTGGTCCTCTCTCAATACTCTACCCAATATGCCAGTGCCACAATTTTGTCATTAGTGCTGCCCATATTCCATGAGTGATGGACCCATATGTCAAAACTTAACTCTTGTATGTCAGAGTCAGAATTTGGTCATAGACTATTCTTTATTAATTTTACTAATTAATATGGGAGGAAGCATGGAGGTGCAGCCCCATTGTGCATAAGGTCGCTTGGTCCTGTGTTCTTGACACTGATCTTTCCACTGCCGAGGACAGGGTTACTGCAAAAACAGTGCCAGTGATTGCAAAGGGCAAGCCAGAGTCCCAACCGTGACCCCTGACAGCCCTTAATTTATAGTTATTTACCCGCATCTTAACTCATACATTTCTTTCACATCGGTTTTCTTCTCGCTCCTGAGTTCTCACACCTGTCTCTTTATTACTTCTTACTCCTGTCTTCTACTCTGATGCTCTCTCTTACCTTTGTCTCACCTCTTCCACCCAGATGTCTTTTTTTTTTTTTTTTTTTTTTTTTTTTTTCCCAGATGTCCACCTTCTCTGGGGTCTCTTTCTAAAGGGTTTCTTTGTCACCTTTCTCACACCTGTCTGTTCCTCTGGTTTTCTCTTAGCATTGTATGTCCCATTTTTCGGCCTTTCACATCTCTCACCTGCCTTTTTCCTCTCAGCCTATGTAGTCTTTCTTGTCTGTCTGTTATTTCTCACCCGTCTATCTGGTGTGGCCTTTTTTCCCTCGCTAGTTTCTGCTGTCCCTTGTCATCAATTAACTGTTTCCTTTTATTTCCTCATTTTTTCCTTATTTACCTCTTCCCTAAGGATGCAGTAGAGACATTTCGACTCCTGTTTTTGCCATCCCCTTCAACATGCAACATACATAAATAATGCATTGCAATTGTGGCGTTCTATTCGAGCATACTGCCTTCACAACACGCTGCAAAGGTAGCTTGTACCCAGTCCCCCAGTTTACGAAAGGTGGCAACATTTTTTCATTGCAGAGTGAATTTCACTTCTGAGTTGATTTCTGTCAGCCGGGGGGGGGGGTACACTGTTGCTGTGGGGTACAAAAAATTGAACAAGCATTGGCAAAGCCACTAGGTCTTGCCTGTGTAAGACCTATTGACTTAGTCGGTTTATTTAACCATGTTCTACACAAGCATGGCTGCTGTTCAGCATGACTTAAAGTTAGTGGCTTAGAGGAGAGTGGCATGGAGTGCTATAAAGTGGTATGACAGAGTGGAGTAGAGTGAAGTAGAGTGGAATGGGGAAGAGTGACGTAGCGTTGTATATTGGAGTGTCGTACAGAGGAGGAGCGTAGAGTGTCGCAGATCATAGTGGAATAGAGTGCAACATTGTACAGTGCTGCGTTGTAGAATGCAGTGTCATAGATTAGTATTGCATAGAGTGCAGTAGTGTAGAGTGCGGCAAAGTAAAGTGCAGAGTAGACTAGCGTAGAGTGCGCAACGGTGCAGACTAGAGTGATTGCAGTGTTGGAGAGTGGAATATAGTGCAGTGCTGTAGATCATGTGGAGAGTAGTGGCGTAGAGTAAGTTGTTTCAGATTCGAGTGAAGTGGCATAGTGGAGTGATGCAGGGTAGAGTGCAGTGGTGTAGAGTGTAATGATGTAGTGTAGAGTGGCATAGAGTGCAGTGGCCTAGCGCGGTGCAGAGAGCCTTGGCATAGAGTATATTGTATCAGAGTATAGTGGTGCAGGGTAGAGTGCAGAGGTGTAATGTAATGGCATAGTGTAATGATGTAGATTAGAGTGGCGTACATTAGATTGTCAGAGTGCAAGGGCATAGAGTGGAGTGGTACTGAGAAGAGTGCATTGGCGTAGCGTGTATTGGCATAGAGTGCAAAGTGGTGTAGAGTGGAGTTGTGGAGTGGCCTAAACTGGAGTGGTGTAGGGTGCAAGGGCAAAGAGTACAGTGGTGTAGTGCATGGAGCAGAGGGGTGCGGAGTGGTATGGTGAGGCAAAGCCAAGAGGAGTAGCATGGAGCGGTGAGAAGTGCAAAGTGGAGTGTATGGAGTGGTAGAGCACTGCCATTAGACAACACATTTTTAATTGTAATCACAATCACATTTGCACAGACACAGTTTTACTGAAACTATATATGTGCAGAAATTGATTCACCTAGTGTAATGATTTGTTTTGATTGTATAAATTTTTTTCCTCCACACTTCAGCATTATAAACAAAAATGTGCTTCATTTGTGCATCGCAAATTCTGAAATATTTGCACACTTAATTTGCAGACATTGAAATGTTGTTGTGTGCTGGAAAAATAACATTCTACAACCTTTCGTTTCACTTGGATACCCAGCAGGATTGTCACACAAATCCTCTCACTTTGAAGTAAGAGAAAGAAAAGTAATCTCACAGCTCTTGGAAGACAGAGCCTGACATTTGACTTCTGTCTTTCAATACAGCAAATGTGACAAGATAAAAACGAGATGTACTGGCCTGTTTACAGAAAGAAGCACTTGTGGACGAATACAAAGACGTATAGTATGAAAAGGTCTTGCTCCTCAGGAGGGACAAACTGTAGCCAGACAGCCTAAAACAAATAAAGCCAGCAAATAGAAATAAACAAAATGTTAGTAACAAATCATAAAGCCAGCGGTAAGCAACAGGCAGAAAACATTTTCCGGGAAGCTTTCTGAATGTCCCCAAGATGTCCTTAGCGAACCAGGCAGTGCATGCGTCAACCTAAAAAGGCTCACTGGAGAGCACTTGAACTTTTGTTCCTTGCTCTACTTTAACAACTTCATAGGCTAAATTTTGCGATGCCTGTCCAGGGGTCACAAGTGGGAAGCCATGCTGTGGGGTGCACCCTGTGTGCCGACCCGGCGGCCCAGGGCCCTTCCTACCCGTGGTCGCGCTAGAAGCCGGGCGGCACGTGGGAGGACCCGCAACACCAATGGATGCGGAGAACGGAATAGGCCTGGGGATGAGGATTGACGTTGCAGAAAAGCGGTGAGTTGGGGTGGGCGGGGATGCGGCTGAGGGCGGAAAATTGACCGAATAACAGACCTGCTTGTCGATCGGGCTGCCGCCACATACACCCCCCCCCCCCACGCCCTTGAAAGCCCCGGCAACCGTGCACACCACACCGAAAGGCCTGCAGCACTTACAGCCGTAGAACTAAGAGAAAACCCTCTATTGCTGAGGAGGCGCTTTGGACTGAGCTGGAACCTGGGCCCTATTGCGATTTCAATTGATGACATGGCGAAAGCGTTCCGCTAAGCGGAGGACCAATCACAGGGGAATTGCCCTGCCAGAGAGTACAGACTACTGCTGGAACGGTCGGTGGTAGCGCAGGGGAAAGGGTGAAAAACTAGATTGCGTAGTGACAAGTGTTACTGCAGTGCACACAAAAGGAATAACTCTCGAAGTCATTTCCAAGACCCCTCCCCCGCTATATTCCAGAAATAAGATTGACAACCTCATAAAAAGCTATAAGAACAATAGGACCCGAGAGACCGCCAGGAATGAACGTATGAAAATCTGACCTGAGGTGTAAGACAAAAAGAACATTACAGTGAAGTCCGGTAATGGGCCGCACAAAGGGCAAATCAATGGATGACGGTGTGACCCCCAACTCCCCGGAGCCAGAACCCGACGCCACAGGCGAAAGAAAATATGGATAAGCTGGACACTATACTAAAAGAAATCAGAGACTTTCGACAAGCCATAGAGAACAGGAGCCCCAGCAAGACCTGTAATAGCACAAATATTGAACTATAGGGATAGAGATGTCGCCTTACAGGTTGCGAGGGAGTTAGATCCCATTATAATTGACAATGCCAAGATCTCACTCTATCCAGACTATACCCTGGCAGTCCAGAAACGCAGGGCATCCTTCCAAATAATAAAACAAAGACTAGGCAAAATGGAGATAAAATATGCTCTACTATTCCCAGCAAAACTCTGCATCACACATAACCAGAAAACGCACTTCTTTGACTCACCCGACCTGGTGTGTACCTGGCTTGACGAAAACTTCCCATACTCACGAGCGGAGGAACAGAACAGCGGCCACCACTCAGGACAACTTCCTCAACATTGTAGAGACAAACGGAATAAAGCCCAAACGTCCTGGAAAAGAACATGCCCAACACTGCGTCAGGCCCTGGAGGGACAAAACAATGCATTACAAACTGCAGGCTCCCTACGAGAGATGAACTCCTCTCCCTGCAGAACTGCTTCTTCAATAGATAGCATACCGGCGTCAGACTCAGATGGGAGCATGGCTCTATTTCCAGACATTACTCCACAACTAGCTAGAGACTTCTAGCAGATGTAACCCCATAATAACATTCTCAAAATATTTATTTTGTTTTCTGGTCAGGCCCCTGCCTCCCCCCTATAATAATTGTGGTGGGCCCGGTTGGTAGAGCTCCTTGGCACACGTTGGATTTTTTTCTCTCACATTATCACTAACAAACCCGCTGGCAGCGGGACATATTCTTGATCCACGCCACATTGCGCAGGCCCCTTCTAGCACGAATTGGCTGCTTCGTTGTAGCACCTAGGTTATGTATTATGTAATTGTTTGGCAAAGCAAGTTTAGGCTTTGCCTGGCATTTCTACTAGAGTATAAGTATGTTTGCTTTTAAGATAGACATCTACACCTACGCCAGATACACTATTCTGCAGAAACTATAGACCAACATGGGGCCATAAACTACTGCGGATGCACATAACCAGACTCAAATATGCATACACAACGTGAATATAATATAATTTGGAATGTGAGGGGGATGGGAGGTATCCAAAAAAGACACAGAATCCTTGCACAGTTAAATCGCCGCAAAGCACATATTGTTTATTTACAAGAAACTCATCTTACTGCACATGAAGCAGTAAAACTTCGTAAAAAATGGCGAGGCCAGATCTTCCACACTTCATACTCTGCATTTGTACGAGGATCTGCCGTGTGGATAAGAGCTGGTGTGCCCTTAGAAGTGGTTGATACTAAGATTGATGTGGAAGGCAGGTTGGTTTTAATCATGGGCAACTTGGATGGGAAACCAGTGGTGCTGGGCAGCATATACGCACCAAATGCTGCGCAAGACGCCTTCCTAGAACACCTATCCAAAGTGCTAACACTATGGGCACATATTCCCTGGGTAATTGGGGGGGACTTTAATGCGGTGTTAGATGTTACCATGGACCGGAACACCCCTCCAATGTCAGGAACAAATGCACGGAGACAAGCAGACACACTAAAGATATGGCTACAGGGATGGTCCCTAGCAGATGTATGGCCGGCAAGAAACACTAACATGAAGGAGTATTCCTTCTGTTCCCACCCCCACAAAGTACACATGAGATTGGATCGGATTGTCTGCACTGAGTCACTACAGATGCAAATGACCAAAACCACTTACCTTGCGAAGACACTATCAGACCATAACCCTTTAGAAGTGACAATGAAATGGGGACAAACATTCACACCTATCCCAACATGGCGTTTACACCCCATAATTTTAGAAGGCATTGTCCTGCGGGAGGAACTGGCGCAGACAATCAAGACCTTTTTCCATAATAATATAGACTCAGCTTCCTCTCCGCTAATAGAATGGGAAGCATTTAAGGTGGTTATATGAGGGGTTATAATAGGAGCAGTGTCGGAGGTACGAAAAACTCTGGTGAGGGAACTGACACAGGCAGAAGAAAAGCTAGGTATCCTTGAGAAAGAATTGGTCATAAACCCTACCAACACTACAGCACTGCAGGATCTTTGATCTGAACACGCCCGCCTGGTAGAAAAACTCAGAAAATTCGATCTTATTAGATATAAGGAAAGGATGCACAGAGAAGGTGATAGGGCAGGATCACTCCTAGCACGACCAATACGCGAAGGGATAGCCCCCACTCCCATACTGCATATCAGGACAATACAACACAATGATATAACTACCCAATTGGACATTAATACGGCTTTTAAAGATTACTACATGGCTTTATACTCCGCCCGCCCCCAATAGCAGAGGGAAAAATTGACTCTTTCCGGACTTAAGATGAAACTTCCAACACTTGGCGCAGAGGCCGGGCAGATATTGGGAGCTCAAATTACACAAGGGGAAATCAGGGAAACTATTAAAAATATGGCACACAATAAAACGCCAGGAACAGATGGACTACCAGCAGAATTGTATTCACTATTCAGCACGCAGCTCACCCCACACTTGGAGCGATTATATCAAACATACTTAGAAATAGGACGACTACCAGACACTACTGGGCAGGCACTAGTGACGTCCCTACTGAAGCCAGGTATGGACGCAACGGATATCTCATCGTATAGACCACTATCCTTATTAAACATGGAATATAAAATCCTAGCAAAAATTCTAGCACAAAGGCTCCTACCACACATAGCCAATCTTATACACACAGACCAATGCGGTTTCGTACCAACGAGTAACACCTCCTTAAATGTGCGTAGATTATACCAGGTGATGGATGCGGCAAGGGAGAAGCTCCCACACGCGGGATGTCTCTCGTTAGATCTCCGCCAGGCCTTCGACTCACTTATTTGGGAATACATGATAAAGGTACTAAAGAAGTTTCAGGTCCCACTGGACTATATTAAATGGGTCTACCTAATATATGCGGCACCAACAGCCAGAGCTTGTACAGGACAAAATATATCAGACACTTATTCAGTATATAGAGGCACAAGGCAAGGCTGCCCTTTATCCCCCTTACTATTTGTCCTAGCCATAGAACCTCTGGCACAATTATTGAGACAAAAGGGCGGAGCATGGGGCATTGAAATAGATCATGCACAACACATAGTTTCTCTATACGCTGACAATATTATATTATCAAAGATCTTAACCAAAACCCTAACAAAGCGCCATATATCTTTTAAGAATTCAGACCCCTGTTTGGACTGGCCATAAATTATAACAAATCCATCGCTTTCTCATTCTATGAGCCACATAGAGACCACACGCTACCATTTGGAGATCACCAACTACAAGTTGCAACGGACACTTTCCGATATCTTGGGATTCAAGTATATCACACACCAGAAGACCTCCTGGAAGGTAACCTGAAAAGAGCCCTCTCCTCACTTAAAACATAGATCCAGTTCTGGATTACGTTACCAATTTCAATTGCGAGAAGGTTGGCACTAGCCAAAATGGTGGCACTACCCTGCCTACTATACTGCTTCACTAATCTACCAGTGAAAGTTCCGGAGTCATATTTTAAACTACTCAACTCCATGTTGCTGGAACTTATATGGGGGAAGGGACGACGCAGAATAAGCCTGTCTAAGTTACAGTTGCCGGTAGAGCAGGGAGGGATGAACGCACCAGACTTAAGGCTTACTGCATAGCTGAGCAGCTCCCATGGCTGGCGTGCTTGCTTAGCGGCCGAAACTTACAAGAAATAAACTATAATCAACAGATGCTAGACAAGGGTAATCTGCACTCCTTGTTATGCCCCGGAACCCTGGTTCAAGGACACACCCCTCTCGTTGAAAATAGCACTCCAATATTGGCAGCTGGCACTTCAAAACACCTCTGGCACGACTCCCTATTCGCCCAATATCCCACTGTTGAGATTACCAGTAACCATAGGTAATTTAACCCCTGCACAACTACAGAAATGGGCACAGGAAGGTGTAGCGTTCATAGGTTCCTTGTTTAAAGACCAACGTTTACTAACACACACTGACTACATCCATGAACACAACTTATCAACCTCACTTTTCCTCCTACATGCTAGTATTACGCACTACGTCACCAAATACTCTGCCCCGAATAATATAGCGCCACCTACACACGCACTGGTACACTCCATATATACTATAGGCCAAGGGACACACATGGTTAAATGGCTGTATAAGTGACTGAAAACTCACCTATCTAAAACCCTGACGGAATTAAAAATCAAATGGGAAACAGACATAGGAAGAGATATCAGAAGAGGAATGGAATACCATACTAGACTACCCAAGCCAAATATCCCGTAATACAAGATTTAAATTCATTCAATATGCTATACTCCACAGAGCCTATTTTACCCCAAACAGATTACATATTTTATACCCAGAACTGCCCTAAACGTGTCCTAGATGCAGATAGGAGGAGGCGGGACTCACACACATGCTCTGGAAGTGTCATGCCATTTCTGAACACTGGGAAAATATATCCAACTCCCTAAATACACTAGCTGGGAAGACTGTATATTGTAAAATGGAGACATGTATACTGGGAATGCTCCTGTGTCCCAAAAAAGAGAAAGTTTTCCCCAGATGGATAAACCTAGCACTCCTATTGGCTAAACGCCTACTGACTAGGCGATGGAAAGCCACGACCGCATCAACGGTGAGCCAATGGAGGGCAGAGGTAATAGAATGGGGTAAAGCAGAAGGAGTTGCCCTTAAAAGAGAAGAAAATGCTGGATGTAGGAAATACCCAATAGCCCAGGAATGGGATGAATTAGTAGAAAAGTTAATATCATTGGATAAAGGGGAACATGTCGGACATCTCAGTGATATCCATAAGATAATAATCACCAAGAGTACATAATAAAATCGTCGAATGCTCCCACCCCACCTAACCCCCCGGATTTTTTTTTTTTTACATACATCAATAGTGTATGATAAGTGATAAGTCAAGAATGCAGCGATAGAAAATCCATCCTCAGCACCAAGATGTCTGATTAGTAGTCAGTAGTTGGTAGTTAAAAATAGCGTTCAATGTAAGGAACACAAGTTGACATAATAATTTGAAAGCACCACCACAATAATGCATGAAGTCCAACATATATGACATACAGAGCGAGACAGTTTAAAGACCAGAGTTGATATATAAAGACACAAAGGATGTAACAGCATATAAACTGGTGTAAAATGCACATGTAAAACCATGTATGCCTTATGTGTTCCCCCCCTGTTTCTTATGTTTATGAAAACAATAAAATGTTTAAAAAATAAATAAATGTATATTTAAGATCCCAATCCAAAAAATTAACACTTTAAAACCTGTTCTCAAAATGAAAAGTAGAAAAACCAGCATACATACCGGACCAGACTCAAGGACCCCAAATTATCAAAGAATACATTTGAGGTTTGTCATGTGTTTTATAATGAAGAAAAATGAGGCCCTGTGAAATAAATGTGCCTTGGACCACACAAGTGGGGCAAGCAGGGAAGATGGTATTTTTTTGCTGGTTATCTCGTTTCACATTTTGAAATTTAGCCGCCTGAAGTGATCCCTGCAACCCCCCTAACCCCCACCCCCTCTTCAAGCCACCAGACACTGAACTACCAAGCCAAGAACGCATTTATTTGGGTGATGCAATACCCCACACAGCCTCTGAAGCTACCTTCCTAACCATAAGGAGTTTACCCACGGAGGCCCCAGCTGCTCATGAGGTTTCAACCATTCTTATTCCAAGCCCTCTCAGATTGTCACATCAGGCTCTACCTATGCTAACATTGTTAGAGCAGGTAGATGGGAGATTCTAAAAATAAATTCGGAGAATAATTTTGCTCATTGACTAGTGTTGAATCAGAGGCTTTTTCTGGTGGAAGACAGTTGCAATAAAGCCATTCTGGTAGAGCTCTTTACAAAATAATTTTTTCAGATTTTGTTTTATTATTTTCTCATTCTCAACCAGTCTCTTTTTGTTTCAGCATGGTTGACATGTCACAGAAGAAATCTGTTCAAGCCGTACGGCTTGTGGGGAAAAAGATTTATATGGGGGAGCAACATTTAACATGCTTGCATTTCCTACATCTCGATCGCAGTCCTAAGGATTGTTTAAGACGTATTTAATTTATTTTCCTAGAAAAGCATAACATTAGGGCCTACAGGTCTATAAAGCTGCAGGAGTACAACAGTGTTATACACTGACATGCTTGGTTAGTCTTTACATCATGCACTCTTATAATTCCTGGATACTATTTGGCCTTTTACAACATATTTATGACATCGTATGGAAGGTGTCAAAGGGGTCTGGAATCTGGTGGATAGATTGGATTGGATTCCTGGACAATGACTTCCAAATAGCAAGATCTCCCTGCAGTTTTTCATCAGTTCCCCCCAAGTTTCATACTATTTTCTTCTGCCAGAGACCATTCAATAACATCCTTAATCCAATGTTCTAATGTCGGTTTCTTACGTGTTAGCTAATGTATTGTAATATATCTTCCTGCTAACACACAAATTACACATCTTGGTTTTGTTTATGCTGAATGCATCATTGCCTAATAGAAATGCCTGTGGAAGCAATTTTAATCTGATCTACATTTTACTTACATACCTGTCAGCAACACCCTTATGTGTAGGCATGTCCATACCAGGTGGAAATATCATGTGATCTCTTGATCACTGCACTTAGGGCAACAAAAATCTCTGTTCGAGTTAACCCTATGAAGCATTGCTGGTGTGATATATGTTCTATGTAAAAATTTGAAATGCGGGAGGTGAATTCCTTTCATTGCTTGAAGGCTAGCGTATGAGTGCAAGGGCTCCTTACCACTGCTTGTCCGGGTCTTTCACCCCACAATGAATTTCTAATTTCTCCCTAGTTCTTAACGAGTGCCTGGGTTTATTCTCTTAGCGAGTAATGTAAAATCTGAAGTCTACTAATCCACCCAGCACCAACGACTACCTCAGCACATTCAACTCCTGTGGAGTGCTGTGTAAATCTCCTGAAACAGTTCACAGTCTGGCACAAGGTATTGTGTTGGGGAATTCTTTGTTATGCAAAATGCTTCCATTGTGCCCTCCAATGAGCCCACGGCACCCAGTTCAAACAGCCCCCCCCCCCTTAGTAATCATCCTCCCTCCCTCCCTCCATTTAGATATATTTGTGTCTGCATTTAGCTGTGCAAATACAGGGAGTAGCCACACTGGTAAGTCCCATGTGTGCCTAAGCAGTGTACCTCATGTAGATATAGAAACATCTTCCATATTATTACCATATCTCTCACTGGGTGAGGTACACCCCTGCCATTCTGGAATTTGAAAGTAGATTCCCCAGCAGGTCTGCAATTTGTCAGTGCCCCACACAAAAGTTCCAGATCTGTACTCCAGTCTGGCTCAAAAGAGCCAGCACCCAAACTGCACTTGAGCTGCTATAGAATATGCTTTGATGTCTGTCTTCAGCCTCCCTTCTACTTGCATAGTAACGCGTCCATCTTGGTCCTACTCCTCTTCCTACCCCAGATCAAGGCATTCAGTAACTATCTTCATTGACCGAGACACAGCTGGGGAATCCATACATAGTACACTGAAAGGAGTGCAAGCGTCTTGTCAGTGCTCCTTTTTTTGCTATAGCTATTTGCCCTGCCGTTGACAGAGGAAGTGAAACGCACAGATCCAGTGACCTTTCCCTATTAGCAATCAATTTGGCAATATTCAATTCGTCATTTTTGCTCTGTATGAGTTTCCATTGCCCCCAAGTAACAACATAAGAAAAGGCCTTGTTTTAAGTCTTGTAGTGGGAATGCTCGAAAGGCTGACCTGCCAAATAGCCCAATGGGGAACACAAGCTAATTTGGTTTATTTATACATAGACCTGACCACCAAAGCTTACTAATATTCTATAAGTGTGGCATAGCATTTACCGGGTTGGATAAGTATAACAAGAGTATCAGCATACAGTTAAAACAGATGTTTACAGCTATGTGTATCTATTACCCAGTGTGACAGGTTTGACCTTAAGTTGTCACGGTAAAGGATCCACAACGAAGCAAACGTCCGTGGAGACAAAGGGCATCCCTTTCTTGTGCCTCGCCCCAGCTCCTACTAATCTGATACTATCCTGTTTGTTATCACAAATCTTAGGATTGTGATATTTGTAAACATTTATCAAACGAAAAATTAAAAGACTTGGAGAGATCACTGATGGCTATAGTTAAGGAGAATACGAAGGCAGGCTCTTCAAAACACCAAGGTAAGCCTACTAAGTCGTCATCCGAGAAGCCTGAGCACAAGATTTTCAAGCAGGATCTGGGGCCCTTGCACCTAAAAGTCATTCACTTGGTCAGTTGCTGTCTGCTGCTTCTAAGCAACAAGAAAGGGTACATAAGCACTCACAGAAGATGAGGGTATTCCCTACTCAGGATGAAGAACCTTTTTATGAGGGTGTAGAGGTCTAGGATTGCCTCAGAATCAGTCCTCAGTTCTTCGATAACTTAAACTGTCTGGAAAACACACTAGTCTGTCAGTCATTCCGGTGGGTGAGCATAGGCTGACCAAGGAACTGTTGTAGACAGTCAACTCTGTCAGCCAAAAGACTGCTGTTGGTTGTCACTCCACTGCCAACTTGAATGGCTTTGTCTAACACTGGCTTGTTGTGACATGTACCCACAATACCTGGCGACAATGCAGTAATCGACAAAGATATCGACCACACGACTTATGCCTCCAGCAGAAACTTTCCAAGCTCTCCTTGGACCTTCAGGTTAAGTTGCAATCACCTGCACAGCCAACGTCAGCTTGTGGTGTTTTGTGGATTCTGCTTCAGCCATTTCACCACTACCTATGTTCTTACAACTACAAACGATGGTGTCACTAGTTCCATATTGCAGCATTGTTCAGTGACAACCAGTACACAACACTTAAGAGCTAAATATTCCGTATATGGATCCTGAAGCAACGGATGAGGAGGCTATGTTCTTCTGGGAGCACAAGCTTCAGTCACCTATAATAAGCCAGCACAATTTAATACAGAAATGCTGTGTACCCCCTTCACAGTCTTTGATGCAAGTTCTTTGGCAGATGTTAAACTTTTGTTTTATAACTTGTTTTTATTAGCGTTTCAGTAAAGTACAAGGCTAGTCAAATCAGACATTGATACAAGCAAAGATGCAGACATAGGAATGTAGGCCCCGTAGCAAAAAATGCTTTACATTGTGACAGGCCAAGGCGTGTGAGCAGCAGTTGCCTAATATAATTTCAGCAGGAAACAAAACATATCACTTAAGCTACAAACAAGGTAATCAACAACAAACTGACTTTCCCTCTCCCAACCACAAACTAACTTCCCCTCCCTCCCTCATTCTCCTGTGTCCAACGTAGAAATGTACTCTTGGAACAATAGTTTCTTCTGTTAATTCTTGTGCAGTCCATTACTTCTCATTCAAGCCTATCTAATACGTTTCTGGATTAATGCATGTTTCCTGATGGATGTGGCATGCTTGTCCCTCTCGACTTACCAGTCGATTTTCTCTGATCGAAGAGCATGTGAACAATAGGACCTTGTCGATTTTGCATTTCTGATTTGGATCTTCTTTTTATTCCTAGAACCAGATAAAAATGACAATCTCGAAAGTTTATAGACTGTTTGACTTATTGTAAACAAAAAAAACATTTTCTTGAGCTATCCCTATGATACAAAACATATAAACTGTATATTGTTTGTTTCTGCGACCTTCTCTGGGCCCCAGTTTGATTTTTCCAATTGCATGTTTGTCCACAATAGGAGTAATCCATTCTTCCTTGCCTTTTCCTACAGGAGCTTACCATGCCTATTTTTTTTTTTTTTTTTTTTTTAAGTCTAACGCACATGCACTCTGGCCTGTTGTAATCTATCTGTGGGCTTTTAACCTCGCACGCCCATCGCTATCACTCGTTCATGGGCTTGCCTTTCAAAAATACTTTTTCATTGGTAAATGATTTTTTTTTTGGCCCTCCTTGAGGCAGTTTTGTTACCGCGTTGGCCATCATCCCTGTTACATGGATAATTGCACGTTTGCCAACACGTTTGACTGCAAGCAAACTTCTTTTTCCTTTTGTCTCTCTCCTTCGCGCCCATGTTCATAGTGGTCGTGATGCTTTGAATTGGCTTACTTATGTCAACTGTTTTACTTTCATTTTCAGTTTGTGGCAATAAAAGTCCAGTTGGAAATTTACAACGCTAATATCTCTAACTTGAGCAAACCCGAGACCCGTTGCATTGCAAATGCTTGATGTTTAAATGCAAACACAAAAATAGAAGGACAACTTTTAAACAGTTGTCAGAAAACTTTCATCAAAGTCCTGAACCACTACTAGCCTCTCATGGTGTTAGTTGCTACAACTAAAGGTAGAGGTGAGAAGGGTGCTGCACTCCTCAAAGTTTTTTTGTCCAATATTTTGACTGGACAGCAGCCTGAATAAACGTATGTAGTCTGTTTCTCCAGCTTTTTATCATTCCTAGATTCCTAACTTATTCTCCGGTATCTGACTGTAAACAATATTTGTTCATCCATGAGAGGCAGTAACGCTTTTGGGCTGGTATTACAGGTATGTAAGCTTTTCCTTGGCATTGTTGGATTTTTCATGAGACATCCATTTTTTTTTTTTTAAATAAAGAACACTTATCTGTAATCAGCCAAGACTGTAGATGTGGTGCATTTTGTGAAAGTTATCCCCCACCACCCAACCGGTTGTGGTTGAAGTACCTGTTAATGAAATAAGTAGTAAAATGCCAATTATTTTTTTAGGCCCTCCTGAAGGTCGTATTAATAAAGTCATTGTAAACCAGAGGTTTGAAGGGGCTTTAGGCATCTTCAATGCATTCTCTTGTTCATAGTGAAGTATCTTCTGTCCATGTATGTTGTCTTCTTGTTCTAGTTGACCTTATGAATGTGCATGGGAGCCTGAAATGGCTCCTTCACCAGAAGAACGTGGTGCAGATTAACTGACAAGAGCTACAGATTAAAATGCAAAGTGTCACTAGGCACAGTAAGGCTAATGATGCAGGCTCTATGTTGCCCCATTAACTGTTTTTCCACATCCACAGCAGCCCTTACTAACTGACTAGGTCTTTCTGTCTTTTTCCTGGTGTGTGCCTGCACTTCCCTTTACCAGACTTTGCAGCATTTACGGAACGGCTGAGAGTTCTAACAGTGGGAGGTATGCAGACATCCTTTCTAACCATCCCGGGCATTGGTTCATAATTGGTCATATGATGGAACTAACCAGAGCATGCACCAATTGGACGAACAGACAATGAACTCATTTTAGTTTGAGCAATGAAGCATCCTGTTTGGAATACTCGAGTTCAAGGAGATTGCATGTTTGTATTCCATGAATTCTGACTTGCTGAATTTGTGGATACGCTGGCACTTGTGTTTTGTAACTCCTTGAAATTCAGTATCCCGCTTATTTAACATGGGAAGAGTATTGTGCAGAAGAGGGGATATTGATAGAAAATTTTATGAGACTCTCCTGAGGACTCAGGAACGCCTCAAGTTAATATGTAGTAGATCATAACCTCCTTAACTACTTGATGAATTTTCTTAGAGAAGCACAGAGAAAACTTAAGGATGGTTTGCAAAGAAAAATGCATTCTTATTGGCGTTGATGTCTCCATTTGCAGGGCCTGATGGCCAAAGGGAGACCTACAAGGAAATGAGGTAGCGGAGGAAGTTCTTGAAAAGAAGCTTGCATGTGAAAGGCATGAAAGGAAAGTTCATAAAGGAGTATTGAAAATGAACTAAGGAAGATGGGATAGCAAAGAGCTCCGAAGTGAGTATAGGGAGGGGCATGAGGACATAAGTAAAAAGAGGGGTAGAAAAGAAGGATGGGGCTGGAGGTTAGATGGGAAATACACAGGCTGGTGTACGGATCAGGTGTTAATGGTTGCTCTTACAGAGGCCCACCCTGTGTGATCAAGCTCTGTATTAAATATGTATTGTAAAAAAAAAAAATATCCTCCTCCCATGTTAAATAAATTATGTTCAGGATTGAATATGATGTGTGACTGTGATCCTGATGAGCAACTAAGGACTATGCCCCAAAGGAGGGCAACCCCGAGTTATTGATCTGCACAGATTACAGCTACACCTAATTTTCCTGAATATTGTTCATACCACTAGAGGTTTGTAACCGTTTGGGTTAGTTGAAGCATTCAGCTTTTGCTTCCTGTATCATTTGAGAAAGATTAAAGTTGGCTTGCTGTGAATGTCTAGACCTTTGGCCGTGGCAGGTTTTGCCCAGGTATGTGGATATTTACGCAGTCTCATTCTTTTTTGTGTATCTTTTTTTCTAATGGAAGCCATTCTGTGTGCCTGTGAGCAGCTTGTCAAGATTAGAATTGAGCTGCTGTGTGTTAGTTAGCAGTCTGTAGAAGCACAAGACATCCTGAATATTGTTGTACCAAGCAGAAAAATACAAGGAATCCAGGGATAGAAGTTGATGCAGAGATCACAGAAGGGGGTCCCAACAAATGCCCAGCGAAGCAGCCATTATATTGATTGCTGAAACAGGTAGCAATTGTAATAGCAATTGCAGTTGCTTCAGGATTAACAATATGCTAACTCGTTACTATTGGGACTCTCCATAGACAGATGTATCATAGCTATTTAAAGCATTGGAAAATAGAAAAGTGATGAGTGAATGTGTGAATTAACAACTGAACCTGATAATTACTCTCGGTCGTGTTCCAGACCTTTTATTATTGCTCACTGCAGACTGGGGCCACCCATATGCGAATTGGCCTTGGCCTGCTAGGCCATGGGTGCTTCCTTATGCTTTTCTGAAGTTACTAGCTGAACCATCTCCCACTCTTATTCGGGGCAAAAAATGTTGCATAAGTGAATAGGTGCCTTAAATGCGTAGAATACTGTGACTAACTTGCACAGAGCTAGAGAGTGAGGCCGAACACTCTAGCAGCTGTCTTTGTTGGAGTCATAGAAACAAGACTAGCACTTCAGCATGAGTAGACTCCAAGCCATAGCAAAGGGAGTAGCTTGGCAGTATACGCTAATCCTGACCCATTGAAACAGGGCCAGGGAATTAACAATAGCAACAGGTCTGGCACACCAGCTGCACTAAACCGACTTGTATACAAAATATCCGAGGGCCAACCTCTCCCACTGGCAGCATTTAGTGTGCGTTTGGCTATGTTGCAACTTTGAGGCATGTTTTGTGTGTGGGTGCGGTGCTCAAAGGTATGTATGTTGCACAGGACAGAAAACTGCAGCATGCCCTTTTCTGCACAAACATTAACTGACCAGTTAGTTGTCTTGTGCTCCGATTCATCATCAGTGGAAAGTGACTCTATGGCTTGTATGCTTTTCGGAGGAGATTATGGTGTTTAGAGGGAGTCCAGATGACAATGTAGCCCAGGATAGCCTATTCATTAAGGCTTGGGCAAGTCTTTGGTGCCTAGGCTGTTGTACAGCAAAATCTCCTTCAATGTGCTTCTGTGTCAGAGGTACTTAAAAAAAAAAAAAAAAGCAAGATGTCTCATGGTATGTGGTCTTTCAAGAAATTGATTTGTTGCAGTTTTATTTTTCTGTAAGTTTTAATTGCTGGATGATTTTTTTTACTCATTAAAAGAAAACAAAAACACAAACTTAAATATCAAATACAATAACCAGTAACTGCATCCCAGTAATTGCGAAGCAGCATATAAATTAGGTCCTCAAAAAGAGGAAGGCCAACACGAGTATTGGCCATCATACTCCTTGTTTATAAGGAAAATAATGGAATACGCAATGGAGCAAGTACTCCTCTTCATACATGTCACCTACCACCTTCAGTTCAATCCAGTCCACAACAAATCCACAGTGGCTCTCCTCTCCTTTCAAACTTAGCAGACAGCCTTTTGACTCGTAAACTATCTTCTTAGATGCCATTCACAAATCTGAGTGGCTATAATCCCAGCCTAGTCAGCAGTATACTGCTCAAATCCCTGGTTGCATCCCTTTTAGCTACCTGTGCTTTCAAAACAAATAGGGTGAACAGATTCCTGGTAATATCAAAGTGCCTAAAATACCAGACAAGGGAGTATATCTTTTAACCAGTATTGCCGTGAGTTAGTTCTAGGCTTGTCTCCAGAAAATTTGCACACCCGCAGATTTGCAGTGATTCCAAGCCCGCTATGTGCATCTTAGTGCATTCATGATCAATCCATTGAAGGAGCTTCAGTTAGAACCATTTGAGGCTGGGCTGTATGGCCACCCCTTAAGTTCTGCAAGTACATCCCCCTTAAATCTACCTTAATTCCTCCCAATGCACTCTCCTACTGTTAAACCTTATTTGTGCTGTAAGGTCAACTCTTTCTTACAGTATAACATTGAACCACCTGGTCTGTTCTCATTTACTCCCCTCACAAGCAAAGTAACTATCGCGAAAGAAACCCTTTTTAGGGCAGATGATTGTTATTTTAGCAGTGTGCATGTGACTAGCAATAACGCACTGTTTGGGTCTCTCCATACTGCACATTTATTGAAACCTTGAACTAGGACCCCAGCGCAGTGCTGTTCTCCCATTACAAGCACCCTGCTTCTCTATAACTTGACTGCAGTGTATGTTGGACGTGTTTACTAGCCCTATTAAATATTCACAGTTCGGTTCTTTGATAGGTGGATGCTCTAGGCAGTTGATTCACATTAGGGTCTGCATAAATGTGATGCTTGACGCGGTTGTTGGTACCACACCCTATCATTTTTAATGTGCCAGTAAGACCTTGTCAGCATGCTCTCTGCCCCATCAAGCCTCATGAAGCAGGAGATGTGTGAAAATGGAGGGTGACCTTCGCTCCACCAAGAATAATGGAGCCAGAGTGTGAGTTTTTTGCTTTGAGAGTGCACTTGTGCAGAATTTTCAGGCTCAAAGAGGACAACACCTAAGGTGTCCTGAAGAAGTGCTTAAAACATATGATTCTACGTTACTCACAAGGGAAGAAGGCTCATGTTCAGTATCTCTTCTGCCTCAATATATATATATATTATTTTTCTGAATTTGTGTTTACAACATGCATGCTGGTCTTCAGTGAGTGAGGTGAAATACTGTTAACTAAGACTCCTTCTCTATGCAGTCTGACCGTTGCACAAATTACTGTGTATGTGTGTTTTAGCATTTCATAAAAGCTGTTTTCTGTAACGGAGTCCAAAGTTGTTTCTTTTTCTTAACCTTCTTAGATTATTTGTTATACTCAGAATTCTATCCTGATTACACCAATACAATTGCAGAAAATTGCCTGGGACAGGGCGGTTTAGGGACATCGGATCTCAGACGGGAAAATGCACTGTCTGGGAGACAGAGGGATGTGCCATGGAGACAAGGAACCTGTACCCCACTGATATGTAGTCGTGAACATATTAGAGACACGCTCGGTGAAGGGTTTTGGGAAAGGCTACGTCACTTGAGAGAAGAGCATGCGAGACTTAATAGAATGAGAGGGTGAAAAAGAGCAGAGTGACATTTGCACTAGTGAAATCTAGTTAAATAACTCGGCAAGCAGAAAAATATCTGAGTCATGAACACTACACTCTGAGGCTTCTGACACATAACCGCATATGTTTTGTAAGGGCAGATCAATTCTTATGGGGCCCCCACTTACAACCATTTTAAAACATTTTAGAAGTTTACTGGCGTTCTTCCCGTTACCTGAATCGCACTGAAGTTTTCTGAATCAGTTATTATATTGTTGATTTACCAGTGGATATCAGGACTTTCACCACAGTCCTTTCTCTTTTGACATCACCATTTATTATATAAAAATATATGTTCGATGGCATCTGTCGCTGTAGATACGCATGTTCTGCAATAGCTCGCCATCTGGTGTTGGGCCGGAGTGTTACAAGTTGTTTTTCTTCGAAGAAGTCTTTCGAGTCACGGGACCGAGTGACTCCTCCTTTTGTCTCCATTGCGCATGGGCGTCGACTCCATCTTCGATTGTTTTTTTTCCGCCATCGGGTTCGGACGTGTTCCTGTCGCTCCGAGTTTCGGAACAGAAAAAATAGTTAATTTCGGAAGATTTTCGTCGGTATTGTTGCGTTCGGGATCGGCGTACTTACATTCAACACCGCATCGAAGATCGAAGAGCTCCGGTGCCCTTCGGGGTAGTTTTTCGATCCTCCGTCGGGGCCTGGTCGGCCCGACCGCGTGCTGAGGAACGCCGATGGAACGGACCCCTTTCCGTTTCTGCCCCAAATGCCACAATAAATACCCCTACACAGACCAACACTTGGTCTGCAACCTGTGCCTGTCACCTGAGCACAGCGAAGACACCTGCGAGGCCTGTCGTGCGTTCCGGTCCCGAAAAACACTCCGAGACCGTCGAGCCAGAAGACTTCAAATGGCGTCCGCACCGACAGCCCGACGGGAGTTCGAGGAACAGGAAGAGGAAGGTACCTTCTCGATCCAAGACTCAGACTCCGAAGGATTCGACGATACACAAACCGTGAGTAAGACGTCGAAAACCACACAAAGAAACATTTACAAGGCCCAGGGGACGCCACTGCCACCAGGCCATGGCTCAACCCATAAAATCGGTGACCGACCGTCGGCACCGAAAAAGGCCCAAACGGTGCCGAGATCGTCCGACTCCGGTCGAGACACCGGCACGCAGCCTTCTCGGGACCGAGAAAGTGCTGGAGACAAGCCTCGACACCGAGATGCCGGTGTGGACACGGCTCGACGCCGAGACAGCGGCACCGAAACAGATCGACGCCGAGAGGTTTCGGCCCCGAAAAGGAAAAAAGTCACCTCGGAGCCGAAAAAACACGCAGACAAAGTTTCGATGCCGAAACAAACTGCAAGCGACCCAGCTTCAGGCTCTTATACAGAAGAGCACTCGCTAACCTCCCAAATGCAGAAGCATAGGTTTGAGGAAGAGCTACAAGCAACTGATGCGGACCATACGCAAAAGCGTATCTTCATTCAGCAGGGGACAGGGAAAATAAGCACCCTTCCCCCCATTAGGAGAAAGAGAAGGTTGGAGTTCCAGACGGAACAAGCACCACAACCAAAAGTGGTGAAAAGAGTTACACCACCACCCTCTCCTCCGCCCGTGATTAACGTTTCACCAGCACAAACGCCATCACACTCCCCAGCTCACACCACCATGAGCCAGGGTGACCAAGACCAGGACGCATGGGACCTATACGACGCCCCAGTGTCAGATAACAGCCCAGAGGCATACCCTACAAAACCATCTCCACCAGAAGACAGCACCGCGTACTCTCAGGTGGTGGCTAGAGCAGCACAATTTCACAACGTAAGCCTCCACTCAGAACAGGTCGAGGATGATTTCTTGTTCAACACACTCTCCTCCACCCACAGCTCCTACCAAAGCCTGCCTATGCTCCCTGGTATGCTCCGGCACGCAAAAGACATATTTAAGGACCCGGTCAAAAGTAGGGCAATCACACCAAGGGTGGAAAAAAAGTATAAGCCGCCTCCTACGGACCCGGCTTTCATCACAACACAGCTGCCACCAGACTCTGTTGTTGTAGGAGCAGCTAGAAAAAGGGCCAACTCTCACACATCTGGAGATGCACCACCCCCAGATAAAGAAAGCCGCAAGTTTGATGCAGCTGGTAAGAGAGTCGCAGCACAAGCTGCAAACCAGTGGCGCATCGCGAACTCCCAGGCACTACTTGCGCGCTATGACAGAGCCCACTGGGACGAGATGCAACATCTCATTGAACATCTGCCCAAAGACTTCCAAAATAGGGCAAAACAATTGGTTGAGGAGGGACAGGCCATCTCCAACAACCAGATCCGCTCCTCCATGGACGCTGCAGATACAGCTGCACGGACAATTAATACATCTATAACTATCAGAAGGCATGCATGGCTCCGAACGTCTGGATTTAAACCAGAGATTCAACAAGCAGTTCTCAATATGCCTTTTAATGAAAAAGAACTGTTCGGTCCAGAAGTGGACACAGCAATTGAGAAACTCAAAAAAGATACGGACACTGCCAAAGCCATGGGCGCACTCTACTCCCCGCAGAGCAGAGGGAATTACAGCTCATTCCGTAAAACGCCCTTTCGAGGGGGGTTTCGGGGTCAAAGCACACAAGCCAGCACCTCACAAGCCACACCGTCCAGTTACCAAGGACAGTATAGAGGAGGTTTTCGGGGACAATATAGAGGAGGGCAATTCCCTAGAAATAGAGGAAGATTCCAAAGCCCCAAAACCCCTACTACTAAACAGTGACTCACATGTCACTCACCCCCTCCACACAACACCAGTGGGGGGACGAATAGGTCATTATTACAGAGCATGGGAAAAAATCACTACAGACACTTGGGTTCTAGCAATTATCCAACATGGTTACTGCATAGAATTTCTACAGTTCCCTCCAAACATACCACCAAAAGCACAAAATTTAACAACACACCATTCCAATCTCCTAGAGATAGAAGTGCAGGCACTATTGCAAAAGAATGCAATCGAATTAGTGCCAAACACACAAATAAACACAGGAGTTTACTCACTGTACTTTCTGATACCAAAGAAGGACAAAACACTGAGACCAATCCTAGACCTCAGAGTAGTCAACACTTTCATCAAATCAGACCACTTCCACATGGTCACACTACAAGAAGTATTGCCATTGCTAAAGCTGCACGACTACATGGCAACTTTAGACCTCAAGGATGCTTATTTCCATATACCAATACACCCATCGCACAGGAAATACCTAAGGTTTGTATTCAAAGGAATACATTACCAATTCAAGGTACTGCCTTTCGGATTAACAACCGCACCAAGAGTCTTTACCAAATGTCTAGCGGTAGTCGCTGCACACATCAGAAGACAGCAAATACATGTGTTCCCATATCTAGACGACTGGCTAATCAAGGCCCATTCGTTAATAGAGTGCTCAAATCACACGAATCATATCATACAAACCCTCTTCAAACTAGGGTTCACCGTCAATTTCACAAAATCCAAAATTCTGCCACGCAAGGTACAACAATACCTGGGAGCCATAATAGACACATCAAAAGGAGTAGCCACTCCAAGTCCACAAAGAATTCAAAATTTCAACACCCTCATACGACGCATGTATCCAACACAAAAGATACAAGCAAAGATGGTATTACAACTCCTAGGCATGATGTCATCATGCATAGCCATTGTCCCAAACGCAAGACTGCACATGAGGCCCTTACAACAATGCCTAGCATCACAGTGGTCTCAAGCACAGGGTCACCTTCTAGATCTGGTGTTAATAGACCGCCAAACTTACCTCTCGCTTCTGTGGTGGAACAACATAAATTTAAACAAGGGGCGGCCTTTCCAAGACCCAGTGCCACAATACGTAATAACAACAGATGCTTCCATGACAGGGTGGGGAGCACACCTCGATCAACACAGCATACAAGGACAATGGAACGTACATCAAACAAAACTGCATATCAATCACCTAGAACTTCTTGCAGTTTTTCAAGCACTAAAAGCTTTCCAACCAATAATAGTTCACAAATACATTCTCGTCAAAACAGACAACATGACAACAATGTATTATCTAAACAAGCAGGGAGGGACGCACTCCACGCAGTTAAGCCTGTTAGCACAAAAAATTTGGCATTGGGCAATTCACAACCAAATTCGCCTAATTGCACAGTTTATACCAGGGATACAAAATCAACTCGCAGACAATCTCTCTCGAGATCACCAACAGGTCCACGAATGGGAAATTCACCCCCAAATACTGAACACTTATTTCAAACTCTGGGGAACACCTCAGATAGACTTGTTTGCGACAAGGGAGAACGCAAAATGCCAAAACTTCGCATCCAGATACCCACACAAACAATCCCAAGGCAATGCCCTATGGATGAACTGGTCAGGGATATTTGCTTACGCTTTTCCTCCTCTCCCTCTCCTTCCTTACCTGGTAAACAAACTCAGTCAAAGCAAACTCAAACTCATATTGATAGCACCAACTTGGGCAAGGCAACCCTGGTACACAACGCTGCTAGACCTATCAGTGGTACCCTGCATCAAATTGCCCAACAGGCCAGATCTGTTGACACAGCACAACCAAAAGATCAGACACCCAGATCCAGCATCGCTGAATCTAGCAATCTGGCTCCTGAAATCCTAGAATTCGGGCACTTACAACTTACCCAAGAATGTATGGAAGTCATAAAACAAGCAAGAAGGCCATCCACCAGGCACTGCTATGCAAGTAAATGGAAGAGGTTTGTTTGCTACTGCCATATTAATCAAATACAACCATTACACACAACTCCAGAACATGTAGTGGGTTACTTGCTTCACTTACAAAAATCTAACCTAGCTTTCTCTTCCATTAAGATTCACCTTGCAGCAATATCTGCATACCTGCAGACTACCTATTCAACTTCCCTATATAAAATACCAGTCATTAAAGCATTCATGGAGGGCCTTAGGAGAATTATACCACCAAGAACACTACCTGTTCCTTCATGGAACCTAAATGTTGTCCTAACTAGACTTATGGGTCCACCTTTTGAACCCATGCACTCCTGCGACATACAGTTCCTAACCTGGAAGGTGGCATTTCTCATCGCCATTACTTCCCTGAGAAGAGTAAGCGAGATTCAGGCGTTTACTATACAGGAACCTTTTATACAACTACACAAAAATAAAGTCGTCCTAAGGACCAATCCTAAATTTTTGCCAAAGGTTATTTCACCGTTCCATCTAAATCAAACAGTGGAACTTCCGGTGTTCTTTCCACAGCCAGATACCGTAGCTGAAAGGGCACTACATACATTAGATGTCAAAAGAGCATTAATGTATTACATTGACAGAACAAAGAACATCAGAAAGACTAAACAACTCTTTATTGCATTTCAAAAACCTCATGCAGGAAACCCAATTTCAAAACAAGGTATAGCCAGATGGATAGTTAAATGCATCCAAATCTGCTACCTTAAAGCTAAACGACAGCTGCCCATTACACCAAGGGCACACTCAACCAGAAAGAAAGGTGCTACCATGGCCTTTCTAGGAAACATCCCAATGCAAGAAATATGTAAGGCAGCCACATGGTCTACGCCTCACACATTCACCAAGCATTACTGTGTAGACGTGTTATCCGCACAACAAGCCACAGTAGGTCAAGCTGTATTAAGGACATTATTTCAGACTACTTCCACTCCTACAGGCTGATCCACCGCTTTTGGGGAAATAACTGCTTACTAGTCTATTGCAGAACATGCGTATCTACAGCGACAGATGCCATCGAACTGAAAATGTCACTTACCCAGTGTACATCTGTTCGTGGCATCAGTCGCAGTAGATTCGCATGTGCCCACCCGCCTCCCCGGGAGCCTGTAGCAGTTTGGAAGTTACCTTCAATTATTTATATATGTATCATCTCAACCTTAAATAAGTGCATACTTAGTCACTCCATTGCATGGGCACTATTACTACAATTCAACTCCTACCTCACCCTCTGCGGGGAAAAACAATCGAAGATGGAGTCGACGCCCATGCGCAATGGAGACAAAAGGAGGAGTCACTCGGTCCCGTGACTCGAAAGACTTCTTCGAAGAAAAACAACTTGTAACACTCCGGCCCAACACCAGATGGCGAGCTATTGCAGAACATGCGAATCTACTGCGACTGATGCCACGAACAGATGTACACTGGGTAAGTGACATTTTCATTACATGCTTTGCCCAAAATTATTTTGCTTATGAGTCTAATTTAGTTAAAGCTTCCCAACGTGTATTGGGAACTGTATTGGCCCATCATCAGAGACGTATTATAAATGGATAATTATACTAGAGTAAAATAAATAAATCATCATATTCATGCCAAATAGCTATCTAGAACTTAGTATATTTAGACCCCCATTTCTTTTTGTAATCGAACAAAGTCCCATTTCGCTTCATTAGCAGTGCTCCAATGGTGCCACATATCTCTTGGTTACATGGAATCAGTGTGGCCACCTTGCATCCATATTAACTGTCGTTTTTTTTACCAAATAAAAAATTGACAAGAGGGATCTTAATTTGATTTTGGCAGTGCTTAAGAGTAATGCCTTTGCTTTGCCAGCAGTCTGTTCTTGAAAGATTATTTCAGTGACCATTACGTCTGCCACCAGGTGTATGGCATTCCCCTCCCTCTTGACTTGTGAAAATCACACTTTTTAAAAGCGACTTATCCCCTTCAAATCTTTACTTAGTTTGTTCTGATGATTGTCTGCTTATCGTCTGAATAAGCAAAGCGGTCTACCAGATTTATTGCCAAAGCCTCACTACAATAGAGCAGATAAGAGCCTAAAAGCTAGGTTTAACGCCGAATAAATTTAAAATTCTGCACTTTTGTTAGCAGCCTGAAGGATATTTGCTCACGCAGGCATGCATTTGTGCCCCTGTAGATATTACCATGTTTAATTTGCTAGGTGCACTACATATCACGGTGGACGAGTTAACAGATTAATGCAGTCTAACCGGATTACACTGTGGTGCTGAGTCTTTATGAATTCTGTAGTTGTGCTGCTCCTTTTAAGTGCATAATTGCCCATACGTAATCTCCTCTATGGGTTTGGGGCCCGAAGCTTCTGGTCCGTCCCTCTTTCCTGGTTATTTATAGTTTCTGGAATTTTTGGAAGTTCCCTTGTAAATCGGAACGACTGGGTAGCACCTAGAATAAATTGCTGATAATGGCGTGGTGTTTTTTTTATTTTTTATTTTTTTTAAAATACTCATTTGGAATCCTGAATGTAGTAGCATTACGTTGAAAGAGCAGAGGACAAAGAGCGGCGACGGTGGAGTTGTGACCTACGTGCCCTATCTTCTAAAACACTGTCAGCCTCTCACCTTCACTTTTCACCTTGTTGAAGGTTGTCTTGAACAGTTTTCGCAACAGCTATTAAAAGTGAAACTAATGCTACCCACACCTTTTATCCCCTTTCCTTTCCAAATTGCCTCTTTTCTTACCCCATTGCTTTACATTTGTATCCATTGCCTATGTCGGACTCTCATTGTTTGTGCCCTGCTTACTACTGTGTGTAATTTTTATTCACCCCGTTCTTCGCTTTGTGTGTAACCTGTTTTAAATGTGACGTCATTTGCTTGCTCAATGGTCATTTACATTTTATTTTGATAAACATGCTGTTTTCTACAAAATACATTTTATGTATTGTGTACCTACAATGCCTTATTTGTACTTGTAATGTTTTTGTTTGTAATTTTATTTCTTTATTGGTTGTTTGCTTTTGCAATTTTATTGCTTTGTATGTACTTTTCTTATGTTGCATTACTCTTCCTCTTTGGGTTTTGAAATATATTTTTTGGCTGGCTGTCATCTTGTACGTTCTCCCTCACTCCTTCTGAATGGTGCTTGTGCATGTCCTGCCTGCCTTGGACACTCTAGGTTTCTATGGACTGGAAGAGTCTGACCTGGACAAGGTCTTCCATCTGCCAACAACTACCTTCATTGGAGGAAATGAGACTGCACTCCCACTCCGCGAGATCATCCGTCGTCTGGAGGTGAGCCACATTCCTTTTTGGTGTGCCTACCAAATTTAATGGGAAGGTACATATAGTGTTTAGATTGTGTGCATTATAAGGTAGAATAAAAGCAAGTTAATTCAAGTGTTTACTGATGTTTGATGCAAAAAGAACGGAGAGGCGACTATTATTGAAGTTTCATAAGCAATGGACAAGCAACAAGATAACCTGAAGAACAGACAAAAGCAGTGATTAGAGCAGGAGATGCAAGTAGAAGGCATGCTTTGAAGGATGCATGAGAACAAGAGTGATAGAGTACTGGTTGGGGCTCAAATAGTCCGGGAGGTTTTTGAAGGTTGGACTGTCCAGAGGGGTGGGTGGATGGACACATGGTAGTTGAGGGCACAGAAAAAGGACTTGTATTGGATGCAACTGAGAAATTTCTGACTGGAGAGCCACAAGGGAGGAGGGCGGCAAAGTCTTGTGGGAAGGAAATAAGCTAGTTTAACAGGGATAATTACTGGTGACTAGTATGGATGGGAGAAAGCGAAGACATGGGTTAATTGTGAAGCGGACCCTCGTGGGAGGGTGAGTGGTGGGGAGGATAAATTAAGTTCGATGGCATATGTTGCTGCAGATACACATGTGTGGCACAGTCCGCTGCCTGGTGTTGGGCTCGGAGTATTACAAGTTGTTTTTCTTCGAAGAAGTCTTTTTGGTCACGGGACCGAAGGACTCCTCCCTCTTTGGCTCCATTGCGCATGGGCGTCGACTCCATCTTAGATTGTTTTTTTCCGCTGTCGGGTTCGGACGTATTCCTTTTCGCTCCGTGTTTCGGTTCGGAAAGTTAGTCAGAATCTCGGAAGAAAGCGTCGGTATTGTTCCGTTCGGTATCGGGATAGTTAGGTACATCGACACCGATCATCGGAAGACTTTGGGGTAGTTTCAATCCCCCATCGGGGCCTGGTCGGCCCGACCGCGTGCGACATCGAAGCCGATGGAACGGACCCCGTTTCGTTTCTGCCCAAAATGTCACAGTAAGTATCCTTATACAGATCAGCACTTGGTCTGTAACTTGTGCTTGTCCCCCGAGCACAAGGAGGATACCTGTGAAGCCTGTCGAGCCTTCCGGTCCAGAAAAACACTCCGGGACCGAAGAGCCAGGCGTCAACAAATGGCGTCCACGTCGACAAAACAACGTTTCGACGAGGAAGAGGAAACATTCTCGGTTCCGGAATCAGAATCCGGAGACTCCGACGTCGCACAACAGCAACAAACCGTGAGTAAGACGTCAAAGTAAATCCATCGACAAACCGAAAGCCCAGGGGACGCCACTGCCAACAGGCCATGGCTCGACCCATAAAACAGGCAACCCGTCGAAGGCGCCGAAAAAGGGCACGCCCATAGCGAAGACACCCGACTCCGGTCGAGGGACCGCCATGGAGCAACCTCGGAGCCGAGAAAGCGGCTCCGAGAGACAAAAACAAGATACCGGCACCGAAAAACATCGGCACCGAGAATCCATGCCGAAAGGAACAAAAATTCTGTCGGTGCCGAAACCGAAAAAAGATTCTCTCTCGGCGCCGAAAAATACCACACCTTCATCCTACTCAGAGGAACAAGGAATAAGTGACCAAATGCACAGATTTGGACAAGAGCTCCAAAGTGTAGAATCGGACTACACACAAAAGAGACTGTACATCCAGCACGACACAGGGAAAATATCAACCCTTCCCCCAATCATGAGGAAAAGAAGGATCGAACTTCCAAAGGATGACGCACAACCACAAGCCAAAGTGGTTAAAAAAGTCACGCCTCCGCCCTCTCCACCACAGGCATCGCCGGCACAAACACCGCCACAAATGCACTCACCAGCGCAAACTACCATAAGTCATGACGATCAGGATCAAGACGCTTGGGACCTGTATGACACCCCAGTGCCGGACAATGATCCCGAGTCATACCCCACAAAGCCGTCACCGCCAGAGGACAGTACCTCATACTCGCAACTGGTGGCTAGGGCAGCAGAATTCCACAATGTCCAACTGCATTCCGATCCTATAGAGGATGATTTTTTATTTAACACCCTCTCGGCTACACACAGCCAATATCAATGTCTCCCAATGCTACCAGGGATGTTACGGCACGCAAAACAAATTTTTGAAGAGCCCGTAAAATCAAGAGCCATCACCCCAAGGGTGGATAAGAAATACAAACCACCACCCACAGACCCAGCGTTTATTACTTCGCAGTTACCACCTGACTCCGTGGTAGTAGGGGCAGCTCGCAAGAGAGCAAATTCACATACATCTGGCGACGCCCCACCTCCGGACAAAGAAAGCCGAAAATTTGATGCGGCAGGGAAAAGAGTAGCATCACAGGCAGCCAACCAGTGGCGCATCGCAAATTCACAAGCGCTGCTGGCCAGATATGACCGAGCACACTGGGACGAGATGCAACTTCTCGTAGACCATCTTCCCCAGGAATACCAAAAAAGGGCGCAGCAAATAGTGGAAGAGGGACAAACGATCTCAAACAATCAAATCCGCTCTTCACTAGACGCAGCCGATACTGCAGCGAGAACAGTCAACACTGCTGTCACCATAAGGAGACACACTTGGCTACGCACTTCAGGCTTCAAACCTGAAATCCAGCAGGCTGTCCTTAATATGCCCTTCAACGAGAAACAACTTTTTGGCTCTGAAGTGGACACAGCCATTGAAAAACTTAAAAAGGACACACACGGCCAAGGCCATGGGCGCACTCTACTCCCCGCAGAGCAGAGGCTCTTTCAGAAAAACTCCATTTAGAGGGGGGTTTCGTGGCCAACCCACAGACACCACCAGCCAACAAACAAGAACCACACCATATCAGGGTTCCTTCCAAAGGGGAGGTTTCAGGGGATATCGGGGGAGTCAATTCCCAAGGAGTAGGGGAAGATTCCAGACTCCAAAAACACCTCCACCTAAACAGTGACTTTCAAGTCACGCAACCCCTTCACTCAACACCAGTGGGGGGAAGACTAAGCCAATTCTACCAATCTTGGCAACAGATTACAACAGACAATTGGGTATTAGCAATAATCCAACATGGCTATTGCATAGAATTCCACAACTTCCCACCAAACATCCCCCCCAAAACACGCAAAATGTCACCACAACATTTAGAACTTTTAGGACTAGAAGTTCAAGCACTACTGCAAAAGGATGCAATAGAGTTAGTACCAGTACAACAAAAAAACACAGGAGTTTACTCCCTGTACTTTCTAATTCCAAAAAAAGACGAAACATTAAGACCAATATTAGATCTCAGGACACTAAATACCTACATCATATCGGACCATTTTCACATGGTCACACTACAAGACATCATTCCACTGCTCAAACAGCAAGATTACATGACCACATTAGACCTAAAGGATGCGTACTTTCATATACCAATACACCCTTCTCACAGAAAGTACCTACGGTTCGTATTCAAAGGAATACATTACCAATTCAAGGTGTTGCCATTCGGAATAACAACTGCACCAAGAGTGTTCACAAAATGTCTAGCAGTAGTAGTAGCAGCACACATCAGAAGACAACAGATACATGTGTTCCCTTACCTAGACGATTGGCTAATCAAGACCAACACAGTAAAAAAATGCGCAAACGACACCACATTTGTCATACAAACCCTTCACAAACTGGGGTTTTCCATCAACTATACAAAATCACACCTAGAACCGTGTCAAACACAACAATATCTAGGAGCAACCATCAACACATCAAAAGGAATTGCCACTCCAAGTCCACAAAGAGTGCAGGCATTCCACAAGGTAATAAGTGCTATGTTTCCAAACCAAAAGATACAAGCAAAACATGTGCTAAAACTTCTAGGCATGATGTCATCATGCATAGCCATTGTCCCAAACGCAAGACTACACATGCGACCCTTACAACAGTGTCTAGCATCACAATGGTCACAGGCACAGGGTCAACTTCAAAATCTGGTGTTGGTAAACCGCCAAACATACCTCTCGCTTCTATGGTGGAACAGCAAAAATTTAAACAAAGGGCGGACATTTCAGGACCCAGTGCCTCAATACGTTATAACAACAGACGCTTCCATGACAGGGTGGGGAGCACACCTCAATCACCACAGCATTCAAGGACAATGGGATATACACGAAACAAAATTTCATATCAATTACCTAGAACTGTTAGCAGTATTTCTAGCGTTAAAAGCCTTCCAACCCATAATAACACACAAATACATTCTTGTCAAAACAGACAACATGACAACAATGTATTATTTAAACAAACAAGGAGGAACACACTCAACACAATTGTGCCTCCTAACACAAAGAATTTAGCAGTGGGCGATTCACAACAACATTCGCCTAATAGCACAATTTATTCCAGGAATACAAAACCAACTAGCAGACAACCTTTCGCGAGACCACCAACAAGTCCACGAATGGGAAATTCACCCCCAAGTTCTGAACAAGTACTTTCAAATTTGGGGAACACCCCAGATAGATTTGTTCGCAACAAAAGAAAACTCAAAATGCCAAAACTTCGCATCCAGGTACCCACACCGCGAATCACAAGGCAATGCTCTATGGATGAGTTGGTCAGGGATATTTGCGTACGCTTTTCCCCCTCTCCCTCTCCTTCCATATCTAGTAAACAAGTTGAGTCAAAACCAACTCAAACTCATACTGATAGCACCCACATGGGCAAGACAACCTTGGTATACAACTCTACTAGACCTTTCACTAGTACCGCATGTCAAACTACCCAACAGGCCAGATCTGTTAACACAACACAAACAACAGATCAGGCATCCAAACCCAGCATCATTGAATCTGGCAATTTGGCTCCTGAAGTCCTAGAATTCGGACACTTAGACCTCACACAAGAATGCATGGAGGTCATAAAACAAGCTAGAAAACCTTCCACTAGACACTGCTATGCATCTAAGTGGAAAAGATTTGTTTACTACTGCCATTCCAATCAAATACAACCATTACATGCCTCTACTAAAGACATAGTAGGATACTTACTACATTTGCAAAAAGCAAATCTCGCTTTTTCATCTATAAAAATACACCTCGCAGCAATATCTGCTTACCTACAAACTACTCATTCATCGTCTCTATTTAGAATACCAGTTATTAAAGCATTCATGGAAGGGCTAAAAAGAATTATACCACCAAGAACACCACCAGTTCCTTCATGGAATCTTAACATCGTCTTAACAAGACTCATGGGTCCACCTTTCGAACCCATGCATTCCTGTGAAATGCAATATCTAACCTGGAAGGTCGCATTTCTCATTGCAATCACATCCCTCAGAAGAGTAAGTGAAATACAGGCATTTACCATACAAGAACCATTTATTCAAATACACAACAATAAAATAGTTCTAAGAACAAATCCAAAATTTCTGCCAAAAGTAATCTCACCATTCCATTTAAATCAAACAATAGAATTGCCAGTGTTCTTCCCACAACCAAATTCTGTGGCTGAAAGGGCACTACATACATTAGACATCAAAAGAGCACTAATGTATTACATTGACAGAACAAAGCTAATCAGAAAAACAAAACAACTGTTCATAGCTTTTCAAAAACCACACATAGGAAATCCAATCTCTAAACAAGGCATTGCTAGATGGATAGTCAGATGCATTCAAACATGCTATCTTAAAGCCAAAAGAGAATTGCCTATTACACCAAAGGCACACTCAACCAGAAAGAAAGGTGCTACAATGGCCTTTCTAGGAAACATTCCTATGAGCGAAATATGTAAGGCTGCAACCTGGTCTACGCCTCACACGTTTACTAAACACTATTGTGTAGACGTACTAAATGCACAACAAGCTACAGTGGGCCAAGCTGTACTAAGAACATTATTCCAAACTACTTCAACTCCTACAGGCTAAACCACCGCTTTTAGGGGAGGTAACTGCTTTATAATCTATGCCACACATGTGTATCTGCAGCAACATATGCCATCGAACTGAAAATGTCACTTACCCAGTGTACATCTGTTCGTGGCATTAGTCGCTGCAGATTCACATGTACCCTCCCACCTCCCCGGGAAGCCTGTAGCCGTTTAGAAGTAGATCATAAATCTTAAACATCTGAACATTTGTAAATAATTATTAGAAACTCTTAACGTACATACATATTCACTCCATTGCATGGGCACTATTTATACCAAACAACTCCATCCTCACCCTCTGCGGGGAAAACAATCTAAGATGGAGTCGACGCCCATGCGCAATGGAGCCAAAGAGGGAGGAGTCCTTCGGTCCCGTGACCAAAAAGACTTCTTCGAAGAAAAACAACTTGTAATACTCCGAGCCCAACACCAGGCAGCGGACTGTGCCACACATGTGAATCTGCAGCGACTAATGCCACGAACAGATGTACACTGGGTAAGTGACATTTTCATTCAGTTACATGCCTTTGGATGAAAGTCAAGGGAGTTTAGTGAATGGGGGAAATAGGTGAGACTTCTTGGGATTGCAAGTAGTGGAATGGAGTAAGAGGACCTTAAACCTGAGGCAGCTGTGATTTACAGGGGAGAGGTTTGCAAGGATGAGGGGAGCTCTTGCTGTGAATAGAGAATGAAGAAACTCATTAAAAAGATCAATGACCCATAAGAATGGCATGTGTGGCAGGGCCAGAACTTCACCTTGCACCACTGATTCATAGTTGGTGCTCTTTGCAGCTTGTTGGGAGTCTCTTCCACCCACATATGATGGGCAGATTGCTTTAAACTCTTAGAAAAAGTTACTCATTTGATTTTTAATTTACTTTCTGAATGCAGATGGCATACTGTCAACACATCGGTGTGGAGTTTATGTTCATCAATGACATGGAGCAATGCCAGTGGATAAGGGAGAAATTTGAGAGGCCTGGAATTATGCAGTTCAGCACTGAGGAGAAGCGCACCCTTCTGGCCAGGCTGGTGCGTTCCACCAGGTAAGACTGCCCCCAGCATTGCTCCTTCAATGATTACTCAACAGATGGCAACAGTCACCGCTTCTGGTTTAGAGCATGCTTCTTCAGTCTTGGGTATAATATAGTTCATCCATTTTTTTTTTTTTTACTCTGCTCCTCATATTGTTACTTAATCCTTGAGAGAAAATGTATGCAGAATGAACACTTGCAGGATTTGCTTTTTGTTTCTGTCCAAATGCTCACACAACCATCGCTTACTATGGTATAAATCTAGAGCTAAGACTGTTTCTTTCATAGACTATGATTTTTGGATAATATTAAGGTGTTCAAAATCACAAACCTTTCTTCTTCTAAAATAGGTTGCTTCTGCGCAGGTTATTCCTGGATCCAAATAGTGGGAATATGCCATCATAGTTAAATGCCTATCCAAGTCTAATGCAGGTGTTTAGCCTAATGCTTAGTTTGATTTGATTATAGCAAACATATTGGGGAGTATTTTTCTTGGTTTTGTGGCACAATCACGGTTTTTGTGCTATATTCCCTGTATGTACGCTTGGTTGCTGGTGATGTTCCCGGCCGTATAAAGGTAGCACTTGTGTGCAGGCTTGGTGTACTATGGGTTTAGCGACTCTGGTTCATTAGGGCACAATGTAACACTCAGTAACTTCACTGTACAGCTAGTGCGCTTCCTTCTGGAAGTAAACTCACTTTAACAGTTGAGTGAAAAGTACATTTCAAATTGACATAATCCATGAAAACCCGCGTTCTGCACTCTGGAGTCTCGATCCTAGCCAGTGTGAGTCGGAGGTACATAACATTGCAGTCGCTGAGCCTTGACATAGAGCCTGAACCACTGTCTTCTTTGCTGACTCTGGCAAGAAGCACAATATTTTCCTTATCTTGTAGTTCGAAGCATTTTTCTGCCATTGCAGTGATTTGCCTTTCAAGACAGTTTCATCAACCCAAATTTCTTGACCGTTGGGTTGGAATCAGGCACTGGGCCAAGTTGCTGCGGGGTCACCATTCATTCAGCCAGATGTTTGAATGGTTGTCCAATGTCAGAACCTATGTCCTCCTAGCTTTACGCTTTAGGCAGTTCATGAGCATCCACTCAGCAATATCTGCGAGGCTGAGGCATGAGGACGAGGCCATATGGGAAGATTTCTGTGACAGCGAGATAAGCTGCGAGTCTTCTGCATAAGATAAGATTGTGAACCCATAGTATTCAATAACATCTACCAGCGGTCAAACATACATTAAACAAGGTAGGACTTACGGGGGACCCCTGTGGAACTCCTTGCTTCGATAGGAGCACTTAGACTGGTAAGGTTTCTGTAACACCCGAAAGGGGCACCCCTGTAAAAGAGGCAGCATATTGCAGTACTTTATAGCCCACCCATAGTCTCTCGATCAGGATATTGTGGGAGTGTGTCAAATGCAGCACTGAGATCCAACAGCACCAACACTGCAGAATCCCCCAGTGTCCAAAATCTGACACATTGACTGTCGCTAGTAAGGCTTACTCAAAGTTGGATGAGGGGCGAAATTCAAATTGGGTCCTTTGTAATAAGTCATGGCTCTCAACAGAGCTCAATAGCTGCTTATTGACAAACTTATTCATAATCTTGCAGTGCAACCAGACAAACGTTTTGTGACTTGGTAGGATCCAATAGTGTTTTTAGAAGTAGAACCACCACTGCATGCTTCCATCTCCCAGGCATCTGGCCACTGGCTCCCCAAATGCTGAACCACCTCCTTAACTCCTTCCAAAATGGATGGGGAGGGAGGTTTCAATAGAGAACCTGACCTAACCGAGGCATATAACGTGGTCAGCTCCTCGGGCTCAGTAGGCTTGAAATGTAGCAGCCTACAGCTGTTTTCCAAGCAATCAAACCAAACACTTATACAGGGAGAATCTCTAGCTACTACAGGAAAGGAGTCATACAGCCACCTATTCCAGGAAGAACTGTGCCAGAACATTGCATCCCTCCTCTGATGTTGTGATCAAGGCTGAGACACAAGATAAGGATAACAGTGGCTTCACCACTCTAAGTCTTGCGGGAGGAGATCTGGACAGCTTGGATTTATTTGAATAGAATTCGCAAAGAGCTGTCTTAATATGGCAATAAGGTCAAGCGCACAAAGCGCTCTGTCCTGGTGTAATCTCTCTGTGGGCTTTAAACCATGCCCATGTCACGCCCATCAGTTTGGTTGGTTCGTGGGCTTGCCTTTTAAAATTTGCTTGAGTTAATTAGTGAAAGGCATGCATACGTCATGCCTTTTCCGGTGTTTAGCCCGCCTCGAGCGCACTGGCCAACTACTGAAACCATACGAGGCTCCATGTTTTCCGTATGGTTTCTGGACTACTTTTTCTCTTTATTTCGTAGGCAGCACAATCTCTTGGCTGTAGTCGTACTCTTTGCATGGCATCGACCCCGTTACATGAATATTTGCACTTTTGACAGTTATATCGATAATTGCACTTTTGCTGATAAGTTTCACTGCAAGCAAACTTCTGTTTCCTTTTGTGTGTCTGCTTTGCGCTCATGGCGATCGTGGGCTTGCTTATATGAAACTGTTTTACTTTTCATTTTGCGTTTGTGGCAAGAAAATTCCGGTTAGGAGTTTACAACGCTAACAGCTTTAACTCGAGTAAACACGAGACCCATTGCATTGCAAATGCTTGTTTTTTATGCTGCTGTATATTCCCTTTTACAGGTAGAGCAGTAGGATCGGACTATCTGTGCCAAAGGCATTCAAGGCTTTTATACTTTTTTAAAACTAGCAGATCCTCATGAAACCGTTCTGCTGATCATTTTTGTTTGCTGATTCTCTAACAGAGCAATTTGATCTAATGCTCCATTGGTCTAATTGTACATTAGCTGTATCAATAGAGCTATCCAAAATTGGGCGGCTAGTAGCCAGAGCATCAAATTCCAAAGGGGTAGCTTTGGCCCACCATCTTGCCTGTGCTGCAGAGGTGGTTGCAGGACGTTTGGGTACTTTCTCATAAGGGACCAAAAAAAGGAATGGCGAAATGGTCAGATAAAGTGAGTGGAATGGGCTCCTTAATCACTATACCCGTCCTGTTTAAGAAAATAGGATTAAAAATGTGCCCCAGTATGTGTGTTTTTGTCACATCTTGACTGAGCTACACACCCTTGAGATCAGTGGTCACAGTTGTTGCTGCCAAACAGTGTCATTGAAATGCGTATTCAGACCTCCAACCACTATAAAATTTGAATAGTAAAGTACCAATGAGGACAAGACATTTGCTAACAATAAACAAAGTGAAAAGCAGGCCTGGTGGATGATAGATTAAGATACCTGAAACCGTATTGTTGTTAGTCCAAGCCAAAGTAAAGGAGGTTGCTTCACTTTTCTCAATGCTAAGCAGAGAGGGAGAATACTGTAGTGATTGCTTAAAAATGATCGCAATTTTCCTACACCCTCCTCCCTGACCTCTGAAAATGGCCACCTCAAGCAGGAAATGAGGCAGGTAAGTGCAGCTAACCTAGCCCTTTCTGCTCAGTCAGTAATATTGCGGTGGACTGAAGGGTATGTACCTATTACGGCGCAACTTAAAGCACCCTTCCCCCAACAAAATTCCCAAAAGGTAAATATGCAGCAGATAAAGTGAACTTAAAACAAGGGCCGTGTGTAAAGCTCCGGAATGCTGTTCCACGGCTCTTACTAAAATTGCCAAACCGTTTGTTGATCGGGACTGAGCTTAAGGAGCTCCATTGGCTTTTGGTGAAGCAGAGATCCTCGTTAAAAGGCCTTGTGTTATTGTTACAAAGCTTTTACTAACAAAGGGCCAAAATACCGTCAATCGTTTGTTAGGCCTTACATACCATCGAGGCACTTAAAATCAGCACTGGAAATGCTGGCAATGGTTCCCAGAGTCAAGAAAGTGTGAATAGGTGGGAGCTCTCTTGGTTACTTAGCGGTGAAATTGTGGAATGCTCGCCCCTAACTGTCAGGCCCAACCAGAAGGCTTGTTTAGGAAAAAAACTAAAAACTTGGTTTTTCAGCTCAGGATGTAGATGGGTGAAACAGCTGTACTTAAGCTTGTGGATAATCTGTCACAGTAGCTGGGCAGTGTCTTGCACCCAGAACCAAAGCGTAACCTGCACTTTCATGCGTAGAGATTGAGCTGCTGCAGCTTATATCCTTATATCTCCCTTCTGGAGTTGTTGCCGTAATCCTGGCAGCCAGGTGCCTTTCCATAACATCTGTGTAGCCCTAGTGGGAGAGATGGGTCTTTTCATCTCCCATATAGTGTCACCTTCACCCTCATGTCTACTGCAAGGGTTCCGAAGGGTCCTACAATTCAGGCAGCCTACAGAACCCAGAGCAAGGCTCAGTCTGTCCCACATGCAACTATACAACCTGTACTAGGGAACAGTCAGTGATGATCTAGTCAACATTCAAGGTGGACAGTTACAGTTTTTCGCTATGTTCCTGATACAAACGTCCATCACCCTCTGTCCGCTGTGTCCCCACCTCTGGGATGCACCCCTGTGAGCACATCTGACTCTGCAGGTTCCCATGTCAATAGTGTCCCCAACCATCTCTTAATATCTGGGGCCATGGATGCCTTCTATCATAGCAATTTGGCGTTTAAAAAGGATAACAGAGATCAATGAGCCTTTGTAAATGTCTCCCTTCACCTTGGGTCGGATTCTCAGGGTAACTGATTTGGGTGTAGGTGAAAATGCATGATCCAAAACCAAAGGCATGAGTTCTGTTGCGTCCTCCCAGGCCCGTAGCAGTACTGCACACTCCCAGACCATTTGGCATCAGGTGTCCTGCATCTGGCGCACTCTGAGGATGTCTCGGGGATCATAAGCTTGATGCAGGGTGAGATATGTTGTTGTACAAAGTTAAACTGTATGAACTGGAAGTGCGGGTTACGGGATTCCCCCTTTAATGTGTTGCAGTGCCTGGCTCCATTGTCGGTCAGTGGGTGTAGTAGGGCTGAGTTCCTTCTGTCCCTCCCCCCCTGAATCTTCCCCTGCGCAGTAGTTTAATGCATTGTGGAGGACAGTGATGGCCTGCCTTGTGCCTCCATAAGATAGTAGAGCATGTAGCATGATGCATTTTCTTGGCAGTTATTAACCTGTTTCTGCCAAAGCCTCTTTGTGACGCCTCAAACATAATTTAATTTGGTTCTTACTTTTCTAATGTGTACACCTTTCAAGCCAATGCTCAGTTGTCCTTTGCTCCTCTTGATCTTGAAAACATTTTTTTTTTTTTTTGTCGTGGTAATCTCAGTGCATCTTGCAAGTGAGCTTCAGGCCCTCTTTGTCCAGCTGCTTCATTTAACCTTTTTTCTGGAGAAACTGGCGTTATTATATTTGGCTAATTTCCTACTGAAGGTGGTGACATAGTTTCATGCCTGACAACCTTTTGCTTCTGTGAGCACCTTAGCTCCTCCATCTCATCCCTCAAAAGAGGAAGAGCGGTTTTATTGCTTAGACCCTATAGAGTGCTGAGCGTACCAAGGAGCATCAGCTGGATGATTTGGTCTTTGTGGGGGCTCTCTGAACCAAAGAAAGGCAAGGTGGTGCAGAGGTGGGACCAGATCATGGTGGAAAGTCATCTGTTTTAAGAACTGGTCCCGAAGATCTGAGGGCTCATTTTCCAGAGCCAAAGTTGCTGCCAATGCGTTAGCTTGCACAGTGCCTGCCCTGGACATCTGCTCGTCTGCTACATGGCATCAGTACACCTATGTTCGATGGCATCTGTCGCTGTAGATACACATGTTCTGCAATAGCTCGCCATCTGGTGTTGGGTCGGAGTGTTACAAGTTGTTTTTCTTCGAAGAAGTGTTTTCGAGTCACGGGACCGAGTGACTCCTCCTTCTGTGCTCATTGCGCATGGGCGTCGACTCCATCTTCGATTGTTTTCTTTCCGCCATCGGGTTCGGACGTGTTCCTGTCGCTCCGAGTTTCGGAACGGAAAGATAGCTGAAAACGGAAGATTTTCGACGGTATCGTTGCGATCCGGTTCGAGATAAACACACACAACGACGCATTGAACATCGAAGCGCTTCGGTGCCCTTCGGGGTAGATTTCGGCACACCGTCGGGGCCTAGTCGGCCCGACCGCGTGGAGAACAACGCCGATGGAACGGACCCCGTTTCGATTCTGCCCTGAATGCCACAACAAATATCCTTATACGGACCAACACTCGGTCTGTAACCTGTGCCTGTCACCCGAGCACAGCGAAGAATCCTGTGAGGCCTGTCGGGCGTTCCGGTCCCGAAAAACTCTGCGCGACCGTCGAGCGAGAAGACTGCAGATGGCGTCCACGCCAAAGGAGCATCGACAGTTCGAGACAGAAGAGGAACAGGAGGAATCCTTTTCCATCCAGGATTCAGACTCCGACGAACTCGACAATACAAAAACTGTGAGTAAGACGTCGATCAGAACTTAAAAAAGGCAAAAAGGCCCAGGGGACGCCACTGCCAACCGGCCATGGCTCAACCCAAATTACCGGTGACCAACAATCGGCACCGAAAAAGGCCCATTCCGTGTCGAGATCGTCAGACTCCGGTCGAGACACCGGCACGCAGCCTCCTCGGGACCGAGAGAGTGCTAAAGAGAAGCATCGACACCGAGAGTTCGGTGTCGACACGGATCAACGCCGAGACAGTGGCGCCGAAGACCATAGGGGCCAAGATTTTTCGGCACAAAAGAAGAGGAAGGTTACCTCGGAGCCGAAAAGACAAACAACAGGGTTTTTGGAGCCGAAAAAAGCACCAACAGACCCAGTTTCAGGCTCCTATACTGAAGAGCATTCTATGTCTTCACAAATGAAAAAACACAGATTCGAACAGGAACTGCAATCCACTGAAGTGGATCACACGCAAAAGCGTATCTTTATTCAGCAGGGGACAGGGAAGATCAGTACCCTTCCACCTGTCAAAAGAAAGAGAACACTTCAGTTTATAGCACTAGAGGCTCCTCAGCAACAAACCGCAAAGAAGGTAACACCTCCTCCCTCGCCTCCACCTGTAACTCCGGCTTCGCCAACTTACACCCCGTCTCATTCGCCAGCTCACACCGCCATGAGCCACGATGACCAAGATCAAGACGCGTGGGACTTGTACGATGCACCAGTGTCTGATAACAGCCCAGACACATACCCAACTAGGCCATCACCACCTGAGGACAGCACAGCCTATTCACAAGTGGTGGCTAGAGCAGCACAGTTCCATAATGTGGAACTACACTCTGAACAAGTAGAGGATGACTTTTTATTTAACACCCTCTCCTCCACCCACAGCTCCTACCAAAGCCTGCCTATGCTCCCAGGCATGCTACGCCAATCAAAGGAGATCTTCAAGGAACCAGTTAAAAGTAGGGCAGTAACGCCTAGAGTGGACAAAAAGTATAAGGCGCCTCCTACGGACCCTGTATTCATCACCTCTCAGCTGCCACCAGACTCTGTGGTGGTAGGGGCTGCCAGAAAACGGGCAAATTCACACACTTCTGGGGATGCACCTCCCCCAGATAAAGAAAGCAGAAAGTTCGATGCAGCCGGGAAGAGGGTCGCTGTCCAAGCAGCAAACCAGTGGCGCATCGCAAACTCACAAGCGCTGCTAGCGCGATACGACAGAGCCCACTGGGATGAGATGCAGCATCTCATTGAACATCTCCCAAAAGATCTACAAAAAAGAGCAAAACAGGTTGTTGAGGAGGGTCAAAACATTTCCAACAATCAAATACGCTCCTCTATGGATGCAGCAGACACAGCCGCAAGGACCATTAATACGTCGGTTACCATCCGTAGGCACGCATGGCTCAGAACGTCTGGATTCAAGCTGGAAATTCAGCAGGCAGTACTTAACATGCCAGTAAACGAAAAACTTCTGTTCGGTCCGGAGGTCGACACAGCCATAGAAAAGCTCAAAAAGGACACTGACACTGCCAAGGCCATGGGCGCGCACTACTCCCCGCAGAGCAGAGGATCTTATACCACCTTCCGCAAAACACCTTTTAGAGGAGGGTTTCGGGGTCAGGCCACACAAGCTAGTACCTCACAGTCCGCACCGTCCACCTACCAGGGACAGTACAGGGGAGGCTTTCGGGGCCAGTATAGAGGAGGGCAATTCCCTAGGAATAGAGGAAGATTTCAAAGCCCCAAAACCACTACCAACAAGCAGTGACTCACACGTCACTCACCCCCCCCACACAACACCAGTGGGGGGAAGGATAAGTCAATATTACGAAGCATGGGAGGAAATAACTACAGACACATGGGTCCTAGCAATTATCCAACATGGTTATTGCATAGAATTCCTGCAATTCCCTCCAGACATACCACCAAAATCAAAAAATTTATCAAAACACCATTCACAGCTTCTAGAGATAGAAGTTCAAGCACTACTGCAAAAAAATGCAATAGAATTAGTACCAAGCACACAAATAAACACAGGAGTTTATTCACTGTACTTTTTGATACCAAAAAAGGACAAAACACTGAGACCAATTCTAGACGTCAGAGTAGTAAACACATTCATCAAATCAGACCACTTTCACATGGTCACCCTACAAGAAGTGTTACCATTGCTCAAAAAACACAACTACATGACAACCCTAGACCTCAAAGACGCATATTTCCATATACCAATACATCAATCACACAGAAAATATCTAAGGTTTGTATTCAAAGGAATACATTACCAATTCAAAGTATTGCCTTTTGGTTTAACAACCGCTCCAAGAGTATTCACAAAATGCCTACCAGTAGTCGCTGCACACATCAGAAGGCAGCAAATACATGTATTCCCGTATCTAGACGACTGGCTAATCAAAACCACTTCGCTCACACAATGCTCAAACCACACAAATCAAGTCATACAAACCCTCTACAAACTAGGGTTCACCGTCAACTTTGCAAAATCCAACATTCAGCCAAGCAAAGTACAGCAATATCTATGAGCCATAATAGACACGACAAAGGGAGTAGCAACGCCAACTCCACAAAGAATTCACAATTTCAACAGAGTCATTCAACACATGTCTCCAAATCAGACAATACAAGCAAGAACAATACTACAGCTCCTAGGCATGATGTCCTCATGCATAGCCATTGTCCCAAACGCAAGACTGCACATGAGGCCCTTACAACAGTGCCTAGCCTCACAGTGGTCTCAAGCACAGGGTCACCTTCTAGATCTGGTGTTAATAGACCGCCAAACTTACCTCTCGCTTCTATGGTGGAACAGTATAAATTTAAACAAAGGGCGGCCTTTTCAAGACCCAGTGCCACAGTACGTAATAACAACAGATGCTTCCATGACAGGGTGGGGAGCACATCTCAATCAACACAACATAAGAGGACAATGGAACATACATCAAACAAAACTGCATATAAATCATCTAGAATTATTAGCAGTTTTTCAAGCACTAAAAGCTTTCCAACCAATCATAATCCACAAATACATCCTTGTCAAAACAGACAACATGACAACGATGTATTATCTAAACAAACAAGGAGGAACACATTCAACGCAGCTAAGCTTATTAGCTCAAAACATATGGAAGTGGGCAATCCACCATCAAATTCGTCTAATAGCACAGTTTATTCCAGGGATCCAGAATCAACTGGCAGACAATCTCTCTCGAGATCACCAGCAAGTCCACGAATGGGAAATCCACCCACAAATTCTAAACACCTACTTCACACTCTGGGGAACACCTCAAATAGACTTATTTGCAACAAAAGAGAACGCAAAATGCCAAAACTTCGCGTCCAGATAACCACACAAGCAATCCCAAGGCAATGCCCTATGAATGAACTGGTCAGGAATATTTGCTTACGCTTTTCCTCCTCTCCCTCTCCTTCCTTATCTAGTAAACAAATTGAGTCAAAACAAACTCAAACTCATTTTAATAGCACCAACGTGGGCAAGACAACCCTGGTACACAACACTGCTAGATCTCTCTGTAGTACCCCACATCAAACTGCCCAACAAACCAGATCTGTTAACGCAACACAACCAACAGATCAGACACCCAGATCCAGCATCGCTGAATCTAGCAATCTGGCTCCTGAAATCCTAGAATTCGGACACTTACAACTTAGTCAAGAGTGTATGGAAGTCATAAAGCAGGCCAGAAGGCCATCCACTAGACACTGCTACGCAAGTAAGTGGAAAAGATTTGTTTGTTACTGCCATCATAATCAGATACAACCACTACACGCAACTCCAAAACATATAGTAAATTACTTGCTCCATTTACAAAAAGCAAAGCTAGCCTTCTCTTCTATTAAAATACACCTTGCAGCAATATCTGCATACCTGCAGACTACCTATTCAACTTCCTTGTATAGGATACCAGTCATCAAAGCATTCATAGAAGGTCTTAAAAGAATTATACCACCAAGAACACCACCTGTTCCTTCATGGAACCTAAACGTGGTCCTAACAAGACTCATGGGCCCACCTTTCGAACCCATGCACTCTTGCGGAATACAATTCCTAACCTGGAAAGTTGCCTTTCTCATCGCCATTACATCTCTAAGAAGAGTAAGTGAAATTCAAGCGTTCACAACACAAGAACCTTTTATACAAATACATAGAAATAAGGTAGTCCTACGACCTAATCCTAAATTTTTACCAAAAGTTATTTCACCGTTCCATCTAAATCAAACGGTAGAACTACCAGTTTTTTTTTCCCACAGCCAGATTCTGTGGCTGAAAGAGCACTACATACATTAGATGTCAAAAGAGCATTAATGTACTACATTGACAGAACAAAGAACATCAGAAAGACTAAACAGCTATTTATTGCATTCCAAAAACCTCATGCAGGTAACCCAATATCAAAACAAGGTATAGCCAGATGGATAGTTAAATGCATCCAAATCTGCTACCTTAAAGCAAAAAGACAACTGCCCATTACTCCCAGGGCACATTCAACAAGGAAAAAAGGTGCTTCAATGGCCTTTTTAGGAAACATCCCAATGCATGAAATATGTAAGGCAGCCACATGGTCTAGGCCTCACACATTCACCAAACACTACTGTATAGATGTGCTATCCGCACAACAAGCTACAGTAGGTCAAGCTGTATTAAGAACTCTATTTCAGACAACTTCTACTCCTACAGGCTAAACCACCGCTTATGGGGAAATAACTGCTTACTAGTCTATGCAGAACATGTGTATCTACAGCGACAGATGCCATCGAACTGAAAATGTCACTTACCCAGTGTACATCTGTTCGTGGCATCAGTCGCTGTAGATTCGCATGTGCCCACCCGCCTCCCCGGGAGCCTGTAGCAGTTTGGAAGTTACCTTCAACTATTTGTATATGTATCATCTCAACCTTAAATAGGTACATACTTAGTCACTCCATTGCATGGGCACTATTACTACAATTCAACTCCTACCTCACCCTCTGCGGGGAAAAACAATCAAAGATGGAGTCGACGCCCATGCGCAATGAGCACAGAAGGAGGAGTCACTCGGTCCCGTGACTCGAAAACACTTCTTCGAAGAAAAACAACTTGTAACACTCCGACCCAACACCAGATGGCGAGCTATTGCAGAACATGTGAATCTCAGCGACTGATGCCACGAACAGATGTACACTGGGTAAGTGACATTTTCATTTCGTAACACTATTGACTCAGCATTAAGGTCTGTCGGCATGGGCATTCTGCAGGACTGAACAAGTAAGACTTCTTTGTTTGTGCCATTCCACAGACCCACCACCTTGGGAGGTACTCATTTGGTATCTATTGGATCTGCGGTTAGAAATATCCATTAGAAGAACAAGTTACTTACGTTCTGTAATGCTCTTTCTAGTCTATCAATCTAATGGCAGGTTCGTCACTGCCCACCCACCTCCCTATTCTGTGGAATGGTCTCCTTTTCCATCTAAGGAGCTTGCAATTCAGGAACTGCACGCTAGCTCTGCCAATCTGCTGATGGGCTCTGCGTCTGAAGGTGCGCGCAAGCTTCTAAAAGAACTGACGTCTGTGAGCAGGGGTGGGGCTTGTATACAGCTCTGCTTGCCACTTCTGCAGTAGAATGAAGTTGGCACAAAGACTCACAGCGCCCATTTTGGCACCTTGGAGCACTGTTTTTAGTTTCTTGATCTAGTCCGGCACCTGGTGATGTGGTGTTACCGAATGTAATTAACTTGTTAACCCTTTTGGGCATCTTTCGGCTGAATAGTAGGTATTATTGGTAAGTGCCCACAAGTCTGGCTATGCCAGTCCTAGCATGTTCTACAACATCATATACTTATGCGTTGCCCAGTTTCTGCCCTTCCTCCACACCTCATGCTTTACACTCCACTTTCTCACACAGCTATCTGCTTCTACTAAAACTCATTCAAGGGACACCTACGAATGTGCTGAAAATAGGAACCCTTCCTGACTTCATTAGAATTTTTAAGGCCTGAAATGCCCTGACAGTTTTTTAAATCCCAAGTTACTGGAAAGATGGTACAAAGCTTGATTGGCAGTATACAGCCAAGGTCTTCATTCTCAAGCTTGGTACACCTGCTTCTTGACACTCTCCAGCGAAGTACCAGGCATCTCGACCTGGCAACCAAATTAAACATTTGCCCAACTGTAAGACACTTCCTGGGTGCCAAGGAATAGACAGGCAGATTACTTCCATGGTTGTGGTGTGAGTTGCATGAGATGGAAGTGACCTGAATGCGGTAACTGTTTGTTTGGCCTTTGGGACAAACTAAGGATTGATATCTTTGCTACTGGGAGAAATGACAAATGCTCAGCCTTTGCTGCCAGCTTTCTGGAATCACTTTGGGGCAGCATGGAAAGCTGTTTTGTGTTGGTGGCACATTCCCTAACCAGGAAGAAGAATTCTGATATAGGTTACCTCATGGGTTCTTCTTCACTGGCTACTGCTATGACTGTTGGTTAAGAACCATGAATTTCGGGTGAGGTACATCTTGTTTCTGGAAATTCTCTTCATGTTGTAACTGACCGCCTCAAGAGTAGTGATGTGGGCAGCCTTCTCCATCAAAACCCAGCTACTTTTAATATCTCATCCTTACTTCTGCAGTCTTGGAGATCAGATATTTGGGGATGTCTTAATAGTAAATGGAGGTAATAATCAACTTTAAGGTTGGCTGTACCAAACTTTATTCTTCTTGAAGTAGATGAAGTTATTTGCCTATGCCTGATATGTACTCTGTTTCACCCAGTACTGTACCTGCTGGCTTGGCTGACTTGAACTAGCAGCTGTCGTCAATTAGAGTACATCTGACAGTTGTATTTACTTTCAGGAAGACACTCAACCTTTTTATCCTGTTAAGTAAGCCATTGATTAAAGACTTTCAAAGATCTGTGGATAGTTTTACCGGTCAAAACTGATGCTAGTCAGAAAACCGATGCCCAGGTGGGAACCTAATGTGGTGCTGATGTTTCATGTCAAACTCTTTAGTTGCTTTCAAATGCCTCTCTTGTTGACCACCTTCTGGGTGGTTGTCACTTAGGCCAGGATAGATGGGCAAATTCAGGTTTTGGAAAAATTAATCATGATTGCTCCAACAAGGTTTCTTTTCATACCCTAGGCACATGTTTAGGGTGGTGTTGTGATTTTCACCTCAATCAAACCCTATCCTAACCGGTGGGCTTGATGTTCACCAAGTTTAAAACTCTGAGTGAACCTGGAAATGCTGAAGGTCAGTGTTCATCTACTTAACTGATAATGCCAAGACACTCCTATCTGCTTATCCATTATTAACTTCCAGGCATCCTCATCCAGAATAACTGGCGGATAAGTCCTCCTTTGCCAGAAAGATGGTATCAATCCTGATTTACCTACTAAAAGGCAGGTATACAACTATCTGATTTAGAAACTCTCCCCTCAAAGAGCAGGTGGGCTGCAATTATTGGGTTCACGGCCTGAGTTCTAATTGACATTTGTAAGACAGTCTCCACAGATCATTGCACACTTGAAAACCATTACTGCTTGGATGCTGACTTACTGGAAAATTCTTCAGTGGGACAAGAGTTACTGAAGAACCTGTTTCGATGATGGCTTAACTTTTTGCCCACCTCCCTGGTACTTATTGCTTGGTACTCTATTAAGATAGAAGGTTTATCTACAGAAGATCTAATGCTAGAGAATTTGAAATTGCATACGTGCAAATGTGTTTCTTTAAATTATCTATAGTAGTTACAACTGACCAATTCTTTAACATCCCTCTCCTTTGGCCTCTTGATTGAGTTGTATGTTACAAAAGATTTGTGTAAAATATGAACATAGGAGGTTCTTTGGAGAATGTCACTGTGGGACAGAATTATGGGTATAGTAAGGATGACTGATTGTAGAAAATAGGCTCTTCCTATGTGTGAGTCCGAGGTTGACACTGAGGAATATAAAAAATAACATGCAAATCTGTGGAAGAGCCCAGAACTTTAGAATCCTCTTTTCTGTTCACTACCTTTCTTTTTTTCTTAGATAAGATCACATCAAGCACTCCCATCTTACCTAACCATTTGATTTTTATTTGATTTTTTTTAGCATTTCTCCAAAAGCCCCAGTTTAAACTTTAAAAAGTACTTTCTTTGATGCCAGAATAGTGTAACACTATTCGATTTACATAAAGGCAGTCATTAAATTATTTGGGATATTTTTACTTTTACTTCAAAAAACAAATATTGGAAAAAAAAAAAAAAATCAATACCAAAGGCTAGTGGAGTTAAATATATCTATAAGCTGTTCAGTGGCAAGTAATAACCAGTCACACAAAACGAACCTTACACAAGGGGGCATCAATTAATTTACTTGGTAAAATTTCTGTAAGCTAGTTGTAAACGCATTTCGAACATTCACAAATCCATACTGTAGGAAACTGGCCTTGTGTGTGATGGGTACCCAAGGTACTTACACCTTATACCAGGTCCAGGTATCCCCTCTCAGTGAATTGTAGGCAGTGTCTAGAACCCAGCCTCTCTACAAGTAGCTGTGGATGAGCAGTCGAGGCTTATCTAGGAGACATGCAAAGTACATGCAATACCACTGTAGTCGCCTAGCACTTACACAAAAGAAAACTCAGTTGTACAAAAATAAAGGTACTTTATTTATGGAAAACAATACCACAAATTACTAGAAGGGCAACCCTCCAATAGGAGGTAATACACTAAGTATATACACTAGTAATCAGGAATGGCAGAGAAAAGATTAGAAAACAGTGCAAATAGCAATAACCAATAGTGACCCTAGGGGGATCAGAAACCATATACTGAAAAAATGGAATGCAAACACAGGAGCCCAACCGAGGTAAGTAGAATGTGTGGAGGGGAGCTGGGAGTTCTAGAAAACCACACAGGTAAGTAACACAGTACCCCCAGCGATCAGTAAAGCAGGAGTAAATCACTGGAATTTCCCCAAACCACCCAAAATGAGGAAAAGACCCCCAGACATGACTGCAAGAAAACCAGCAGTGGATTCCTGAAGAAAGAGAACCTGTGGAGAGAGGGGACCAAGTCCATGAGTCACAGTGGCGTCCAGGACGAATAGGAGCTACTACCCACCCAGCTGTACTTGTAGGAGTTGGTCAACGGTGATGAAGAACAGGTCAGCACTGCAGCCCTGTAGCCAGAGAAGCGTTCCTGATGAATGCAGATGATGTTCCACGATAGAATGATGATTGCATACTGTTGCTGGTGCCCGAATTCCACGACAAACCTTGGCAAAGGCAAACTCGCGGTTAGTGGAAAAGTGGCGCTGCTGGGGACCAGCAAGGCCCAGGAGGACTCAACCCAGGAAGGGGAGTCACAGGGGACCCTCAGCGTTGCAGAGTCCACAGGAGAACCACACAGGAGGCTGTGCTTTGCAGGAAGGAGTGCTGGGGGCAGGAGCTACACGTCGCCTGAGGAGATGCAAACAAGCTGCAAGAGACGTGGTGTACGGGGGTACTGTTCTGCATGGGAAGGCAAAGGATTACCTCCACCAAAGATGGACAGCTGGCAGAGGAGACCAAGAGGACTACGCCTGACCACCACCTTTGATTCAGGTTCCAGATGAGGGGAAATCCACGCAGCTGGTCGTCGCTTGCTGTAGGTGCCTCCAGTTGCAGGGGAGTGACTCCTTCACTCCAAGGGAGATTGCTTCTTCTTGTGCAGGCTGAAGGGTTGCTGTCTTCTGAGGACGCACGGCTGTGGAAATGTGGCAAAGCTGGCAGAAGACGTGGAATCAAAGTTGCAGAAGAGTCGTCTTCGTTGCTTGCAGCATTGTGGGTTCCTGGAGGGTCCAGATGCAGTTACAGAGGCCAGAAGTCGAAGTGGAGGTTGTAGAGGAGTCCTGCTGGAATCTTGCAAGTCGAATCTGAGGACCCACCCAAGAGAGACCCTAAATTACCCTGAGAGGGGGATTGGTCCCCTAACCAGGTAAGCACCTATCAGGAGGTGGCTCTGACGTCACCTGCCTGGCCTGGCCTGGCTCCCAGAGTTCCCTTCTAACCTTGTAAACAAGATGGCAGGACCCAGGGACCCCCCGAAGGGGCTCGGGCACCACCCCTGGGGTGGTGATGGACATGGGAGTGGTCACACCCCTTTCCATTATCCAGTTTTGCACCAGAGCAGGGACTGGGGGTCCCTGGACTGGTGTGGACTGGTTTATGCGCGGAGGGCACCAAATGTGCCCTTCAAAGGAAACCAGTGCCTTGGTCTGTTTCCAAAGGGAGAGGGTGTTACCTCCCTCTCCCAAAGGAAATCCTTTGTTCTGCCTTTCTGTGCTTGAGCAGATCAAGCAGCAGGAGGGCAAAACCTGTCTGTGCGGTGGCAGCAGCTGGGCTGCCCGGAAAACCCTTTAAGACTGGTGGTAGCAATACTGGGGGAGCCCCCAGTGTGCATGGAATCATAATTCCAGTACTTGCAGCAGTATTGGGATATGATTCCGACATGTTTGATACCAATCATGCCTGTGTTCAGATTTACCATTATGTAGCTGGACATAGGTAGTGACATATGCCCAGTACACGTGTAAAATGGTGTCCCACACTCACAAATTCCAGGAAAATGCATCTGGAGTTTGTGGGGACACCTCTTCTAGTGCAGGGGTACCCTTACACACAGGTACCTGCACCCTAGCCTCTGGGCTGAGAGGGCCTACCATAGGAATGACTCATAGTGACCTAGTGCAGTGACCTGTATGCACCCGTTTCACGCAGGCTGCAATGGCAGGCCTGCAGAATCCTTTGCATGGGCTCCCTGTGGGTGGCAGAATAACTGCTGCAGCCCATAGGGAAACCCTGGAACCTCAATGCCCTTTGTACCTAGGTACCATATACTAAGGAATTGCAGGAGAGAGCAAAATTACTGGGGTCCTGGTTAGCAGGATCCCGGTAGACCGTCAAAAACACTGGCAGCAGGCAGAAAATGGGGGTAGCCATGCCAAGAAAGAGGGTACTTTCCTACAAATACCTGTTTACCATTTTTGGCCAGGTGTGACAAACATTTTTATAAACCTTTAGTAAGGCTATGTACTACAGCTGTGTGAAATTGGGGAGTTTTTTCTCACAAGGTGCATTTTATTTTTGCAGACACTCTTATTGCATATCGTTAAGAAAATGTTCTTCTTGTTGGTTTTGTAGACTTTCATGCCCCTGTGAGATTACTTTTAAAAGATTGCAACTGTCCATCCTGTTGAGTTGTGAGGAAAGCGGATTTAAAGTTAATTTACAAGAAAACGATTTTTAGCGTCCGCTAGCACGCTGCAAGGAAATATGTCTTACTGTATAAAAGCATAGTGCATTTTGCAGCCTTCAGAACCTAGTTCTCTAATGTATTATTTCTGAAATATAAGCTTTCTTGCCAGTAGTTCAGATTTGGTCTTGCAGGCATGCTTCATGTGAAATATTTCTCTGACAGGCTGTAGAAGAGATCATTTACAGACGTGTGTTCTGAGTGAACCTCCACATTTCTGATAGAGCACTCATGGAAGGCAGATTTCAAAGAGCGTAATGGAAGCTTAGCTGGAGTCGCTTGGGCGGAGCCACAATGCAAATCTCAGAGGAATTCTACTACGTACTGTCTGTAACAACAGTAATCGGGGTCTTTTATTTGTAATGCATAGTCATTTATCTGCCATTGAGGGAGACACATTGCATGCATTAATTTATGTATCCTGCTATTTAACAGTTAGGTTTTCACACAGTTATTTGATGGTATCACCTGGCCTGACCTCAGTTAACTTTAGCAGTCTTGTGGAGTTGTAGGTGATCATCAATCTTCATCAGGAATCAATTCATTCGTCAGTCCAAATTGGAAGTAAGTAGAAACAATGAGATAAATGGATTTCATACACACCTTGTTCAGCTTCCTCATGACATGACAGTACAACTATAGGGTTGATCTCAAGATAAGGTGCAGCAAGTCTCTGGAAGACAGAAAATCGAGGGGCATTGTTCTTGTCTGTCTGATGTTGTCCTTGTTGTGGTATTACAAGTGAACTGTCAGGACTGGCAACTAGTGAGGAGTATTTGGAACTTTATGTAACTCAGGACCACATACTTTTCAGCAAGATCAGTTGTGAGAACTTTTCACCTTTTGTGAGAATATGATTTTGTGTGTTCTTTTAATTATGTGATACTTTAAGTTACTAGACAAATCTCTGCCATGTTTGCACATTTTAGGACATTCTTAATAGTAAAATGCACTACACTAGGTTATTGTTTCTGCGTTTACACCTGAGGGAACTGAAGACTGTTTTGGGATTTTATAATTTTGTTCAAAGTGCTGAAGTTTGGAAATGTAATGACTTTCCGCTGTTCAGAAATCACTTGAACTATTGAGCATTTAGTGACACCTATTACTTCGTTATATAGCAGTAGTATAGCATTGCGCATCAGTCTGTAATAGTTGTGAATTTCACTCTTTTGCAGATTTGAAGAGTACCTGCACAGAAAGTGGTCTTCGGAGAAACGATTCGGACTTGAGGGCTGTGAAGTCCTGATCCCAGCATTGAAAACAATCATTGATAAGTCAAGTGAAAAAGGGGTGGATAATGTCATCATGGGCATGCCACACAGGTGAGTCTCCTGCTTCCAATCAAAGTGGCATCTACCTCGATATTGCTTTTACTGAATCATTTTTTGTATGGTCCTAAAGCAAATGTAGTTGCTGGACAGTGTTCTGCGTGGGTGCGGTACTTAAGTTTTCTCAGGCTCGTAGTATTTTTTAATTTCAGTTGATTAAATAGGCTATGGCCTGTGTGCAGTCTCTTCTAGTTAGCATAGACAAGCAGTATAGGCATATTCTCAGAGCTGTTGGGGTCTAGAATCTAAAAGTGTGACAGAATAAGTAACATTCAGTAAAGGCAATGCCATGAAATTAAAAAAAGATATCGGACTCCTGTGTACGGATAGTTGCAATTGGGACCTACAAAGAAAGCCAAATAGTGTTTGTGCCTTTTTGGGGCCGAGATACTGGTTGTATACAGGGTTATGTCTACTGGGTGTTAAGTCTGTACCACTTGACTTATGGACGGGTTAAAAGTATGGGGCTCTGCTTTGCGTGACAAGGAAATTAAAGACTTGTCAACTCAAAAGACTCACTGTTGTGCTCCAAATATAGATGCTGTACTTCTGGACCAAGTCCATGTAATGGTTCGAACTGGATAACTTGTTGAAGCCTCAGCAGCTGAGTTTCGAGCACCAGTAGGAAATGTGCAGAACCACTTTGTTCTTCAGCCCATCTCAACCCCTTCCAAAAATCATGGCTTCCTTCCCAATCAAGTCACAGGTGCAGGCCTGACATCCAATATTTAAGCCAATGATGACCAGTAACGTGGTTATACATATTGTACTGTCCTTTTTGTATAAATATATATCCTTATTTCTAGACTGCTACCTTTTTAAAATACTTTTTTGTGCACATCTATATTTTATGAACCTTTTTATTTTTTAATGATAGTATTTTTTACATTTTTTAAAATAAGTACATAACCTTTTAGTTGCTTGTATTTTCCTAAATCTTAAATGTTATTTTGACCCAAACCCAGCTGTAAGGAAATGCCTCCTTGGCATGGTTGCCCCCTGACTTTTTGCCTTTGCTGATGCTATGTTTACAATTGAAAGTGTGCTGAGGCCTGCTAACCAGGCCCCAGCACCAGTGTTCTTTCCCTAACCTGTACTTTTTGTATCCACAATTGGCAGACCCTGGCATCCAGATAAGTCCCTTGTAACTGGTACTTCTAGTACCAAGGGCCCTGATGCCAAGGAAGGTCTCTAAGGGCTGCAGCATGTCTTATGCCACCCTGGAGACCTCTCACTCAGCACAGACACACTGCTTGCCAGCTTGTGTGTGCTAGTGAGGACAAAACGAGTAAGTCGACATGGCACTCCCCTCAGGGTGCCATGCCAGCCTCTCACTGCCTATGCAGTATAGGTAAGACACCCCTCTAGCAGGCCTTACAGCCCTAAGGCAGGGTGCACTATACCATAGGTCAGGGTACCAGTGCATGAGCATGGTACCCCTACAGTGTCTAAACAAAACCTTAGACATTGTAAGTGCAGGGTAGCCATAAGAGTATATGGTCTGGGAGTTTGTCAAACACGAACTCCACAGCACCATAATGGCTACACTGAAAACTGGGAAGTTTGGTATCCAACTTCTCAGCACAATAAATGCACACTGATGCCAGTGTACATTTTATTGCAAAATACACCCCAGAGGGCACCTTAGAGGTGCCCCCTGAAACTTAACCGACTATCTGTGTAGGCTGACTAGTTCCAGCAGCCTGCCACACTAGAGACATGTTGCTGGCCCCATGGGGAGAGTGCCTTTGTCACTCTGAGGCCAGTAACAAAGCCTGCACTGGGTGGAGATGCTAACACCTCCCCCAGGCAGGAGCTGTAACACCTGGCGGTGAGCCTCAAAGGCTCACCCCTTTGTCACAGCACCGCAGGACACTCCAGCTAGTGGAGTTGCCCGCCCCCTCCGGCCCGGCCCCCACTTTTGGCGGCAAGGCCGGAGAAAATAATGAGAATAACAAGGAGGAGTCACTGGCCAGTCAGGACAGCCCCTAAGGTGTCCTGAGCTGAGGTGACTCTAACTTTTAGAAATCCTCCATCTTGCAGATGGAGGATTCTCCCAATAGGGTTAAGATTGTGACCCCCTCCCCTTGGGAGGAGGCACAAAGAGGGTGTACCCACCCTCAGGGCTAGTAGCCATTGGCTACTAACCCCCCAGACCTAAACACGCCCTTAAATTTAGTATTTAAGGGCTACCCTGAACCCTAGAAAATTAGATTCCTGCAAACTACAAGAAGAAGGACTGCCTAGCTGAAAACCCCTGCAGAGGAAGACCAGAAGACAACAACTGCCTTGGCTCCAGAAACTCACCGGCCTGTCTCCTGCCTTCCAAAGAACTCTGCTCCAGCGACGCCTTCCAAGGGACCAGCGACCTCTGAATCCTCTGAGGACTGCCCTGCTTCGAAAAAGACGAGAAACTCCAGAGGACAGCGGACCTGCTCCAAAAAGACTGCAACTTTGTTTCGAGGAGCAGCTTTAAAGACCCTGCAACTCCCCGCAAGAAGCGTGAGACTTGCAACACTGCACCCGGCGACCCCGACTCGGCTGGTGGAGAACCAACACCTCAGGGAGGACCCCCGGACTACTCTCCGACTGTGAGTACCAAAACCTGTCCCCCCTGAGCCCCCACAGCGCCGCCTGCAGAGGGAATCCCGAGGCTTCCCCTGACCGCGACTCTCTGAAACCTAAGTCCCGACGCCTGGAAAGGACCCTGCACCCGCAGCCCCCAGGACCTGAAGGACCGGACTTTCACTGGAGAAGTGACCCCCAGGAGTCCCTCTCCCTTGCCCAAGTGGAGGTTTCCCCGAGAAAGCCCCCCCTTGCCTGCCTGCAGCGCTGAAGAGATCCGTTGATCTCTCATAGACTAACATTGCGAACCCGACGCTTGTTTCTACACTGCACCCGGCCGCCCCCGCGCTGCTGAGGGTGAAATTTCTGTGTGGGCTTGTGTCCCCCCCCGGTGCCCTACAAAACCCCCCTGGTCTGCCCTCCGAAGACGCGGGTACTTACCTGCAAGCAGACCGGAACCGGGGCACCCCCTTCTCTCCATTCTAGCCTATGCGTTTTGGGCACCACTTTGAACTCTGCACCTGACCGGCCCTGAGCTGCTGGTGTGGTGACTTTGGGGTTGCTCTGAAACCCCAACGGTGGGCTACCTTGGACCAAGAACTGAACCCTGTAAGTGTCTTACTTACCTGGTAAAACTAACAAAAACTTACCTCCCCCAGGAACTGTGAAAATTGCACTAAGTGTCCACTTTTAAAGTAGCTATTTGTCAATAACTTGAAAAGTATACATGCAATTGAAATGATTCAAAGTTCCTAATGTACTTACCTGCAATACCTTTCAAACAAGATATTACATGTTAAATTTGAACCTGTGGTTCTTAAAATAAACTAAGAAAAGATATGTTCGATGGCATCTGTCGCTGTAGATACGCATGTTCTGCAATAGCTCGCCATCTGGTGTTGGGCCGGAGTGTTACAAGTTGTTTTTCTTCGAAGAAGTCTTTCGAGTCACGGGACCGAGTGACTCCTCCTTTTGTCTCCATTGCGCATGGGCGTCGACTCCATCTTCGATTGTTTTTTTTCCGCCATCGGGTTCGGACGTGTTCCTGTCGCTCCGAGTTTCGGAACGGAAAATTAGCTAATTTCGGAAGATTTTCGTCGGTATTGTTGCGTTCGGGATCGGCGTACTTAGATTCAACACCGCATCGAAGATCGAAGAGCTCCGGTGCCCTCCGGGGTAGTTTTTTCGATCCTCCGTCGGGGCCTGGTCGGCCCGACCGCGTGCTGAAGAACGCCGATGGAACGGACCCCGTTCCGTTTCTGCCCCAAATGCCACAATAAGTACCCTTACACAGACCAACACTTGGTCTGCAACCTGTGCCTGTCACCTGAGCACAGCGAAGACACCTGCAAGGCCCGTCGTGCGTTCCGGTCCCGAAAAACACTCCGAGACCGTCGAGCCAGAAGACTTCAAATGGCGTCCGCACCGACAGCCCAACGGGAGTTCGAGGAACAGGAAGAAGAAGGTACCTTCTCGATCCAAGACTCAGACTCCGAAGGATTCGACGACACACAAACCGTGAGTAAGACGTCGAAAACCACACAAAGAAACATTTACAAGGCCCAGGGGACGCCACTGCCACCAGGCCATGGCTCGACCCATAAATTCGGTGACCGACCGTCGGCACCGAAAAAGGCCCAAACAGTGCCGAGATCGTCCGACTCCGGTCGAGACACCGGCACGCAGCCTTCTCGGGACCGAGAAAGTGCTGGAGACAAGCCTCGACACCGAGATGCCGGTGTGGACACGGCTCGACGCCGAGACAGCGGCACCGAAACAGATCGACGCCGAGAGGTTTCGGCCCCGAAAAGGAAAAAAGTCACCTCGGAGCCGAAAAAACACGCAGACAAAGTTTCGATGCCGAAACAAACTGCAAGCGACCCAGCTTCAGGCTCTTATACAGAAGAGCACTCGCTAACCTCCCAAATGCAAAAGCATAGGTTTGAGGAAGAGCTACAAGCAACTGATGTGGACCATACGCAAAAGCGTATCTTCATTCAGCAGGGGACAGGAAAAATAAGCACCCTTCCCCCCATTAGGAGAAAGAGAAGGTTGGAGTTCCAGACGGAACAAGCACCACAACCAAAAGTGGTGAAAAGAGTTACACCACCACCCTCTCCTCCGCCCGTGATTAACGTTTCACCAGCACAAACTCCATCACACTCCCCAGCTCACACCACCATGAGCCAGGGTGACCAAGATCAGGACGCATGGGACCTATACGACGCCCCAGTGTCAGATAACAGCCCGGAGGCATACCCTACAAAGCCATCTCCACCAGAAGACAGCACCGCGTACTCTCAGGTGGTGGCTAGAGCAGCACAATTTCACAACGTAAGCCTCCACTCAGAACAGGTCGAGGATGATTTCTTGTTCAACACACTCTCCTCCACCCACAGCTCATACCAAAGCCTGCCTATGCTCCCTGGTATGCTCCGGCACGCAAAAGACATATTTAAGGAGCCGGTCAAAAGTAGGGCAATCACACCAAGGGTGGAAAAGTACAAGCCGCCTCCTACGGACCCGGTTTTCATCACTACACAGCTGCCACCAGACTCTGTTGTTGTAGGAGCAGCTAGGAAAAGGGCCAACTCTCACACATCTGGAGATGCACCACCCCCAGATAAAGAAAGCCGCAAGTTCGATGCAGCTGGTAAGAGTCGCAGCACAAGCTGCAAACCAGTGGCGCATCGCGAACTCCCAGGCACTACTTGCGCGCTATGACAGAGCCCACTGGGACGAGATGTAACATCTCATTGAACATCTGCCCAAGGACTTCCAAAATAGGGCAAAACAAGTGGTTGAGGAGGGACAAACCATCTCCAACAACCAGATACGTTCCTCCATGGACGCGGCAGATACAGCTGCACGGACAATTAATACATCTGTAACTATCAGAAGGCATGCATGGCTCCGAACGTCTGGATTTAAACCAGAGATTCAACAAGCAGTTCTCAATATGCCTTTTAATGAAAAAGAACTGTTCGGTCCAGAAGTGGACACAGCGATTGAGAAACTCAAAAAAGATACGGACACTGCCAAAGCCATGGGCGCACTCTACTCCCCGCAGAGCAGAGGGAATTACAGCACATTCCGTAAAACGCCCTTTCGAGGGGGGTTTCGGGGTCAAAGCACACAAGCCAGCACCTCACAAGCAACACCGTCCACTTACCAGGGACAGTATAGAGGAGGTTTTCGGGGACAATATAGAGGAGGCCAATTCCCTAGAAATAGAGGGAGATTTCAAAGCCCCAAAACCCCTACTACTAAACAATGACTCACAGGTCACTCACCCCCTCCACACAACACCAGTGGGGGGAAGAATAGGTCATTATTACAAAGCATGGGAGGAAATCACTACAGACACTTGGGTTCTAGCAATTATCCAACATGGTTATTGCATAGAATTTCTACAATTCCCTCCAAACATACCACCAAAAGCACAAAATTTAACAACACACCATTCCAATCTCCTGGAGATAGAAGTGCAGGCACTATTGCAAAAGAATGCAATCGAATTAGTGCCAAACACACAAATAAACACAGGAGTTTACTCACTGTACTTTCTGATACCAAAGAAGGACAAAACGCTGAGACCAATCCTAGACCTCAGAGTAGTGAACACTTTCATCAAATCAGACCACTTCCACATGGTCACACTACAAGAAGTATTGCCATTGCTAAAACTACACGACTACATGGCAACTTTAGACCTCAAGGATGCTTATTTCCATATACCAATACACCCATCGCACAGGAAATACCTAAGGTTTGTATTCAAAGGAATACATTACCAATTCAAGGTACTGCCTTTCGGATTAACAACCGCACCAAGAGTCTTTACCAAATGTCTAGCGGTAGTCGCTGCACACATAAGAAGGCAGCAAATACATGTGTTCCCATATTTGGACGACTGGCTAATCAAGGCCCATTCGTTCATACAGTGCTCAAATCACACAAATCAGATCATACAAACCCTCTTCAAACTCGGGTTCACCGTCAACTTTACAAAATCCAACATTCTGCCGCGCAAGGTACAACAATACCTAGGAGCCATAATAGACACATCAAAGGGAGTAGCCACTCCAAGTCCACAAAGAATTCTAAATTTCAACACCATCATACAACGCATGTATCCAACACAAAAGATACAGGCAAAGATGGTATTACAACTCCTAGGCATGATGTCATCATGCATAGCCATTGTCCCAAACGCAAGACTGCACATGAGGCCCTTACAACAATGCCTAGCATCACAGTGGTCTCAAGCACAGGGTCACCTTCTAGATCTGGTGTTAATAGACCGCCAAACTTACCTCTCGCTTCTGTGGTGGAACAACATAAATTTAAACAAGGGGCGGCCTTTCCAAGACCCAGTGCCACAATACGTAATAACAGATGCTTCCATGATAGGGTGGGGAGCACACCTCGATCAACACAGCATACAAGGACAATGGAACGTACATCAAACAAAACTGCATATCAATCACCTAGAACTTCTAGCAGTTTTTCAAGCACTAAAAGCTTTCCAACCAATAATAGTTCACAAATACATTCTCGTCAAAACAGACAACATAACAACAATGTATTATCTAAACAAGCAGGGAGGGACGCACTCCACGCAGTTAAGCCTGCTAGCACAGAAAATTTGGCAATGGGCAATTCACAACCAAATTCGCCTAATTGCACAGTTTATACCAGGGATCCAAAATCAACTCGCACACAATCTCTCTCGAGATCACCAACAGGTCCACGAATGGGAAATTCACCCCCAAATTCTGAACACTTATTTCAAACTCTGGGGAACACCTCAGATAGACTTGTTTGCGACAAGGGAGAACGCAAAATGCCAAAACTTCGCATCCAGATACCCACACAAACAATCCCAAGGCAATGCCCTATGGATGAACTGGTCAGGGATATTTGCTTACGCTTTTCCTCCTCTCCCTCTCCTTCCTTACCTGGTAAACAAACTCAGTCAAAGCAAACTCAAACTCATATTGATAGCACCAACTTGGGCAAGGCAACCCTGGTACACAACGCTGCTAGACCTATCAGTGGTACCCTGCATCAAATTGCCCAACAGGCCAGATCTGTTGACACAGCACAACCAAAAGATCAGACACCCAGATCCAGCATCGCTGAATCTAGCAATCTGGCTCCTGAAATCCTAGAATTCGGGCACTTACAACTTACCCAAGAATGTATGGAAGTCATAAAACAAGCCAGAAGGCCATCCACCAGGCACTGCTATGCAAGTAAATGGAAGAGGTTTGTTTGCTACTGCCATATTAATCAAATACAACCATTACACACAACTCCAGAACATGTAGTGGGTTACTTGCTTCACTTACAAAAATCTAACCTAGCTTTCTCTTCCATCAAGATTCACCTTGCAGCAATATCTGCATACCTGCAGACTACCTATTCAACTTCCCTATATAAGATACCAGTCATTAAAGCATTCATGGAGGGCCTTAGGAGAATTATACCACCAAGAACACTACCTGTTCCTTCATGGAACCTAAATGTTGTCCTAACTAGACTTCTGGGTCCACCTTTTGAACCCATGCACTCCTGCGAAATACAGTTCCTAACCTGGAAGGTGGCATTTCTCATCGCCATTACTTCCTTAAGAAGAGTAAGCGAGATTCAGGCGTTTACTATACAGGAACCTTTTATACAAATACACAAAAATAAAGTCGTCCTAAGGACCAATCCTAAATTTTTGCCTAAGGTTATTTCACCGTTCCATCTAAATCAAACAGTGGAACTTCCAGTGTTCTTTCCACAGCCAGATACCGTAGCTGAAAGGGCACTACATACATTAGATGTCAAAAGAGCATTGATGTATTACATTGACAGAACAAAAAACATCAGAAAGACTAAACAACTCTTTATTGCCTTTCAAAAACCTCACGCAGGAAACCCAATTTCAAAACAAGGTATAGCCAGATGGATAGTTAAATGCATCCAAATCTGCTACCTTAAAGCTAAACGACAGCTGCCCATTACACCAAGGGCACACTCAACCAGAAAGAAAGGTGCTACCATGGCCTTTCTAGGAAACATCCCAATGCAAGAAATATGTAAGGCAGCCACATGGTCTACGCCTCACACATTCACCAAGCACTACTGTGTAGACGTGTTATCCGCACAACAAGCCACAGTAGGTCAAGCCGTATTAAGGACATTATTTCAGACTACTTCCACTCCTACAGGCTGATCCACCGCTTTTGGGGAAATAACTGCTTACTAGTCTATGCAGAACATGCGTATCTACAGCGACAGATGCCATCGAACTGAAAATGTCACTTACCCAGTGTACATCTGTTCGTGGCATCAGTCGCAGTAGATTCGCATGTGCCCACCCGCCTCCCCGGGAGCCTGTAGCAGTTTGGAAGTTACCTTCAATTATTTATATATGTATCATCTCAACCTTAAATAGGTGCATACTTAGTCACTCCATTGCATGGGCACTATTACTACAATTCAACTCCTACCTCACCCTCTGCGGGGAAAAACAATCGAAGATGGAGTCGACGCCCATGCGCAATGGAGACAAAAGGAGGAGTCACTCGGTCCCGTGACTCGAAAGACTTCTTCGAAGAAAAACAACTTGTAACACTCCGGCCCAACACCAGATGGCGAGCTATTGCAGAACATGCGAATCTACTGCGACTGATGCCACGAACAGATGTACACTGGGTAAGTGACATTTTCATTTTCTATACAAAACCTATTGGCTGGATTTGTCTCTGACTGTGTGTACCTCATTTATTGTCTATGTGTATGTACAACAAATGCTTAACACTTCTCCTTGGATAAGCCTACTGCTCGACCACACTACCACGAAATAGAGCATTAGTATTATCTCTTTTTACCACTATTTTACCTCTAAGGGGAACCCTTGGACTCTGTGCATGCTATTCCTTACTTTGAAATAGCACATACAGAGCCAACTTCCTACACCAGCTTTGTCCCTGAACGTAATTCTTTGTCCTTCAAACTATGAGGCATGTGTGGCTGAAGATACACATGCTGTGCATACCCCTACCACTAGTGTTGGGCTAGGAGGTGTGCATGTTGTTTTTCTTCAAAGAAATCTTTGGAGTTGCAAGGTCCTGTAACTCCTCCTCTTGGCAATAAAGTGCATGGTCATCAAGTCCACGGTTAAATTGTTTTCTTTCTGCCATCTGTTTCGGACGTGTGCTTCAAGTCAACGTTGTTTTGATGTTCTTTTTGGTTTGTACGGTTCCTTCCCTCCGTCTGTATTGTACTTCACTCGTGTCTCCCTTACTTTCTGTCTCAGACTGCTGTCTGATTACTTGGTCCTCGCCCATCTGGGCTTATTCCCATCTCTCAGATGGGTCTCTCCACCATGCCTCGGAGGTGATGGAATAGACGCAATTTCAATATTGTCCTTACTTCTGTGCAAAATATCCTCTGACCAATCTCCATCTGGTCTGCAATGTGTGCTTGTTGCCAGAACACAGCGAGGATGCCTGCAATTAATTTTGCAGCAGTCATGTTCGTCAACTCGAGATGCCACGAAGAGGCAAGATGACACCCCAGACCTTTTCAGTCCTGGGGACATGAAGGGGGAACAATACCCACAGCTGTTGGATGTGGATGAAGAGGCCTTCTTCGCTTGGAAAAAGTTCTGGTTCTGACCTGGACGTTGAGGATCTTCTACCAGCTCAACACTCTGTGAGTTCAGCTCCTCTTCCCCCTCAACACTGCACTCATACCTCGACACTGCACTCATACAGAGCAGCCTTCAGTCAAAGGGCACTCTACCACTCCCAGATAGCAACTGCCTTTGGGCCATGGTTGGCACTGACAAACCACTTCAGAAGCCCCACCCAGCTCTGACTTTGTGATGAAGAAGCTTTTGAGATGACTGCTTTAGCGCTGGCCACTCCAGCACTGAGCTGACCCTATGCACCAACATCAGCCTCTGTACCGGAACGTTGTCAAAACCAAAGGTACCTTTGAGTTGAAGACTTCAGCGTCGACGGCGAAGTCTGACACTGCTGCAGTCAAGCTGATTCTCCATACGATGCAGGAGCAGCTCGATTTAAGGATGAAACACCTGGTTATCCACCTACACACAGACTGCATCCTTGCCTGCCCTTCGGGCCCTATAGCACCACCATCACCTCACATTGTACCTCAGCATTCGCCCTCCCCACCTGACATCACACCTCCGGGGTCTCCACACTAACATGGGTGGGTGTGGGTTAGAGGGGTGGTGACACATTGATAATCTCCCACAGGGTGACCCATAGGATGCCTACAATATAGACCTGCCAGGCGACACAGATACAGATCTTTACCCAGCCTGACTCTCCCCTCTGGATAATTCCACATCCTTTTAAGAACTTTTGGTAGGGCAGCCACCTTTCAGAAGGTGGAACTTCACACTGAGCCCTTAGAAGAGGACTTCCTCTTTGAAACCCCCTGATCCACTCGCCACTTCACTTCAGTGGCTCCCCATGCTCAATGGCATATGTCACATCACACCTCTAACGTTTTTTTAAGACACTGTCCGGCCTACGGTAATAACACTTAGGGTTGATAAAAATTATAAAACCTCCCCTTCTGACCCCATCTATGTTCTTGGGCAGCTCCCACCTGACTCTGGTATCACTAAGCCCGTAAGCCCTAGTAATTACATCTCATCTTAAAAATAACCGGCTTGGGAGGGAATGTGTTACTGCCTTGGAAAGTCAGGGTCTGTGCTCTATAAAATGGACGTTTACCTGAAGCCCAACCAGCAGCTTTCACCAGGGTTTCGAACAAGTCCTCTTCATCTTGGACTACACCTTTGTTGACTTGGACCTATTTTCTATCGTCATGCATTACAGCATTGCCAACAGAGTGGAAAGCGACCATTTTGCCCAGCACGTGGAGTTACTGTTGCATTCAATCAGAGCACCTCGCGCACATGATTTACTGACACCAATCGTTCATAACCTAAGTTGCCTAACATGGAAGGGAGCTGATACCGAGTCCATAATGCTCTTTATATCCAACTTTGTACTCCAGCAGAGTCCTTTACAAGGGGCAAACTTGTTGCATTCTTTGGAGTCCTGGACTACGACACTTTTGGGACGTTTTGCAGCAAATTGCCCTAAAAATGTAAAACCATCAAGGAAGGTGCCATCTGGGTTTCAAACTCACTCCAGCTGGAAGAAGCAGTTAGAAAGCTCCAGCAACAGGACCCACATGCCGGTCGTGACTCCAGGCAACAAATAGCTTTGAGGCGACAGGATAAAAAGGACATCTGGTCTGCAAAGCAGTCCATTCAGACCCAAGTGAGATTAAAGCTCCTACAGGCAAATAAAACAAAAACAGTGACCTCTTCTGGGCTGAAAGTAACTCCCTTGTAAATGGGAGACTCCGTCATTACAATGCTGGCATCTCTGAAGCGGACTGGTCAGCCTTCATGATGACGGCCTTTACAGGCGATCAGAAAGCAAAGATAACGTCTGTCTCTCTGTCTCTCTGTCTCTCTGTCTCTCTGTCTCTCTGTCTCTCTGTCTCTCTGTCTCTCTGTCTCTCTGTCTCTCTGTCTCTCTGTCTCTCTCTCTGTCTCTCTGTCTCTCTGTCTCTCTGTCTCTCTGTCTCTCTGTCTCTCTGTCTCTCTGTCTCTCTGTGAGTACGCCTGCCCCAACCCATACCAAGCCCAAACAAAAGGCCTCGGGGACGCCACTGTCTGAAGGCCATGACTCTACCAGGAAAAAATCAAGCAGTGACCAAGTACCACCTTCGGCACCGAAAAAGGCCACACCTGCATCAAAGTCTTCTCGACTAGAGTCGAGACAGTCTCAGAAAAGGTTCGACACCAAGTCGTTGAGTCGAAACCCCGAAAGACTATTTCGGAACCGAGACCTACTATCACCATGGGCATTTCAGTACCGAAAAAAACAGCTTTGGAGCCGAAAAGAACATCATATACTAAGGAACGTGGACTTTCTAAACCGCTTAAAGAGTCACAGATTTGAGGAAGAACTTCAGCAAATGGAGGAATTTGATGACGGATAAGCCAGGATACTGTCAAGATCCTCACAGCACCTCCCCTCAAATTTAAAAGAAAGCTGGCTTTCCAATGATGTTTGGACACTGATCAGCCAAAGGCTAAAGTGCCAAGAGAGCAATCTCCGCCACGCCAGTTTTCCCAAGCACATTCTCCTCGTTCTCCTCAAAGAACTGTTTTTCCACTTACTACACCCACTGCACAGTCACCCACACACACTGTACAGTCACATCAATACACAGACCCGTGGGATCTCTATGATGACCCTGTGTCAGACAACAGCCCAGAGTGCTATCCGTCTAAACCCTCTCCACCTGAAGATAGCACTTCCTACACACAGGTTTTGGCTAGGGCTGCATCTTTCCACAATGTAAGCATGCACACGGAACCACTAGAGGATGACTTTCTTTTTAATACGTTGTCCTCAACACATACATCATACCAAAGTCTACCCATGCTCCCAGGTATGCTGAAACAGGCCCAACGGATTTTTCAGGAGCCAGTTAAGGGAAGGGCCATAACACAAAGGGTAGAAAAGAAGTATAAACCACCACCTTTTGACCCAGTATTTATCACGCAACAGCTGCCCCCAGATTCGGTAGTGGTCAGCGCAGCGAGGAAGAGGGCCAACTCGCAGTCATCTGGAAATGCACCCCCTCCAGATAAGGAGAGTAAAAAGTTTGATGCAGCAGGAAAGAGGGTAGCGTCACAAGCAGCCAATCTGTGGTGCATAGTGAACTCACAGGCCCTACTCGCAAGATATGACGGAGCTCATTGGGATGAGATGAACAACATAATTCAACATCTCCCAAAGAATACCAAAAAATAGCTCAGCAGGTAGAGGAGGGACCGGCAATAACAAATAACCAGATAAGGTCTGCGTTAGATTCAGCTGATACAGCCGCAAGAACAATAAATACTGCAGTAACAATTAGACGCCAATCATGGCTTAGATCATCAGGTTTTAAACCTGAGATTCAACAGGCGGCCCTCAACATGCCATTCAACCAACAACAGTTATTCGGCACACAAGTGGACACAGCCATAGAGAAAATGAAAAAAGATACTGACACAGCCAAAGCGACGGGAGCGCTTTACTCATCCCAATACAGAGGGACATTTAGGAAACCGCAGTATGGGGGGGGGGGGGTCGGGTCAGGCCACAGCCATCAGAACCATCCACCTCACAGACAAAGCCCTCATACCAATCACAGAATCAAAGAGGGGGGTTTTGAGGGTCCTTCAGAGGGCAATTTCCCAAATCCAGGGGAAAATTCCAATCTACAAAGCAAGCCACTAACAAGCAGAGACTTTGCTGTCACCTTCCCCCAACACACATCCCCTGTGGGAGGAAGACTGGAAATGTTCCACAATCAATGATCAGACACATGGGTACTATCAATTATCCAACATGGCTACTGCATAGAATTCACACATTTCCTCCAGATATTCCCCCAAAAGCGCACAAACTATCATCGCAACATCTATCAATGTTACAGAGGTGCAGGCACTATTAACAAAACAAGCCATAGAACTAGTACCTCATCACCAAAAAGGAATAGGGGTCTATTCCCTGTACTTCCTCATTCTCAAAAAGGACAAAACACTATGGCCAATATTAGATCTCAGGACTCTCAACCTATACATTCAGTCAGAACACTTTCGCATGGTGACACTACAGGATGTAGTCCCATTACTGAAACAGGGAGAATACATGTCAACACTGGATTTAAAAGATGTGTATTTTCACATACCCATTGTAGGAAGTTGGCTCTGTATGTGCTATTTCAAAGTAAGGAATAGCATGCACAGAGTCCAAGGGTTCCCCTTAGAGGTAAAATAGTGGTAAAAATAGATAATACTAATGCTCTATTTTGTGGTAGTGTGGTCGAGCAGTAGGCTTATCCAAGGAGTAGTGTTAAGCATTTGTTGTACATACACATAGACAATAAATGAGGTACACACACTCAGAGACAAATCCAGCCAATAGGTTTTGTATAGAAAAATATCTTTTCTTAGTTTATTTTAAGAACCACAGGTTCAAATTCTACATGTAATATCTCATTCGAAAGGTATTGCAGGTAAGTACTTTAGGGACTTTAAATCATAAAAATTGCATGTATACTTTTCAAGTTATTGACAAATAGCTGTTTTAAAAGTGGACACTTAGTGCAATTTTCACAGTTCCTAGGGGAGGTAAGTTTTGGTTAGGTTTACCAGGTAAGTAAGACACTTACAGGGTTCAGTTCTTGGTCCAAGGTAGCCCACCGTTGGGGGTTCAGAGCAACCCCAAAGTCACCACACCAGCAGCTCAGGGCCGGTCAGGTGCAGAGTCCAAAGTGGTGCCCAAAACGCATAGGCTAGAATGGAGAGAAGGGGGTGCCCCGGTTCCGGTCTGCTTGCAGGTAAGTACCCGCGTCTTCGGAGGGCAGACCAGGGGGGTTTTGTAGGGCACCGGGGGGGACACAAGCCCACACAGAAATTTCACCCTCAGCAGCGCGGGGGCGGCCGGGTGCAGCGTAGAAACAGGCGTCGGGTTCGCAATGTTAGTCTATGAGAGATCTCGGGATCTCTTCAGCGCTGCAGGCAGGCAAGGGGGGGGGTTCCTCGGGGAAACCTCCACTTGGGCAAGGGAGAGGGACTCCTGGGGGTCACTTCTCCAGTGAAAGTCCGGTCCTTCAGGTCCTGGGGGCTGCGGGTGCAGGGTCTCTCCCAGGCGTCGGGACTTTGGATTCAAAGAGTCGCGGTCAGGGGAAGCCTCGGGATTCCCTCTGCAGGCGGCGCTGTGGGGGCTCAGGGGGGACAGGTTTTGGTACTCACAGTATCAGAGTAGTCCTGGGGTCCCTCCTGAGGTGTTGGATCTCCACCAGCCGAGTCGGGGTCGCCGGGTGCAGTGTTGCAAGTCTCACGCTTCTTGCGGGGAGCTTGCAGGGTTCTTTCAAGGCTGCTGGAAACAAAGTTGCAGCCTTTCTTGGAGCAGGTCCGCTGTCCTCAGGAGTTTCTTGTCTTTTCGAAGCAGGGGCAGTCCTCAGAGGATGTCGAGGTCGCTGGTCCCTTTGGAAGGCGTCGCTGGAGCAGGATCTTTGGAAGGCAGGAGACAGGCCGGTGAGTTTCTGGAGCCAAGGCAGTTGTCGTCTTCTGGTCTTCCGCTGCAGGGGTTTTCAGCTAGGCAGTCCTTCTTCATGTAGTTGCAGGAATCTAATTTTCTAGGGTTCAGGGTAGCCCTTAAATACTAAATTTAAGGGCGTGTTTAGGTCTGGGGGGTTAGTAGCCAATGGCTACTAGCCCTGAGGGTGGGTACACCCTCTTTGTGCCTCCTCCCAAGGGGAGGGGGTCACAATCCTAACCCTATTGGGGGAATCCTCCATCTGCAAGATGGAGGATTTCTAAAAGTCAGAGTCACCTCAGCTCAGGACACCTTAGGGGCTGTCCTGACTGGCCAGTGACTCCTCCTTGTTGCTTTCTTTGTTCCCTCCAGCCTTGCCGCCAAAAGTGGGGGCCGTGGCCGGAGGGGGCGGGCAACTCCACTAAGCTGGAGTGTCCTGCGGTGCTGTGACAAAGGGGTGAGCCTTTGAGGCTCACCGCCAGGTGTTACAGCTCCTGCCTGGGGGAGGTGTTAGCATCTCCACCCAGTGCAGGCTTTGTTACTGGCCTCAGAGTGACAAAGGCACTCTCCCCATGGGGCCAGCAACATGTCTCTGGTGTGGCAGGCTGCTGGAACTAGTCAGCCTACACAGACAGTCGGTTAAGTTTCAGGGGGCACCTCTAAGGTGCCCTCTGGGGTGTGTTTTGCAATAAAATGTACACTGGCATCAGTGTGCATTTATTGTGCTGAGAAGTTTGATACCAAACTTCCCAGTTTTCAGTGTAGCCATTATGGTGCTGTGGAGTTCGTGTAAAACAGACTCCCAGACCATATACTCTTATGGCTACCCTGCACTTACAATGTCTAAGGTTTTGTTTAGACACTGTAGGGGCACAGTGCTCATGCACTGGTACCCTCACCTATGGTATAGTGCACCCTGCCTTAGGGCTGTAAGGCCTGCTAGAGGGGTGTCTTACCTATACTGCATAGGCAGTGAGAGGCTGGCATGGCACCCTGAGGGGAGTGCCATGTCGACTTACTCATTTTGTTCTCACTAGCACACACAGGCTTGTAAGCAGTGTGTCTGTGCTGAGTGAGGGGTCTCTAGGGTGGCATAAGACATGCTGCAGCCCTTAGAGACCTTCCTTGGCATCAGGGCCCTTGGTACTAGAAGTACCAGTTACAAGGGACTTATCTGAATGCCAGGGTGTGCCAATTGTGGATACAATGGTACATTTTAGGTGAAGGAACACTGGTGCTGGGGCCTGGTTAGCAGGGTCCCAGCACTCTTCTCAGTCAAGTCAGCATCAGTATCAGGCAAAAAGTGGGGGGTAACTGCAACAGGGAGCCATTTCTTTACACCCATCCATCCAGCTCACAGAAAATACCTCAGGTTTGTTATACAAGGAAAACATTACCAATTCAAGTTATTACCCTTCGGGATAACCACAGCCCCCAGAGTATTTACAAAATGCCTTGCCATAGTAGCAGCATACATAAGGAGACAACACATGCATGTATTCCATATCTCGACGATTGGCTAATAAAGGCCAACACTCAAGAACAGTGTCAACATCACACACGTTATGTAATAGATACCCTACACACACTAGGGTTTTTGATAAATTATCAAAAATCACACTTGCAACCATCCAAAATTCAGCAGTACTTGAGAGCTACACTCAAAAAGCAATTGCAAGTCCAAGCCCACAAAGGGTGCAATCATTCCACAACATGGTGGCATAAATACAACCAAACCAGCACTACACAGTCAGATTTGTTATGAAACTCCTAGGCATCATGCATCGCAATTGTCCCAAACGCACGGTTACACATGCGGCCCTTACAACAGTGCCTTGCAAAACAATTGTCGCAGGCACAGGGTCATCTCCAAGATCTAGTGATGGTAGACCGCCAAACACACTATTCGCTTCAGTGGTGGAATCCCACAAATTTAAACAAAGCAGCGGAACATGTCACGAGCAGATGTACACTGGGTAAGTGACATTTTCCATTTGTGGCATAAGGTGCTTTAGATTCACATGTGCCCACCCTCCTCCCTGGATGCCTGTGGCTGTTGCAGTGTCTGTCGTCTTCCTCCAATGCTTGGACATCTCTGTATATACCGCTTCGCTTCACATTCAATTCTCACCTGCCATGTGTGGAAAACAATCCAACAATTGAGTCAGTGACCATGTGCGATATTGCCAAGAGAAGGAGTCACAGCACCTCGTGACTCAGAGTTCTTGGAAGGAAAAACAACTTGCACAACTCCTGGCCCAACACCAGATGGCAGGAGTATGCACAGTATGTGAATCTACAGCACTACATGCCACAAACAGATGATTACAGGGTAAGTAACATTTTCCTTACCTGCCTGCCATTGAATGTTTCCAGCAATGTATTGACTTACAAGGGAGTTGTTGAGCCTGTAACCTGTTGACCTCTGGCCTTGCCGCCAAAAGTGGGGCCGTGGCCGGAGGGGGTGGCAACTCCACTAGCTGGAGTGCCCTGGGTGCTGTAACAAAGCCTTTGAGGCTCACTGCCAGGTGTTACGGTTCCTGCAGGGGGAGGTGCTTCTCACCTCCACCCAGTACAGGCTTTGTTACTAGCCACAGAGTGACAAAGGCACTCTCCCCATGTGGCCAGCAACATGTCTGGTGTGTGGCAGGCTGCTAAAACCAGTCAGCCTACACGGGTAGTCTGTTAAGGTTTCAGGGGGCACCTCTAAGGTGCCCTCTGGGGTGTATGTTAAAATAAAATGTACACTGGCATCAGTGTGCATTTATTCTGCTGAGAAGTTTGATACCAAACTTCCCAGTTTTCAGTGTAGCCATTATGGTGCTGTGGAGTTCGTGCATGACAGACTCCCAGACCATATACTCTTATGGCTACCCTGCACTTACAATGTCTAAGGTTTTGCTTAGACACTGTAGGGGCATAGTGCTCATGCACATATGCCCTCACCAGTGGTATAGTGCACCCTGCCTTAGGGTGGTAAGGCCTGCTAGAGGGGTGACTTATCTATACCTATAGGCAGTGTGAGGTTGGCATGGCACCCTGAGGGGAGTGCCATGTCGATTTAGTCATTTTATCCCCACTAGCACACACAAGCTGGCAAGCAGTGTGGATGTGCTGAGTGAGGGATCCCCAGGGTGGCATAAGACATGCTGCAGCCCTTGGAGACCTTCCCTGGCATCAGGGCCCTTGGTACCAGGGGTACCAGTTACAAGGGACTTACCTGGATGCCAGGGTGTGCCAATTGTGGAAACAAAGGTACAGGTTAGGGAAAGAACACTGGTGCTGGGGCCTGGTTAGCAGGCCTCAGCACACATTCAAATCATAACTTAGCATCAGCAAAGGCAAAAAGTCAGGGGGTAACCATGCCAAGGAGGCATTTCCTTACAACCACACTGATTTATTTGCACAAAAAAGGGTAACTAGGTTTAGCTTCCTGTCAACAAATGTTCCGATCTGGCACAGACTATATTAGGGCTCTTTTACTACTTTGACACGCTAAGGAGAACCTTGAAGGACCATAAACAGGTTCTGAATGGGTTTTTGCACAGAGTATTCCGTGCTTTTGGCTATCTGCAGGTACACTTACTTGCACACACTAGATTAAAAACATAACAGACCAAAGTAACCACACTTTGATTTAAGGTAGTTTGAAAAGGCAACTCTTGTGTTTTTGGCATGTGCAGCTGTAGGTACACATGCTGTGCATACTTGTGCCTTCTAGTGTTGGGCTTGGACTTGTGCACCTTGTGTTTTTTTTTAATTTTTTTAAATAAATTCTTTAAAGGCATGGGTACTGTAACTTCTCCAGTATTGGATCTTTCATAGATTCATATGCTTGAATATTCCCGTCATCGAAGTGGGAGTCCCACTGTACCTTAATAAAGCAGTATATATACACCTGTAACATAGGCTACAATAGGAACAATGGGTTATCTTAATAGCCTATCTACATACTTTTTGTTAAAAAAAAGAACCAAACTTAATTTTAATCAGTCAGACAAAAGCACCCTCTAGAGCACTCCCAACATAGGCAGATGCCATCAAATTTTCTATTGCATGTTGTGTGAAGGGAGTCTCCTTGCTCTGATCAAACCACCTGTACCTCACAGAAGTTTCCTGTGAAATTCATTCTGGACTGTTCAGAGACTGTGAATCCTGTGGCTCTACTCAGAAAAGCCACATAAAAAGTTAATTTATTGCATATATCCGGAACATAAAGTAAAGGAATCTAAATTTTGATCGCACCTTTTCACAAAAGACATTAAAGGACAGGGAAGGTAGGCTCTTTTGTGGCTTCAGAAGTGGAAAACCAAGGAATATCCTTTATCCGAGGACGACATTTGAAATTTCCTTTGACCACAACTTGAAGTTAAAGGAAAAGAGCAAAAACAAAACTTTCCTCAGTCACTGTCAAAGGTCAGTAAAAAATCTAAACATGCTGACCCTGACTAGGAAAGGAGGGGTAAGGTTCATCCTTCGCCCTTCAAACATGAAAGACGTATCTCTAAAGTTAGATCTGAGCCTACTACTCTTTCCCTGAAAGAATCAATACTGAACTGGTCTTGCCAGTCTGTATCGTCGACGATTAAGACAAAAAAATCTGTCACATTAGAAAAAATACAGACAGTGTTGACGACAGTGACATCAACGTTCAGAACAGCCAGATCTCTGATTATAACATTGTCACCACTTACGACTTTGACGATAGTCAACAAAAAGATTTAGAAGCATCAGCTGACAGAGGCTGTCGACGACTGCTTTCTTGAACTTCCCGTCGTTGTTAAAGACATTGACGAGAAGGTGGGAATCGCTTGCAAAAACCATATATGGCATCATCGTTAACACCGCAGTTGATGAAAATGGTGAAAAGACACCATTGATGGCACCACTATTGCAGCCCCATCGACTATACCGTTGATGGCAGAAAAACAGATGATGATTCAATCAATGAGCCCATCAACGACAATTGCAAATATACAACTAAAGACGATACTGTCATCGCAAACAACCACAGCCTTACAGCCCACGAAACAAGAAATTAAGACCTATCCATCAGAGGATGTAATTCAAGAAGGGTACGGAAACATCCAGTCAGGCTGAAAAAACATTTCCGCTGCTATCCTTAATATCTTTAAAAGGAAAGTCGGCAGAATCAAAAATTTTACCAGAACATCCTTCCCCAAGTAAAATACTCCCATAGCCACGGTTACACCTCTTGAATGAGGATGAGGAGTCAGATGATGAAGGTACTTTTGGAGTGGCTAGTAGCCCGTCTCGACTACAGGTGAAAATGCCAGGATTATGGAGGTACAATGAAGAATATCAAGGGTACTACAGGCAAACAGACTGAACCATTCCATCAGGAACAATCTTTTCCAATGCCTGCTTCCCTAGTAACAAACTTGCAATATGTTACAAGACTATTACCATAGATTCCCACCGTCCACTCCTGCCACTCCTATGTCAGGGGGCACATCCAGTACACCTATTTCAAACCCCGACGCCATTACTGGATCCCATTCTGTTTCTTAAAACACCAATTACCCCTACACAAGGGTTGACATCATATCACAACCAGTGATGTAATATCATCTGGAAGATGGAGAGGAATGGAAGGGAAGATTAGAGACACAGTAACTGAATAAGATGAGTGGGATGACTACCTTATTCCCACCCCCTCTCCACCTCTGGCAACGCCAGTGGTGTCCCCTCCAGAAGACATTGGGGGATTCCACAACCTAATGGACAGAGCAGCGAAAAGGTTCGAACTGCTACTATTAACAAGGCAGACAGACTGTTTCCTTTGACTTCAGGGAACCCGCAAATAACTCAGTAAAAGCGTTTCCAATAGTAAATTTCATCTGGCAGGAAGGACTCAAGGTCATGAAAAATCCAGCTTCTGTATCTCCGGTAATCCCATGTCTTGATTTAAAAAAAAAAAAAAAAAAAGCACCGCACAATTCTCCCGCTTGCCTTATTGGACAAACAAAACCTGATTTGGTGGAACCCCTCTGCACCAATATCAACTCCTCCTCAAAAAGAGGGCAGTAGGTTAGACAGCATTGGAAAAAGATTTTCGACAATGGCAGTCACTATGAACTCGCTGTCTGTTTTAGCTCGTTATGACCCCCAAATGTGTTGGACATGGCACCAAATAAAGTCCTAGTACCTGATGAGGAAAAATTAGAAGCATGCAGGTTATAGCAGGAGGGGGAAAAGCATCTCAGCAGAGATGATCAACTGGGCACTTGATGTGTCTACCACAAGATTCAGACAGCTAGCGGGGGCTGCAGCTCCTCGCAGGCAGGGATGGCTGAAATCCACCTCCTCCCACCTAGAAATACAAACAAAAATTCCAGACATGCTGTTAGATGATGAATCCTTGGCAAGCATGTGGAGAATGCCTTGCAATCCGTAAAGGCTGACACGTATACAGCGAAGTCCCTCGGCACGCTCCAGTACCGAAGACAGCCTTTTTGAGGAGCTAGGGGGAAGATGAAATTATTACTTTTTGAGGAGGCAACCAGCCATATAGACAAGTACCAGTCTGGACAGGCACAGTACTGATCTCAGTATACACAGCAGCAACAATACAGACCGGCTTCAGCAGCTGCATATAGACATGGTTCCAGAAGCAAGTTACTAGCAAGAGACAGATACTCGAAAACAATGACCAAACAAACTGTCTACCTTACCAACATCCTGAATCTGAGGGAGAATATCCTAGATGTCATTTCGAAAGGATACTCCTTGGAATGTCTCCAGAAACCTCCATACACTCCACCATCAGGGCCACCTCCACCTTGCCGAAAACAACTGAGGAAAATATCCAATATGATGAATAAGGGAGCAATGGAGATCATTCCAAAAATCTCAAAAGGCCATAGAATTATACATTCGCTTTTCTTCTCAAACAACCCTCAGGAGATTGGCGCCCTATACTTGATCTCCGAAAACTTAGTTAATTCCTTAAAAAGCAGACTTTTCACATGGTGATCCTTCAGGATATACTACAACTCTTGACCAACAGAAATCATATGATGTCTCTCGATCTACATGACGCTTATTTTCATATCCTAGTATGTCTAGGTCATTTAAATTTCTGATTCCAGGTAGCCAATATCCACTTTGAGTTTAAAGTCCTTCCGTTTAGTCTAAAATCTGCTCCCAGAATCTTTACAAATATGTTGGCTCTGGTAGCAGCACAACTCTGACAACATGGAATCCAGGTATTCTCATACTTAGGCGATTGGTTCATAAAAGCTTCTAAATCACAACACAGGGCAGCGGCCACAACCACCTGCCTTTAACTATTCAGCAAATTGCAACAAATTATCACAAATCCTAGCTAAAACCAACAATAAAGATAGCGTTCCTGGGAGCCATTCTAGACACACTAAAGAACAAAGCCTATCTTTCCAAGGTCAGACAGAAAAAAATTAATCAGCTGGCAGACTATCCAGAAGAAAGTCTGTTTCTGCTCAGATGTATAAATCTTTCATGGGGATGATGTGCTCATGCATTCCTTTGCTCCCAAACTGTCAGTTACATCTACATCTACTGCAGATAGACTATCAATGGCGTCAGACACAAGGCTCATTCGGAGTTTACTCAAATAACACTGGTTATGAGAACAGCAATACTTACGTGTACTCAACCTGCAAACTTGTTCAAGGGACTAGAATACCTGCAAAAGATACCCAGTTTCACAATAACAGACGGGTCGTCGGAAGGCTGGGGAGTGCATCTCCAGGACTTACAAATCAGTGGGAGATGGTCCACAGAGGAGAAATACCTTCATATAAGTCAACTAGAACTCAAAGCAATTGCCTTAGAATTAAAGGCTTTCCTCCCCTAAATAACTCAGCAGTCCTCATAAGAACGGACAATACCACCAGTATGTCCTACTTGAACAAGCAGGCAGGATCCCTCTCCCAGGCACTATCCGCTCAGGCTCAAGAGCTATGGAATTGGGCACTTGAGCACCACATAACCGTCAGGACAGAACATCTACCCGGAATAGCCAATCTCCTGACAGACTCCTTGAGCAGGACCATCACTCCTTATCACGAATGGGTCTAAACCAACAGATTCTGGACTCTCTATTCTGTCGGTGGAGCAACTCCACTTGGATCTGTTTGCAACAAAGAATAAGAAGAAATGCCTGTTCTTTGCAAGTTGGCATCCACAGAAAGAATTGTGGGGGAATGCTTTTTCGATACATTGGTTAGGGATATCCCTACGCTTTTTCACTGATCCCGTTGATCCCAAAAGTAATCAGCAAGATAGAGAGAACCATGCAGACTTCTCTCCATAGCTCCCAGATGGCCCAGACAATTCTCGTTCACCCGAACTTCTTTTCGGAACAACCTAATCTACAACTCAAAGTAACACTATTGTTGACAATGAACCAGGGCCAGATACAACATCCAGACCAGACATCACTTGTCAGCCTTAATCCTGAAAACAATGAGTTCTCCTCAGTAGTCCTCATCAGAACGCAGTGAAATTCTGTCCAAGGCAAGGGCGGGCACAACAGATAGAACTTATAAGTTCAGATGGAAACAATGTTGTGTTTAGTGTGTCCTCCAGCATCCACCCACTCGCAGCACAACCACAGCAAATTCTCCCATATTTGCTACATTTATCAAAATCAAGGTTATCTCATTTCTCAATAAAAGTGCATCTAGTGGCAATTTCTAGATTTCGGCACACCAGTAATGCTCAGTCCCTGTGGTCCACTTGCATTATACAACAATTCCTCAAAGGTTTCTTTAGGAGTTTTCCACCAGTTCAAAACCCTCTATCTCTGTGGTATCTTATTATAGTCCTGGGATAACTTATGAAGCTGCCATTTGACACAATTCACAAATCTCATATCAAGTGTCTCTATTACTAGCTCTTGCATCTGTGAAGAGAGTAAGCGACATACAAGCGTTTACCATCAAACAGCTGTTTCTACAATTCAGTATAGACCGTGTTATTATGAGGACAATCCCGAAATTTATTCAAAAAATTCCATTGGAATTTCACTTAAATTAACCTGTGGTTCTTACAGAGAATGCATCACGTAAGAAAATCAGACCAGTTGTTTCTAGCATATGGAGTTATTAGAAAAGGACACTGTAAGGAAATGCCTCCTTGGCATGGTTACCCCCTGACTTTTTGCCTTTGCTGATGCTATGTTTTGAATTAAGTGTGCTGAGGCCTGCTAACCAGGCCCCAGCACCAGTGTTCTTTCCCTAACCTGTACTTTTGATTCCACAATTGGCACACCCTGGCATCCAGATAAGTCCCTTGTAACTGGTACCTCTGGTACCAAGGGCCCTGATGCCAGGGAAGGTCTCTAAGGGCTGCAGCATGTATTATGCCACCCTAGAGACCCCTCACTCAGCACAGACACACTGCTTACCAGCTTGTGTGTGCTAGTGAGAACAAAATGAGTAAGTCGACATGGCACTCCCCTCAGGGTGCCATGCCAGCCTCTCACTGCCTATGCAGTATAGGTAAGACACCCCTCTAGCAGGCCTTACAGCCCTAAGGCAGGGTGCACTATACCATAGGTGAGGGTACCAGTGCATGAGCACTGTGCCCCTACAGTGTCTAAGCAAAACCTTAGACATTGTAAGTGAAGGGTAGCCATAAGAGTATATGGTCTGGGAGTCTGTTTTACACGAACTCCACAGCACCATAATGGCTACACTGAAAACTGGGAAGTTTGGTATCAAACTTCTCAGCACAATAAATGCACACTGATGCCAGTGTACATTTTATTGTAAAATACACCACAGAGGGCACCTTAGAGGTGCCCCCTGAAACTTAACCGACTATCTGTGTAGGCTGACTGGTTCCAGCAGCCTGCCACACTAGAGACATGTTGCTGGCCCCATGGGGAGAGTGCCTTTGTCACTCTGAGGCCAGTAACAAAGCCTGCACTGGGTGGAGATGCTAACACCTCCCCCAGGCAGGAGCTGTAACACCTGGCGGTGAGCCTCAAAGGCTCACCCCTTTGTCACAGCACAGCAGGGCACTCCAGCTTAGTGGAGTTGCCCGCCCCCTCCGGCCACGGCCCCCACTTTTGGCGGCAAGTCCAGGAGAGATAATGAGAACAACAAGGAGGAGTCACTGGCCAGTCAGGACAGCCCCTAAAGTGTCCTGAGCTGAAGTGACTCTAACTTTTAGAAATCCTCCATCTTGCAGATGGAGGATTCCCCCAATAGGATTAGGGATGTGACCCCCTCCCCTTGGGAGGAGGCACAAAGAGGGTGTACCCACCCTCAGGGCTAGTAGCCATTGGCTACTAACCCCCCAGACCTAAACACGCCCTTAAATTTAGTATTTAAGGGCTTCCCTGAACCTAAGATTTTAGATTCCTGCAACAACAAGAAGGAGGACTGCCTAGCTGAAAACCCCTGCAGAGGAAAACCAGAAGACAACAACTGCCTTGGCTCCAGAAACTCACCGGCCTGTCTCCTGCCTTCCAAAGAACTCTGCTCCAGCGACGCCTTCCAAAGGGACCAGCGACCTCTGAATCCTCTGAGGACTGCCCTGCTTCGACGACGACAAGAAACTCCCGAGGACAGCGGACCTGCTCCAAAAAGACTGCAACTTTATCCAAAGGAGCAGCTTTAAAGAACCCTGCAATCTCCCCGCAAGAAGCGTGAGACTTGCAACACTGCACCCGGCGACCCCGACTCGGCTGGTGGAGAACCAACACCTCAGGGAGGACTCCCGGACTACTCTCCGACTGTGAGTACCAAAACCTGTCCCACCTGAGCCCCCACAGCGCCGCCTGCAGAGGGAATCCCGAGGCTTCCCCTGACCGCGACTCTCTGAAACCTAAGTCCCGACGCCTGGAAAAGACCCTGCACCCGCAGCCCCCAGGACCTGAAGGACCGGACTTTCACTGCAGAAGTGACCCCCAGGAGTCCCTCTCCCCTGCCCAAGTGGAGGTTTCCCCGAGGAAGCCCCCCCCTTGCCTGCCTGCAGCGCTGAAGAGATCCCTTGATCTCTCATTGACTTACATTGCGAACCCGACGCTTGTTCTAACACTGCACCCGGCCGCCCCCGCGCCGCTGAGGGTGAAATTTCTGTGTGGGCTTGTGTCCCCCCCCGGTGCCCTACAAAACCCCCCTGGTCTGCCCTCCGAAGACGCGGGTACTTACCTGCTGGCAGACTGGAACCGGGGCACCCCCTTCTCTCCATTGAAGCCTATGCGTTTTGGGCACCACTTTGAACTCTGCACCTGACCGGCCCTGAGCTGCTGGTGTGGTAACTTTGGGGTTGCTCTGAACCCCCAACGGTGAGCTACCTTGGACCAAGAACTGAACCCTGTAAGTGTCTTACTTACCTGGTAAAACTAACAAAAACTTACCTCCCCCAGGAACTGTGAAAATTGCACTGTGTCCACTTTTAAAATAGCTATTTGTGAATAACTTGAAAAGTATACATGCAATTGAAATGATTCAAAGTTCCTAATGTACTTACCTGCAATACCTTTCAAACAAGATATTACATGTTAAATTTGAACCTGTGGTTCTTAAAATAAACTAAGAAAAGATATTTTTCTATACAAAACCTATTGGCTGGATTTGTCTCTGAGTGTGTGTACCTCATTTATTGTCTATGTGTATGTACAACAAATGCTTAACACTACTCCTTGGATAAGCCTACTGCTCGACCACACTACCACAAAATAGAGCATTAGTATTATCTCTTTTTACCACTATTTTACCTCTAAGGGGAACCCTTGGACTCTGTGCATGCTATTCCTTACTTTGAAATAGCACGTACAGAGCCAACTTCCTACAGACACTCCGTTACCAAACAAACCATTGCTAGGTGGATAACGGCTGCTATACAGTTTTACCACACACAAGCCGGAAAACCTTTGCTGTGCAGAGTAAGCCTACTCCACTGAAGCTGTAGCCACATTGACAGCTCTGTTTGCTGGGGTGCCGATTCCCCATATCTGCAGAGCAGCAACATAGTCAAACTGGCATACAATCACTAAATGTTTTTGCCTGGACGAGAGCCATAAAACAGTTGAAGCAGTGCTACGCGATCTCTTTTGATAAGGTGAGTCTGTCATTTCCCACCATCTGCTATTTGTCTTTATTATAATGAATATATGGTTACTTAGTACATTGTTTATTAATCTGATTCAAGTATGTGAATCTATGAAAGATCCAACACTGGAGAAGAAAATTAGTTACTTAACTGTGGTTCTCCAGTATTGGTATCTTTCATAGATTCACACGCGACCCTCCCGCCTCCCCTCGGAGGCTCACCTTACTCATAAAAAGTTTAATAAGATCACACTAGTGCTAAAGCATCTGAGGGCTTCAGCTTCTGTTGGGAGTCTTCTAGAGGGTATTCATCTGATTGGTTAAAGTGAAGTTTGGTTATTTTTTATTAAAAACAAAAAAAAAGGATGTAGCTAGGCTATTAAGATAATCTGTTGTTCCTATTGTAGCCTATGTTACTGGTAGATATACTGCTTTATTAAAGTGCCCTGAAACTTCAAGGAGGAATATTCAAGCATATGAATCTATTAAACATACCAATACTGGAGAACCAAAGTTACATGTAAGTATCTAGTTTTCCTCTTCCTTAGTTAGCATTGCATCATTGACTCAATAGTTAACTTGTTTTCTTTGACCATCGATATCACACATGCTTCTTTGGAGTTCTGAGTCAATGCCACATAGTGACATTGGTCTGTGCCTTTTAAGTTCTCCACTTCTGATAAGCCTTGAACAATCTGTGCACTTGTTCTTTCTCAATGTTGTGGTCGACTGTTGTATGTCAAAGGAGATCTTCTTAAGCACACTGTATCTTCCCCGGCTGGACCCTTTTCCACATGTCATGTTCAGGAATGGTCTCAGCACGCTGGCACAAACACCTTTCAGAGGCTCTGCTCTCCACGGTGCTATTCGAAATACTGTTTGACAGATTAGCATGCAATCTGCAATTTGTGCCTCTCGGAAGACCATAACGGGGCCTCCTGCTCTATCTGCCTTGCATTTTGGTCAAAGAAGGCCATCCATAATTGTCACGGTCGGCTTGCAGGGTGCTCCATGGAATAGATGGGACCCCTTGATATCTTTGTGGCGAATGTAGACCAGGAGGACGTCAAGGAGGATGTTGATGCCAGGCAAGATAGGTTTGAGCCCAGAACCGAAGTCACCATCTGAATTCAAGGATCCAGATCTGCAGCCAACACTGGCCCAATGGCAGGACTTACACGCAGTGAGTACCACATCCCATCAAGGCTGCCCTTCCGGGGGCAGGGCTTCCAGCCCTCATTCAGAGTCGTCTAGGCCGACCCTACACTCCAGTCATGGCCGGCACCGATATAAGGCTTTGGAGCGGACTTCAGTTTCCACTTTGGCACAGTGACGGCAGCTCAAGTCCAGGCCTCCCTCCATGCGGGCAACATCTTCGTTGCCCACCAGTGGGTCGAAATCGAAAAACAGTTTTGACCCGAAACAAACACCTGTATCAAAAATGTCTTCAGGGCTGAAGCAAGTCTCCATGTCTAGAGCTACTTTGGAGTAGAAACATGCATCAATGGCGAGAGTGACTTAGGAGCTGAAACAAGCATCCACATGTAAAGTGACTTTGAGGCCCAAACAGCCAGCGGAGCTCAGCCGCCCATCTAAAATAGACTCCGATAACCAGGACCTTCCTATCCTTCAACACCTTCAGGAGGAACTGGATTTGTGACAGTAATGCATGTGTTCGGTGGCATGTGTAGCTGCAGATACACATGCTGTGCACATCCCGCCATCTGGTGTTGGGCTCGGAGTGTTACAAGTTGTTTTTCTTCGAAGAAGTCTTTTCGAGTCACGAGACCGAGGGACTCCTCCCACTTCGGTTCCCTTGCGCATGGGCGTCGACTCCATCTTAGATTGTTTTTTTTCCGCCATCGGGTTCGGACGTGTTCCTTTTCGCTCCGTGTTTCGGGTCGGAAAGTTAGTCAGAATCTCGGAAAAATTAGTCGGTATTGTTTCGTTCGGTATCTGGTTAGTTAGAACAAATCGACACCGAATCTTGAAGAGCTCCGGTAGCCCTTCGGGGTAATTTCGATCCCCCGTTGGGGCCTGGTCGGCCCGACTGCGTGCAACTTCGAGACTGATGGAACGGACCCCGTTCCGATTCTGTCCTAAATGCCATAATAAATATCCTTATACGGATCAGCATTTGGTCTGTAACTTGTGCCTGTCCCCCGAGCACAAGGAGGATACGTGTGAAGCCTGTCGCGTGTTTCGGTCGAGAAAAACGCTCAGACCGAAGAGCCAGGAGGTTGCAGATGGCGTCCACGCCGACAGGACAACAACGGTTCGAGGAGGAGGAAGAAGAAACTTTCTCCATCCACGAGTCGGATTCCGAAGAATTCGTCGAAGAAACGCCAACCGTGAGTAAGACGTCGAAACAAAAAGCTCACGAAAAGACTGACAAAGCCCAGGGGACGCCACCGCCAACAGGCCATGGCTTAACCCGAAAAGTAGGTGACCGTCCATCGGCACCGAAAAAGGGCGAGCTGGTGTCAGTCATCCGACTCCGGTCGAGATACAGGCACGCAGCAATCTCGGGACCGAGAGAGTGGCGCAGAAAAAATTCGGCACCGAGACAGCGGCACCGAAGTTGGTCGGCACCGAGAGGGCACGACGCTGAAAAGAAAAAAGATCTTGTCGGAGCCGAAAAAATCCAGACACACGGTTTCAGTGCCGAAACATCAGGCAACCGAACCGAAAACTGGTTTCTACTCAGAGGAACAAGGACTGTCCTCTCAACTAAAAAAAAAACACAGATTTGAGGAGGAATTACAAACAATAGAGCCAGATCACACGCAAAAGCGGCTCTTTATTCAAAAAGATACAGGGAAGATCAGCACTCTTCCCCCAATCAAAAGGAAAAGGAAACTTGACTTCCAACAAGGAGACAAGCAACCACAAGCAAAGGTGGTAAAGAAGGTAACTCCACCACCCTCTCCACCACCATCAACTCATGCATCACCGGCACAAACTCCACCATTAACACACTCACCAGCTCATACCACAATGAGCCAGGATGATCTAGATGTAGGGACCTCTACGACGCTCCAGTATCGGACAATAGCCCAGAGTCGTACCCAACTAAACAGTCACCACCTGAGGACAGTACATCATATGCACAGGTGGTCGCTAGGGCAGCCGAATTCCATAATGTATCACTACATTCAGAACCGATCGAGGACGACTTCCTCTTTAACACCCTGTCCTCCACCCATAGCCATTACCAAAGCCTTCCCATGCTCCCAGGAATGCTAAGGCACGCGAAACAAATATTTCAGGAGCCAGTTAAAGGCAGAGCCATAACTCCAAGGGTGGAGAAAAAATATAAGGCACCACCAACAGACCCTATATTTATTACAACACAGCTCACACCGGACTCTGTAGTTGTGGGGGCAGCTCGTAAGAGAGCCAACTCGCATACATCAGGCGACGCACCACCTCCGGACAAGGAGAGCCGCAAATTTGATGCAGCTGGAAAAAGGGTTGCAGCACAAGCAGCAAATCAGTGGCGTATCGCCAATTCGCAGGCACTCTTAGCGAGATACGACAGGGCTCATTGGGATGAAATGCAACATTTCATTGAACACCTACCCAAAGAGTTCCAAAAACGAGCGCAACAGGTGGTGGAAGAGGGACAAAGTATCTCGAACAATCAGATACGGTCTTCCATGGATGCAGCAGATACAGCTGCAAGGACAATAAACACTGCAGTCACAATAAGGAGGCACGCATGGCTGCGCACATCTGGGTTCAAACCTGAAATCCAACAGGCTGTGCTCAATGTGCCGTTTAATGAACAGCAATTGTTTGGGCCGGAGGTAGACACTGCCATTGAAAAACTAAAAAAGGACACCGATACAGCCAAAGCCATGGGCGCACTGTACTCCCCGCAGACCAGAGGCACATTTCGGAGGACACCTTTTAGGGGAGGGTTTCGGGGTCAACCCACAGAAACCAACACTTCACAAACAAGACCACCTACCTACTAGGATCAATTTCAAAGGGGAAGTTTTCGGGGGCAATATAGAGGAGGCCAATTCCCAAGAAGTCGGGGAAAATTTCAAGGTCCCAAAATCCCTCAAAATAAACAGTGACTCACAAGTCACACAACTCCTTCACACAACACCAGTGGGGGGAAGACTAAGGCAATTCTACAAATCTTGGGAAGAAATAACGACAGACACTTGGGTCTTAGCAATTATCCAACATGGTTATTGCATAGAATTTCACACATTCCCTCCAAACGTCCCACCGAAAACACACTATGTCAAAACAACATATAGATCTTCTAGGACTAGAAGTTCAAGCATTACTACAAAAGGACGCAATAGAACTAGTACCAAGCCCACAGAAAAACACAGGGGTTTACTCACTGTACTTTCTAATACCAAAGAAGGACAAAACTCTGAGACCAATACTAGATCTCAGAATACTAAATACCTACATCAAGTCAGACCACTTTCACATGGTCACATTACAAGACGTAATCCCACTGCTCAAACAGCAAGACTACATGACAACATTGGACCTAAAGGATGCGTATTTCCACATACCAATACATCCTTCACACAGGAAATACCTAAGGTTCGTATTCAAAGGAATACATTACCAATTCAAGGTGTTACCATTCGGAATAACAACTGCGCCAAGAGTCTTTACAAAATGCCTAGCAGTAGTAGCTGCACATATCAGAAGGCAGCAAATACACGTGTTCCCTTACTTAGACGACTGGTTAATCAAGACAAACACACTAACAAGATGTTCACGTCACACAAAGTATGTCATACAGACCCTTCACAAGCTGGGTTTCTCCATCAACTATGCAAAGTCACACCTTTTGCCGTGCCAAACACAGCAATACTTAGGAGCGACAATCAACACAACAGAAGGGATAACCACTCCAAGTCCACAAAGGGTTCAAACATTTCACAAGGTGATACAGGCCATGTATCCAACACAAAAGATACATGCAAAAATTGTATTAAAACTCCTAGGCATGATGTCCTCATGCATAGCCATTGTCCCAAACGCAAGATTGCACATGCGGCACTTACAACAATGCCTAGCATCACAATGGTCACATGCACAGGGTCAACTTCTAGATCTGGTGTTGATAGACCGCTAAACCTACATCTCGCTTCTATGGTGGAACAGTACAAATTTAAACAAAGGGCGGCCTTTCCAAGACCCAGTGCCAAGATACGTTATAACAACGGATGCTTCCATGACAGGGTGGGGAGCACACCTCAATCAACACCATCCAAGGACAATGGGACATACATCAAAGAAAGTTTCACATAAATCACTTAGAACTGTTAGCAGTATTTCTAGCGTTGAAAGCATTCCAACCCATGATAACCCACAAATACATTCTTGTCAAAACAGACAACATGACGACAATGTATTATTTAAACAAACAGGGGGGGACACACTCGACACAGTTGTGTCTCCGAACACAAAAAATATGGCATTGGGCAATTCACAACCACATTCGCCTAATAGCACAATTTATTCCAGGGATCCAGAACCAGCTAGCAGACAATCTCTCTCGGGATCACCAACAAGTCCACGAATGGGAAATTCACCCCCAAATACTGAACACTTACTTTCAAATTTGGGGAACACCTCAAATAGATCTATTTGCAACAAAAGAAAACTCAAAATGCCAAAACTTCGCATCCAGATACCCACACGATCAATCCCAAGGCAATGCTCTATGGATGAATTGGTCAGGGATATTTGCGTACGCTTTTCCCCCTCTCCCTCTCCTTCCATATCTAGTAAACAAATTGAGTCAAAACAAACTCAAACTCATACTAATAGCACCAACATGGGCAAGACAACCTTGGTATACGACACTACTAGACCTGTCAGTAGTACCTCATGTCAAACTACCCAACAGACCAGATCTGTTAACACAACACAAACAACAGATCAGGCATCCAAACCCAGCATCGCTGAATCTAGCAATTTGGCTCCTGAAATCCTAGAATTTGGACACTTAGACCTCACACAAGAGTGTATGGAGGTCATAAAACAAGCTAGAAAACCTTCCACTAGACACTGCTATGCAAGTAAATGGAAAAGATTTGTTTGTTACTGCCATAATAATCAAATTCAACCATTGCATGCATCTCCAAAAGATGTAGTAGGATATTTACTACATTTGCAAAAATCCAATCTAGCTTTCTCTTCCATAAAGATACATCTCACTGCAATATCTGCTTACCTGCAGATTACTCATTCAACTTCCCTATTTAGAATACCTGTCATTAAAGCGTTTATGGAAGGCCTAAAGAGAATTATACCACCAAGGACCCCACCTGTTCCTTCATGGAACCTCAACATTGTCTTAACAAGGCTCATGGGTCCACCTTTCGAACCCATGCATTCTTGTGAAATGCAATACTTAACTTGGAAAGTTGCATTTCTCATTGCCATCACATCTCTAAGAAGAGTAAGTGAAATTCAGGCGTTTACCATACAAGAACCATTTATTCAAATACACAAGAATAAGGTAGTTCTAAGAACAAATCCAAAATTCTTACCAAAGGTTATCTCACCGTTCCACTTAAATCAAACAGTAGAATTACCAGTGTTCTTCCCACAGCCAGATTCAATAGCTGAAAGAGCACTACATACATTAGACATCAAGAGAACACTAATGTACTACATTGACAGAACAAAACTAATTAGGAAGACAAAACAACTATTTATTGCCTTTCAAAAACCTCATACAGGAAATCCAATTTCAAAACAAGGTATTGCCAGATGGATAGTTAGGTGTATCCAAACCTGCTATCTTAAAGCAAAGAGAGAGCTGCCTATTACACCAAAGGCACACTCAACCAGAAAGAAAGGTGCTACCATGGCCTTTCTAGGAAATATTCCAATGAACGAAATATGTAAGGCAGCAACATGGTCTACGCCTCATACATTTACTAAGCACTACTGTGTAGATGTGTTATCTGTACAGCAAGCCACAGTAGGTCAAGCTGTACTAAGAAATTTATTTCAAACTACTTCCACTCCTACAGGCTGAACCACTGCTTTTGGGGAGATAACTGCTTACTAGTCTATGCACAGCATGTGTATCTGCAGCTACACATGCCACCGAACGGAAAATGTCACTTACCCAGTGTACATCTGTTCGTGGCATTAGTCGCTGCAGATTCACATGCGCCCACCCGCCTCCCCGGATGCCTGTAGCCGTTTGGAAGTACATCTTGAACATTTGTACATTTGTAAATATATTACATTAAACCTTCATTTTGTACATACGTATTCATTCCATTGCATGGGCACTATTAGCATACACAACTCCTACCTCACCCTCTGCGGGGAAAACAGTCTAAGATAGAGTCGACGCCCATGCTACTAATCTGGTAGCATTTTTGTCCGGTATGTGACTCATACTGTCCATATATATTTCCTACAGCCTTGAGAAAGCCCTTGCTTATCCGCTAAAGGGGCGAAACACGTGTTGGCTGCTACTCCTCCGAACACTGCTACCTGATCTCTTCAACTTTGGCATTACTCTATTGGATTGTAATCTTGCCGATCCTTGGAACTTAACATTTTTCAAGTTTGTCAAGAACCAACTGGGCTCTAAATCAGTGAAACCCCTGGCAACTGTGGAATTTAGCGCAATGTTTTGCCTTGTAGCTACTCATGATTTCTTTTCCTAATTAAAATAAATAACTGCTAAATATTCACCAATACTATGTATAGTGCTTATCAGTAGAGATTCTTGATGTGGGAACTCGCCTCCAATTAACCTAGTACTGTAATTATTGGGAGGTTAAGGGTCCAGGCCTTCCGGTTTGTAGTTCCTACAACCTCTCCACAATTTTGGCATTCTCAGGAAGTCATTTGGCTGGACTCTCTTCTCTCTTTACATTCTAGGAACAGTTAGTGCTGGAACCACCACTGCCTCCAAAGCTAAAGGGGAGACATGACTGGGGTACCAGCCCGATACCCCTATCACCTACCCTCCCTCCTAGAACTCCTCCACCTCTATAACACTGTCACCTCCGGGCGGGGGTCCTCTCATTCATAGGGAGGGGATCCCCCACACCCTAAAACTAGATCTGTATGAGGTCCCATAATACTCAAGGATGATCCTTGGGATGATTTATGATGTAGTCCCTCCAGTGCCCAACGATCCAGATTTGTGCTCTGCAAAACCCTTCTTTGGATGACACCACTTCGTATCATGTGATTATCCAGAGAGCAGCTAATTTTCACAAGGTGGATTTGCATTCCAAACTCAGGGGTGTGGAATTTATTAAAATATCTACTTGTCCACGGGACAGGTTGCTTCTCAAATCTACTTGTCCTGTAAAAAGATCTATTTGTCCCTTTGGAGTCCCTCATGTAGTGTGGCGCCAAATTATAGCAGCAATCTCATTATGTAAGAGCTCCGATAATAGCCTCTCTGATTATGCCAGGGCTACTACCATAGTAGGGCTTGAATACTTGCAGTTTCAATCCCTACTGTAGCAATTTCCTTATTTTTCCACCTTTCTGCAGATCTGCATACTGGGGCTGGAGGAAGCAGTAAGCAATAGTTCCAGGGCTGGAATGCCTTTGAGTCTGCAAACCTACTAACCTGCATGTTTTAAAGATTTTCACCAGCTTCTCTCTAATATTTTCCCATAATAAGAAAGGTTGGACATTTACTCCTGACAATGGCAGAATTAGAACTTCTTCCAGGGTTGGGAAGAAAGTGACTGGAGGGAAAATGAACTTGCAAATGCTCATTAGATTTTCACATGAGCAAATCTACACGTGTATTTACCCATGGTAAAATACAGTTCACAAATATTTTATAGGGGTACGACATATACCATGGGTGCACTTTTGTGACTTTCTTTAAGAATTTGGGGCCACATGTAGGTAGGTTCAGATTTGTGACCCGCAAATTGCGAGTCGCAAATCCGAATGTAGGATGGTGTCCCTGACACCATCTGTGATTCGCAAGGGCTTCGCAAATGCACACCTCATGAATAATCATGAGGTGGGTCGCAATTTGCGACCCCCTTGCGAATGGCGGACCCACAGGGATGGTGGCCTGCTGGAGACAGCAGACCACCATGTCTGTGACTGCTTTTCAATAAAGCAGTTTTTTTTTTTTGTAATGCAGCCTGTTTTCCTTAAAGGAAAACGAGATGCATTACAAAAACGAAAAATGAAACGTTTTTGTTTCATTTTTTCAGAGCAGGCAGTGGTCCGCAGGACCACTGCCTGCTCTGAATTTTTTTTACAGTGACATTCACAATGGGGAAGGGGTCCCAGGGGGACCCCTTCCCTTTTGTGAAAGTGTTGGCACCCATTTGAAATGGGTGCAAACTGCGATTGGTTTGCGCCCGCATTCGCAAAACAATCCTACATTGCACTGCGAGTCGCAATTAGGAAGGTAACACCCCTTCCTAATTGCGAGTCGCAAACCCGTTTTGCGATTCGTAACCAGGTTACCGAATCGCAAATTTGGGTTTGTGCATCGCAATGTGCTTTTTGCACGTCGCAAACAGCGACTTTCGCTGTTTGCGACATGCAAAAAGCTACCTACATGTGGGTCTTGGTCCCTAATTAGGTCTGGTGTTAAAGACATTTTGTTTTTATTAAACTTCTATTTCTCTCTCTTTCGGCTGGCTTTACTGTGAGTGATCGCATTCTTCTCTTCCACAAGGAGCATATTGGCACACAAAGTAGTTTTGTTCAGTGTCAGGAACTACAGTGGCAATCAGTGACGTAACGAAACTGGAGGGTGCCCCTTTGCAAAGAACATGGAGGAGCCCCCTCTCCAGACTCACTCAGGGCAGGTGCTGTGCTGAAGGGGCCCCCTGGAGGGCGGCTGCGGGCCTTTGTTATGCCACTGGTGGCAACATGTGCTTTTAGAGTTCAAAAACGTTTTGGGGGTTTTTGCCAGTGTTTGTTACAATGTTGAGGGCCTGGTAGCTCCCACAACAATAAAGTGTTACAAAAGCCATGTCAAAACAAGACACACATTGATGAAACTAAAAGGCTTATAAAAATGTCAGATCAGTTGGCTCTGTCAGTGTTTGTTTATTTTCATGCTTCCCATAATCGTGTTGAAAATGGTTACACTGATTTTCCATTAGAAATATTTTTGGGAAATACTAGAATGCATCAAGTCATTTTACTAAATAACACTTCATTTGCATATAATCAGAGAGCATTCTGGGAGCATTATACTTAGCCTCATAGCTTAAACTTTTCAAACATGTGTATACATTTTTTTTTTTTTTTTGTACTGGAACCAACGTCAGTAGTGAAGTGTGACCTTAAAACATTTATTTACAGCACTCACCCTAATAATGAAGGTTTTCAAATAATGAACCATAAATACAAGTTAGAACAGCATTATCTTTTGGAAACACATTACCTCAACTGCAAAGAGTTCCACTCTCTGTAAACAGGCAGCCAAAGGGTTTGTGCTGCAGAGGGTTGGTCCTACTTGTCCCAAGGACAAAGTAAACATAAAATCTTGTTGCCCTTGACCCCAAACAAGATGTCCCGGGCGTCGGGCGATAGGAATTCCACATCCCTGAAACTGGAGGATTTCGTAGTGGAAATCCTCTCCCATGCATAGCGGGCAGCCTATCTCCTCCCAATGCTTAAGGGCATGCTTATAACATTTTGGTAGTTTTGAAAACCCAGTAAAGACTAAAATTATCACACCACAGGTCGAAAGAAATTATACATTTTCACTCTGACCCACCATAAAATCCAAGGGAACTCCCACCCAACTCAATGGAGGTACCTGCTGCACGTAAGAGGGCAAATAGCGAGGGCACTGGGGATGCCCCACCCTGGATGAATTATAAAATTGGACACAGCGGGGAAAAGGGATGCAGCTCAGTCAGCGACCCATTTAAGTATTGCTAATTTGGTAGGTCTGGTGGCGAGATACCATTGAGCCCAGTGGGACAAAATAAGAGACTACTTGTACAGCACCGACTAGAACAGCATAAACAAAAGGCTCAGGAGGTTGTGTGCCAAGGGCAGAGCATTTCTAATACATCTATCAGATGCGCCCCTGGTGTAGTAAACTCTAGCATTCTTATCAGAAGACACGCTTGGTTTCATATCTCTGGGTGTAAGCCAGAGGTTCAACCACATCTGATCAACATGCTGTTTGAGGGCTAAATAGATGTTCTCCATCAAAGTTGATCAAATGCTGGAGAAAATCAAAAATGGCATAGATACAGCCAAGGGGATGGGAGCCCTACAGTAGTCATCTCTTTGAGTGACTTTTCGCCACACAGTTTTGTGGCGGTTCCACCCCCCTTGGCGGTACCCACCTATTAGAGGCAACAACAGCAAACACAAGCTATCTGAGGATACTCCAGAGATTCCTTCAGGGAAAATAATGCTTAAGGGACAGAGGTGGAGTGGCTGTCAGTTGCCCCTACCAAACAGTGACTCCCACCCCACCCTTTTCCCCTCAACACAACACCTCCTTCAAGAGCAAGTGAATGCCCTTTTACACAAAGGAGCCATAGAGCCAGTGCTGCCCCACCTACACAACACAGGGTTGTAATCCCTGTATTTTCTGATTCTCAAAAAGGAGCGGTTTCTCAGGTGCATTCTAGACCTTGAACCCCTCAACAAATACATCAGAGCATTTCCACATTGTCACGTTCCAGGATGTCATACTGCCCCAAGGCAAAGCAACTTCATTGCCGTCCTAGACTTGATGAATGCCCATTTCCTCATCCCAAACCACCCAGAACATTGATGTTACCTTGGATTTGTGGTAAGTGACCAACATTACCAATTCAAGGTTCTTCCCTTTGGGGTCACTACTGCCCCAAGAGTTTTCACCAACTGTTTGGTTGTGGTCGCAGCTCATCTACGGAGGAACGTCTTCCACATCTTCCCATACCACGAATATTGGCTGACATAGAGCTCAAGCAAACATCACTGCCTTGTCACAAGCAACTCACTTTGGATCTACTCCACAATCTGAGCTTCACCATAAATATGGGAAAATCGCATCTACAGCCATTACAGGTTCAACCCTTTTTAGGGTCTGTCTTTAAACTTGATTACAGGATAAGCTTATCCCAATCTCGCGCAAGTCCAAGATTTCACTCCCTGCTGCCTCTTTTTCAACCATATAGTTAGCTAAAGGTTCATACAGTCATGTGCCTACTTGGTAGGATGGCTTCTTGTATCGCCATAGTGACCACACGTCCGGCTACACATATCTGTTACAAGAGTTCATAGCATCTCAGTGGATTCAAGCGGAGGTTCAATGGGAAGATTTAGTGTTGGTTAAGGCCAGCCCCCATCACTCTGCTGTGATGGAACAGCAAATATTTTCTTCAGGGCAGGACTTTTCTGGACCCTATTCTACAGGTGAGCAATACCATGGACGCATCCCTCAGGCTGGGTGGCACACCTACAGAACATCACTGTTTCAGGGCCCGTGGACTACCCTACAAAAAATATTTTACCTAAACTATCTTGAGCTGTTGGCAATTCAGTGGCCACTCAAGGCATTATTCTGCCACATTCCTCACAAAACAGTCATAATGTTGGCAGCATGACTGCCATGTACTACCTTCAAAAACAGGGGGGAACACACTCAACTGTCAAAGTAGCGCAGAATATTTGGTGCTGCCCAGTACACCACAAGGTCCACCTCTTAGCGGAGTACCCTGCCAGGCATGTGCAACGACTGATGACCTGCTCAGTAAGTCCACAAGTGGGAACCCCTCCCAGGAGACCTGTTAAAACAGATCTGTTGGCAACTGTTGGCAACTGCTGAAATGCCAAATGCCCAAGCTTTGCCTCCAGGTTCCCACACCCACAGTCCAGGAGAAATGCACTGGGAATGAACTGGTCAGGGATATTTGCGTATGCTTTTCCACTCTACCAGTCCTTCCCTAAGTGGTCCGGAAACTTTGGCATACCTCCTTCACATTAATTCTGGTGGCTCCCACATTGGCCAGATAACCTTGCTTCACAACCCTCCTCAAGCTCTTAGTGGTTTCCTGCGAGAATCTCCCCAACAGGTGGTATCTTCTCACATAGCACTAGGGGAATCCTAAGACATCTTAGCCCTAAACCACTCATCCTAGCAAACTGGCCCCTAAAATTGTAGTTTGATTACCTAAATTTACCCCCGAGTGCATGATCATACCCATGGAAGCTCATGGAAGCCACCACTAGAGCCTGTTAGGCAGCATACTGGAAGCGATTTGTCCCTTACTGTCTTCCAAACAAAATGATCTCCTAAACCCAACTGTGCAGGACATTGCCTGCTACCTGTTATGCCTGGAGTGCTCTGTAGTGGCCTACACATCTGTTCTTGTACACTTGGCTGCAGTGGCAGGGACCACCCTCACTGTTTAGAGTCCCTGTAATTAAGGCTTTCTTGGGAGGGATTGAAATGGTCATTCCTTCCAGAGTACCATGTCCCATCCTGACAGTTTTTGTCCTGGAAAGTGGCCTTGTTAGTAGTCATTACCTCAGTTAGACTTGTAAGCTAGATTCAAGTGTTATCTTTAGAGGAACATTTTTTCAGGGTTTTCTCTGAAAATGTAGCCCTTAGGACTAATCCAAAGTTCCAACCCAAAGTCATCTCTTACTTACACTTTAACTAGATAATAAAACTGACAGTTTTCTTCCCACATCCAACGTCAGGAGAGCGGATAGTTCATATACTAGAAGTAAAGAGACTTCGGGAACTAAATTGACAGGACAAAACCATTTTGCAAGACTCAATAGCTGTTTGTGACCTTCTTGAAACCAAAGAAAGGGACTGCTATTTTAAAAACTGGAATTGCTTGATGGCTAGTCAAGTATATTAACACCTGCTATAAGTCAAAACTAAAAGGCAGCTCCATCACCCTCCAAGGCCACATCCGCAGGCAGCCTGAATGGCTTTCTTAGGCAACATTCCAATAGCTGACGTTTATAAAGGTACTACTTGGTCCACACCACACATTTATATCGAACACTATTGTGTAGGCGTCCTAGTGAGACAGAAGGCCCAAGTGGGCCAGTCTGTTTTGCATTCGATTTTCCAGTGTTTGCAACATATTTCAGCTAGGCACTGACTTTCAGGGAAAACTGCTTTTCAGTCTATGCACAGCATTTTTATCAACAGCTACACATGCCACAGAAGGAAAATGTTAATTACTCTGTAGACGTGTTTGAGGCATGTAATGCTATAGATTCCCATGTCACCCTCATCCCAGGAAGCCTTTGGTTGTTGCAGATATCATCTTTCTTCATCTATTCTTCCTTCCTGTTGTATGGACATCTTTGTTATATTATACTCTGTATCCATCCATACCAGCTAGGATGGGCAAACGGTACAACTAAGGATTTGATGTTCATGTGCAACGCTAACTAAGGGAGGAGGCACGATTCCTTGTGACTCAAATAATTATTTTCACAAAAACAAGTTTGTACACGTTGAAGCCTAACAGTAGGTGGTAGGAGGATGCACAGTATGTGAATGTGCAGCGCTACATGCCACAAACACTAACACTTTCCTTATGCTTTTCCTCCTATTTTACTGATTGTGGCAGCTAAATTGATTGTGTTGATACTCGAATGGCTTTTACAGCTGGGCTTCTGGGTCTTCTGCATATGTTCGAAACAGCAAACATGAATCTCTCATGCACATTAGACAATCCCTCTAGAAATCAAGGCAAGATTGACTACCCCTTTCCAGTCTGTAATCTGGGCAGCCCTGCACCTGTGGTTCTCCAGTGTAGCCATTAAAACTTGCAAGAAATTATAACAGACATTCTGAAAGAGGCTTAAAGTCTATCCTTACAATCATAAGGCCTTCCACCCTTTCTATGATATGTTAAGATTAATGTACCCTACCTTTTAAGCATTCTGTTAAGATCAATAACCCTACTAAGCGAGGAGGATCCCTTCATCCAAAATACTCATGCCATGACTGCGCCTTTTTCTTCGACAAGGGCACACCCAGCCCAGAAAAGAATAAAAGCCATCAAGACTCTCTACCCGAGGGGTCAGTCTCTGACAGTGAGGACTCTTGGGTATGATGGCATCCTGCATACCAGTGATTTTCCCCCACCTCCCCCCAATGCAAGCATGTTGCCCATCCAAGAATGGATCTGCAGCAAATGGTCACAAGCCACAGGGAGCTGGGAGGATTTAGTGGTTGTCACAACAAGGGTACAAAACGAGTTACTGTGACCATAGCCACGGAGGCATCACACAAAGGATGGGGGGGCCTTAGATAGGCCCTCTGAGGGTACTAGGCCTATTGAATGAATCAGATGCTGTGAACCACATAAACTATTTGGAACTGTAAACAGCCTTCTTAGCTTTAAAGGCTTTCCAGACACATCTTAGGGGGAAAACAGTTCTGATACAAATGGACAGCACAACCACCATGTTCTACCTAAACAAATGGGGAAAACAAAGTCCTCCATCCTGTCAAAGCTAGCCCAAGACATCTGGCACTGGGCAATACAGCACCAAATATCCGTACTAGCAAATCACCTACAAGGAGAACTCAACACAGAGGCAGTCTGACTAAGCAGAAAGGAGAACAACTTACAAGAGTGGGAGCTAAAGCAGGAAGTCATCCAAGGAATCTTCAACACCTGAGGCACAGCAAACATAGACTTGTTCGCAAATGCGAAATGCCAACACTTTGCCTCCAAGTTTCCACACCCCAGGTCAAACGGGAATGCCCTGTCAAAAAACTGTCAGGCAAATTGGCATGCGCCTTTCCTCCGACTCCCCTAATCCACAGGGAGCTGGCGAAAGCTGGTGACTCGAAGCAAAATCATCCTCATTGCCCCACAATAGGCAAGATAGGCCTGGTACCCCGATCTACTGGAGATGTCCCGGGCACAAATAATTTCAATTAAACCACTGAAGGATTTACTAACTAAACGACACTGGGAAGTCTACCACCCAGAGCCAGCTATACTCAACCTAGCAGCTTGGCTTTTGAATACTTAGTTCGGACACCTACAACTTCCTCCAAGGACAATGGTAATCCTAAGGGAGGCAAGGAGACCAAGCGCACAAAAATGATACACTGTAAAACGGAAAGATACATCCATTGGTGTACAGCCAACAATAAGATGGGCCTAAGAACACATCAAAACACAGTATTAATATACCACACCCACCTGCTAGACAGTGGCCTCACCTATACTTCATTAAAGGTACATCTGGCATCAATAGTGGCATACACTAGGGACACATCTGGAGCCAACCTCTTTACATCCACAGTAGTAAAAAAAAAATCTTAGAAGGATCAAAGAGAATAGCCCCATTAAGATCAGCGCCAACACCGTTATAGAACCTAAACAGTGTTAAAACAACAGATGACAGAGCAGTTCGAATCCATGCACAAATCAGATGTAAAGTCACTGTCTAAAAACTGCCTTCCTAATAGCAATTACATCACTTCGCGAAGTCAGTGAACTACAGGCACTAATGGTATAGAAACCCTACATAAGGACAAAGTCGTTTGCAGAACTAACACTCAGTTTTTACTGAAGGTTGTACCGCAGTTCCATGTCAATCAGAGCATACTACTGCCGGCCTTTTTCCAGGAGCCAAAGAGACCAGCAGAGAGCCCTCCACACTCTAGACTTCTGAAGGTCCCGAATGTACTGCTTACTAGAGACAAAAGCTTTTTGCAAAGGAAACCAGCTTTTCGTGTAATTTGCCAAAGCAAGCAAGGGCTCACCAGTATCCAAAGCACCTATCGCCAGATGGATTGTCAACTCCATCCAAATTGGTTACTAAAAAGCAGGGAAGCAGCTAGCTATCAAGCCCAGAGCACACTCAGCCAATTAAAAAGAAAGGCGCCTACCTGGCAAACGTACCAATCAGAGATCTGTGCCGAAGCAACCTGGGCAATCCCCACGCACCTTAGCAAAACGCTACTGTGTAAATATCCAGATGAGCAATGAAACAAAAGTAGGGCAGGAGGTACTGCATCACCTATTTGCTAACTCTTCCACCACAGCCAGACCAAAGTAGACGATACCGCTGTTTGATCTAATGCACAGCATGTGAATCTAGAAAAGGATTCATGCTGCAAAACGAAATGGATTTTTACCTGTAGAAGTTTTACAGCTTGAAGAGTTTTCTGGATTCACATGCAACCCTCTCACCTTCCCTAGAAATAGGATAAGAAGCAAACAGTTGGAAGAAGAAAAAAAAAGAAGGAAATAAAAGGAAACCGAGGAGAAAGAAGAATCTGAAGATGGAAGCCATGCCTAGGAACTTCCAGAGCGCAGTACGACATCACACAGAGGACAGACTAAGCATCAAATGGTAGTCAACAACTCTGTATTTTTTTTATTTTTAATAACTATTATAGAAGACAGCTTTCCAGACCCAACCACTAGATGGCGGAGTAATTCACAGAATGTGAATCCAGAAAACTCAAGCTGCAAAACTACTTCTACAGGTAAGAAATCATTTGTTATTAAATGGTATCCTCTTAAGAGGATGTTCTTTCTTTTTTTATATCATTGTATTGGCTTTCGTAGTTTGTATAACAATTTTTATTTCTTGTGGGTACTTCTAATCGCAGATTCCTCACTTTAAGATTATCCCAAGCTGGATCCATAAGGTTTTAACAGCATTGCTCCTATGTGCTGGTAGGTGAACCGTGCATCTCAGCACTACCTTCATTCCATACTAGAAGTGATCAACATAGCTGAATGTAAGCTCCACCCCGGCATACTGATGTCGGTTTCTTTCTTTTTGCACTTAATTCATAAATCTGGAAATCAACTTTTTCCTTGTCTGTTGGCAAGTTTTTTTTCCTCCAGTATGTTTTTTTTTGGTAGTGTGCAAGGGCTATGTCCCTTCCTAAATCTAGATGGTTTAAGCCTTCTAGGGGGTGTTTTCTTTGTTTTTAACGCACAACTTAAAGTCCTGCTATGATTGTGCCCTTATGAAACCAAAGGTCATCCATAAATGAACAAAGTCTTGGAAGTCCTGTTAGAAACTGAGGACGCAGACCCGTTCTGTGACATATTGTTGCGGTCAAATCTTACAGTAAGTTAAATCCTAAGCAGAAGCACAAAAAGGCCTTGCAGAATTTGTCCCAGTGTTGCTGCTGTCAACCTGGGAAGTCATGAGGATTTCTGGGTGCCTTTGTGGTTATGTGTTGGCCCATTGTTGAAGAGTGGATTCTGCAACTGATTTCTATGGCGGGTCAGTCAGCGATGTGGCAACAGACTGAGGCCTTCAGAGCAGCCATATTGCAAATTTGTACAAGCTGGTGCCAAAGGACTATTCCATCTGTATCATCCTATCCTACTCGTAGCAAAATCTATCTTGGCCTTGGCTGAGGTGATGTTTCATTGCCATACTGACATACACTGCCAGAGTTTATTCCAGTTCATACAGGATTATGCTGATATCTCAGAGCTGCACCTGAGCGCTCCACCAACCTTTTATTTTGGCTCTTACCAGAGCCAGCTAACTTCCCCCAACATTTTGACAGTGACAATTTAGATCTTGATTTACAGGATGCATCTGGATTGAGAACTTCCTTGGAAAATGTTGCCTCCTGCCATTCCAGCACCTGAACCACAGTCTGAAGAGTGCCTCCTTCCCAGTGATGAAGATACATGAGGCTGCCCACTATGGAGGTCCAAATCGTTTTTATTAAAAGAGGGTTTACAACCCAGAGAAACTTCACCGATGCCTTTACTCCCATATAATAAGACCCTGCCTGACACACTTATGGGCACCTGGTCTAAGCTCTGCTCCTACCCTTTAAAAGGGGAGGTTGTCAGACACAACAGACCAAATTGAGAAAGGGGCAACCCAATAACCTCTTAAGCGCTTGTGTATCAAAGGACGTAACAGTAATTGGTCAACAAGGGAGTTGGTTAGACCTATGCTTTTTTTAAATTTGAGGGATTGTTCCGCTGGTGACAGCAAAAGTTAAACAAAAAGCACACGTCCACACTCAATTGAGGATTAGTTCAAAGGAAACGGGCATGCACAGTAATCAAGTTATCAAAAAATTTCTGTATTCCTTGCAAATAATAAAGGGGGCATAACAGAAACAGTCCTCTCATTCATTAAACCTGTGCATCTTAATACAGTGGAGTCAGTATTCCAAAACCATAGGTCTATGTATGTAAAGTCTCTTCTTTGTTTAATTATTACCAGTCCAGTGTATAGATAGATTCACGGATGAAGATCTAGAGTCAAAGACGTAGACTTTTCTATCAGTGTTTCGGTCTCCAGTATCAGTAGTACTGGAGACCATCCTCTGGACCGTGATGGTTAATGGATTATAAAGATGACCACTTATAAAAACAGGATGTCAGTGAGAGCCTTGGTCGTTTATACTATGTTTGATGGCATGTGTAACTGGTAGATACACATGCTTTGCATACGTCTGGTATCTAATGTTGGGCTTGGAGTGTTGCAAGTTGTTTTTCTTTGCAGAAGATTTTCCCTGAGTCACGGGATCGAGTGACTCCTCCTCTTTGGGATAGTGGGCATGGGTAGCAAGTCCTTTGTTTTTTTTTTTTTTTTTTTTTTTTTTTTCGCCGTTGGGTTTGGGCGTGTTTCCTCTAGCTCCGGTATATCTCAGTTCGGTATTAGGTCAACTTTTCTCTAACTTTCTATAAATGTCAGTATAGTTTAGATCGCGTTTTCCACTCTTATAGTCGATCAGATTGCACTTGCCAGGGTTGTTTACATGCCCTTAGGGGCGATCTCGCCCTTTTTGGGCCTACTTTGACAGTCTGCAGTCGAACAATGTTGGGCAGATGGAACGGACTCTGTTTTGGTTTTGCAATCTGTCACGCTAAAGTTCCCTACATGATCAAGATTTGGTGTGCAATCTCTGCCTGTCTCTGGAACACAGAAGAAAACTGACGCTTGCTGGTCGTTTTGTTCCAAAAAGACTGTTAGGGATCGAAGAACGTGTTGAGTGGAGATGGCGTCTAAATGGTCAGAGCACACGCACATCTTCGGGGACAGCGTGCAACCGTTTCCATCACAGACTCTAATTCAGATCAAGATTCCGATGTTGACAGCCAAACCATCCCACCCGCGCAGTACGCAAATACACCAGCCCCGTCCCACCACCCAAAGACAATTAAAAAGACTTCTGCATTAGTCATTGGTCCTCCATTGCCTTCAAGTCACTGTTGGACCCGAAAAATACATTTGGATGACCAACCCTCTGGTTCGGCACTGGAACAAAAGACTAAAGTGCATTCGGCACCCACCAAACAGCATGGCACATCTGTTTTGGAACCAAGACGAAAAAACTGACTCTTCCGCCTCGGAGCTGAAAAAAGTAACCGCGCTTTCAGAGCTGACCTTTTTCAGCTCGTCTCACGCTTTCGGTATCCAAGCTTTCGGAGCTGAAAGCGGTCAGTGGTAGATATACTGCAGCTAATGGAGAATCATCAGAGATACAGCCTGTAGGGTAATGCCTCCTTGGCATGGTTACTCCCTGACTTTTTTTTTTTTTTTTTTTTTGCTGATGCTAAGTTTTGATTGAAAGTGTGCTGGTACCCTGCTAACCAGGCCCCAGTACCAGTGTTATTTCCCTAAACTATACCTTTGGTTCCACAATTGGCACAACCCTGGCGCTCAGATAAGTCCCTTGTAACTGGTACCCTTAGTACCAAGGGCCCTGATGCCATGGAAGGTCTCTAAGGGCCTCGGCATGATTTATGCCACCCTGGGGACCCCTCACTCAGCACATACACACTGCCTCACAGCTTGTGTGTACTGGTGGGGAAAAAGACCAAGTCGACATGGCACTCCCCTCAGAGTGCCATGCCAACCTCACACTGCCTGTGGCATGGGTAAGTCACCCCTCTAGCAAGCCTGGGGAGATAATTAGAAACACAAGGAGTCACCCACCAGTCAGGACAGCCCCTAAGGTGTCCTGGGCTGGGGTGACCCCTGCCTTTAGAAATCCTCCATCTTGAGTTTGGAGGATTCCCCCAATAGGATTAGGGATGTGCCCCCTTCCCCTGAGGGAGGAGGCACAAAGAGGGGTGTAGCCACCCTCCAGGACCGTAGCCATTTGCTACTGCCCTCCTGACCTAAACACACCCCTAAATTTAGTATTTAGGGGCACCCCAGAACCCAGGAAATCAAATTCCTGCAACCTGAACTACAAAGAAGGGCTTTTGATCTACAAGCCTGCAGAGACGACGGACGACAACTGCTTTGGCCCCAGCCCTACCGGCCTGTCTTCTGACTCGAAAACCCGCAACCAGCTACTCATCCAACAGGGACCAGCGACCTCTGAAGCCTCAGAGGACTGCCATGACCCCTAGGACTAAGACATTCCCGTGAGCAGCGGCTATACTCAACATCAGCAGCTACTTTGCAACAAAGAATCAACTTTCAAAGAACTCACTCTTCCTGCCGGAAACGTGAGACTTCACACTCTGCACCCGATGCCACCGGCTCGAGATCCAGAGAACAGACACCAGAGGGAGGACTCCCCGGCGACTGTGACCCCATGAGTAGCCCGGGACGACCCCCCTGGATCCCCACAGCGACGCCTGCAGAGAGAATCCAGAGGCACCCCCTGACCGCGACTGCCTGTAACAAGGGACCCTACTCCTGAACCAAACACTGCACCTGTAGCTCCCAGGACCTGAAGGAACCGAACCTCAGTTCCAGAGTGACCCACAGGGGACCCTCTGCCTAGCCCAGGTGGTGGCTGTCCCGAGAAGCCCCCTCTGTGCCTGCCTGCACCGCTAGAGTGTCAGACGGGTCCCTCCATTGTTCCCTATCTAAAACCAGACGCCTGCTTTGCACACTGCACCCGGCCGCCCCTGTGCCGCTGAGGGTGTGTTTTGTGTGCCTACTTGTGTTTCCCCCAGTGCTCTAAAAAAAAAAAAAACCCTGGTCTGCCCCCAGAGGACGCAGGTACTTTCCTGCTGGCAGACAGGAATCGGAGCACCCCTGTTCTCCATATGCACCTGTGTGTTTTGGGCACCTCTTTGACCTCTGCACCAGTCCTGCCCTGAGCTGCTGGTGTGGTAACTTTGGGGTTGCCCTGAACCCCCAACGGTGGGCTGCCTATGCCCAGGAACAGAGACTTGTAAGTGTTTTACTTACCTCACAAACTAACCACCTCCCCAGGAACTGTTGATTTTTGCACTGTCTACTTTTAAAATAGCTTATTGCCATTTTTACAAAGACTGTATATGATATTGCTTTAATTCAAAGTTCCTAACTTAACTGTGTGGAGTACTTTGCATTTTGTGTGTTTACTTCAAATCTTGAACCTGTGGTTTTTCAAATAAACTAAAAATATATTTTTCTATATAAAAAGCTATTGGCCTGGAGTTAAGTCTGAGTGTATGTTCCTCATTTATTGCCTGTGTGTGTACAACAAATGCTTAACACTACCCTCTGATAAGCCTACTGCTCGACCACACTACCTCAAAATAGAGCATTAGAATTATCTGATTTTGCCACTCTTACCTCTAAGGGGAACCCTTGGACTCTGTGCACACTATTTCTTACTTTGAAATAGTATATACAGAGCCAACTTCCTACACAGCCCCTATTGGAGGTTATGGATGCTAAGCAGCGAAAGATCCATATACATAAGGACACAGGAAGGATCATAGTCTCTCCTCCTCCAACAATCAAAAGAAAATTAACTTTTCAAGAAACTTAAGACGCTGGGCCTCCACCTACTAAAATCTTAAAACAAAAGGAGAAACAAAAGGCACTACAGCAGCCTTCACCACCACATTCCCCTTTTTGCTTCAACACCACCACCTTCACCTACACAATTCTCTCCACAAGAATCCCCTGTTTCACCACATAAGGATGATTGATCCGATCCTCTAAAGAGGATGTAGATCCATGGAATATACATGAGACAGATCTCATTCTTCCCAATTTATCCTCTGCGAGGCCATCTCCCCCTAAAGAGATCACAGCTAACAATCCGGTTATAGCCAGGGTAGCTGCGTATCATAATGTACAATTGCATACGGATCCCATTGAGGATGATTTTCTATTTAATGCCTTAACGTCTACTCATAAAGAGTATCAGTGTCTCCCACCTCCACAAAACAGTGACTTCTTACACATCCCCACAGAGCATAAATCTCCTGTGGGAGGAAGACTGGTACTCCACCAAACATTCTCCCTCGTTCACACAAACGTACTCCCAAACATCTCAAATTATTAGGTACAATTGTTACTACTCAAAGGTGCCATACAAGGATCCCGAGTATATTCACTATACTTCCTTATACCAAAGAAAGATGGTACTCAGACCAATCTTAGATCTCCGACCCCTCAAACAATACATCCTTTCACAACACTTTCATATAGTCACTCTACAAGACATCATTCCTCTACTACAAAAACAGGATTACATTACAGCATTAGATCTCAAAGATGCTTATTTCCACATTCCCACACACCCAGCACATAGAAAATATCTAAGATTTGTTATAGCAGGAAAGAACTGCTAATTCAAAGTCCTACCATTCGGGGTAACAACAGCACTAAGGGTATTCACCAAATGCCTAGCGGTAGTTGCAGCATTCCTCAGAAGACAACACATACATGTCTTCTCATATCTGGATGACTGGCTCATGAAAGCTAGTACAATTCAAATCTGTCACCAACATACTCGGTATACCATAGACAGCCTGCACAATCTAAGATTCACAATCAATTATCGCACCTGCAGCCAGCACAGATACAACCATAATCTAAGAGCAATTCTCAAAACACAATCCGGATTAGCATACCCAAATCTAGTTGGAATGCAAGCATTTCACAATCTCATAACTCAACTACAATGCAACCACACTTACACAGTAAAGTTGGTGATGAAACTATTGGGAAAGATGGCTTCATGCATAGTGTAGGAAGTTGGCTCTGTATGTGCTATTTCAAAGTAAGGAATAGCATGCACAGAGTCCAAGGGTTCCCCTTAGAGGTAAAATAGTGGTAAAAAGAGATAATACTAATGCTCTATTTTGTGGTAGTGTGGTCGAGCAGTAGGCTTATCCAAGGAGTAGTGTTAAGCATTTGTTGTACATACACATAGACCATAAATGAGGTACACACACTCAGAGACAAATCCAGCCAATAGGTTTTGTATAGAAAAATATCTTTTCTTAGTTTATTTTAAGAACCACAGGTTCAAATGTAACATGTAATATCTTGTTTGAAAGGTATTGCAGGTAAGTACATTAGGAACTTTGAATCATTTCAATTGCATGTATACTTTTCAAGTTATTCACAAATAGCTATTTTAAAAGTGGACACAGTGCAATTTTCACAGTTCCTGGGGGAGGTAAGTTTTTGTTAGTTTTAACAGGTAAGTAAGACACTTACAGGGTTCAGTTCTTGGTCCAAGGTAGCCCACCGTTGGGGGTTCAGAGCAACCCCAAAGTTACCACACCAGCAGCTCAGGGCCGGTCAGGTGCAGAGTTCAAAGTGGTGCCCAAAACGCATAGGCTTCAATGGAGAGAAGGGGGTGCCCCGGTTCCAGTCTGCCAGCAGGTAAGTACCCGCGTCTTCGGAGGGCAGACCAGGGGGGTTTTGTAGGGCACCGGGGGGGACACAAGCCCACACAGAAATTTCACCCTCAGCGGCGCGGGGGCGGCCGGGTGCAGTGTTAGAACAAGCGTCGGGTTCGCAATGGAAGTCAATGAGAGATCAAGGGATCTCTTCAGCGCTGCAGGCAGGCAAGGGGGGGCTTCCTCGGGGAAACCTCCACTTGGGCAAGGGAGAGGGACTCCTGGGGGTCACTTCTGCACTGAAAGTCCAGTCCTTCAGGTCCTGGGGGCTGCGGGTGCAGGGTCTTTTCCAGGCGTCGGGACTTAGGTTTCAGAGAGCCGCGGTCAGGGGAAGCCTCGGGATTCCCTCTGCAGGCGGCGCTGTGGGGACTCAGGGGGGACAGGTTTTGGTACTCAGTCGTAGAGTAGTCCGGGGGTCCTCCCTGAGGTGTTGGTTCTCCACCAGCCGAGTTGGGGTCGCCGGGTGCAGTGTTGCAAGTCTCAAGCTTCTTGCGGGGAGATTGCAGGGTTCTTTAAAGCTGGTTCTTTGGATAAAGTTGCAGTCTTTTTGGAGCAGGTCCGCTGTCCTCGGGAGTTTCTTGTCGTCGTCGAAGCAGGGCAGTTCTCAGAGGATTCAGAGGTCGCTGGTCCCTTTGGAAGGCGTCGCTGGAGCAGAGTTCCTTGGAAGGCAGGAGACAGGCCGGTGAGTTTCTGGAGCCAAGGCAGTTGTTGTCTTCTGGTCTTCCTCTGCAATGGTTTCAGCTAGGCAGTCCTTCTTCTTGTGGTTGCAGGAATCTAGTTTCTAGGTTCAGGGAAGCCCTTAAATACTAAATTTAAGGGCGTGTTTAGGTCTGGGGGGTTAGTCGCCAATGGCTACTAGCCCTGAGGGTGAGTACACCCTCTTTGTGCCTCCTCCCAAGGGGAGGGGGGGTCACATCCCTAATCCTATTGGGGGAATCCTCCATCTGCAAGATGGAGGATTTCTAAAAGTTAGTCACCTCAGCTCAGGACACCTTAGGGGCTGTCCTGACTGGCCAGTGACTCCTCCTTGTTATTCTCATTATTTTCTCCGGCCTTGCCGCCAAAAGTGGGGGCTGGGGCCGGAGGGGGCGGGCAACTCCACTAGCTGGAGTGTCCTGCGGTGCTGTGACAAAGGGGTGAGCCTTTGAGGCTCACCGCCAGGTGTTACAGCTCCTGCCTGGGGGAGGTGTTAGCATCTCCACCCAGTGCAGGCTTTGTTACTGGCCTCAGAGTGACAAAGGCACTCTCCTCATGGGGCCAGCAACATGTCTCTAGTGTGGCAGGCTGCTGGAACCAGTCAGCCTACACAGATGATCGGTTAAGTTTCAGGGGGCACCTCTAAGGTGCCCTCTGTGGTGTATTTTACAATAAAATGTACACTGGCATCAGTGTGCATTTATTGTGCTGAGAAGTTTGATACCAAACTTCCCAGTTTTCAGTGTAGCCATTATGGTGCTGTGGAGTTCGTGTAAAACAGACTCCCAGACCATATACTCTTATGGCTACCCTGCACTTACAATGTCTAAGGTTTTGCTTAGACACTGTAGGGGCACAGTGCTCATGCACTGGTACCCTCACCTATGGTATAGTGCACCCTGCCTTAGGGCTGTAAGGCCTGCTAGAGGGGTGTCTTACCTATACTGCATAGGCAGTGAGAGGCTGGCATGGCACCCTGAGGGGAGTGCCATGTCGACTTACTCATTTTGTTCTCACTAGCACACACAAGCTGGTAAGCAGTGGGTCTGTGCTGAGTGAGGGGTCTCTAGGGTGGCATAATATATGATGCAGCCCTTAGAGACCTTCCCTGGCATCAGGGCCCTTGGTACCAGAGGTACCAGTTACAAGGGACTTATCTGGATGCCAGGGTGTGCCAATTGTGGAATCAAAAGTACAGGTTAGGGAAAGAACACTGGTGCTGGGGCCTGGTTAGCAGGCCTCAGCACACTTTCAATTCAAAACATAGCATCAGCAAAGGCAAAAAGTCAGGGGGTAACCATGCCAAGGAGGCATTTCCTTACACATAGCAATAGTACCCAATGCAATACTACACATGCAGCAACTACAGCAGTGTCTTTTTCAACATTGGTCTCAGGCACAGGGTCAAATTCAGGATCTAGTGTGGTTAGACCGCCAGACTTACTGCTGTCTGTAATGGTGGAATTACACCAACCTATCAAAGGGACGTCCCTTTCAGGACCCTGTACTTCAGACCACAATCACAAAAGATGCATCAATGATCGGTTTTGGAGCTCATCTCAACGATCTCACTATATAGGGGGAATGGGACTCAATTCAACAGACTTACCATATAAACCACATGGAATTACTAGCAGTATTCCTAGCGCTCAATCCTTTCAAACACAAATCACACACAAGATAGTGTTAATAAGGACACACAACATGACCACAATGTATTATCTGCAAAAACGGGGGGGGGGGGGGGGGGGGGGGAGAAACGGACACTCGTCTCAGTTGTCCCTTTTTAGCACAGACAATTTGGAAATGGGCAATTCACAATCTGATTCAATTACTGGCAGACTATATTCCAGGGATACACAGCCAACTAGCGGACCTCTTAAGCAGGACGCATTAACAAGTACACAAATGGGAGATTCATCCACAGGTGATTCAACAATACTTCCAAATGTGGAGAACCCCAAGACATAGATCTGTCCGCCACAAGAGAAGACGCAAAATGCCAAAACTTTGCTTTGAGGGACCCACCCCCCCGGGGGCAATGCTCTATGAATCAATTGATCAGGGATATTTGCTTATGCTTTTCAACCTCTCCCACTAATTCCATTTCTGATCAAATAGATAAAACCAACCTTGCTCACCATGATACTCATAGCTCCCACATGGGCATGTCAACATTGGTACATGACACTGTTGGCTCTGTCTATAGTACCACATCACAAATTACCAAAAAAGCCAAACCCCGTTGCCTCAAAGGAGAAGTCAAATCACACATCCAAATTCCAGCACACTCAACCTGGTGATTTGGCGCCTGAAGTCAGAGTTTGGCTACTTACAACTTCCATCTGAAAGTATGCATATTCTAAAGGAAGCACGCAAAGCCACAACTAGACAGTGTTATGCGGCTAAATGGAAGCATTTTGTCTACTACTGTCAGCCCATAAACATTGACCCACTTAAAGCTTCAGAACCGGTTATTGTTTGCTATTTGCTACACTTACAAAAAAGCAAACCTCGCATACTCCTCTGTTAGGATTCATTTAACAGCAATAGCTGCTTACCTCCAACACAGACAACCTACTTCCCTGTTTAGGATTTCTATTATAAAGGCTTTTATGAAGGATCTTAAAAAGGGTTATTCCACCCAGAGCTCCACCAGACCCTGTGTGGAATCTAAACATTGTACTCACAAGACTTATGGGCCCACCATTTGAACCCAGGCAGTCTTCAGTTTTTATCATGGAAGGTTGCTTTCTTAGTGGCAATCACTTCTTTAAGAAGAGTTAGTGAAATTCAAACATTCACTTTGGAAGAACCTTTCTTTCAAATTCACAAAAACAAAATAGTTCTTAGGACAAACCCAAAAATCCTACCAAACGTGGTTTCACCTTTTCATATCAGTCAGTGGAATTGCCAGTCTTCTTTCCACAGCCAGGTTCAGTGGCGGAAAGAGCTCTTCACACCCTTGATGTTAAAAGAGCTCTCATGTATTATTTAGATGGAACAAAATATTTCAGAAAATCCAAGCAACTCTTTGTGGCATTCCAACAGCCTCACAAAGGTAATCCTATTTCAAAACGTGGGCTAGCCAAGTGTGTTCAGACTTGCTATCTTAAAGCTAAAAGACAGTTACCTGTAACTCCTAAAGCACATTCCACCAGGAAAAAAGGAGCTTCAATGTCTTTCTTAGGGAATATATCAATAGCAGACATAGGTAAAGCAACCACATGGTCTACACTATACACATTTACTAAACACTACTGTGTAGATGTGTTATCTTGCCAACAAGCAAATGTTGGACAGGCAGTGGTTAAAACACTATTTCAAACTACTCCAACTCCTACAGCTTAGCCACTGCTTAATTTAGGAGGGAACTGCTTTACATTCTGTGCAAAGCATGTGTTGCTACACATGCCATGGAACGGAAAATGTTACTTACCCAGTAGACATCTGTTTGTGGCATGTAGTGCTGTAGATTCACATGCACCCTCCCTCCTTCCCCGAAGACTGTGGCCGTTGTAGTACTATATATTGTAAATATGTTTATATATTGCATGGACATCTCTTTTCTTTACTATATATGTACATATACAGTTCCACATTACTGTGGGAAAACAATGTAACAAAGGACTCAATGCCTATGCGCACTATCACCAAGAGGAGTGATTCCATGACTGGGGGGGTGGGGGGCATTGTACTTGTTTGAAGAAAACCAACTTGTAACACTCAGAGCCCAACACTAGATGGCACACTTATGCAAAGCATGTGAATCTACAGCACTACACGCCACGAACAGATGTCTTCTGAGTAAGTAACATTTTCCATATATAAATAAATAAATCAGGGATTTAATTTGCAGAACTACACGTAGTTGACTGGGCAAGTCTCACAACAAGCTCCAATGATTAAACCACCTGGAAGCTACTGGCCTTACAGTTACTAGACAGACAATCTATCTCAAATTCCAAGAAGTATATATCTAAACAAGTACCTTGTTGGCCGATTACCATTACTTCAGACATCAAAGACCAGTGATGCTGATTTATTTTTTTAAAATGTATGCAAAGTAATTTGCAGCAGAGTTTTGTGGCTCAAGCTTCCACCAGTAGCTTTAACACTAGTTTTCCCATGATGACCCCTGACAGGGTTGAAATGCCTTCTGCTTTAGGAAGCAGATGTTTTTTGCAATGCAAGCCTTGCGATCCATTGGGTCAGTGTAGCTTCTTGCTGGGAAAATATACCAGCGCTTTGTGGGTTATGGTTGGTGAGATTTTGCTGCCAGTCCCTGAGGAATTTCCAGCTAATTTGTTGCAATAACTCCAGTATGGTCAGGACATTGCAAACTATATTACCTGCTCTGGCCTTTACTCTATTGACTGCTTGGGTAGGAGTGTGGTGCTTTAGTTGCATGCTTGGATATGATCCATGGGCTTCTCTAGGGACATGCAAGCCTCTTTAAGTGATATGCCATTTGATTGGTCTCACCTGTTTGGCAAGAAGGCTGATTCAGCATTGTGGCGCTTTAGAAAAAAGCGGCACCACAGCGCATTCCCTAGGCCTTTTTGCTCTCGGCACAAGAGTAACCTTTCTGATTTCGGCGTGGGATCAAGCGGACTACTCATGGCCATCAAGGGCAGCAGACTTCTCAGCCCTCCTCCCCTCTGGCATCTAACGCCAAGGCGCTTTAGTTTGCCTCAGCAACACACAACCATCTTGTGGGAGACCAAATCAGATACTTGCTCCATGGGTGGCAAGAAATAACATTTGAAGAGTGGAGGCTCCAGCTTGTTTAATGAGGCTATGTTTAGACTTGCACCTCCCACCCACATCTGAACATCACTTAGGTAAGCACTTGTCCATCCTGCTCCAAGACGTGCAGGCTGTTTTGGCCAGTGAAGCCATAGAGAGGGTTCAGGAAATTAGAGCTAGCTGTGACTCCCTTTATTTCCTCATGCTGAAGGACAAAGGTCCTTCTCATTTCGTATCTGGTTCCTTTGTTTAGAAACCGTTTTATTGGAGTCCTCCTTCCTAGAGTGAAGTTTTGGATTTTATTCTCTACCACAATAGGCCCATGACATTCGGGCTATGATCCAGATGTTTCCGCTTCTACCTTGGATCTCGCTGGTAGTGGCTGTGAGGCTTATGGGCTCCTTGGCATCCTGCCAGTTGACTATGCTAGGTGACATGCAGAGACCTGAAGTCTCTTTAAGCCCAGCGCTTGGGGAATCTTTCTGATTCCACCCAGGTTTGGGAAGGCACCGAAAGACCTGCGGTGGTGCAACTGCAGTTGAACTGACGGCAGACTTTTTTTATTTTTTTCCCTGGCCAAACCCAGAGCTGACAATAGCGTTACTGCTGTGATGAGGTCATCTGACAGAGATGGAGAGCAGAAAACTCCAGTGTTTAGCAGTGTTGCAGGCCTTTCTTGCATCCATTAAAGTAAGGTTAGTTCAGGTGCTCATGGGGTTGGTGTCCTGGGTCCTGCACCAGGAGGCATTTCACCTCTGGAACTGTCTGGAGCACCTGGACATTTCCCTAATCGTGAAGCACCTGGTGTGATCCCCAACATTTTACAAATACTTCCATCAATGATGCAGAGTGAAGACTCTCCCTGGTGGGTTCTGCCTTCTGGATGTCATCCGAGATGCTGAGGGGAGAGCCATATTACTGAGAGGTACTTCGTTGCACATTGTTGATCGGAGGATGCTAGAAAGGTATCATGGATCTGGTGAGCTAGCGTGTCCTGTGGATGTAAACTGGTGCACACAGGAAGGATGAGTGGAGTCTGCCTATGAAGTATCCTACCATTATTTAAAAGCTTGTCAGAAGACAAACTTGGCAGTCCTGACTGGACAAAAGGCACCTTCTGGCTCTGGAAACAGTACTGGAATCCCTGGTCTATGCTCTCAACAGGCCCTGGCCTTAATATTCAAGGATGGAGACTTATGAGTGCTTGTGGTGTATTTACTACAGGTGCTTCTGTAGCTCAAGCCTCCGTTTGCAGAAAGCTGCAATGCAAGTAATGTTGTCTACGGTTTTGCAAGTATTTACAAAGGTGTTTGTGTGAAGAGGGTGTGTAGGTACTTTAGAGAGGGGTTTTTAGTATTGATAATTCACACTGCAACGCTTCGATATATTCACCTGCGTCTTGTAAAGGTGATATTTAGCACAGAGTTTAACAAGGTCTGTTTTGTGTCACATTTCCCTTGTGTGTGTAGGTGCAAGACGAGCACCTAGGGGTGTTGGTGGTTGATTGCTGATTGTGATCATGTCTGCATCACCCCGCCTTTGCAGAAAAGGTTGCTTTATCTTGCTTTCAGAACTCATCCAGTGCAAAAAGCTTATGTAACTTTGGTTAAAAGTGTTGGTGCACAAGAATTTAATGTGGAAAAAGATTTTCATGGGAACCAGCCATTATTGTGGCAATCAGATGTGCTTCTGATATTCTCTTATTAAACCGGTATTAAAGCATTGCAATCAGTGTGATGGGGCAATGGGTGTGAATAATACAGTGGTAGGGCTGACCTGCTAGACTTCTTGAGCGTGCAACTGCTTGTTCACTGCCCACTAAACGTTTGTGTGATGTTACCGAAACCAGACTTGCATCTACCTAAGAGTGATATTTTATACAAGACACACATGAATTGAAACACGGTCTAATTTAAGAAAATTCCTTTGAAAGCCTATAACCCAGATTTATACAAAAGGGCAGCTCCTTCGAGCCATACACAGCTGGTAGTATTTGTATAGACAGAACAGCAGTACAATGCTTAAATCACACATGTTCAAATGCAGTTTGTAGCTGTTTAAAACAGATTTGGAGAACCTCTTTGTGTATTACATAGATATCTATAGATGAGTAAAGTGAGTGGTATGCCAGTATCTACTATTGATCAAACTATTCTCATGCAGGAAAGATATCGACAATCCCAGGTGAGAGAGGCAATTCAGTGTTCATTGAGAAGCACAAGAGAGCACATAGTCTGATAAGGCAGGAGTTTAGTTTGGGTAACATAGTAATACTATGTTAATTTGGGTGCGGGAGCAGGGAAAAGATGAACAAGGGGCCTTGATGGAAGCCTCTAAGCAATGGGAGCAATGCAGGACTATCCTGCTACAGATAAACCTCAACCATAGTCAGCTGTTCTCCTGTGATATCGAATTCTTTGTTATCCTCAAGCCTGCCTGTGTGGCTGCTGACACTCATTTCTGAGGTGTACAGGATCGAGTGCTCAATAATTGGAAAGCAGGAGTTTGAGACCCTTTACCTGCACCTGTTAGACTGCATTATGTAACAGCTTTTGGAACAAGAATAAACCTAATGAGATTTACTCTGCCTTAACACTCAAGATTAATGCATTTCCTATGAAATTTTGCATGTTTATTCCTGAATGTTTTATTTTTATGTCTAGTGCTTCTTGGTTGTTTCGCACACTGTCTTTGTGCAAAGTGCTGTTTCTCAAAGCAGAGTATTCTGCAGCCCGGAGTGGCCACGACAGAGGCGCAAAAAGGAGTGAGTTTTCTCCACCTGAATATTGTAAGGAAATGCCTCCTTGGCATGGTTACCCCCTGACCTTTTGCCTTTGCTGATGCTATGTTTTGAATTGAAAGTGTGCTGAGGCCTGCTAACCAGGCCCCAGCACCAGTGTTCTTTCCCTAACCTGTACTTTTGATTCCCCAATTGGCACACCCTGGCATCCAGATAAGTCCCTTGTAACTGGTACCAAGGGCCCTGATGCCAGGGAAGGTCTCTAAGGGCTGCAGCATGGCTTATGCCACCCTAGAGACCCCTCACTCAGCACAGACACACTACTTACCAGCTTGTGTGTGCTAGTGAGAACAAAATGAGTAAGTCGACATGGCACTCCCCTCAGGGTGCCATGCCAGCCTCTCACTGCCTATTCAGTATAGGTAAGACACCCCTCTAGCAGGCCTTACAGCCCTAAGGCAGGGTGCACTATACCATAGGTGAGGGCACCAGTGCATGAGCACTGTGCCCCTACAGTGTCTAAGACAAACCTTAGACATTGTAAGTGCAGGGTAGCCATAGGAGTATATGGTCTGGGAGTCTGTTTTACACGAACTCCACAGCACCATAATGGCTACACTGAAAACTGGGAAGTTTGGTATCAAACTTCTCAGCACAATAAATGCACACTGATGCCAGTGTACATTTTATTGTAAAATACACCCCAGAGGGTACCGTAGAGGTGCCCCCTGTAACCTAACCGACTATCTGTGTAGGCTGACTGGTTCCAGCAGCCTGCCACACTAGAGACATGTTGCTGGCCCCATGGGGAGAGTGCCTTTGTCACTCTGAGGCCAGTAACAAGGCCTGCACTGGGTGGAGATGCTAACACCTCCCCCAGGCAGGAGCTGTAACACCTGGCGGTGAGCCTCAAAGGCTCACCCCTTTGTCACAGCACCGCAGGACACTCCAGCTAGTGGAGTTGCCCACCCCCTCCGGCCACGTCCCCCACTTTTTGCGGCAAGGCTGGAGGAAACAAAGAAAACAACAAGGAGGAGTCACTGGCCAGTCAGGACAGCCCCTAAGGTGTCCTGAGCTGAAGTGACTCTAACTTTTAGAAATCCTCCATCTTGCAGATGGGAGGATTCCCCCAATAGGATTAGGGATGTGACCCCCTCCCCTTGGGAGGAGGCACAAAGAGGGTGTACTCACCCTCAGAGCTAGTAGCCATTGGCTACTAACCCCCCAGACCTAAACATGCCCTTAAATTTAGTATTTAAGGGCTTCCCTGAACCTAGGAAAACAGATTCCTGCAACTAACAAGAAGAAGAGGACTGCTGAGCTGAAAAACCCCTGCAGAGGAAGAACAGAAGACACCAACTGCTTTGGGCCCCAGACTTACCGGCCTGTCTCCTGCCTTCCAAAGAAACCTGCTCCAGCGACGCTTTCCAAGGGACCAGCGACCTCTGAATCCTCTGAGGACTGCCCAGCTTCGAGAAAGACAAGGAACTCCCGAGGACAGCGGCACTGCTCCAAAAGAACTGCAACTTTGTTTCAAGGAGCTGATTTAAAGACCCCTGCAACTCCCCGCAAGAAGCGTGAGACTTGCAACACTGCACCCGGCGACCCCGACTCGACTGGTGGAGAAACAACGCTTCAGGGAGGACCCTCCGGCGACTCTACGACTGAGTAACCAAAGTTGTCCCCCCTGAGCCCCCACAGCGACGCCTGCAGAGGGAATCCCCAGGCTCCCCCTGACCGCGACTGCCTGAAACTCCATTTCCCGACGGCTGGAAAAGACACTGCACCCGCAGCCCCCAGCACCTAAAGGAACGGAACTCCTGTGCAGGAGTGACCCCCAGGAGGCCCTCTCCCTTGCCCAGGTGGTGGCTACCCCGAGGAGCCCCCCCCTTGCCTGCCTGCATCGCTGAAGAGACCCCTTGGTCTCCCATTGGAAACTGCTGCTGAGGGTGTACTTTCTGTGCTGACTTGTGTCCCCCCCCGGTGCCCTACAAAACCCCCCTGGTCTGCCCTCCGAAGACGCGGGTACTTACCTGCTGGCAGACTGGAACCGGGGCACCCCCTTCTCTCCATTGAAGCCTGTGTGTTTTGGGCACCTCTTTGACCGTTGCACCTGACCGGCCCTGAGCTGCTGGTGTGATAACTTTGGGGTTGCTCTGAACCCCCAACGGTGGGATACCTTGGACCAAAAACTGAAACCTGTAAGTGACTTACTTACCTGTTAAAACTAACATTACTTTACCTCCCCCAGGAACTGTGAAAATTGCACTGTCCACTTTTAAAACAGCTTATTGTGTTTTATGTAAAAAGTATACATGCTAATGAAATGATTCAAAGTTCCTAAAGTACTTACCTGCAATACCTTTCAAATGAGATATTACATGTAAAATTTGAACCTGTGGTTCTTAAAATAAACTAAGAAAATATATTTTTCTATAACAAAACCTATTGGCTGGATTTGTCTCTGAGTGTGTTCTCCTCATTTATTGCCTGTGTCTATGTACAACAAATGCTTAACACTACTCCTTTGATAAGCCTACTGCTCGACCACACTACCACAAAATAGAGCATTAGTATTATCTCTTTTTGCCACTATCTTACCTCTAAGGGGAACCCTTGGACTCTGTGCATGCTATTCCTTACTTTGAAATAGCACATACAGAGCCAACTTCCTACAAATATCAACAGTCACAGTGATCAGGAAACAAGACAAAAGGCTGACCAACTAAATGAGCCTTCTCACACTGACCACACACACTGCAGCCTCACCTTTCACCCTCACCAAATGTTGGTGCAACAAGAAGACTGATCAGAAGCCCCTCTGTGTGACCCCCTGACCTGTTTTAGGCCAGGAGTACACTTTGGCTCCACCAGCCTGCCTCCGTGCATGTGACCCTGCCGTTTGCTGCTGATAGGAAGTTCAAGGCCTTCCACCACCCGCAGGCGCCTGCCTGTGCCTCATCCCTTGTGCCTAGTGGTAGGCGTATCTAGTGTGCTCTTTACTTTTGTTGTATTTCGTTTTCGTATTTGGTATTTCGTTTTATAAGCTACTGTTAACTGTATTTGTGCCCTTTTACTGACCGCTTCATTCTTCTCACTGTGATTTTGCCTGTTTTTCAAAGCCGGCTCTTGCTGGTTTCCCCACCCTGCTGCTGCGTCCCCTGCGTCTCTGCCCCCCTCACGTCCCCATTTGTCTCTTCCCTTCCGCCTCCCAACTGCTCCTCCCTCCCACCTCCCCTTCTTAATGGCATCCGCTGACGTGCCACTGGCATGCCAGAGGCAAGCCCATCTGCACCCGGACCGCACCCAGTGCCGGTCCCCCTGGTCCACGTTTCTGATGCCACCAATCTCCCCCCATCACCCCTCCCCCAACGGAAGCACCACTATTCCTCCACAGAACTCCATGCACTCAACCCAGACCAGCACCCAGCCTGCGCCCAGGCCAACCACAAACACACAAATGGACCATTCACATGCCACTCATGCCAATTTTCCTGCACTCACACGAACACCACCAACAAGCCCCGTAATAACACCAAACCCCGCAACCACCTAAACTGCATCCTCCTTAACACCTGCTCTGTCCGCAAGCACGCCATCGAGCTTTGGGACCTGCTCACAACATACTCTCCTGACATCACTTTCCTCACTGAAACATGGATGAACCCCTCATCAGAACCCAACATCTCCATAGCCATCCCAGAAGGTTACAGAATCACCCGTAAAGACCGCATAAACAAACCAGGAGGAGGTATCGCCATAATACACAAACACCATCAAAATTTCCACCAACGATACCCTAGACAACGCAGAACATCTACAATGTCAAATACACATCAACGCCAACACCACCCTTGGAGGAACCCTCATCTACAGACCACCAGGACCCTGCCCCCCATTCTGCGACGCCATTGCAGATACCATCAGCTCCCACACCCTTACCTCCACACACTACATACTCCTTGGTGACCTCAACTTTCACCTGGAAGGCACCCACGACTGCAACTCCACAGCCCTGCTGGACATCCTCATGAACCTCAGCCTCAAGCAACTGGTCACCTCACCCACTCACTCAGCGGGACACACGCTAGACGCCATCTTCACCTCCAGCAACCACATCACCTTCACTCACACCACCGAACTCTACTGGACTGACCACCACTGCGTTCACTTCTCCATGAAACACACCACCAACACACTACACCCTACTGCAAGTGGAACAAGATCTACAAAGAACACCTGATCGCCAAGCTCCATCTCCCATCACCAACGACCCCAACACCGCGGCCACAACCTCACACAATGGCTAGCAACCTGTGCAGACTCCCTTGCCCCTTTGAAAACAAACAACAACACCCGCACCATCAAGACCACCCCCTGGTTCACCACAGAACTCCAGGCCTCCAAACGAGAATGCCGAAAAATTGAGAGCCTGGCGCCAAGAACCCTCATTGAGCAACTTCTCCGCCCTCAAAACAACCATGCGCAAACACCAACTCATCCGGACCACCAAACGGTCCTTCTACAAAGAACGCATAGACAACACCACATTCAACAGCAAGGAACTCTTTGCCATCGTCAAAGAACTCATCAAACCCAAATCCAGCACCATCGACCCTCCACACTCCCAAAATCTCTGCAACTCCCTCTCCAACTACTTTCACCGCAAAATCGCAGACATACACAACTGCTTCACATCAGTAGCACCCACCATCACCACCACCGACACAACCAACACCCTTACCGCACCGCTCCAACCAACTACAAACCTGGACCCCCACCAACGACAAATCTGCAAAACCTTGAACTCCATCCACTCAGGCTCCCCAGCAGACCCTTGCCCCCACCACATTTTCAACAAGGCCAGTCAAATCATCGCTCCCCAGCTCCGTGCCGTCACCAACAGTTCCTTCAACACCGCAACCTTCCCAGACGTTTGGAAGTCAACGCTCTTCTCAAAAAACCCAAAGCAGACCCGGAAGACCTCCCAAACTACCGTCCAATTTCTCTTTTCCCCTTCCCCGCAAAGGTCGCTGAGAAGATAGTAAACGTTCAACTGTCTCGCTTCTTAGAAGAAAACAACATACTCAACGCCTCCCAGTCTGGATTCTTCAAGAACCACAGCACTGAGACCGCCCACATTGCATGCACAGACATCAGGACCAGAGTGGACAAGGGCGAGACCGCCGCCTTCATCCTCCTAGACCTCTCTGCAGCTTTCGGTACTGTATGCTACCAAACCCTCCAAGCATGCCTTTTCGGCGCCGGAATTCGGCCCAAGGCCCTAGACTGGCTCACCTCCTTCCTCGCCGAAAGGCCCCAAAGAGTTCGCCTCCCTCCTTTCCGGTCTACAGCCACCAAGATTTGTGGGGTCCCCCAAGGATCCTCCCTCAGCCCCACTCTCTTCAACATCTACATGGCTCCTCTCGCCAACATCCTCCGCCCCCACGGCATCACCATCATCTCATACGTAGACGACACCCAGCTCATCATCTCCCTCACCAGGCACCCAGCCACTGCCAAGATTAACCTGCACGCCGGACTCCTCTACGTCGCCAAATGGATGACCGCAAGCCACCTCAAATTAAACTCAAACAAAACAGAGATCATCATCTTCGGCCCCAACAAAACAGCATGGAACAACTCCTGGTGGCCCACCACCCACGCACACAACCTTGGCATCATTCTAGACTCCTCTCTCTCCATGACCCAGCAAATCAACGCCATATCATCCTCCTGCTTCAACACCCTTTGCATGCTACACAAGACTTTCAAATGGATTCTGTTAGAAACGAGAACAGTCACCCACGCCCTCATCAGCAGCAGACTGGACTACGGCAATGCTCCCTACGCAGGGACCACAGCCAAGCTTCAAAGAAAACCCCAGCGAATTCAGAACGCAGCCACACGTCTCAGCCTCCCTCGCCACGAACACATATTTACCCATCTCAGATCCCTACACTGGCTGCCCATCAACAAAAGGATCATTTTCAAAGTCCTCGTCCACGCTCACAAAGCCCTCCACTACACTGGACCAGCCTACCTCAACGAATGAGTAAACTTCCACATACCAACTCGACAGCTCTGCTCCGCCGCCTTCACCCTCGCTACAGTCCCCCGCATCCAACGCACCACCTCCGGCTGCAGATCCTTCTCCCACCTCGCCGTCAAGACCTGGAACTCCCTCCCCACCAACCTACGCAAGACCCAGGACCTCCTAACCTTCAGAAAGCACCCCAGACTACCTATTGACTGTATGTTCAGTCAGTGTCTGCTCATTTTTCGTGAGCGAGTTAAACAACCTATAATACAGAATAGTGAGGCAGTGTTATTAAATGACTTTTTCTGCACCACTTCCCTTATTTAGCATACAGACCCAATACCAAGGATTGGTTCCTCCAGTCTGTTTGAAAAAGCTGCCCTAGGCTTGGCACACTGCAGGCTCGGTATCTGAAATTGTTTAACGATCTGTACCCTAACTTACATGTTTAAGCTGTCTCAGAACATGGAGCACTATGTTACATTGTTTCTTTTTACAGTTTACATCCTCAGATTGCTGGCCATCTCACAAAGTCTCTCCCACTGTGCCTCAAACACTACAATCAAAATTGGCTTTCACTTCAGATTAAGCCCCTCACCTCTCCTTACTTTACATTCTTTTAATGCCTTTGATTTGAATATAGCCCCATAATTCTCATGCCTGTCATTTCATAGATCCCCTTCTCTGTTTTTTGAAACCCCATCCCTTGAAATGAACAAAACCTAATGTAGGAAGTTGGCTCTGTATATACTATTTCAAAGTAAGAAATAGTGTGCACGGAGTCAAAGGGTTCTCCTTAGCGGTAAGATAGTGGAAAAAGAGAATTCTAATGCTCTATTTTTTTGGTAGTGTGGTCAAGCAGTAGGCTTATCAGAGGGTAGTGTTAAGCATTTGTTGTACACACACAGGCAATAAATGAGGAACACACACTCAAAGACAATTCCAGGCCAATAGGTTTTTATATAGAACAATATATTTTCTTAGTTTATTTTAAGAACCACAGGTTCATGATTTACAAGTAATACTTCAAATGAAAGGTATTTCACTCAGGTATTCTAGGAAAGTTGAATAATCACAATAGCTTATACAGTTTTGACAAAAATGGCAATAAGGTATTTTAAAAGTGGACACTGCAAAAATCAACAGCTCCTGGGGGAGGTAAGTATTTAAGTTCACAGGTAAGTAAAACACTTACAGGGTTCAAAGTTAGGTCCAAGGTAGCCCACCTTTGGGGGTTCAAGGCAACCCTAAAGGTACCACACCAGCAGCTCGGGGCCGGTCAGGTGCAGGGTCAAAGAGGTGCCCAAAACACATAGGCTTCAATGGAACAGGGGTGCCCCGGTTCCAGTCTGCCAGCAGGTAAGTACCCGCGTACTCGGAGGGCAGACTGGGGGGAACACAAGCAGGCACAGAAAGTACACCCTCAGCGGCACAGGGGCGGCCGGGTGCAGAGTGCAAACAGACGTCTGGTTTTGTGTAGAAAGCAATGGAGAGACCCGGGGGTCTCTTTAACGATGCGGACAGGCACAGGGGGGGTGGGGAGCTCCTCGGGGTAGCCACCACCTGGGCTAGGCAGAGGGTCGCCTGCGGGTCGCTCCTACACTGGAGTTTGGTTCCTTCAGGTCCTGGGGGCTGCGGGTGCAGCGTAGGTTCCAGGCATCGGGCCGCAGCTTCTTGGTCCTTTAGATGCAGGGCAGTCCTCTGAGGCTTAGATGGCGCTGGTCCCTGTTGGATGCGTCGCTGGTGCAGTTTTCATCGAAGTAGGGAGGCAGGCCGGTGGGGCTGGGGCCAAATCAGTTGTCGTCTGTCTTCATTGCAGGGCTTCAGATCAGCAGTCCTCCTTTTTCTTTAGGTTGCAGGAATCTATCTTCCTCGTTTCTGGGAGCCCCTAAATACTGAATTTAGGGGTGTGTTTAGGACTGGGAAGGCAGTAGCAAATGGCTACTGTCCTTGAGGGTGGCTACACCTTCTTTGTGCCTCCTCCCTGTGGGGAGGGTGGGCACATCCCTAATCCTATTGGGGGAATCCTCCTTCTACAAGATGGATTTCTAAAAGTAAGAGTCACCTCAGCTCAGTACACCTTAGGGGCTGTCCTGACTGGGGGGTGACTCCCATTATCTCCTCCAGCCTTGCCGCCAAAAGTGGGGGCAGTGGCCAGAGGGGCGGGCATCTCCACTAGCTGGGATGCCCTGTGGCGCTGTAACAAAGAGGGTGAGCCTTTGAGGCTCACCACCAGGTGTTAGCTCCTGCAGGGGGAGGTGAGAAGCACCTCAACCCAGTACAGGCTTTGTTCCTGGCCACAGAGTGACAAAGACACTCTCCCCATGTGGCCAGCAACATGTCTAGTGTGTGGCAGGCTGGCAAAAACTAGTCAGTCCACACTGGAAGTCGGGTATGTTTTCAGGGGGCATCTCTAAGATACCCTCTCGGTGCATTTTACAATAAAGTGTACACTGGCATCAGTGTGCATTTATTGTGCTATGAAGTTTGATACCAAACTTCCCAGTTTTCAGTGTAGCCATTATAGTGCTGTGGAGTTAGTGTTTGACAGACTCCCAGACCATATACTCTTATGGCTACCCTGCAGTTACAATGTCTAAGGTTTTACTTAGACACTGTAGGGCCATAGTGCACCCTGCCTTAGGGCTGTAAGGCCTGCTAGGGGGGTGACTTACCTATTCCACAGGCAGTGTGAGGTTGGCAATGCACTCTGAGGGGAGGGCCATGTCGACTTAGTCATTTTCTCCCCACCAGCACACACAAGCTGGCAAGTGGTGTGTATGTGCTGAGTGAGGGGTCCCTAGGGTGGCATAAGACATGCTGCAGCCCTTAGAGACCTTCCCTGGCATCAGGGCCCTTGGTACCAGGGGTACCAGTTACAAGGGACTTACCTGAGTTGCCAGGGTTGTGCCAGTTGTGGAGACAAAGGTACAGGTTAGGGAAAGAACACTGGTGCTGGGGCCTGGTTAGCAGGGTCCCAGCACACTTTCAAATCATAACTTAGCATCATCAAAGGCAAAAAGTCAGGGGTAACCATGCCAAGGAGGCATTTCCTTACACCTAACGTTTGTCATCCTACTTATCTCACCAACCATTTGCCTGAAACCCCATTAATGATTGCACCTAACTGGTATTAATTTGAATCTACCACAAAGAACCTGGAGCAAATCTGTTTTTTTCTCTTCTTGATAGCACATGCTTAATGCCAATAACTAGATTAACCACTAACTTTGGGTTCTGGCGTGGCATTGTACTTGCAGTAAAGTGCTTCACCACCTCAGTAGGGGAAGTAAGACTTATATAAATACAATTAAAATATGTATGGCAGCTATTTAATCATCCATGTTCACCTTCATAGGCCAGGATTAAAACTTCTTGCGACATTAAGAGGTACCTTTCATACTTAGTATAGCATTGTCTCTGACTCCAGTTCCATCCCCTGATTAAGTGATGGAGAAACTGTCCACTAAGTCAGTTTAACTGCCATCAGCAGCAGTAACTGCGACAATGTCCACAATGTCATTGTCGTCGCTTCCTGCAATCAGAGCCCACGATCCTATCTCATTAACATTGGTGGAGATAGCTTTGACAACCTCTCAAGATTACCTTAATGTAGGAAGCTGGCCTGGTGTGTTGTGGGTACCTAAGGTACATACAACTTCTACCAGGTCCATGTATCCTCTATTAGGGTAGTGTAGGCAGTGTCTAGAAGCCAGGCTCTCTAGAGGTAGCTGTGGACAAGCAGCCAAGGCATATCTAGGAAACATTCAAAGCTCATGCAATACCACTGTAGTCACACAGCACTTAAACAGGTGAAAGAAAATACTCAGTGTTACAAAAATAAAGGTACTTTATTTTAGTGACACATATACGAAAAAGTACTAGTGGCAACCCTCCAATAGGAGGTAAGTAATACACTAAATATGTACAGCTAGTAATCAAAAATGGGCATAGAAAGCAATAGAAATCCGTGCCAATGCAAATAGACAATAGTGACCATATCTGAGCACAAACCATATACTAAAAAAATCTCATGCAAATATTGGACCCCCACCTAGGTAAGTGGAATGTGTAGAGGGGAGCTGAGGGTACTAGGAAACCCCAATGGTAAGTACCACAGTGCCCCCACAGTGACCAGAAAGGAAGGAAAAGAAAATGCAACACCCAGACAAGACTGCAAGAAACCAGCGGTGGATTCCTGAAGAGGAAGACCTGTGGAAGAAGGGGTCCAAGTCTAGAAGTCAGAGTCCAGGTGGACAGGAGCTACTATCCACCCAGCTGTGGTTGCAGAAGTTGGTCCACGGTAGGACGAAGACTGTCAGGAATGCAGCCCCTGGAGCAGGTGAAGAGTTCCTGGAGGATGCAGTTGACGTCCCATGCCACATGAATGATTGCAGTCTGTCAGTGGCATGGATAAGCCACCAACAAGCCTTCGCAAAGGCAGAAGTCGCGGTGAAGCAAAAGTGGAGCTGCTGGGGACCAGCAAGGTCCAGGAGGACTCAACCCACGGGGATAGTCCCAGGGGGACCCTCAGCCTGGCAGTCTCCACAGGAGACCCACTGGACGAGGAACCAGGAGGCACAGAGGAGACTGCACAGCACAACTGGAAAAGGGTCTCACGCCGCAGAAGAAGCACGCAGATGACTGTGCGTCACAGGAAGGAGGGCTGGGGCTACCCTAAGCCTGAAGATCCCTTGGAGGAGATGCAAAGAAGCCTTGGTAGCTGCAAGAGATGTACGGTCCTGCATGGGAAGGCAAAGGCTTACCTCCACCAAAGTTGGACAGCTGGCAGAGGACAAAGAGGACTACTCCAGGCCACTACCAGTGATGGAGGATCCCCGCAGCTCAGGATGAGAGGAGATCCACGCAGCCAGTCGTCGCTGCAGTTGGTGCCTGCGGATGCAGGGGAATGACTCCTTCCCTCCAAGGGAGATTCCTTCTTCCTTCTCATGCAGACTGAAGACTTGCCGCCCTCAGAGGATGCACAGCTGTGGAAATGTTGCAGAAGCTGGAAACAGCTGTGGAAAGAATGTTGCAAGCAGTCTTCATCATGGAAGTAGATTGTCGGTTCATGGAGGTGCCCTTTTTAATGGTTTGCCAGGCCTCAACAAAATGTGCTAGACCTGTAGGCAGAGTAACTAATGTAATCTACTCGACCTAACTGTAAAGTACTTGACCCGTAAACTGGTCTCAAATCATGTGGCCCTAGGCAAATATTTTATTTTACGGAGCTACCTATTTCTTTATTCTCCTCATATGAATACACCTTCAAATGTGAGTCCAGCATTTCTGCTGTACAAAAAAAGTTTGATTTAAATAAAATGAATGTTTGCTCAATGTATAATAAGAATCTAGTATAACGATATGGTGCATATGACCCCTGACTTGCTCCTTAGTTTACTAATAAATAGTATCATCAGTGCGTGGGCAGGAGATTTTTCAGCTCATGTTTGAAACACTCACTTTTAATAAATATAATACTAAAACATGATGTGGTAGTCCACTGTAATTTGCAGTGCAGTACCACATCATGCACTAGACAGTAGATTTCCCATTGAAATGGCCCAAACCTTTCCTACTATAACTTGTAGCTTTACTGATAAATCGGGTGTGTGTTAACAATTCGTAAAAAATTAGTTTCAGAAAACCTAATTAGCATTTGCATATCACCAAGTAGAGTTCTGATTTGTTTTCATCCTGTTGAAATATTTTTTCATCATTCAGAATTACAAAAAAAGGGGTTTTCACAACTGCTGAAATACATTTTGAAATGTTTGTCCAGTTGACTTATTAGCTATTTATATGTTTGTTGGGTAAAACCTAACACCCTACAGCCTTTAATTTCACACTCTTTGTACTGGAGGTCAGACAGTTCACTTTACAAAATCCTGGAGCTCTGCAGTCCAAGAAGGAAAAGTAATTGTAAGATGATAGAAACTGATTTCTGACCTCAGTCTCTAAACGAAGAGCTAATAGGACAAGATAAAAGTAAGATTTAAAGGTGTATTTATGGTCATTCACTTCCTGAGTGAACAGAACACTTGTTCTTTGTCAACTCACCAGTATGGGCAAATAGATTCTAAATATAGCTTGACCTGATAAAACCTAGCTTGCCATAGCAAGTGGGAGAGTAGACCTCTTGAGGCCGGAATGCACACACTATTCTAGATTGTTAGGAATTAAATCTTAAGGGTCATAAAGAATCCAGTGACTGGAAGTAGTTGTCTCTCGTCTGGATGATAAAATGTAAGGTGCAGTATGATTAGCTTGCCAGTCTAATCAGCCATCCCTGGGCTGACTGCTTAGTGGTGCAGGCTGCCCAAAGAAATCCCTACTACTCCATGTTCTACCAAACAGAAGGGAGGTGGTTCCACAATATAGGAAAACAGCTCTCTGCCATGGCACTTATGGGGAAAGGCCTCAAATTCACTTGAAATCCATGGTGGTTATGATGGGCATATGTGGTTGGACATTAGTGCTGATCGCAATCTTATCAGAAAATGAGAAAAAAATAAAGCTTTCAAGACGCTGGCCTTCGTGACCTTTGCACTGCTATGAGAAGTTTCCGGATTCAGTCTGGCGTCTGGGCAATAGTCTCAAGGTCAGTCATTTACTGTTTAGTGTATCTACCGGGAATAATGTTACTGAAGGTAGTAAACTTGTTCATTAGAGTGCTAAAATTTTAACTTGCTACAAAATTAAATCTGATTGGGGACAATGCCCTGCTCCATTGCCTCCCATGCCCATTTTAACATAATTTTGCATTCTGCAGCACACCTCATTCAGCATCTGAAGAAATATGACACATAACCTACAGTGATGGAACTCCACTGGCTCCCCTTGCCGGGTCGCACTATCCTCAGAATCAACTGAATCAACTACAGAGCATTTAAATCGACCACCTGCCTATCAGGCTCAGAATCTTACCATCTCTCACATGCAGGGCACAGTTAGATTGGAGATTAAGTGCACAAATGAAAACACAAGACAGTGGGCCTTCATCTATGCATCTAAGGTCTGTAACTATATCCCTGTATCCACCCGGGCTGACAAATCCTTTCCAATTGAGGAAAGGAGCTGAATAGTCACCTTTTCCATCAAATGTTGTCTTGCCCTTGCTCCTTCCACATAGCTCAACTATCTGCCAGTAAAGTTTACACTATATAAATACCACATTGTTGTCTACATCTTAACATAAAGACCTCCAGAGGAGAAAGTACTGGTTTGGGAATTATGTGCATATTCATACACGTGTATCTACGGGTAGAATCAAAGCTAACTGTGAGAAGTCCAGCTACAACCACTGCCTATTTTAAAAAAAATCCTCAACACCTTCATTCATGCAGCACTATTTTCTTGAGTCTGACTCTGAGGTTGATGATTATCCTTGGATGGGCATGACTGGCAAAAGGGGAGTGATTGTTACTTGTGCTACATGATTGTACAAAATAAATTTGCCTACCAAGGAAATGGGAGTGGACAATGTAACCATGAGTGTTTTGACTTGTCTCTTACAGGGGTCGTCTGAATGTCCTAGCAAACGTGATCCGTAAGGAACTCGAGCAGATTTTCTGTCAGTTTGATCCAAAATTGGAGGCTACAGATGAGGTGAGTAAATGGTGTGGTGTGCTTAAAATGTATCTAACCTATGGCAGAGCTTTCTGGCTTTAAGTCCCACAAGGGCAAAGAGTGTTGGTTGATTAAAAGCTCAATTGGCAGTATTTTTAAAAACAATGATATAAGTACTGTTTGAAGTGCCAAACATATCACTACTTTTGCTGCTGTAGTTTCATAGAATTGAACGTGTCTCTGGTGATCACTTTTATGCTACACAAAGCTAAAAAGTTATTAAGATTTTCTTTTTTTTATTACTTTGTAAGTTTCATTTCTTTCGCGTTTGGTGTTTCAAAGATCCATATAAATGGTAGGTTTTCTTCAACCGGGAAGAGAAGCTTGTTTTTTTCACAAGAAGCATTTATTCTGTTATCATTGTGGGTTCCACTGGATGCCGTTTAGTTTTTATGAGCCTTTAAATTATTCTTTTAGCCCCCCCAAAAACCTTGGCATATTTTCTTTACTCCCCTTGGGCGCTTTTAATGTTTGCAGCATAACCCTGTATTATATAGCTATATGTTTTGCATTAACATGCTGGGGATTGGGTCTGGAATGACTTGTGGTTGATGATTCTGTTGTGTGTTATCAGATCACCCTGTGACTTCAGCACAATTTTCCATGTTTGACGTTATGACCATGTGATTGTTTTGGCTGATATAGTTGGATTCTTTTTGATTTTTGTTTTTCTCTCTCAAAAGTTGCATTCAAGTGGCTACTTTTTCATTTATTTAATTTTGATGCGTTATTTGTAGATTGTCCTTTTTTTTTTTCTACTAAAATGTTTAGGTTGTGTTTAGTAGCCCTTTAGAAATTGATGTTGATTTGACTGACTTCTGTTTGTTGCCAGATAACTTGAAAAGATAAAAAGAAAGACAAACTCCTCTTGGCAATGTGAAAACATTGCTTTACTTTTGTGACAGGTTGAGTGGCAAGTCCACACCAGTAAACAGGTGGTTTCAGTTTGTGCTTTTTTTTTTTTATACAGTCAGACAATACTTTCATACAAAATGTCAAACAATTAATCATTATATAGTTATGAATTAATCGGGGTAAAACATCATGCCTCTTGTGACCCTAAACATTAACCTGAATTACTGTACATTCTTTATTGCAAGTCTGACAATGCTTAACAATCAAACTTTTCTTTATTCCTAAATACATATGTATTTATATGTGTGCTTTATCATTCTGCTACCAAGACCCTTTATCAGATGTTGTGTAGCCTTTGGCTAATTCAATCTCCTGCTCCTATTCTTCAATCCCCTTCAATCACATTTTTGTTTAACTAGGATAACAGAATACATGCCTGCATGCTAGGGCCAAAAATTCCTTCAAGCTTCCCACACAGGGTTTCCATTAACTACAACCTTGTAAGTTATGCATTCTACTTTCACCTTTCTCTCTTTAAGATGGGTATGTGGCCTGCACTGTTCTTTCACCATGTATAGCTGCGTGTGACCCTTTACTGTTGCACCATGTTTTCATTTTTCACATTTCCAATAACCCCACCACCCCCCAGTTGATATTTCAGCTACCACATCTAAACCTTCATACATATATATGTTCGATGGCATGTGTAGCTGCAGATACACATGCTTTGCATATCCCGCCATCTAGTGTTGGGCTCGGAGTGTTACAAGTTGTTTTTCTTCGAAGAAGTCTTTTCGAGGCACGAGATCGAGGGACTCCTACCCTTTCGGCTTCATTGCGCATGGGCATCGACTCCATCTTAGATTGTTTTCTTTCCGCCATTGGGTTCGGACGTGTTCCTTTTCGCTCCGCGTTTCGGTTCGGAAAGATAGTTAGAATCTCGGAAAATTTGACGGTATTGTTTGCGTTCGGTATCGGGTTAGTTACAACAGATCGAAACCGAATTTTGAAGCGCTCCGGTGGCCCTTCGGGGTTTTCGATCCCCCGTCGGGGCCTGGTCGGCCCGCCCACGTGTCTCTTCAAGGCTAATGGAACGGACCCCATTCCGCTTCTTCCCAAAATGTCACAACAAGTATCCGTATACAGATCAGCATCTGGTCTGTAACTTGTGTTTGTCTCCAGAACACAAAGAAGATACTTGTGAAGCCTGTCGAGCATTTCGGTCGAGGAAGACATTAAGAGACCAAAGAGCGAGAAGACTACAGATGGCGCCGGCAGGACAAAAACACTTGGAGGAGGAAGAAGAAACCTTCTACATCGGAGTCGGACGAGGTCGACCCCGAACAGACGCCGAAAACCGTGAGTAAGACATCGACACACACAACTCACTGAAAGACTGCTAAAGCCCAGGGGACGCCACCGCCAGCAGGCCATGGCTTAACCGAAAAATAGGTGACCGATCATCGGCACCGAAAAAGGGCACGCATGTGTCGAAGACATCCGACTCCGGCCGAGATACCGGCACAGAGCAGACTCGACCCCGAGACAGCGGGTCCGAGCAAGGTCGGCACCGAGAGACCGGAACGCCGAAAATAGTGTCGCCCGACCCGAAAAAGACTGCTGAAAAAGTTTCCATTGCGAAACATCCGGCCTCTGAACCGAAAATAAGTTCCTACACAGAGGAACAGGGACTGTCCTCACAAATGCAAGGACATAGGTTCGGACAAGAACTAGAGTCAATAGAGCCAGACTACACTCTGAGAAGGCGCCACATCCAAAAGGACACAGGGAAGATAAGTACTCTTCCCCCAATTAGGATGAAAAGAAGACTTCTCTTTCAAGATAAAGACAAGCAGCCACAGGCAAAGTGGCAAGACAAGTAGCACCGCCACCATCTCCACCATGCTCAACGCACACATCACTGGTAGCCACTCCACCACTCATGCAGTCCCCAACTCATACTGGAATGAGTCCGGATGATCCAGACGCATGGGATCTATATGATGCGCCAGTGTCAGATAACAGCCCAGACTGTTATCCAGCGAGACCGTCGCCACCTGAGGACAGTACAGCCTAAACACAGGTGGTGTCAAGAGCAGCGGCGTTTCATAATGTCACCCTGCATACAGAGCCTATTGAGGATGACTTTTTTTATTTAACACACTATCCTCCACACACAGCCAATACCAAAGCCTCCCTATGCTACCTGGAATGCTAAAACACTCCAAACAGGTGTTTCAGGAGCCTGTGAAGGGCAGGGCCATAACTCCAAGGGTGGAGAAGAAATACAAACCACTGCCAACAGACCCTGTATACATCACGCAGCAATAAACACCAGCCTCTGTGGTGGTAGGGGCAGCTCGCAAGAGAGCGAACTCGCACACCTCGGGAGACGCACCACCTCCAGACAAGGAGAGTCGCAAGTTCGACGCTGCGGGGAAAAGGGTTGCAGCACAAGCGGCCAACCAATGGCACATTGCCAACTCACAGGCATTGCTGGCGAGATATGATAGGGCTCATTGGGACGAAATGCAACTATTCATTGATCACTTACCCAGAGAGTTCTAAAAAAGGGCACAACAGGTGGTGTAGGAAGGACAGAGTATCTCGAATAATCAGATACGCTCGGCAATGGATGCAGCAGATACTGCTACAACTTAGTAAATACAGCAGTGACCATAAGGAGACACGCATGGCTGCGCACATCAGGATTCAAGCCGGAAATACAACAAGCTGTGCTGAATATGCCATTTAACAGACAGCAGTTGTTTGGGCCGGAGGTGGACACTGCTATCGAAAAACTTAAAAAGGACACTGATACGGCCAAAGCCATGGGCACACTCTACTCCCCACAGAGCAGAGGCACATTTCGTAAAACACAGTTTCGAGGGGGCTTTCGAGGACAAAGCACAGAACCAAAAACCTCACAAACAAGGCCCACTTATCAGAGCCAATATCAGCGGGGTAGTTTTCGGGGACAATATAGAGGGGGCCAATTCCAAAAGAGTAGAGGGAAGTTCCAAAGTCCCAACACTCCTCAAAACAAGCAGTGACTTCGACGTCACAAATCCCCAACACAACACCTGTGGGGGGGAGACTAACCAAGTTCTACAAACATTGGGAGGAAATAACAACAGACACTTGGGTCCTAGCAATTATCCAGCATGGTTATTGCATAGAATTTCTCAAATTCCCTCCAAATGTCCCACCGAAAACACACAATATTTCAAAACACATAGATCTTCTACGACTAGAGGTCCAAGCGTTCCTACAAAAAGATGCAATAGAACTGGTACCAATTCATCAGAGAGGAACAGGAGTTTACTCGCTGTACTTTCTCATACCCAAAAAGGACAAAACTCTAAGACCGATAATAGATCTCAGAACATTAAATACCTACATCAAATCAGATCACTTTCACATGGTGACATTACAGGATGTAATCCCACTGCTCAAGCAACAAGACTACATGACAACACTAGACCTAAAGGATGCATACTTCCATATAACGATACATCCTTCACACAGAAAGTACTTAAGGTTTGTATTCCAAGGGGTACATCACCAATTCAAAGTGTTGCCATTCGGGATAACAACTGCGCCAAGAGTTTTTACAAAATGCCTGGCAGTAGTGGCTGCACTTTTTAGGAGGCAGCAAATACACGTGTTCCCGTACCTAGACGATTGGTTAATCAAAACCAACACCCAAGAACGGTGTTCACAACACACAAAGTACATGATAGAAACCCTCCACAAACTAGGTTTCTCACTCAACTACACAAAGTAACACCTTCAGCCGTGTCACACAGCAATACTTAAGGGCGACAATCAACACAACAAAAGGGATAGCAACTCCAAGTCCACGAAGGGTACAGGCATTTTGTAGGAAGTTGGCTCTGTATGCACAGAGTCCAAGGGTTCCCCTTAGAGGTAAGATAGTGGCAAAAAGAGAATACTAATGCACTATTTTGTGGTAGTGTGGTCGAGCAGTAGGCTTATCAAAGGAGTAGTGTTAAGCATTTGTTGTACACACACAGGCAATACATGAGGAACACACACTCAAAGACAATTCCAGGACAATAGGTTTTTGTATAGAAAAATATCTTTTCTTAGTTTATTTTAAGAACCACATGTTCAAATTTTACATGTAATACTTTAAATGAAAGGTATTGCAGGTAGGTACTTTAGGAACTTTGAATAATCACAATAGCATATATACTTTTCACATAAATCACATATAGCTATTTTAAAACTAAACACAGTGCATTTTTCACAGTTCCTAGGGGGGAGTAAGTTTGTTAGTTCTTGCAGGTAAGTAAACCACCTACGGGGTTCAAGTTTGGGTCCAAGGTAGCCCACCGTTGGGGGTTCAGAGCAACCCCAAAGTTACCACACCAACAGCTCAGGGCTGGTCAGGTGCAGAGTTCAAAGTGGTGCCCAAAACGCATAGGCTTCAATGGAGAAGGGGGTGCCCCGGTTCCAGTCTGCCAGCAGGTAAGTACCCGCGTCTTCGGAGGGCAGACCAGGGGGGTTTTGTAGGGCACGGGGGGGACACAAGTTAGCACAGAAAGTACACCCTCAGCAGCACGGGGGCGGCCGGGTGCAGTGTGCAAACACACGTCTGGTTTCCAATGGAAATCAATGGGAGACCAAGGGGTCTCTTCAGCGATGCAGGCAAAGGGGGGGGGGGGGGGGGCGCTCCTCGGGGTAGCCACCACCTGGGCAAGGGAGAGGGCCTCCTGGGGGTCACTCCTGCACTGGAGTTCCGATCTTTCAGGTCCGGGGGGCTGCGGGTGCAGAGTCTTCAAGGCGTAGGGATCTGGGAGTCAGGCAGTCGCGGTCAGGGGGAGCCTCGGGATTCCCTCTGCAGGCGTCGCTGTGGGGGCTCAGGGGGGGCAACTCTGGCTACTCAGTCTCGTAGTCGCCGGGGAGTCATCCCTGAAGTGTTTCTCCACAAGTCGATCCGGGGGCGTCGGGTGCAGAGTAGCAAGTCTCACACTTCCGGCGGGAAACGCAGTTGTTTTAATGTTGCTCTTTGAAACAAAGTTGCAGTCTTGGGTGAACAGGGCCGCTGTCCTCGGGAGTTTCTTGGTCCTTCTAGAGCAGGGCAGTCCTTTGAGGATTCAGAGGTCGCTGGTCCCTGGGGAAAGCATCGCTGGAGCAGTGTCTTTAGAAGTGGGGAGACAGGCCGGTAGAGCTGGGGACAAAGCAGTTGGTGTCTCCGTCTTCTCTGCAGGGTTTTCAGCTTAGCAGTCCTCTTCTTCTTAGGTTGCAGGAATCTAGTTTCCTAGGTTCTGGGGAGCCCCTAAATACTGAATTTAGGGGTGTGTTTAGGTCTGGGAGGGCAGTAGCCAATGGCTACTGCCCTTTAGGGTGCTACACCCTCTTTGTGCATCCTCCCTGAGGGGAGGGGGAACATCCCTATTCCTATTGGGGGAATCCTCCATCTGCAAGATGGAGGATTTCTAAAAGTCAGTCACCTCAGCTCAGGACACCTCCTTGTTTTTCTCATTATCTCTCCTGGACTTGCCGACAAAAGTGGGGGCTGTGTCCAGGGGGCGGGCATCTCTACTAGCTGGAGTGCCCTGGGGCATTGTAACACGAAGCTTGAGCCTTTGAAGCTCACTGCTAGGTGTTACAGTTCCTGCAGGGGGGAGGTGTGAAGCACCTCCTCCCAGAGCAGGCTTTGTTTCTGTCCTCAGAGAGCACAATGGCTCTCACCGCATGGGGTCAGAAACTCGTCTCTCAGCAGCAGGCTGGCACAGATCAGTCAGTCCTGCACTGAACAATTGGGTAAAATACAGGGGGCATCTCTAAGATGCCCTCTGTGTGCATTTTTTAATAAATCCAACACTGGCATCAGTGTGGGTTTATTATTCTGAGAAGTTTGATATCAAACTTCCCAGTATTCAGTGTAGCCATTATGGAGCTGTGGAGTTTGTTTTTGACAGGCTCCCAGACCATATATTCTTATGGCTACCCTGCACTTACAATGTCTAAGGTTTTGCTTAGACACTGTAGGGGCATAGTGCTCATGCACCTATGCCCTCACCTGTGGTATAGTGCACCCTGCCTTAGGGCTGTAAGGCCTGCTAGAGGAGTGACTTACTTATGCCACAGGCAGTGTGAGGTTGGCATGGCACCCTGAGGGGGGAGTGCCATGTCGACTTAGTCTGTTTCTCCCCACCAGCACACACAAGCTGGCAAGCAGTGTGTCTATGCTAAGTGAGAGGTCCCTAGGGTGGCATAAGACATGCTGCAGCCCTTAGAGACCTTCCTTGGCATCAGGGCCCTTGGTACCAGGGGTACCAGTTACAAGGGACTTACCTGGGTGCCAGGGTTGTGCCAATTGTGGAGTCAAAGGTACAGTTTAGGGAAAGGACACTGGTGCTGGGGCCTGGTTAGCAGGGTCCCAGCACACTTCTCAGTCAAGTCAGCATCAGTATCAGGCAAAAAGTGGGGGGTAACTGCAACAGGGAGCCATTTCTTTACACATTTCACAATGTAATACAGGCCATGTATCCAAAACAAGATACAAGTCAAGATGGTGATGAAACTACTAGGCATGATGTCCTCATGCATAGCCATTGTCCCAAACGCAAGGTTGCACATGCGGCCCTTACAGCAGTGCCTAGCATCACAATGGTCACAGGCACAGGGTCAACTTCTAGATCTAGTGTTGATAGACCGCCAAACATACACCTCGCTTCAAAGGTGGAACAATATAAATTTAAACCAAGGGCGGCCTTTCCAAGACCCAGTGCCTCAATATGTAATAACTACCGGTGCCTCCATGATAGGGTGGGGAGCACACCTCAACACAGCATCCAAGGACAATGGGACACTCAGCAGAGACAGTTTCACATAAATCACTTAGAACTACTGGCAGTATTTCTAGCGTTGAAGGCATTTCAACCCATAATAAGCCACAAACACATTCTTGTCAAAACAGACTACATGACAACGATGTATTATCTGAACAAACAGGGAGGAACACACTCGACACAGTTGTGTCTCCTGGCACAGAGAATATGTCATTGGGCGATTCACAACCACATTCGCCTAATAGCACAGTTTATTCCAGGGATTCAGAATCAGTTAGCAGACAATCTCTCTCGGGATCACCAACAGATCCACGAATGGGAGATTCACCCCCAAATACTAAACACTTCCAAGGATGGGGAACACCACAAATAGACCTATTTGCAACAAAAGAAAACGCAAAATGCCAAAACTTCGCATCCAGGTACCCACAAGATCAGTCTCAGGGCAATGCGTTATGGATGAGCTGGTCAGGGATATTTGCATACGCTTTTCCCCCTCTCCCACTCCTTCTGTATCTGATAAACAAGTTGAGTCAAAACAAACTCACTCATACTAATAGCGCCAACTTGGGCAAGACAACCTTGGTACACAACACTACTAGACCTCTCAGTAGTGCCTCATGTCAAACTACCAAACAGACCAGATCTGTTAACTCAACACAAACAACAAATCAGACACCCAAATCCAGCATCGCTGAATCTAGCAATTTGGCTCCTGAAGTCCTAGAGTTCGTACACTTAGAACTTACACAGGAATGTATGGAAGTCATAAAACAAGCTAGGAAACCTACCATTAGACATTGCTATGCAAATAAGTGGAAAAGATTTGTTTATTACTGCCATAATAATCACATGCAACCCTTACATGCATCTGCCAAAGACATCGTAAGATACTTACTACATTTGCAAAAGTCAAAGCTAGCTTTTTCTTCCATTAAGATACATCTTACCGCAATTTCAGCTTACCTGCAAATTACGCACTCAACTTCACTATTTAGGATACCAGTCATAAAAGCGTTTATGGAAGGCCTAAAGAGAATTATACCACCAAGAACACCACCAGTTCCTTCATGGAACCTCAACATTGTCGTAACACGACTCATGGGTCCACCTTTTGAGCCCATGCACTCTTGTGAAATGCAATACTTAACATGGAAAGTTGCATTTCTAATTGCCATCACATCTCTAAGAAGAGTAAGTGAGATTCAAGCATTTACCATACAAGAACCATTTATTCAAATACCCAAGCATAAAGTAGTTCTACGGACAAATCCAATTTTTTTTAACCAAAAGTCATATCACCGTTCCACTTGAATCAAACAGTAGAATTCCCAGTGTTCTTCCCACAGCCAGATTCTGTAGCTGAAAGAGCACTACATACATTATACATCAAAAGAGCGTTAATGTACTACATTGACAGAACAAAACAAATTCGGAAAACAAAACAATTATTTGTTGCTTTCCAAAAACCTCATGCAGGAAATCCGATTTCCAAACAAGGCGTTGCTAGATGGATAGTTAAATGCATTCAAACTTGCTATCTCAAAGCAAAAAGAGAACTGCCTATTACACCAAAGGCACACTCGACTAGAAAGAAAGGTGCTACCATGGCCTTTCTAGGAAATATTCCTATGACTGAAATATGTAAGGCAGCCACATGGTCTACGCCTCATACGTTTACCAAACACTACTGCGTGGATGTGTTAACAGCACAACAAGCCACAGTAGGCCAAGCAGTATTACGAACTTTGTTTCAAACAACTTCAACTCCTACAGGCTGAACCACCGCTTTTGTGGAGATAACTGCTTACTAGTCTATGCAAAGCATGTGTATCTGCAGCTACACATGCCATTGAACGGAAAATGTCACTTACCCAGTGTACATCTGTTCGTGGCATGAGTCGCTGCAGATTCACATGCGCCCACCCGCCTCCCCGGGAGGCTGTAGCCGTTTCGAAGCTGATCTTGAACATTTGCAAATTTGTAAATATAACACTTTAAACTACATTATGTACATACATATTCACTCCATTGCATGGGCACTATTACTATAATACACAACTCCTACCTCACCCTCTGCAGGGAAAATAATCTAAGATGGAGTCGACGCCCATGCGAAATGGAGCCGAAAGGGGAGGAGTCCCTCGAAATTTCTTCTTCGAAGAAAAACAACTTGTAACACTCCGAGCCCAACACTAGATGGCGGGATGTGCAAAGCATGTGAATCTGCAGCGACTCATGCCACGAATAGATGCACACTGGGTAAGTGACATTATAGATAGATAGATAGAGATATATATATGTTCGATGGCATATGTTGCTGCAGATACACATGTGTGGCACAGTCCGCTGCCTGGTGTTGGGTTCGGAGTATTACAAGTTGTTTTTCTTCGAAGAAGTCTTTTTGGTCACGGGACCGAAGGACTCCTCCCTCTTCGGCTCCATTGCGCATGGGCGTCGACTCCATCTTAGATTGTTTTTTTCCGCTGTCGGGTTCGGACGTATTCCTTTTCGCTCCGTGTTTCGGTTCGGAAAGTTAGTCAGAATCTCGGAAGAAAGCGTCGGTATTGTTCCGTTCGGTATCGGGATAGTTAGGTACATCGACACCGATCATCGGAAGACTTTGGGGTAGTTTCGATCCCCCATCGGGGCCTGGTCGGCCCGACCGCGTGCGACATCGAAGCCGATGGAACGGACCCCGTTTCGTTTCTGCCCAAAATGTCACAGTAAGTATCCTTATACAGATCAGCACTTGGTCTGTAACTTGTGCTTGTCCCCCGAGCACAAGGAGGATACCTGTGAAGCCTGTCGAGCCTTCCGGTCCAGAAAAACACTCCGGGACCGAAGAGCCAGGCGTCAACAAATGGCGTCCACGTCGACAAAACAACGTTTCGACGAGGAAGAGGAAACATTCTCGGTTCCGGAATCAGAATCCGGAGACTCCGACGTCGAACAACAGCAACAAACCGTGAGTAAGACGTTGAAAAGTAAATCCATCGACAAACCGAAAGCCCAGGGGACGCCACTGCCAACAGGCCATGGCTCAACCCATAAAACAGGCGACCCGTCGAAGGTGCCGAAAAAGGGCACGCCCATAGCGAAGACACCCGACTCCGGTCGAGGGACCGCCATGGAGCAACCTCGGAGCCGAGAAAGCGGCTCCGAGAGACAAAAACAAGATACCGGCACCGAAAAACATCGGCACCGAGAATCCATGCCGAAAGGAACAAAAATTCTGTCAGTGCCGAAACCGAAAAAAGATTCTCTCTCGGCGCCGAAAAATACCACACCTTCATCCTACTCAGAGGAACAAGGAATAAGTGGCCAAATGCACAGATTTGGACAAGAGCTCCAAAGTGTAGAATCGGACTACACACAAAAGAGACTGTACATCCAGCACGACACAGGGAAAATATCAACCCTTCCCCCAATCATGAGGAAAAGAAGGATCGAACTTCCAAAGGATGACGCACAACCACAAGCCAAAGTGGTTAAAAAAGTCACGCCTCCGCCCTCTCCACCACAGGCATCGCCGGCACAAACACCGCCACAAATGCACTCACCAGTGCAAACTACCATAAGTCATGACGATCAGGATCAAGACGCTTGGGACCTGTATGACACCCCAGTGCCGGACAATGATCCCGAGTCATACCCCACAAAGCCGTCACCGCCAGAGGACAGTACCTCATACTCGCAACTGGTGGCTAGGGCAGCAGAATTCCACAATGTCCAACTGCATTCCGATCCTATAGAGGATGATTTTTTATTTAACACCCTCTCGGCTACACACAGCCAATATCAATGTCTCCCAATGCTACCAGGGATGTTACGGCACGCAAAACAAATTTTTGAAGAGCCCGTAAAATCAAGAGCCATCACCCCAAGGGTAGATAAGAAATACAAACCACCACCCACAGACCCAGCGTTTATTACTTCGCAGTTACCACCTGACTCCGTGGTAGTAGGGGCAGCTCGCAAGAGAGCAAATTCACATACATCTGGCGACGCCCCACCTCCGGACAAAGAAAGCCGAAAATTTGATGCGGCAGGGAAAAGAGTAGCATCACAGGCAGCCAACCAGTGGCGCATCGCAAATTCACAAGCGCTGCTGGCCAGATATGACCGAGCACACTGGGACGAGATGCAACTTCTCGTAGACCATCTTCCCCAGGAATACCAAAAAAGGGCGCAGCAAATAGTGGAAGAGGGACAAACGATCTCAAACAATCAAATCCGCTCTTCACTAGACGCAGCCGATACTGCAGCGAGAACAGTCAACACTGCTGTCACCATAAGGAGACACGCTTGGCTACGCACTTCAGGCTTCAAACCTGAAATCCAGCAGGCTGTCCTTAATATGCCCTTCAACGAGAAACAACTTTTTGGCTCTGAAGTGGACACAGCCATTGAAAAACTTAAAAAGGACACAGACACGGCCAAGGCCATGGGCGCACTCTACTCCCCGCAGAGCAGAGGCTCTTTCAGAAAAACTCCATTTAGAGGGGGGTTTCGTGGCCAACCCACAGACACCACCAGCCAACAAACAAGAACCACACCATATCAGGGTTCCTTCCAAAGGGGAGGTTTCAGGGGATATCGGGGGAGTCAATTCCCAAGGAGTAGGGGAAGATTCCAGACTCCAAAAACACCTCCACCTAAACAGTGACTTTCAAGTCACGCAACCCCTTCACTCAACACCAGTGGGGGGAAGACTAAGCCAATTCTACCAATCTTGGCAACAGATTACAACAGACAATTGGGTATTAGCAATAATCCAACATGGCTATTGCATAGAATTCCACAACTTCCCACCAAACATCCCCCCCAAAACACGCAAAATGTCACCACAACATTTAGAACTTTTAGGACTAGAAGTTCAAGCACTACTGCAAAAGGATGCAATAGAGTTAGTACCAGTACAACAAAAAAACACAGGAGTTTACTCCCTGTACTTTCTAATTCCAAAAAAAGACGAAACATTAAGACCAATATTAGATCTCAGGACACTAAATACCTACATCATATTGGACCATTTTCACATGGTCACACTACAAGACATCATTCCACTGCTCAAACAGCAAGATTACATGACCACATTAGACCTAAAGGATGCGTACTTTCATATACCAATACACCCTTCTCACAGAAAATACCTACGGTTCGTATTCAAAGGAATACATTACCAATTCAAGGTGTTGCCATTCGGAATAACAACTGCACCAAGAGTGTTCACAAAATGTCTAGCAGTAGTAGCAGCACACATCAGAAGACAACAGATACATGTGTTCCCTTACCTAGACGATTGGCTAATCAAGACCAACACAGTAAAAAAATGCGCAAACGACACCACATTTGTCATACAAACCCTTCACAAACTGGGGTTTTCCATCAACTATACAAAATCACACCTAGAACCGTGTCAAACACAACAATATCTAGGAGCAACCATCAACACATCAAAAGGAATTGCCACTCCAAGTCCACAAAGAGTGCAGGCATTCCACAAGGTAATAAGTGCTATGTTTCCAAACCAAAAGATACAAGCAAAACATGTGCTAAAACTTCTAGGCATGATGTCATCATGCATAGCCATTGTCCCAAACGCAAGACTACACATGCGACCCTTACAACAGTGTCTAGCATCACAATGGTCACAGGCACAGGGTCAACTTCAAAATCTGGTGTTGGTAAACCGCCAAACATACCTCTTGCTTCTATGGTGGAACAGCAAAAATTTAAACAAAGGGCGGACATTTCAGGACCCAGTGCCTCAATACGTTATAACAACAGACGCTTCCATGACAGGGTGGGGAGCACACCTCAATCACCACAGCATTCAAGGACAATGGGATATACACGAAACAAAATTTCATATCAATTACCTAGAACTGTTAGCAGTATTTCTAGCGTTAAAAGCCTTCCAACCCATAATAACACACAAATACATTCTTGTCAAAACAGACAACATGACAACAATGTATTATTTAAACAAACAAGGAGGAACACACTCAACACAATTGTGCCTCCTAACACAAAGAATTTGGCAGTGGGCGATTCACAACAACATTCGCCTAATAGCACAATTTATTCCAGGAATACAAAACCAACTAGCAGACAACCTTTCGCGAGACCACCAACAAGTCCACGAATGGGAAATTCACCCCCAAGTTCTGAACAAGTACTTTCAAATTTGGGGAACACCCCAGATAGATTTGTTCGCAACAAAAGAAAACTCAAAATGCCAAAACTTCGCATCCAGGTACCCACACCGCGAATCACAAGGCAATGCTCTATGGATGAGTTGGTCAGGGATATTTGCGTACGCTTTTCCCCCTCTCCCTCTCCTTCCATATCTAGTAAACAAGTTGAGTCAAAACCAACTCAAACTCATACTGATAGCACCCACATGGGCAAGACAACCTTGGTATACAACTCTACTAGACCTTTCACTAGTACCGCATGTCAAACTACCCAACAGGCCAGATCTGTTAACACAACACAAACAACAGATCAGGCATCCAAACCCAGCATCATTGAATCTGGCAATTTGGCTCCTGAAGTCCTAGAATTCGGACACTTAGACCTCACACAAGAATGCATGGAGGTCATAAAACAAGCTAGAAAACCTTCCACTAGACACTGCTATGCATCTAAGTGGAAAAGATTTGTTTACTACTGCCATTCCAATCAAATACAACCATTACATGCCTCTACTAAAGACATAGTAGGATACTTACTACATTTGCAAAAAGCAAATCTCGCTTTTTCATCTATAAAAATACACCTCGCAGCAATATCTGCTTACCTACAAACTACTCATTCATCGTCTCTATTTAGAATACCAGTTATTAAAGCATTCATGGAAGGGCTAAAAAGAATTATACCACCAAGAACACCACCAGTTCCTTCATGGAATCTTAACATCGTCTTAACAAGACTCATGGGTCCACCTTTCGAACCCATGCATTCCTGTGAAATGCAATATCTAACCTGGAAGGTCGCATTTCTCATTGCAATCACATCCCTCAGAAGAGTAAGTGAAATACAGGCATTTACCATACAAGAACCATTTATTCAAATACACAACAATAAAATAGTTCTAAGAACAAATCCAAAATTTCTGCCAAAAGTAATCTCACCATTCCATTTAAATCAAACAATAGAATTGCCAGTGTTCTTCCCACAACCAAATTCTGTGGCTGAAAGGGCACTACATACATTAGACATCAAAAGAGCACTAATGTATTACATTGACAGAACAAAGCTAATCAGAAAAACAAAACAACTGTTCATAGCTTTTCAAAAACCACACATAGGAAATCCAATCTCTAAACAAGGCATTGCTAGATGGATAGTCAGATGCATTCAAACATGCTATCTTAAAGCCAAAAGAGAATTGCCTATTACACCAAAGGCACACTCAACCAGAAAGAAAGGTGCTACAATGGCCTTTCTAGGAAACATTCCTATGAGCGAAATATGTAAGGCTGCAACCTGGTCTACGCCTCACACGTTTACTAAACACTACTGTGTAGACGTACTAAATGCACAACAAGCTACAGTGGGCCAAGCTGTACTAAGAACATTATTCCAAACTACTTCAACTCCTACAGGCTAAACCACCGCTTTTAGGGGAGGTAACTGCTTTATAATCTATGCCACACATGTGTATCTGCAGCAACATATGCCATCGAACTGAAAATGTCACTTACCCAGTGTACATCTGTTCGTGGCATTAGTCGCTGCAGATTCACATGTACCCTCCCACCTCCCCGGGAAGCCTGTAGCCGTTTAGAAGTAGATCATAAATCTTAAACATCTGAACATTTGTAAATAATTATTAGAAACTCTTAACGTACATACATATTCACTCCATTGCATGGGCACTATTTATACCAAACAACTCCATCCTCACCCTCTGCGGGGAAAACAATCTAAGATGGAGTCGACGCCCATGCGCAATGGAGCCGAAGAGGGAGGAGTCCTTCGGTCCCGTGACCAAAAAGACTTCTTCGAAGAAAAACAACTTGTAATACTCCGAGCCCAACACCAGGCAGCGGACTGTGCCACACATGTGAATCTGCAGCGACTAATGCCACGAACAGATGTACACTGGGTAAGTGACATTTTCAATATATTTGTATATATCGAAGTTATACCAAACCGGTTATATAAACGGGAAGAAAAAGCAAAGTCAGCAACTCACAGTGAATTCTTTAAGCAGTTTCATTATTCCAGGCCTTAAGTTATAAAATCATCTCTGGACACGTGTTTCTAGGTCAATCCTTTCTTTAGCAGAGAAAAATATAAGTGTTTCACCCTCATAGGTGCAGCCAGTGCTGGAAGTGTTCCAGGCATTTCTTTCTTACTGAAAAGACCGGCATGGCTTCAGCTTGTCTAATTACAGGCACCTGATTAGTCTCTTTAAATACCAGTCCGCCTCAGTGGGCCTCTCAAGTGAGCAGTGCATGCTGGTTGTGGTGGTCCTGCAACTTTTTCATTTTGCCCCAAGTGGGTTGCTGAAGCCAAACGAAATAATGAACCAAAATGTAAAACCTTTGTAGGCGAATCCAAAGTAAAATTGTCAGATTTGCTATGAATATCCCAACCTGACTGCTCTTATGTGACAATCCATTTTTAGTCACACAGACCTGCTACGATGTGCAGTGGTGCTGCTTTTCCGACTGGACAGGCCGGTTAAATATAAAAAACAAAGTTGTCCTCATGTGAAAGCGCACTCCCAACAGGTTATATAAACGGGAAGAAAAAGCAAAGCCAGCAACTCAGTGAATTCTTTAAGCAGTTTCATTATTCCAGGCCTTAAGTTATAAAATCATCTCTGGACACGTGTTTCTAGGTCAATCCTTTCTTCAGCAGAGAAAAATATAAGTGTTTCACCCTCATAGGTGCAGCCACCATTTGCATGGGCATCTCTTTTCTTTATACTCCATCACTCCTACCTTACCCTCTGCGGGGAAAAAAAATCTAACATGGAGTCGATGCCCATGCGCAATGGAGCCGAAGAGGAGTCACTCGATCCCGTGACTCAAAGACTTCACTTGTAACACTCCAAGCCCAACACTAGATGGCAGAATATGCATAGCATGTGAAACTGCAGCGTAACATGCCACGAACAGATGTACACTGGGTAAGTGACATTTTCCATATATATTCACTACCTTGACGTGTTTATTGCATTGGGGCTTTAATACTACACAAGTAGAGATGCAAAATACATAAAACTGTGCTTGGGGGTACTTCTTTAGTTGATTGTAGCCTATCTGATCCTGTGACATGAGGAATTATAAAGCAAACTAAACAGTATTCATTGGTACTTTACGAATCTGTCTAACATGACTAACACATTATCTAGTAATCTGGCATGAACATTATGGGACACATGAATAGAAAGTTGTCTTTATAGGTGTAGGATGCTGACACTATAGTGCACTAAAATTAAGTACACTGTGCAGACAGTGAAGTGGATCCCCAATTGGTATTGTAAAAGTAGATCGGACTATTTTGTGGTAATGTGCACGAGCAGTTAGGCTTATTAGAGGGTAGTGCTAAGCATTTGTTGTACTCCGAGGCAATGAATGAGACAAACTCCCAAAAACATCCGAGACCAATTTAGAAAAATAACAATTCTTTTATATGTTTCAAATCCAAGAACTTCATAATCAGGTAAGTAGACTTTTAAGCATACATACTTTGCTGTTTCAAAAATCAACACTTAGTGCAATTTTCTCTCAGTGTTATCCTATGGAGGAAAAACAATGGTCAGCAAACACAGGGTTAACAATGACTCAAGGTCGAGCTCAGGGAGCTAAGATAAGTACTGGGCACTGATCCTATCCACACCAATAGGTCACACCGGGCAGCACTGGGGCAGCTGGGTGCAGAGTTAAAGGCGTAAAGTGCCCAGCAGTTCTCAATGGGAGTTGGACCTCGTGACAGACAGGCTGCAGGTTCTGACTAAGAAGCCAGTCCGGAACAACAAGCAGGTGGGAAGTAGGCTTGCGGTGCTTGGGGACCTTGGTGCAATGGTGTCTTTAGGTGTTGGGTTTTCATTGCCGGGAGCACTTGCGGTCAGGGGCTCCTGTGTGTCGAAGCTGCAGGTGTCACCTGGGAGTCTGGCAGGTGTTGACCCAGGGTGGACTCAAGCTCAGGGAGCCGGAGGATGTCCGCATCAGTGCCCCATCTCCGATGTGGTCAGGGTGCAGAGGTTGCTGGAGGCTTCAGATTTTCTTTTGTCACCAGGGTGTGGGAGAGGTGGCCTGCGTGCAGAGGCTGCAGACGTCTTGGGTGAGTCCAAGATGGGTGTGAAAAGACTAGAGACTGTCTTCGGGCAACGTTGGTTGGCTTCACCCCTGGGACGTCTGGTGCAGTGGTTACTTCAGGTATCTGGTTTCTTTGCCAGGAAAAGACCCCACAGCTGCTGGAACCAGTTTCTTCTTACAGGGAAGGTCTGCTGCCTGTGGGAGGCTTGAGTCTTTATTGAAGACTGGACGAGTTGGTTTCTTGCGCAGGGTCCTTTGAGGTCAGCAGGCAGGCCAAGTTAGCTGCTTTTATCTCCTCTTCTGCGGGTGCAACTCTTCTTTTTGTGTTTCTTTTTGTGTTTTTTTTTGGTTTGGGTTTTCTTAGGTTGTTGAAATCTAAGTTATAGGGTTCAGGGGTGTTACAGGGAGTGCCAGGTGGTAGCCAATGGGCTGACCATCTTCAGGGTGAATACGCCCTTCTTATGACCACTTCTGCTGGGAAGTGGGCATAATCCTAAACCTAGTGGCCTAATTCCTTCCTAGTAAGATGGAGGAATTTGAAAAATAGTATCCACTTCAGCTCATCCACTTTAGGGGTAGGACTAGCTGGCACTTTTCCTAATTTAACTAATTTTCCCACCTGTGTTTCTGCCAAAAGTGGGGTCAGGACAGGGCGTTGGTCATCTCCTCCATTTAGAGAGACCTGTGTCACATTACAAAGGCAGCAGGGGGGGGGGGGGGATTCTTCTCTGGTGGCTGAATTGGTCAGGACCAATCAGTCAACACACTAGTAGTTGGTAGGCTTTCAGGGTGCACCTCTCAGTTGCCCTGTGCTTGCATTTTTTAATTAATCTATCACTGGGGCAGCGAGGGTTTATTATTGTTAGATACGAAACATACTAGGATTCAGAGAAGCCATCATGTATCTTGGTAATTCGTAATGACCAGTGCCCAGCACATGCATTTAAAATGGCTTCCCTGTGCACCTACTATGTCTTGGAGCCAACAGACATAGCAGGGGCATATCAGCCCATGCATATATGCCCTTACGTGTGCCTGCATGTACCCTGTCGTAGGGGTGACTTAAACCTGGCACATGCAGTGATAGGGGACCTGGCACACAGGGGTATGACAGATCGGGTTTTCATTTTAGCTTGCGCCAACACATGTAGTCTGCAACTGCAGCACTATGTGGGTTTGGTGAGGGGTCCCTGAAGGGGGGCCAGTTGGTGCTGCAGCCCTCAGAGACTTTAACTACCCCAGGCACCAGGGGTTCTGTTTACTAGGGACTTAGTGTTACTTAAAGAGATTGCCAATTGTGCAAAGCAACTGTGCAGTTTTGAGGAAAGAGATCTGGCACTTGGGAACTGGTTAGCAGGTACCCACTGCACTAATAGTCAAAGCCACATCAGAAACCAGGCAAATAGTGGGGGCTCACTATGTCAAGGTGCTCTCCTACAATAGGTATATAATGTTAGGACTAAATGACACACTGCTATAGAAGAGAAGCAACCGAAAAAGTAGCATTAAGAGACTGAAAAGAAAGGAGAAAACCAAAATACTTAACTTATGTGCTGTTTTCCCAAAACAATTGTCCAAAGGCAGAGATAGAGGGGGCTATTTCTGTGATGACAGTCTTCTCGCAATCACTTGTCTCATTTACATTGTCTGTTTGGTGTGATGCTAGATTCAAACTGACATTGGTAAGGTGGAATTTGGACTGCCTGCCATTGATTTTTGACTTCTTTCTGAACAAGGACTACTCCTACAAGCAAAGTCCTTCGAACTTGGGATCTTATCAGGACATAGTTACGTATATGAACTTGTTGGCTAGTTGTCAAGAGGTGGACCTCGTGGTCATTGTCGGTACCTTTCTTTGGTACACTTATTGAGGGAAGAACTTGGCAACCTTTGTTAGCTCAAAAAATATGCTGTTCTGTATGCGTCTTTGGTACTTCATCTACATCTTGTATCAAGGGTCTATCTTGCTAGGTAAGGACTACAACAGCACACCTTTCAAATTCATAAACAAAGAGGTGAAAATTGTCAATATAGTTAGTCACCAAGTGGGAGATTTGCGCCGAGCTTGATGAAATGCAGGAAAGCTGGTTACGTGATCTAAATTACTACACATCCTTTATTGCAGGTCTAACCATGCTTACCGAACTAACCATTCTTTAAGCCTGAATACATATGTATTTGAATGTGTGCTTTATCATTCTGCTCCCAAGACCCTTTATCAGTTGTTGTGTACCCTTTGGCTAATTCAGTTTCCTGCTCATATTCTTCAGTCACCTTCAATCACGGAACTAGGGTAACAGAAACATTTCCTATAACATGTTTTCATAATAAATTATACACTTGAGGCTCATGGTCACACCAAAAGGTGTCTTTTGTATTTATAAACCAACATTGGATTCAGTTCCTATACTATAAATAAGGCATCAGGTGGTTGAAGTCATTGGTGGAAGCCGCTTAAGTGCAGAACACAACAGAAAGGAGTTCTTTTGAGTCATGGGGAGGTAAGAAGAGGGGTGTGTTATTGTGTAACAGAATTAGTTCACATATGTGCATATCTAAGTGGGGTTGTATTCCAAAGAAATTGTACTTTGGGCTTGGCGGCATCCCACTCCAGGCTAAGGTAAATGTTTACATTATCTGTATTTTCTGAGGTGCATTGTCAGTAGATTATATTGTCTCTTGGTGAGGGATTTAACCAAGCTCATCCTCCACATGGCAAGCCAAAACAAAAACTATAGTCACGTGAAATCTCTCTTCCCAAGTCTGTCATACCCCTTTTGGATTATTCATGAGTATCTTTGCAGTATAATTTATTGCACCTATCTAAGCAGCAACACCTTAACTAATGAAAAAGCAGAGTAGAACTACCTGTGCCTTCAAGCATGTGCTGAATAAGATGTGTTCATTGTGTCTGCTCTGTGTATGACACTTTTCCTTCCCTATAATGTCATGTCCACTTCCCAAGGAGAGCAAGCAGTTCTGCTCTGTGGAGAAAAAATAAGTGGCCTTTGGCAGTAGGACTGCTAATTCTACAGCCTGTTCGGAATACTACCCTGGGAGATGGTGCAGAGGTGTGCAAACCAGATCCCCCAAAGTTAGCAACAAAACTTTTCAAGATGTGTTAAAGGTTTGTTTGTGTCTAACCAAGTGATACATGCTGCATCTGCTCTCTCATTTGGCAGTTCACAAGTATTGCAGTAGAGTAATCCATTTAAGATCCTCTTGGTTATGGATAACGGAGGAGGAAATGGATGCACTCCATACATTTCTGAATCATCCGTTCAAATGATCCTTTCACTGTTGGCGACCAGGTGTGCCATATGAAAATGTATGTAGAGAATTGAAGTGGGACTGACTACTGGAAATAAAAAAAGGTGTCACGTAGGTCACAAGATAGGAAGTAATAAACATTCAAAGCTCTCGAAAGCAACCACTTTAGCCTCTATCATTGAAAATCATTGTGAGGCCTGCAACAGTCTTCAGCTGTAGGTGAATACTTTGCTCCTGGTGTAGGAAGCTGGTTTCTGGTTGCAGTACCCCCCTGCCTCTTTTGGTCTGGTTTTTGATGCAACTTTGGCTGAAGTGTACTGGGTTCCTACTAACCAAGGTGCCAGTGTTCCTTCCACAAAACAAGACTCCCGGTCACTTGATCCCCAAGTGGCCAGGCCCTTTAGCACCTCTAAATCCCTAGTTAATGGTACCCTGGTTCTTAGGGCATGAGTACTGAAGAGTGACCCTAAGAGCTGCAGCACAACTTGTGCCACTGTAAGGGACCCAATACCAACCTCATTCTCGCTTTGACCGAACCACAATAAAACAAGGAAACGTAGTGAGATGCTCAATATAAATAAAAAACTAGAAAAAAAATATTCTGCCATTTAAACACCGCAGTCAATATTGATCCTTAGCATAGCAGCTGTTGTTTGACTTGCAGTGGTATTGTACATACTCAATTGTCATTTTAATGTTCAAGCATGGCTGCCACGTTTGTCCCTAGCGTGTTTTCTATCAGGGACTGGTACAAAAATGATGCACTATGGACTACTACATTGCATAATGGTTGTCTGGTTTAGAGGAAGTGACTGGATGGAATGTAGCTCACTTTAATTAAATGAGTGTCAGCCAAGTAGGCTGCTAGCATTTCCTGCGGAGCTCTAGTATCCTTTTAGATTTGAACACATTTAAAAAAGAGAAACAATGAAACAAAAGGGGAAGTACAAAAAGAGAAAATTGTAAATGTAAGACCTAGCCCACCGGCCCTGGCACTGAAGCACGCTCATTTTGAGGTGGATCTGCACATGTGAATGGAAAATGCTGCCATGCACATGGCGGAAGAGACAGTGACTGATGTCAACTGAACCATTCCTCCATGCAATATTCTTCTATTGTTGAAAGCAGGTTGCAGATGATACTCGGACAGACCAGTACAGAAGAGGACTTATCCAAAGACCATCTATGTATTTATATTGGTGTAATATTTAGATGTAAGGTGGTATGTATTATTGAATGATGTATCGCAAGATCATGGCACACAATTTAGACTGTCAGGCCTTCTGAAGAGATTCTAGAAAGTTATTACAGTGAAATAGTCTACCCCTGGGGTTTGTCAAACTGGGTAGCCATCACCAAAACCCTTCACTACAAAGGTAACCTGTGAGATCTTGTATAACAAAATACCTGACTACAGGTTTTAGCACATTGCAAAAGCAGTCCATCCCTAAAGACCTATTGGCTTTAACATGTCGTTTAATAAATAAATCTGGCTTACTGCCTTTGCTGTAACTTTTCATAATAAACAGATAATACCAGTTCCATGTGCAATAACTTTTGCTAGTTAATCAAACAAGCTTATAACTTTTTATCATTCTCTTGTCACCATAACCAGCCGAAGGCTGCTGCACGGAGCTTAAGTTTTTCTGCAAGGCAACAATCGGGCAGTCATAAAATTACACAAGTATACACAGGTATATGTAGCAAAGCAAAATATAGGGTCTAACCAGAATTCTCAGTGCACATCTTCTACATACATGGTATTTCAAAGGATGTAACCAACACTGAAACCTTGCCTATTAAGGTGAACTGTGATATTTCCGCTAACAAGATAACTGTCTGTAGGCTTTAAAACAGAGTAATAAAAATTCACCCTTAATTGACTGTTGACTATAACACATCATTTTCACAATCAGTATGTCGGGCCTACTGCCCTTATCAAAACGTTTCAGAAAAACAATGAGGCCACAAACCTTTGTTATTGGCTTGTCACCATGCCCAACTCAGACCTAATGTCTTTGGCATAAGCCTTCCCTCAGGGCACAAATCAGGTATACTGTAATATAATTACAAATATGTACAAAATTAAGGTTAGTTTATTTTTTTTTAAGTGTAGATATTGGCCTTTCTTCAAGAAGTCCAGGATGAGCACTTCATTTATAAAAAAATGTTTTGCTGCATGACGTAAATAAGTCTATATTGGCCAATTGTTATAATTTGCATTTAAAATTGGATTAATATATACATTTTAAAAAACAAGAAAATTAGCAGGAGCGGAGTAATTTGTCCTTATAAATTTCACTCTCAAAGCTTTTTTTCTTTTTTTAAATTAAAATGGAGAAGAAGAAAGAGGACAATGTATACTTACAGGCTACAGCTCTGCAGATATGAAAAGTGTCTTCCTTGGAAGGCTCATAGCCCATTATGCCCAGTATGTGGCAACTGCTTCATTTCTTTTTTCCGGCTCCTGGTGAAAGGACTTTGGAACACTGAGCTTGGCATTTTTGGGATATTTCCAAAATAGTCCACGTCTAGATCTCATAAACAGTAGCGACTTCCACATTGAAATGCTCCTGTAGTCTCAGACATAGATATCATCCTAGGTTAACCTGGTGGGGCACCCTAAAACTGTACCATTGTTGGCACACAGCTAAAGGTACCAGTGGTACCAAGGACTCTGTGACCAGGGAGGGTCCCTAAGGGCTGCAGCATGTATTGTCACCCTGAGGGACCGCTCACCAAGCACATGCACACTGTCATTGCAGCTTGTGTTTATTGGTGGGGAGAAAAAGGTAAAGTTGGCATGGCATACCTCTCAGGATGCCATGCCCACTACCACTGCCTTTGGCATAGGTAAGTCACCTCTCCTAGCAGGCCTTACAGCCCTAAGGCAGGGTGCACTACATCACAGGTGAAGGCATAGCTGCATGAGTAATATATGCCCTTAGAGTGTCTTAAGTTCATTCTTAGACATTGTAAGTACAGTGTGGCCATATAAATACACTGACTGGGAGTTTCTCATTATGAACTCCACAGCTCCATGATGACTTCACTGAAGACTTGAAAGTTTACTATCCAACTTCTCAGCACAATAAACCCACACTGATACCAGTGTTGGATTTATTGTACAAGGCACCCAGACTGCATCTTAGAGATGCCCCTGAATTTTAACCAACCCTTTAGTGTAATGCTGACCAGCCTGTGCCAGCCTGCCACTAAAAGATGAGTTTCTGACCCCTAGGAGTGAGGGCCTTTGTGCCCTCTGGAGTCTGAAACAAAGACTAATCTAAGTGGAGGTGCTTCACTCCCTCCACCCCCCTCCCTTTGCAGGAACTTTAACACTTGGTAGTGAGCTTCAAAGTCTCTGGACTCCTAATACAGTGCCCCAGGGCACTCCAGCTAGTTGAGATGCCTGCCCCCCCCGACAAGGAAAATTAGGTAAAACAGGGAGGAGTGACCACTCCAGCTATGAACACCCCTAAAGTGTCCAGACCTGAAGTGGCACCCTCCATGCAGAATCCTCCATCTTGGTTTGGAGGACCTGGACCAACAGGGTTAGGAGTGTCTTCAGCCTCCCCTTCACCCTGTCTCCTCCCTCCTCCCCCCCCACCACCACCACACTCCTTTACCTCCACCAAAAGGAGTGGGCATAGGAAGGGTGTAGCCGCTCTCTGGGACAGTAGCCATTGGTTACGGCCCTCTGGCCCCTTTAACACCCCTAAATCTAGTATTTAGGGGCAGTCCTGAACCTAGCTCACCAGATTCCTAGCGTTTGCAAGAAAAAAGAGAAGCAAGAAGGACTGCTAAGTGGACCCCAGCAGAGAAGACTCCAGACACCAACTGACTTGGCCCAAGCCCTACCGGCCTGCCTGCAGCTTCTGAAGCCCTGTTCCTAAAAGGAGACACATGCTGCAGGACCAGTGGCCTCTCCAAACCACCAGAGGACCAAGAACTCCAGAGGACAGCGGCCCTGTCCACAACAAACACCAAGAAGGGCTCCAGACCTGCCCCGGATTCACGAGTCTTGCCCACTCTGCACCGGATGCCCATGACTTTAGTCCAGGTGGCCCTCTGGTCCAGAGCAGGTCCCCTGGCGATTCTGACCTTGTGTCCGCCCTGGGTTGACCCCTCCTGGCCATCACAGCACCTGCAGCCTAAATCCGGAGGACCCACTTGACCACGAGAGAACCGGATGAAGATTCCTGATGCCTAAAGGTACCCCCTGCACCCGCAGCCCCCTGGCCTTGGGGAATCTGACCACCGGTCCTGAAACGTTCAGCAGGCAGCCCTCCTTGCCCAGCCTGTGGTTTCCTGGAACCTCCTCCTGATCTTGGCTTAGAAGAAAATTCATTCTACTACGACTTCCATCCATGGTTCCACCAGACTAAAAGCAGGAAATTAAACACAGCTGTCACAACCATGAAAGCAGCAAGTGCATCTGCCCTTCTAGGGAGGTATGGCAGATCCTTATGGGACTCCCTCTGCAGCAGTTTGTCGACCTCCCAAGTGTCTGCAGAGAGGACTTCATAGAAGCCATGCATGGTGCTCTTTATTTAAGTGATCAGAGCTGCTGTTGATTAATCTTTGCTGGCAGCCTATGGTTATTGTCATGAATTGGCCCTCGTGACATTCTTGGCTCCGTCTCACGGCACTCAAACAGGATTCTTAGAAAATAATTTTCCAGTTTCCTTTCTCTGATAACTCTCTGTTTGGGAGTCCTACAGATAATGAAGTGTCTTGCAGGAAGATCAAGATGGGCATCTTGAAGGCGGTTGGTCTGGAGTACCCTTAAGAGCATCAAAACATTTTTACAAAAGGTGTTTCCGTACACACAGGGTTCAAATCCCTCAGTGGTTGCAAGGACACTACCAACAGCAGCGACAAAGATCTTTCTGGCACCACCAAATTTGTCAAACAAAGGGAAGAGGCAACCACTAATCTGCCCAAGCAGGAAAGCCTTCTACAAGCTCCAAACAATGAGCATTTACTTGTCCTCCTTCCGTTACCCACTCCGGTAGGGAGAAGTATTTCATAATATCTAACCGGGTGGAAATCCATCAGAAACAATTCCTGGGTTCTGAATAGTGTACAGAATGGTTGTTTCAGATTCACCAGTCCACTACCAAATATTCCCACAAAATCATCCAATCTACATCTTCAGATGCTGAGATCAGAAGTGAACAACCTTCTGCAACAGCATGCAGTGGAGCTTATACCTCCCAACAAGCGGGGAACAGGGATTTATTCTGGTTATTTCTTGGTGAAAATGAAGGGTCTCAAAACAAATTGAACCCATACTAGATCTAAAAGTCACAAACAAATGGATTTGGAGAGAAAAATTCAGTGTGCTAGTATTAATCAAATGTATCCTTAAATCCATCAAGGAGACTGGCTGTATTCCATAGATCTTCAGGATGCATAATTTCACATTCAAGTCATTGAATAAATGCAGCAAATACCTGACATGTAGTAGGACATAATTACTACCAGTACAAAGCACTTTCTTTTGTCCTTAAATTGGCCCCTTGTACTTTTTTGAAGTGCAATGGTTGCCGCACATCTCAGGGAAGCCAGAATATTTGTCTATCCCACACCTAGACGGTTGGCTCATCAAGGCGTCAATACAACAAGCACAACATCATTATTTAATAACTTTCTCTGTTCTCAGTTGGCTACGTCTTCATGTCAGTCACCAGAAACTGACCTAGTTGCCAGTTCATTCTTTTCATTATCTAGAACCAACTTTCCTCACCATAAAAGTAAAAATCTATCCTTCAAAGAAAATAATTTTATCCATACGTCTAAAATGTCACTCTCATGAAAGTCTCTCACCCAACGGTGAAAGGTGTCATCTCCTCTAGGCCCAATGGCCTCTTGCATATTTCTAATTCAACATTTCTGTCTCTACGTGAGACCACTACAAAAGTGTCTAGAGGACCAGTGGAGTGTATCAGTTGAGTCAATACTGGGTAACTGGAAAGACAAGATCTCACCTTCCTTCAAAGCAATGCAATCCATCAGGTGGTGTTACAAACCAAAATATCTCCTTCAAGCAATGACTTTCTGTTAGGATATTCCCTCGCAGACAATTGTGACCTACTCTTCTGTTAGGTTGGTGAGGGCATATGAATCACTTTCAAATTCAGGGAACACGATCAGCGAAGAAAACGACTTATCCCTTCTGGAACTACAAGTTGTTCATTTGGCATTGAAGCCTTGCCCACCGTCCTCAAAGATGAAATCCCTTACATGAGCAAATAAGACACTACTATGTTTTTGTAGATTCTTAGACATAATAAGTGAACAGGGAAGCCATTTTAAATGCATGTGCATGTGTTCCTCAGCTATATGATGGCTACACTGAAAATAGGGATCTTTTGTATCAAATATCTCGTATTAATAAACCCTCACTGATTCGTGATGGATGTAATAATACGTGCACTCAGAGGGCACCTTGGAAGTGCCCCCTGAAAACCTGCCAACTGCTGGTGTGCTGACTGACTTGTTTCCACCAGTCTGCCACCAACAGGTGAGTTTCTTACCCCCCCCAAGGGTGAGAGCCTTTGCTCTTACGTGGTCAGGAACACAGCCTGCTCTGGAAGGGCCCCTCCCCACAGGATGTCCTGCAAATCTGCATTCCAAGGCAGTGGACCTGCAAAGGAGCCCACCGCCCTTGGTGTGCGGATCTGGCTTCCCTCAGAGGGGAGATGCCGCTTCCCTCCCCCTTCAAAGTACACAACCCCCCCCCCCCCCCCCCCCCCAATCCCCACGGCTCATTTAGCACCTGGACAGGTGGGAAAATAAGCTATGCAGGAGGCGTGTTGCATTTGCAGGCTATACAAACCTCTAGGGTGACCAGCCTGAAATTAACAAAGCCTTAGGAATTCCACCATCTTCTGTCTGGTGGAATTAGGAATTCTGGGACGGGGTGATGCCCAGTTCCCAAAGAAAGTGGTCGTCTAGGAGGGAGTGTAGTGACACCAGTGTAATTAGCTTACTGGCTACTACCGTTCACTTCCCTTCGTGCCTCTAAATTGAGTATTTAGAGGACCACCTGATACCAGGACCTCAGATTCTCAGGACTACAGAAGGACCTAAAGAGCCAGAAAAAGCAAGAACTGAGGAGCAGCAACTGACTTGGGCCTGACTCCTGTCCTTGGCAGTTGTCAGGCGATTCATCCTGCAGCTGCTCTGCCTCCAAAAGCCTGGGATGACTGCCAGCCCTTTGAGATGTAACCAGGATCTCCTGCAGGGTAGCAGAACTGCTTCCCTGCCCAAAAAGCTCACGAGGGACTCGACTGGCAAAACCTGACACTTGATGGCACCACTGCACTGTGCCTCATAGCCAGAGTTGAAGTGGGCCAACTGTGCCAGTGTGGTCCTCCGGCTCTCCAGAGCCCAAACTCACCTTAGGTTTGCCAACAGTGGACTACCAGACGCCGCCTGCAGCTTCTTTCTTCAGGCCCCCTGCAACCTCGAATATTCCCTGCACTGGAACATAATGCCAAAAGACACCACTGCACCTGAGCCCCACGGCCCGAGGAGAAGTGGGCCAATGGTATTCCTACATCACTGAGGATCTCAAGGGTCGAGCCCCCTATTGGTTTCCCTGGACTGGCCGCCCAGTCCCTGCTTGCAGCCTCTTTCTGACTGGACCAATCTCCATTGAAGTGAATGGGACACACAACATCGTAAAACATCTATACACATGGACTGCCCAGAGCCCCTCCAAGGTGAACTGTTGTGGTGGCCTTGGATCTTCCCGCACACTCACCTCAAGTCCAGAAGGACAGTCTTGTAAGTCTTTACTAGGTACCCATATGCAGGGTCTGTTACTTTCCTGTCGGATAACATTAGGGCAACCAAGGCTGAAAATCACCTCTGCTTCTGGACCCCTCAGTGCCTCCCACAGTGACCTGTTGGTGCTGCTTTGGTCCTTGCCCCATACTTACCTTAGCTCTAGAAGATGGGTCCTGTAAGTCGCTGCAAAGTACCCATATGCAGTATGTTTTCCCCCCATAGGATAAAATTACCGCTCCTAAAATTTCAGATGATCTAGGTATCAACATTTATATAAAAGAATGTTCTTTTTATAAATTGGTATTTCATTTCTTTGAGTGTGTATCCCTTAGTGCCTTTGTGTGTGCAATAAATGCTTAGCACTACCCTCTGATACGCCTTACTCCTCACTCACACTACCACAAAGAGCATTTGGGGTGTCATTTGTGCCTCTGTATATCCTCTGGGGTTTGCTTGGACTCTTTACACAGTGTACCTATTTTTGGTTCGCTATATAAATAGCCAGCTTCCTATGCCAAACCCTTCTCCACAGACTTTTAGGCGGTGTAATAACAATATACCCTGGAATGGACTTGTTGTTAATATGTGCTCTTTCCAATACATGCCAGGCCCACAACCTTCATCATAACATTTCATACTAAACATATCAGGCCTATACAATGTTTACCTTCTTGATACCATATCCAACTCAGTCACTCTGTATTGAGAGTAAGCTTTACCACAAGCCAAAATGTGCAATACAAGTATATACATTTTAGTGGAAGCACACAACTTTTGCCCAATTAAATCCTGTACTCTGGGAAACCAAGATGTCCATGGAGCCCAACTGTCTCTCAGTAGTTTCGTACTCTAAAAGCTCTTCTTTGTTCATCACATGTCTGATTGCTGCACTGTCAAGCTAGACCTAAAATTGCATGTAAATTATTGTAGCCCTAGGGGTCCCTGAATCACAGGATGGGATCCACTGCCATAAGCGCTGAACGTATCTAAGACACTATGCAGCATCACTCCCTGAAAGGTCAAGTCCATTCCATTTTAAGCTTGAGACTTTGTATTAATGGGCTTTCACTAAGCAACTTTACTGCTACTGGCTCAGGCGCCTGGGTAAACAAACAAAATAATCACAGATGTGTGGAGGGAAAGCACGTGTTCTGAAAGCACACACCTTGTGCCCAATTCTTAGCTGGTGGTTTTAATGCTTTTTTTCCTCCATGGTAGGGAGAGGTCAGTCCTGCACTTTCCAAATGTAAGAGTTACTTTGATGTCTCTTGGGAAGATTTGAAGTTCGTCATCAGAGGGACAAAGTTTTTTTTTTTAAAGTGGGCAATGAAAATGTAAATGTTTCTCCTGTTATAAACATCTGTAAGAAGTAGTGACATAACTCCTATTGTGATTTGAAATCAGTCTGACACCTTCAACCGATTTGTTGTGAAGATATGTAGAATGCACTTTTCAGACCTTAGCTGCATTTGTTTGTTGAATGATCCCTTGACATCAAGTCTGTAGGTCAAGGGAATGGTGGAATCTTTCTGCAACTAGATAGAGACTGAAAGCACCCTTCTGGTGTCTAGGCTTTGTTGGTGACCTCTGCAGATGTACTAATGGTCTCCTGTGATTACCATCAACTCAGTTGAATGCAGAATTGGGTCTCTGGTCAACGCCCCCCCCCCCCCCCCCCAACTGTAATATGGAGGTCATGCAGACAAACAGCTGTCTTGTGAAAGAGTTGATGGTTGCTGACTGTGTCCCACCAGATCATTGGCTTCCTGCATAATTGGTGACAGTACCATCAAGAGAGAGCTTCATTTTTTTTACATCTTTGGTGTTGTTATTGTGAGATCAATAGATATACTCACAGTAAACTTTTCAAAAGCCAAAGGCACGGTTTTGGCCTTACAAGCCCTGTCCTTTTATCCCCCATTACTTAAGGGTTTTTATCTCAGCCCTCAATCTGCTGTGTGCTGGTCAGATATGCTATTCTTGAGGACTCTCTTTATTGCCCCACACCCTACCTGAGCTGCACTAATCACACCCACCTAGTTGGTCAACATAAATGGATACGTTCCTTCTATTCACACATGGCATATCAAACACTTTCTGGATGTGTTTCAGTGATGTGCTCCTGACAAGGGAATTTAACAGGACAGTAGAGATTGAGAGATATTGGTATTTGTGATGTAATTTGGGTGTGAATATTTTTCCCCGTGGCCTCCTTAGGCAAGATTTTCAATAAAAGGCAAAAAGATTAAGCTCTAAATGTATCTGAGAGCATGAGGATCTTCTTAGATAATTCTGTCAGCCAAAGAGCTAGGAAATGTATGTGGAAATCAAAATTGAGGCTGCAAAGTTTACTCTTATCCACTGCACTATCTTTTTTCCTAGGGTTCTGGTGATGTGAAATACCACTTGGGCATGTATCATAGGAGAATTAACCGTGTCACAGACCGCAACATAACCCTTTCCTTGGTTGCCAATCCATCTCACTTGGAAGCTGTTGACCCTGTTGTGCAAGGAAAGACAAAAGCTGAACAGTTTTACAGTGGGGACACAGAAGGCAAGAAGGTAAGGCTTGATCACCATATTTGCCAACTGAATGTAATCTGCTTTCAGTGTTACTTTTTCCACATCTAACATATGAAGAACTTTGCATAGTCTGCTTTGTGAGGAAGGGATGTGACAGTCAAGTGTATAATAATGCATTCATTGATGGATTAGCATTCACCTTCCACTGCCCCTACTCCTTGGTCTCAAATCTCTGGTTTCGCTCACCCTAGAATTAGTGATTAAATTGCCACCATCTCAACAAGTTTGTAATCCACACTGCCCGGCCTTCCATTGTTTCAAGGTGTCCATCATACATCTGGACTATAATCTTCCTCACTAATCCTTAATCTTGACCTTAAAATCCTTACTAGAATGGCTCGCTCATATTTGCCAGAACTTCATACCTAATAACATTACACTGGTAGACACTCTTTGCATACCTTGATCTCTCTGCTTGCATAGCCTTGTAGGAAAAGTACCTTCTTTTTGGCATGGTTACCCCCATTCGCCTTGCAACATTGTTTCTCTGGCTCCTTCCAGCAACTCCAACATTTCCCCGGATGTGCATCCTTTGGAGTTGGCAAGACTTCAGCTGCACCAAGAAGCAAGAAGGAATCTTCTTTTGAGTGAAGGAGTCCCTCCTCTGCATCTGCAGGCACCTACAGCAGTGTCGACTGGCTGCATAGATCTGCTCTCCTATGGAACTGCCTAGATCCTGCATCACAGGTGGTGGTCTGGAGTGGTCCCCTTGTTCCTCTCCAACCCGCTGTCCAACTTGGGAGACAGCAAGCCCTTGCCTCTCCTTGCAGGACAGTACCCCTGTGCACCCCAACTCTTGCAGCAACCAAGGCTTGTTGTCTCCTGCTCCAAAGGATCTTCAGGCTCCAAATAGTCCCAGCCCCCAGCACTTCATCCTTCCATGAACAGTCTCCCCATGCTGCTACAGTGATCTGGGACTCCCCTCCAGGTGTGCTGACTGGACCTCACTGCAACGTACTGTGCCTGCTGCCAGTGGGTTGCCTGTGAGCTTCGACTTCTTCTGCTGGCTGACTGCCGAGGGTCAGCCCAAAAACCCATCCAAGGGTCGAGTCCCCTGGACCTTGCTTGTCCTCTTCAGCCTTGCAACTCTTCTTTAGCCCCTTCTTTAATTTTCCCAGGCTTGTTGTTGGTTCTCCTAAATCACTGACCATCTGCGACCCGACTACTGATGTGGGACACCATCTGCACAGCTCCAAGGCTCCTCTTCAGCTCCTGGGCTCCACAGCTGGTCTTCTTCCCCCATCGACCCGGATCTTCGTCCACAGAAGGGTGGGTAGTGGCTCCTGCCCCCACTGGATACGCCATTGCGGACTGGACTCTGTTCTCTTCATTTGCAGGTCCTCTCCTTCCAGAATCCACCTTTGGTTTTTTCTAGTCTGGTCCTGTTCTTGCACATTCCCTTTTCTAAATCCTCCTGTTAGTCCTTGGGAAGACCAGGTAGTTATCTCTGCTCTCCTGGTCGCTGAGGGTCACTTAGGTACTCACCTTTTGGGGGTCCCTAGTTCTTCCAGCTTCCCTCTGACTCCATATCCTTGGGTGGGGACTTCACTTCACATTCCACTATTTTAGTACAGGGAGTGCAGAATTATTAGGCAAGTTGTATTTTTGAGGATTAATTTTATTATTGAACAACAACCATGTTCTCAATGAACCCAAAAAACTCATTAATATCAAAGCTGAATATTTTTGGAAGTAGTTTTTAGTTTGTTTTTAGTTTTAGCTATGTTAGGGGGATATCTGTGTGTGCAGGTGACTATTACTGTGCATAATTATTAGGCAACTTAACAAAAAACAAATATATACCCATTTCAATTATTTATTATTACCAGTTGTAAGGAAATGCCTCCTTGGCATGGTTGCCCCCTGACTTTTTGCCTTTGCTGATGCTATGTTTACAATTGAAAGTGTGCTGAGGCCTGCTAACCAGGCCCCAGCACCAGTGTTCTTTCCCTAACCTGTACTTTTGTATCCACAATTGGCAGACCCTGGCATCCAGATAAGTCCCTTGTAACTGGTACTTCTAGTACCAAGGGCCCTGATGCCAAGGAAGGTCTCTAAGGGCTGCAGCATGTCTTATGCCACCCTGGAGACCTCTCACTCAGCACAGACACACTGCTTGCCAGCTTGTGTGTGCTAGTGAGGACAAAACGAGTAAGTCGACATGGCACTCCCCTCAGGGTGCCATGCCAGCCTCTCACTGCCTATGCAGTATAGGTAAGACACCCCTCTAGCAGGCCTTACAGCCCTAAGGCAGGGTGCACTATACCATAGGTGAGGGTACCAGTGCATGAGCACTGTACCCCTACAGTGTCTAAGCAAAACCTTAGACATTGTAAGTGCAGGGTAGCCATAAGAGTATATGGTCTGGGAGTCTGTTTTACACGAACTCCACAGCACCATAATGGCTACACTGAAAACTGGGAAGTTTGGTATCAAACTTCTCAGCACAATAAATGCACACTGATGCCAGTGTACATTTTATTGCAAAATACACCCCAGAGGGCACCTTAGAGGTGCCCCCTGAAACTTAACCGACTATCTGTGTAGGCTGACTAGTTCCAGCAGCCTGCCACACTAGAGACATGTTGCTGGCCCCATGGGGGGAGAGTGCCTTTGTCACTCTGAGGCCAGTAACAAAGCCTGCACTGGGTGGGGATGCTAACACCTCCCCCAGGCAGGAGCTGTAACACCTGGCGGTGAGCCTCAAAGGCTCACCCCTTTGTCACAGCACCGCAGGACACTCCAGCTAGTGGAGTTGCCCGCCCCCTCCGGCCCCGGCCCCCACTTTTGGCAGCAAGGCCGGAGAAAATAATGAGAATAACAAGGAGGAGTCACTGGCCAGTCAGGACAGCCCCTAAGGTGTCCTGAGCTGAGGTGACTCTAACTTTTAGAAATCCTCCATCTTGCAGATGGAGGATTCCCCAAATAGGGTTAGGATTGTGACCCCCTCCCCTTGGGAGGAGGCACAAAGAGGGTGTACCCACCCTCAGGGCTAGTAGCCATTGGCTACTAACCCCCCAGACCTAAACACGCCCTTAAATTTAGTATTTAAGGGCTACCCTGAACCCTAGAAAATTAGATTCCTGCAACAACAAGAAGAAGGACTGCCTAGCTGAAACCCCTGCAGAGGAAGACCAGAAGACAACAACTGCCTTGGCTCCAGAAACTCACCGGCCTGTCTCCTGCCTTCCAAAGAACTCTGCTCCAGCGACGCCTTCCAAAGGGACCAGCGACCTCTGAATCCTCTGAGGACTGCCCTGCTCCGACGACGACAAGAAACTCCCGAGGACAGCGGACCTGCTCCAAAAAGACTGCAACTTTATCCAAAGAAGCAGCTTTAAAGAACCCTGCAATCTCCCCGCAAGAAGCGTGAGACTTGCAACACTGCACCCGGCGACCCCGACTCGGCTGGTGGAGAACCAACACCTCAGGGAGGACCCCCGGACTACTCTACGACTGAGTACCAAAACCTGTCCCCCCTGAGCCCCCACAGCGCCGCCTGCAGAGGGAATCCCGAGGCTTCCCCTGACCGCGACTCTCTGAAACCTAAGTCCCGACGCCTGGAAAAGACCCTGCACCCGCAGCCCCCAGGACCTGAAGGACCGGACTTTCACTGCAGAAGTGACCCCCAGGAGTCCCTCTCCCTTGCCCAAGTGGAGGTTTCCCCGAGGAAGCCCCCCCTTGCCTGCCTGCAGCGCTGAAGAGATCCCTTGATCTCTCATTGACTTCCATTGCGAACCCGACGCTTGTTCTAACACTGCACCCGGCCGCCCCCGCGCCGCTGAGGGTGAAATTTCTGTGTGGGCTTGTGTCCCCCCCCGGTGCCCTACAAAACCCCCCTGGTCTGCCCTCCGAAGACGCGGGTACTTACCTGTAAGCAGACCGGAACCGGGGCACCCCCTTCTCTCCATTCTAGCCTATGCGTTTTGGGCACCACGTTGAACTCTGCACCTGACCGGCCCTGAGCTGCTGGTGTGGTAACTTTGGGGTTGCTCTGAACCCCCAACGGTGGGCTACCTTGGACCAAGAACTGAACCCTGTAAGTGTCTTACTTACCTGGTAAACTAACAAAAACTTACCTCCCCCAGAAACTGTGAAAATTGCACTGTGTCCACTTTTAAAGTAGCTATTTGTGAATAACTTGAAAAGTATACATGCAATTGAAATGATTCACAGTTTCTAATGTACTTACCTGCAATACCTTTCAAACAAGATATTACATGTTAAATTTGAACCTGTGGTTCTTAAAATAAACTAAGAAAAGATATTTTTCTATAACAAAACCTATTGGCTGGATTTGTCTCTGAGTGTGTGTACCTCATTTATTGTCTATGTGTATGTACAACAAATGCTTAACACTACTCCTTGGATAAGCCTACTGCTCGACCACACTACCACAAAATAGAGCATTAGTATTATCTATTTTTACCACTATTTTACCTCTAAGGGGAACCCTTGGACTCTGTGCATGCTATTCCTTACTTTGAAATAGCACATACAGAGCCAACTTCCTACACCAGTGAAACCAATACAACATCTCAACATTCACAAATATACATTTCTGACATTCAAAAACAAAACAAAAACAAATCAGTGACCAATATAGCCACCTTTCTTTGCAAGGACACTCAAAAGCCTGCCATCCATGGATTCTGTCAGTGTTTTGATCTGTTCACCATCAACATTGCGTGCAGCAGCAACCACAGCCTCCCAGACACTGTTCAGAGAGGTGTACTGTTTTCCCTCCTTGTAAATCTCACATTTGATGATGGACCACAGGTTCTCAATGGGGTTCAGATCAGGTGAACAAGGAGGCCATGTCATTAGATTTCCTTCTTTTATACCCTTTCTTGCCAGCCACGCTGTGGAGTACTTGGACGCGTGTGATGGAGCATTGTCCTGCATGAAAATCATGTTTTTCTTGAAGGATGCAGGCTTCTTCCTGTACCACTGCTTGAAGAAGGTGTCTTCCAGGAACTGGCAGTAGGACTGGGAGTTGAGCTTGACTCCATCCTCAACCCGAAAAGGCCCCACAAGCTCATCTTTGATGATACCAGCCCAAACCAGTACTCCACCTCCACCTTGCTGGCGTCTGAGTCGGACTGGAGCTCTCTGCCCTTTACCAATCCAGCCACGGGCCCATCAAGACTCACTCTCATTTCATTAGTCCATAAAACCTTAGAAAAATCAGTCTTGAGATATTTCTTGGCCCAGTCTTGACGTTTCAGCTTGTGTGTCTTGTTCAGTGGTGGTCGTCTTTCAGCCTTTCTTACCTTGGCCATGTCTCTGAGTATTGCACACCTTGTGCTTTTGGGCACTCCAGTGATGTTGCAGCTCTGAAATATGGCCAAACTGGTGGCAAGTGGCATCGTGGCAGCTGCACGCTTGACTTTTCTCAGTTCATGGGCAGTTATTTTGCGCCTTGGTTTTTCCACACGCTTCTTGCGACCCTGTTGACTATTTTGAATGAAACGCTTGATTGTTCGATGATCACGCTTCAGAAGCTTTGCAATTTTAAGAGTGCTGCATCCCTCTGCAAGATATCTCACTATTTTTGACTTTTCTGAGCCTGTCAAGTCCTTCTTTTGACCCATTTTGCCAAAGGAAAGGAAGTTGCCTAATAATTATGCACACCTGATATAGGGTGTTGATGTCATTAGACCACACCCCTTCTCATTACAGAGATGCACATCACCTAATATGCTTAATTGGTAGTAGACTTTCGAGCCTATACAGCTTGGAGTAAGACAACATGCATAAAGAGGATGATGTGGTCAAAATAATAATTTGCCTAATAATTCTGCACTCCCTGTATATGGTTTGGTCCTCCCTTAGGGCCCTAACTATTTTTCATTAATTCTTACCAATGCTTGTTGTTTCTTGTGCCAATTCCAAGGTATTACTGTGTGTGTGTGTGTGTATATATATATATGATTACACAGGCCTGTTGTAGCTAATGTTGGGGATGGGGCAACGAGGGAGCAGGGTTGAAAGCCAAAGACAACAAACAAACAGGAATCTATCTTGCAGAACATGGAAACTTTTAAAACTATCTCATTGGTATCTTGCCCTAATCTTTATTCAGGGATTCCCTGGATAGGATTAAAAATAGTCAACTGGTGGTGATCTTGGGAAATTATTACTTAATCACCCCTGATTATCTGCTCTTATGTCGACATGTTTGAGCTCATCTAACTTGTTCTGTGGGCATCTGCAGGTGTTTCCTTGTCCCTTTTTGTGGTAGTTGTTTAAGGTTTTGGGAGGACGGACAAGGACATTCTTCCTCTCCCCTTTTTGTTGTGTATATACTACTGTGTAAGCAAAGCCCAATGATGAAGCATGCCATGACTAGTTGCTGAGGGCAGTTTTTAACAACCCAGTATTGTTTTGTATTAAGGTAGAGCTCTAAATTGTCCTGTGTGCATCTGCTGGTGTTTGCAAGTTACTTTTCTTCAAATAATTCTGAAGGCTCGTGGTATCTTTCTAACTCTTCCATAGCCCACAATCCACCATGGCAAAGACTTAACTTCTAATAATTTTTTTATCTGCCATTGGGCTTGTGCATTCCGGCTCTAGTGCCAGGACCGTCCACAACTTCATGACCGTTGGTGCTATTTTCGAGGATCCTGATCCAGCAATGGAAGATCTATCTTTTGCGTTGGCAACTGCGTTGATTCGACTTTGAACTGCTCTGAAGCGCTTTCTTAGACAGGAACCGGGTTGTATCAACAATTAGTGTTGTTGAAGATGTTGTGGCGAAGACTCCCTTCCAATTTGGTCCAATTGCGATAATACAGCTCCATGGTCCCATCAACATCGGGTCTGTAACCTTTGCCTGCCCCAGAGCATGTGAAGTTGACCTGCTTGTTCTGCAAGATGTCAATGCAAAAAGGCCATCTGTTTTCACTAAAAGTACTGCTGGACCCATCACAAAATGCAGCATTGAGACCTGTCTGATGAACCGGACCTATTTGGCCCCGGAGACATTGAGAGCTGTGACAAAGTACAGGAACACTTTCAGAGATCTCGCTGGCACAAATAGACTGAATCCCTGCAGGTCGACTCCTCTGACACACCGTAAGTTGAGTAGGGGACCAACCAATGGAGCAGGAAGCCTAGGGAAAAAAATACTCCTAAAGCTTCTATTCCGCCACACCTATTTGAGGATCAACCCCTGGTGAGCAACCTTGAAAAAAATCTCACACTTACGCCAAGCATCGCACCCAAGGTATTCGGACATTAAGCCAGCGACAAGTCAACAGATGCACAACCTACATATTCAGGTCTTGCCCCCAAGAGACCCCTACCGTCCCTCTCCTCCCTCCACTGCCCCAACACAAACACAGAGCATCAGGGGCATCTTGGCTATCCAAACTTCTTGGAGAAGAAGCTGATTGTTTGGCACCTGAGGCCTTAAAATGTGATCATCTTAAACTACAGGATGTGTATACAAATCCTGCACGAGGCTTGCAAACACACCTAAAGGGCTAGTTACTCCCCAAGTTGAAAGTATTTATTACTGATAAGTTAAATATATAGTCCCACTTACTGCAGTAACTTATTAATATATTGTATGTGCTGCCTTGTCAAATGGAAGCGTTAGCATACAGTTCGATGGCATGTGTGGCTGTAGATACACATGGTGTGCATGCTCCTGCCATCTAGTGTTGAGATCAGAGTGTTAGGTTGTTTATTTTTTTTTGGAGTCACGGGATCGAGTGACTCCTTCTCGATGACACTGCATATGGGCATCGGCTCCTTTATTTGATTGTTTTCTCTCCCCTGGCTACGGTTTTGAAATCTTTTACGTTCGATGGCATCTGTCGCTGTAGATACACATGGTCTGCATTAGCTCGCCATCTGGTGTTGGGTCGGAGTGTTACAAGTTGTTTTTCTTCGAAGAAGTGTTTTCGAGTCACTGGACCGAGTGGCTCCTCCTTCTGTGCTCATTGCGCATGGGCGTCGACTCCATCTTCGATTGTTTTCTTTCCGCCATCGGGTTCGGACGTGTTCCTGTCGCTCCGAGTTTCGGAACGGAAAGATAGCTGAAAACGGAAGATTTTCGACGGTATCGTTGCGATCCGGTTCGAGATAAACACATACGACAACGCATTGAACATCGAAGCGCTTCGGTGCCCTTCGGGGTAGATTTCGGCACACCGTCGGGGCCTAGTCGGCCCGACCGCGTGGAGAACAACGCCGATGGAACGGACCCCGTTTCGATTCTGCCCTGAATGCCACAACAAATATCCTTATACGGACCAACACTCGGTCTGTAACCTGTGCCTGTCACCCGAGCACAGCGAAGAATCCTGTGAGGCCTGTCGGCGTTCCGGTCCCGAAAAACTCTGCGCGACCGTCGAGCGAGAAGACTGCAGATGGCGTCCACGCCAAAGGAGCATCGACAGTTCGAGACAGAAGAGGAACAGGAGGAATCCTTTTCCATCCAGGATTCAGACTCCGACGAACTCGACCATCCAAAAACAGTGAGTAAGACGTCGAGATCAGAAATTAAAAAAGGCAAAAAGGCCCAGGGGACGCCACTGCCAACCGGCCATGGCTCAACCCAAATTCACGGTGACCAACAATCGGCACCGAAAAAGGCCCATTCAGTGTCGAGATCGTCCGACTCCGGTCGAGACACCGGCACGCAGCCTCCTCGGGACCGAGAGAGTGCTAAAGAGAAGCATCGACACCGAGAGTTCGGTGTCGACACGGATCGACGCCGAGACAGTGGCGCCGAAGATCATAGAGGCCAAGATTTTTCGGCACAAAAGAAGAGGAAGGTTACCTCGGAGCCGAAAAAACAAACAACAGGGTTTTCGGAGCCGAAAAAAGCACCAACAGACCCAGTTTCAGGCTCCTATACTGAAGAACTTTCTATGTCTTCACAAATGAAAAGACACAGATTCGAACAGGAACTGCAATCCACTGAAGTGGATCACACGCAGAAGCGTATCTTTATTCAGCAGGGGACAGGGAAGATCAGTACCCTTCCACCTGTCAAAAGAAAGAGAACACTTCAGTTTGTAGCACGAGAGGCTCCTCAGCAACAAACAGCAAAGACGGTAACACCTCCTCCCTCGCCTCCACCTGTAACTCCGGCTTCACCAACTTAAACCCAGTCACATTCGCCAGCTCACACCGCCATGAGCCACGACGACCAAGATCAAGACGCGTGGGACTTGTACGATGCACCAGTGTCTGATAACAGCCCAGACACATACCCAACTAGGCCATCACCACCTGAGGACAGCACAGCCTATTCACAAGTGGTGGCTAGAGCAGCTCAGTTCCATAATGTGGAACTACACTCTGAACAAGTAGAGGATGACTTTTTATTTAACACCCTCTCCTCCACCCACAGCTCCTACCAAAGCCTGCCTATGCTCCCAGGCATGCTTCGCCATGCAAAGGAGATCTTCAAAGAGCCAGTCAAAAGCAGGGCAGTAACGCCTAGAGTGGACAAAAAATATAAGGCGCTTCCTACGGACCCTGTATTCATCACCTCTCAGCTGCCACCAGATTCTGTGGTGGTAGGGGCTGCCAGAAAACGGGCAAATTCACACACTTCTGGGGATGCACCTCCCCCAGATAAAGAAAGCAGAAAGTTTGATGCAGCCGGGAAGAGGGTCGCTGTCCAGGCAGCAAACCAGTGGCGCATCGCAAACTCACAAGCGCTGCTAGCGCGATACGACAGAGCCCACTGGGATGAGATGCAGCATCTCATTGAACATCTCCCAAAAGATCTACAAAAAAGAGCAAAACAGGTTGTTGAAGAAGGTCAAAACATTTCCAACAATCAAATACGCTCCTCTATGGATGCAGCAGACACAGCCGCAAGGACCATTAATACGTCGGTTACCATCCGTAGGCACGCATGGCTCAGAACGTCTGGATTCAAGCCGGAAATTCAGCAGGCAGTACTTAACATGCCAGTAAACGAAAAAATGCTGTTCGGTCCGGAGGTCGACACAGCCATAGAAAAGCTCAAAAAGGACACTGACACTGCCAAGGCCATGGGCGCACTCTACTCCCCGCAGAGCAGAGGATCTTATACCACCTTCCGCAAAACACCTTTTAGAGGAGGGTTTCGGGGTCAGGCCACACAAGCCAGTACCTCACAGTCCGCACCGTCCACCTACCAAGGACAGTACAGGGGAGGCTTTCGGGGCCAGTATAGAGGAGGGCAATTCCCTAGGAATAGAGGAAGATTTCAAAGCCCCAAAACCACTACCAACAAGCAGTGACTCACAAGCACACAAATAAACACAGGAGTTTATTCACTGTACTTCTTGATACCAAAAAAGGACAAAACACTGAGACCAATTCTGGACCTCAGAGTAGTAAACACATTCATCAAATCAGACCACTTTCACATGGTCACACTACAAGTAGTGTTACCATTGCTCAAAAAACACAACTACATGACAACCCTAGACCTCAAAGACGCATATTTCCATATACCAATACATCAATCACACAGAAAATATCTAAGGTTTGTATTCAAAGGAATACATTACCAATTCAAAGTATTGCCTTTCGGTTTAACAACCGCTCCAAGGGTATTCACAAAATGCCTAGCAGTAGTCGCTGCACACATCAGAAGGCAGCAAATACATGTATTCCCGTATCTAGACGACTGGCTAATCAAAACCAGTTCGCTCACACAATGCTCAAACCACACAAATCAAGTCATACAAACCCTCTACAAACTAGGGTTCACCGTCAACTTTGCAAAATCCAACATTCAGCCAAGCAAAGTACAGCAATATCTAGGAGCCATAATAGACACGACAAAAGGAGTAGCAACGCCAACTCCACAAAGAATTCACAATTTCAACAGTCATTCAACACATGTCTCCAAATCAAACAATACAAGCAAGAACAATACTACAGCTCCTAGGCATGATGTCCTCATGCATAGCCATTGTCCCAAACGCAAGACTGCACATGAGGCCCTTACAACAATGCCTAGCCTCACAGTGGTCTCAAGCACAGGGTCACCTTCTAGATCTGGTGTTAATAGACCGCCAAACTTACCTCTCGCTTCTATGGTGGAACAGTATAAATTTAAACAAAGGGCGGCCTTTCCAAGACCCAGTGCCACAGTACGTAATAACAACAGATGCTTCCATGACAGGGTGGGGAGCACATCTCAATCAACACACCATAAGAGGACAATGGAACATACATCAAACAAAACTGCATATAAATCATCTAGAATTATTAGCAGTTTCTCAAGCACTAAAAGCTTTCCAACCAATCATAACCCACAAATACATCCTTGTCAAAACAGACAACATGACAACGATGTATTATCTAAACAAACAAGGAGGAACACATTCAACGCAGTTAAGCTTATTAGCTCAAAACATATGGAAGTGGGCAATCCACCATCAAATTCGCCTCATAGCACAGTTTATTCCAGGGATCCAGAATCAACTGGCAGACAATCTCCCTCGAGATCACCAACAAGTCCACGAATGGGAAATCCACCCACAAATTCTGAACACCTACTTCACACTCTGGGGAACACCTCAGATAGACTTATTTGCAACAAAAGAGAACGCAAAATGCCAAAACTTCGCGTCCAGATACCCACACAAGCAATCCCAAGGCAATGCCCTATGGATGAACTGGTCAGGAATATTTGCTTATGCTTTTCCTCCTCTCCCTCTCCTCCCTTATCTAGTGAACAAATTGAGTCAAAACAAACTCAAACTCATTTTAATAGCACCAACGTGGGCAAGACAACCCTGGTACACAACACTGCTAGATCTTTCTGTAGTACCCCACATCAAACTGCCGAACAAACCAGATCTGTTAACGCAACACAACCAACAGATCAGACACCCAGATCCAGCATCGCTGAATCTAGCAATCTGGCTCCTGAAATCCTAGAATTCGGACACTTACAACTTAGCCAAGAGTGTATGGAGGTCATAAAGCAGGCCAGAAGGCCATCCACTAGACACTGCTACGCAAGTAAGTGGAAAAGATTTGTTTGTTACTGCCATCATAATCAGATACAACCACTAGACGCAACTCCAAAACATATAATAAATTACTTGCTCCATTTACAAAAAGCAAGGCTAGCCTTCTCTTCTATTAAAATACACCTTGCAGCAATATCTGCATACCTGCAGACTACCTATTCAACTTCCTTGTATAGGATACCAGTCATCAAAGCATTCATAGAAGGTCTTAAAAGAATTATACCACCAAGAACACCACCTGTTCCTTCATGGAACCTAAACGTGGTCCTAACAAGACTCATGGGCCCACCTTTCGAACCCATGCACTCTTGCGGAATACAATTCCTAACCTGGAAAGTTGCCTTTCTCATCGCCATTACATCTCTGAGAAGAGTAAGTGAAATTCAAGCGTTCACAACACAGGAACCTTTTATACAAATACATAAAAATAAGGTCGTCCTACGACCTAATCCAAAATTTTTACCAAAAGTTATTTCACCGTTCCATCTAAATCAAACGGTAGAACTACCTGTTTTTTTCCCACAGCCAGATTCTGTGGCTGAAAGAGCACTACATACATTAGATGTCAAAAGAGCATTAATGTACTACATTGACAGAACAAAGAACATCAGAAAGACTAAACAGCTATTTATTGCATTCCAAAAACCTCATGCAGGTAACCCAATATCAAAACAAGGTATAGCCAGATGGATTGTTAAATGCATCCAAATCTGCTACCTTAAAGCAAAAAGACAACTGCCCATTACTCCCAGGGCACATTCAACCAGGAAAAAAGGTGCTTCAATGGCCTTTTTAGGAAACATCCCAATGCATGAAATATGTAAGGCAGCCACATGGTCTACGCCTCACACATTCACCAAACACTACTGTATAGATGTGCTATCCGCACAACAAGCCGCAGTAGGTCAAGCTGTATTAAGAACTCTATTTCAGACAACTTCTACTCCTACAGGCTAATCCACCGCTTATGGGGAAATAACTGCTTACTAGTCTATGCAGACCATGTGTATCTACAGCGACAGATGCCATCGAACTGAAAATGTCACTTACCCAGTGTACATCTGTTCGTGGCATCAGTCGCTGAGATTCACATGGGCCCACCCACCTCCCCGGAAGCCTGTAGCAGTTCAGAAGTTACCTTCAATTTTGTACATTTGTATATATATTATTTAAACCTTTAATAGGTACATACTTACACATTTCATTGCGCGGGCACTATTACTATAGTACAACTCATACCTCACCCTCTGCGGGGAAAACAATCGAAGATGGAGTCTACGCCCATGCGCAATGAGCACAGAAGGAGGAGCCACTCGGTCCAGTGACTCGAAAACACTTCTTCGAAGAAAAACAACTTGTAACACTCCGACCCAACACCAGATGGCGAGCTAATGCAGACCATGTGAATCTCAGCGACTGATGCCACGAACAGATGTACACTGGGTAAGTGACATTTTCATTTTCCGTCTTTACTCCATCAACAGTATTGTTGAGATTGTTTTTTTTCACATTCTCGCACTCTTCTCAGTCAGTCGGTCCGGGGACTGACCATACGCCCTTCAGGGCATCCTCACCTGTTTGGGCCTACCTCAGTACGCGGCACCGACCAATATGCTGGGCTGATGGAACAGATGCCGTTTTGCTTCTATCCTCGGTGCCACTGTAAATTCCCGCACACTGTACATCTGGTGTACAACCTATGCCTCTTCCCCCGACCATCAAGAAGCCACTAGCTACACCTGCAGATTGTTCCAATTGAAAAAGACCCTTCAAGACCGAAGAGCTTGTTGACTGGAGATGTCGCACAAGACTGTGGAAGACATGCCTGATAGCTTCAGGGAGGAGCGCACCCAGGAAGAGCCAGAATTGGAGGCTTTTTCCGTCCAGGACTCCGACTAGGTGAATACCAAAAGCCACGATGTGACATCGGCACAACCCATGAGCACCGTTGCCCATCCTGCCCCACTCCTTAAGACTTCCAAAAGGCCTCTTACCGAGGTTGCTGGACCACCACTGCCATCAGGTTATCAACAGTTCTGAGAAAAAAAAAAAGACTCAGATGCCAATCTTCCGGATCCGCTCTGAAAATTGGCAACACCAAAATATTGTCTTTGGCATCGACCTCTACAGCTTTGGTCCGAAACATCATGGCACTTTACACTCGACCCTCAACACTGAGCACTTCAGCGCCGAGCAAGCACCACATTCTCTTTGGTACCGACAAAAGGCTACCAACTGAAAAGCTTCGTCCTGAATACAAGGGAATCAACCTCATTGGAGCCAAAAGACTCTAGTCACTCTTTGGTCACACCATCTCAAGTAGAACCCATTTTGAAAACCATGGACCCTCGTCAGCACTGACTCACATCCAGGAGGGTACAGGGTGAATCATTGCTTTTCCCCTGCTACCTTGAAGCAGAAACTATATTTTCAGGAGGCTGTGGACACATCACCACCTTCAAAGACCAAGGACAAGGCTGCCACTAGTCACAAGCCTCTTCCACCTCCTCCACCTTGTCCACCTGCACTACCTACCCACCCCTTCTCCACACTCATTCTATGCTTCGTCATGCAGACATTTTCAAGGAGCCAGTCCGCTCTAGGGTTATCACCCCTAGAGTTGACAAAAATACAAAGCTGCTCCTTCTGATCCACCATGCATACGATCACAGGGTCTACCATATTCTGTTGTGGCTACTGCCACGCATAAATGGGCCAATAGTCAGGCCACAAGGGACCCCCCCGCCCCCCAGATAAGGAGAGCAAAAAGGTTGCTGCTGTAGGTAAGAGGATGGCTGCGCAAGCAGCTAATCACTGGTGCATCGCTAACTCACAAGCTTTACTTATGTGAGATGATCGGGCTCACTGGAATGAGATGGAGGATTTCCTCCAATATGTCCCAGATGAGTAACGCAAAAGGGGGCAACAGATAGTCTCAGAAGGGCAGACAATGAGTAATAACTCCATCAGATGCGCCCTTGATGCCACAGATACTGTTGCATGTGATATCAATACTAGCGTCTTAGTAAGGAAACATGACTGGCTTAGAAGCTTAGGTTTTAAACATGAGGTGCAACAAGCGGTACTAAACATGCCCCTCGATAAGGAGCATCTTTTTGGCCCTCAAGCAGATTCCATCCTTGAAGCTTAAAAAAAAAAAAATACTGATACCGCAAAGGCCATGGGTGCTTTAGTCTTCCCTCCCAGTGAGGTACTTTTCATCGCCCCCCACATTCAGAGGTGGTTACAAACAAACAACCTCAGAGGCTTCCACATCTCAGCTTAAACAGCCTTCCAGTTACTTCTCACAAGGCTTCCATAGAGGCACCGATAGAGGTAACAAGATAGAAGGTAGGGGTTAGAGTGCCACCACCCGCACCTCTACCTCAACATCTAAACAAGGGGTTTCCAACAGGTAGCTCGCGAGCGACTGGTAGCTCACCAATACCCTGCAAGTACCCCCTTGAAATGTAGTCCAGAACAGTATGAAAGTGAGAGGATTTAGCCACATTAATGGTCCAGAGGTGTTTAGGTCTGCCTTCGGAGTGGCAGCCACACCTATGTTTGGGTCCTACCCTTACATACAAATGCAAACTGACAGTGTGAGGGGCTTGTAACATGACCACTTTTCTCCACTCTGTTTAGCAAAGTCCCATGAATTTGTATGTTGTGTGTGTGGAAAAAGCATAAGATGTTCTTGAAATGTAATTACTCCATGAAACCGGTGTATTACTAAAAAAAAAAAAAAAAACAATTGAGAAGTTTAGATGCTGATATTTGAAAACAGTGATTAAAGATTCAAAACCCCTTTAAAGCTGCTCTCTGGCAATTCATGGTACGTTTGGGCTATTTATAGCTGCAAGTATTTCCTTTGTATCAGTGGACACTTGTGCTGTTATTCCATTATTCATGTGGAGGCATTTTAAACTGAGTTTTTCCCAGCATTGATGTTGGTAACCCACCTTACTCGTTGGGTGATCTGTGTTACATCAAAAAATCTAGTTTAAATATTGTTGTGCAGAAATATTGTATCCAGTATGTCGACAATCACATCATGTAGGAAAGTATAATTTTATTTACATTCTGAACTCCATATCTATCTTGATATATTTATAAATATAATTTTGATAGTTGTGGTCACTATTGTGGTGCTATTTGATGGGGTCACTACTGCAACAATGATCAAATTCATTAGTAGCGATAGGAAACATTTATTCATAAGACGTAGCTCTCGTTATAGAAAAGGTTGGAGACCCCGGATCTAAACAGATACTACATATATCTTCCCACTCCACACCTGTCGGAGGATACCTTCAACATTTCCAAAAAGGCCCTCTCCATTATCTAACATGGTTACTGTCTGGAGCTCCTTACCACTCCTCCAAACATCTCCCCTCGCTCACAGGCTTCCTCAAGAACACCTTCTCTAACAATAGGTACAATCCCTTCTTAAAGGACCCATCGAGCCAGTTCCGTTACAATACCAAGGAACAGGAGTATACTCTCTACACTTCTTTCATTCCCAAAAAAGACTGCTGTTTCAGGCCCATTCTGCAGCTAAGGCCCTAAAACCACTACATTCTTTCAGAATACTTTTACATGGTCATTCTTTAAGACACTGTCCCCCTTTTACAACCGGGCGGCATCATGACCGCCCTAGATCTCAAGGACGCCTACTTTCATATCCCGATCTACCCAGCACACCACAAATATCTCAGATTTGTGATTGTGAGAGAACACTTCCAGTCCAAGGGTGTTCATTTCAGAGTCACCACAGCTCCCAGGGTATTCACGAAGTGCTTAGCAGTAGTAGCACACATCTCAGGAGACAAAACATACATGTATTCCCTTACCTAGACGTCTGGCTCATCAAAGCCAGCACGTTGTCACAATGTCAACGCCACACTCTGGACAGTGGACCTTTTACACAACTTAGATTTCACACCCAACTCTCAAGTCCCATCAGTGTATATGAATGGGCCGATCACATCAGTAGGGGCTGAGGATGGATCTTCCAGTATGGGTAAGCCTGGGGCCCCCCAGGCTGCAGGAGCCTCTGTTATGCCCCTGGCATGTAGATCCTTTTTGTCAAAGCCTGTTTTAGAACGCCAGACCCGTTACCTCGAGATGTGACACAGGAGCGCAGAAGGTTCCCCTGACCTTTTAGCCAGGGGCCAAAGGCCTGGGATGATGTTCTCCCTCAAGGGTCTGGGTGCCTAAGAGACTTTGTTGCCTGCTGGAAGTTCCAGCTCTGATCTTGAGACTGAAGATGTCCCGCCAGCTCAACAGGTACAGTTCCCCCTCACCACTGCTCCAAGCTTCTACCCCACAAAGGACATTCAGCTGCTCTGGGCCCACAGAAAGAAGGCTTCTGGGCCGTCACTGCCTTTTAGCCATGGTAGGCACTTGCAGTCAACTTTGGATATCACATCCAGTGACAGCGCAGCACAGAACGAAATTTAAAAACCAAAGCCCTCTGTGACGCCTGTTCTCAACTCTGCATCGACCGGACGGCCAGATTCAGAACTGTTGGTCTTGAAGCATAAGTCAACGCCGACACGCTCTACTCTGATCAGGAGACCAGCCCACGAGCCAATCGAAACAGTCCTCCAAAAATTACAAGAGTAGGTTGATGCCTCACAAAAAAAGAATTGCTATCCACCCTCATACAGGCTGCATTCTCACACAAATGTCGATGCAGGATCCTAGACCTTCCAAGAGACAGCTCAGTTTTGAAGAAGCTCTCAAGCCACCCCCATTCCTTCTCTCCCTCCAAAGCAGCAAAGAAAGCACAATAAAGCCACCAATCCTCTTCTGGACACAGGACTCCCTCTTATAATCCACCCATATCCCCATCATCATATTTCCCCTCCACCTTCTTTACCTCACCGACTATCTAACACTCCACAGGGGATACATACTCTGATACTCTAGGACACACTGGGGGTGACACTTATGATGTACTCCAACTTGTGACATAGATCTGTCTGTGGATGCTTACATATGACATTGACCCTGCCCGCCCTTGTCCACCAGATGAGATCTCATCTTATGAGGTTCTATGTAGGGGGCTGCAGCTTATTACGTAGAGTTTCACTAGGAGCCCATTGAGGTGGACTTCCTCTTTGAGACTCTGTTCCCTATACATCACTCCATGTAGTATCTGCCTTTGCTAAAGGGGATGCTCAAGCCAGTCCCTGATATTTTTAAGGAGCCAGTTAATGTCTGAATCGTTACCCCACATGTTGATTTAAAAAAATATATAAATATATTATTCAAGGCCGCCCCTTCATACCGTCTACATATTAGCAGCCAGCTCCAATCAGATTCCATAGTGGTTCGTGCAGCTCGTAAGAGGGCGAATGTTCAGGGCACTGGCAGTGCTTCTCTTCCAAAGAGATTAATAGAATAGATGTGGCTGTAAATAAGTTGTGGGGCAGTCTGCCAACCATTGTTGCATCGTCAAATCCATTGCTTTATTCTCTAGATATGATAAGGCCCACTGGGACGAAATGGAGGAGCTTCTTCAACACCTCCCTGAGGAGCACTATAAAAGGGGCAGGGAATTGGTCACAGAAGGCACACTGATTTCTAACAACCATCAGATGGGCCCTAGATGCTGCTGACCATGCTGCGTGGGAATTAACTCAAGCCTCCTCTGCAGGCATGACTAACATCCAGTTTGAAGATGTAGACATGGAGCCAAACAGCATCTTCTCAACCTCCTCTGCATTGGGGAACACCTCTTCATCTCTTGACAAGATGCTGGAAAAAAACAAAAAAGATACAGAAACAGCAACATCCATGGGCACCTTACAGACGCCTTTCCTCACAGAGGTCCTTTCTCCACTCCACTTATCGCGGAGGCTCCAAGACTGCCTTCCCTCAAGCCTTTGTGTCGTTTCAGCGCTAGCCTGCCCAACCATTTTCCACCAGGGGCTACTCCAGAGGTGCCTATTGTGGAAATATTGACAAAGGTAGAGGCAAAGATTGCTCCCCCAAGGGAGCCACCCTAGCCAAATGACTATCCTGCCCCCTACATCACCACCCTCCCCCCTGTTCACATAGCACCTCTCTCTGGACAGCTGCAAATGTTTTTCCCCACTTGGCAACACTTCACCTAAGACCAGTGGTTGTTAGACATCATCCAACATGGTTCCTGCCTAGAGCTCATCTCCACACTGCCCAACATACCGCCCCTCTAACATATCCTCTCCCCGGAACACCAAACTCTGCTTCAGGAAGAGGTCCCAAGTGTTCCTTGTCAAGACGGCCATAGAGCCTGTCCCACAACACACAGTGCTCAGGGGTCTATTCTTTATACTTCCACATTTCCAAGAAAGACTGGTCCTTCAGGCCCATTGTGAACCTCAGACACCTAAGCGTGTACATCCTGTCAGAACACTTCCGTATGATCACACTTCAGGATGTCATACCTCTGCAGCAAGGTGACTTCATTGCAGCACTATCTCAACAATGCCTACTTCTACATTCCAATTCATCCAACGCATTGGTGCTACCTCCAGTTTGTGGTAAATGGTTGGCATTACCAGTCCTAAGTGTTGCCTTTCGGGGTCACCACTGCACCTAAAGTCTTTACAAAATGCCTTGCATTAGTAGCAGCACATCTACAAAGACAGGACATCCATGTAGCTCCATGCCGGAATGATTGGCCAATAAAGAGTGCAACACAACTACAGTGACGTGCAAGCACTCAAGCCACAATAGACCTACAGCACAAATTGGACTTCACCATAAATGGTGTAAAGTCCCATCTCCAGGCCTTTCAAGTACAACCATATAGGGGAGTTATCCTCAATGCAGAGGTCAGCATACCCCAGTACGGCAAGACAAGTCTTTTCTAGCATTTTTGCATCCTTTCCAGCCAAATCAACATGTCATGGTAGGGACAGTCAGGCTTCTTGTGGGGATGACGGTCTCCTGCATTACCATAGACCCCCACGCAAGATTGCACATGCATGTGCTACAGGAATGCTTAACACATCAGTAGTTTCAAAAGAGGGTCTTTCGGAAGCTCTAGTATTGATCAGCCTCCGGACCCATCACTCTTTCCAATAAAGGGAAATACCAACTTGCCACAGGGACGGCCCTTTCTAGATCCAGTTCTGCAGATCATTGGCACGAGGTATACGTCCCTCAGTAGGTGGGGGGTGGCACACTTATAAGATCTGACTGTCCATGGCAAGTGGGGGTCCCACTCGCAGAGACCTCCACATCAACTATCTGAAGCTGCTGGCTATCCACCTAGCCCTCAAGGCCTTCCTTCCCCACATAGTGGGCAAGGTAGTCCTTGTATGGACAGACATGACAGCCATGTACTACATTCAGAAACATGGGGGTACCTACACCCCACAGCTTTTTCAGTTAGCTCAGCCCATCTGGTGATGGGCTCTCCACCTCGAGGTCCACCTATTGGTGGAATATTTCCCAAGAGTGTAGAATGACTTTCCCAACCTTCTCAGCAGGATGTGGCTACAAGTCCACGAGAGGGGAAATCCACCTGGCAGTCCTTCTTCGCTACTTCCAGTGATGGAGGTTTCCGGGCGTGGACCTCTTTGCCACAGCAGAAAACACGAAGTACCCAAATTTTGCCTCTAGATTCCCAGAGTCCATGAGCACTGAACTATGAATGAACTGGTCAGGGATATTTTTCCATACTTTTCCACCTATCCCCTCCTCCTTCCATTTCTGTTTTAGAAGCTGAGACAGACCTCCCTCACCCTAGTGGCTCCCACCTTGGTTCACCACTCACCTTGAGCTTTCAGCAGTTCTGCACGTCTCCACGGCAGGCCAGACCTTCTCATTCAGAACCATGGAGAAATCTGACACCCTGACCCCAAGAACTAGAGTTTCCGACACTCGTGAATGAGTAGGAACATTGCTCTCTCCGCGCGCATCGACGCAGAGCTTGTTGACCGGTGGTGTGAGGCAGAAGTTAATAGAAAACACGATGAAACCTTTATACAGACGCCGGTGTGCATAGGAGGGGTGGCAGTAGATAGTATCTGAAAACTGAGTATTCTAACTCGTGGACGCCCCATAATTGTGAGGGAAGAGTGGTGCCAGTGTTCTCCAACAGTCCTGATGAGGCCTTAAGTGGTTAGGCCGAAACGCGTCGACATATTCCTAATGGGTCCAAGCAGTCTGAGCAAACAATGATTTCATTGTTAAAAAAAAAGTTATATAGCACTATTTGCTTCCTTGTATAAAGAAAATTAAGGCAGTATACAGCTGGGTGCAAGACCCTTGGTCACCATATATTTGTTGATCACTTTGTTCATTGAATTTTATGTTGTGACTATTCTATAAATCGTTGGAGTAGGGCACATATAATATGTTTGTATACCATATGTTCCATGTGTTTTATATGTTTATGCATATTTACAAAAATCACAGACATGTGTATAGAGTTTCACTGTAGTGACATTTGTTTATAGATAGCATGTCTTCCTCTGACCTTGATGTGTGTGGATATTTATAAATATAATAAATAAGGATAATAGATGTATCCCTCCGAACCAAGAGTGATTATTGGTTTCGTGGAATAATTATTTGATTTGTCCCTCTCCTGCTAAACCTTTTTCGAGCACCCTGACCCCAAGAGTCTTGACCTTGCGATTTAGCTCCTGAGGTCTTAAAAGTTTGCGATCTGTCTACCCCCAGAATGCATGAACATTCTTAAAGAAGTGCACAAGGTCACTATTCATGCCTGCTATGCTGCCAAATGGAAGAGATTTGTTTGTTACTGTCTCTCGGACCATATTGACCCTCTGACAGTCTCAGTTCAGAACATCGTTTGTTATCCTTCTTCACCTCTAAACATGTGGTCTAGCTTTCACTCCCATTGCACTACACCTGGCATCTGTGGCTGCATATCTCCAAAATAGACCTGTCGCTATTCAAAATTCCAGTTATCAAAGCTTTTTAAAGAGGGACTAGTCATTCCTCCCCGGGTACCACCAGCTTTGGTATGGAACCTTTCTTGGACTGTAAATTTTTAGTGGCCGTTACATCACTAAGATGTGTTAGTGACCTCCTGGCTTTAACATTAGAAGAACCTTTCTTTCAGGTTCATAGATACAGGATGGCCCTTCATACCATCCCTAAACTTTTTCCAAAGGTGGGTTCGACTTCCTACCTTAACCAGTCTAGAACTTCGTCTTTTTTTCCACAACCTGACTCAGTTGCAGAAAGGGTTTTCACTCTCTAGAGATACCTGTGGATCAGCAGCCAAGATTTATCTAGGACAGCTCCAATGCTTCTGCAATGCCACTGTAGTCACACAACACTTAGACATATGAAAGAACCACACAGTGTTAAAAAAAAAAAAGTACTTTATTATGGTAACACAAATACCAAAATACTAAATAGGCAATACCCCAACTGGGAGGTAAGTATACACACTATTATATACACATTGGGAGTCAGTGATTAGCATAAAAGGCAATAGAAAACAGTGAGAACAATAGTAAGTACTGAAGGCCCTGGGGGGGGTGGGGTACCAGACCATATACTGAGAAAGTGGAATGTGAAAGTCGTGCCCACCCAAGGAAGTGGAATCGGTAGAGGGGAGCTGGAGGAACTTGGAACCCCATAAGGTAAGTACCAGAGTGCCTCTCAGTGACCGGGAGAAGAGGGGTAAGTACCTGGTTCTCCACAAACCCACCAAAAGGACTTCAGAAGAGGATTTTGCAAGACCCAGAAAAGACTGCAAGAAACCAGAGATGGATCTTGGTAGAGGAAGACCTGGAAAGGAAGGGAACCAAGTCCAGTTCACGTTAGTGTCCGGTGGTGGCAGGAATCACTACCCACACATCTGTGGATGAAGGACCAGGTCGACTGTGAATAAGACAGTCGCACTGTAGCATCTGAAGAGTTCCTGAAGTGATGCAGTGTACGTCCCACGCCGGAAGGAGGTTTACAGTCAGTGGGGTGGAAAAATGTCTAACAAGCCTTTGCAAAGGCAAATGTCATGGAAGAAGAAATACAGAGCTGCCGGGGACCAGAAAGGTCCAGGGGGGACTCAACCCATGGAGGGGAGTGCCGGGTGACCCTCCGCAGTGAAGAGTCACAGGAAGGTGAGGTAGCCCCCACAGGCAGCAAGCACAGGAGTCGGTGAGGCCCACGCTTCACACCTTTGAAGGAGTCGCAGGAGCAGCACGCAGAGGTCTGTGCTTCACAAGAAAGAGGGCTGGGGCTACATGGAGCCTGACGGTCTCTTGGAGGAGATGCCAACAAGTCTGTGTAGCTGCAAGAGGAGTGCTGCATGGGGGGTACTCTCCTGCATGGAGAGGCAAGGACATACCATCTCACAAGTTGGACAGCTGGTAGAGAGGACCACTCCAGACCACCACCCGTGATGCAGGATACACACAGCTCTGGAGGAGAAGAGATCCATGCAGCCGGTCATCTTTGCAGTTGGTGCCTGTGGATGCAGGGGAGTGACTCCTTCACTCAAAGGGAAATTCCTTCTTGCTTCTCGTGCAGACTGAAGACTTGTCTCCCTCAGACGATGCACAGCTGGGGAAATGTTGCAGTTGCTGGAAGGAGCCATGTAAACAATGGTACAAGCAAAGTAGTTGCTGTGGATGCAGATTGTCGGTTCCTGGAGGGCCCAGTTAAAGTTCCAGTGGTCAGAAGATGAAGTGAACGATACAGAGGAGTTCTGCTGGAATCTTGCATGTTCAATCTGAGGACCTACCCAAGAGGGAGACCCTAAATAGCCCAAAAAGGGGGATTGGTCATCTAGCAGGATGACCACCGATCAGGAGGGGTCTGTGACCTCACCTGCCTGACCTAGCCACTCAGATGCTCCCAGCTGTGTCTGCTCACCTTGGATTAAAGATGGCAGAATCAAGTGGGCCACCCGGAGGAGCTGTGGGCACCACTCCTAGGGTGGTGGTGGACAAGGGAGTGGTCACTCCCCTTTCCATTGTCCAGTTTTGCACCAGAGCAGGAACCGGGGGTCCCTGGACTGGTTTAAACCAGTTTATGCAAGGAGGGCACCAAGTGTGCCTTTCAAAGCATACCAGTTTCTTGGGGAGGCTACCCCTCCCAAGCCATGTAACACCTATTTCCAAAGGGAGAAGGTGTTGCCACCCACTCCTCCAGGAAATCCCTTGTTCTGCCTTACTAGGTTTGAGCTGGCCAAGCAGTAGGAGGGCAGAAACCGGTCTGTAGGAGGGCAGCAGCATGGGCTGCCCAGGGAAACCCTACAAACTGGTAGGCGCAAAGCTGGAGGTCCTCTAAGGAGCCCTCAGAGTGGATGGAATCATACAGCCAGTACTGGCAACAGTATTGGCTTATGATTCCGACATGTTTGATACAAAACATGCCCAGGTTCAGTGTTACCTTTATGTAGCTGGGCACAGGTGTCCATTACACGGGTAAACTGGCTTCCCCGCACTTATGGTGTCCAGGAAAAATGGAGCTGGAGTACCTGGGGCATCTCTGCTCATGCAGGGGTGCCCTTTCACAGTTAATTGCACCCTGCCCTCTGGGCCAAGAGGGCCTGTCCCAGAGGTGACCTACAGTGACCTGGTGCAGTGACTTGTAGTGAAGGAGTGCATGCACCTTTTCACGCAGGTTGCAATGGCAGGCCTGCAGACACATTTTACACCACTTTCCTACAGATGGAACAAAACCATTTTGTAAAACAAAGCAACTGATTTGTCAGAACCAGATAAAGGAAAGGCCTTATCAAAATCAGGCAGAGCCAGATGAATAGTCAAAAGCATCCAAACATGTTATATGAAAGCTAAATGTTTTTCCAGCTCCTCCTAGAACCCGTTCCACCAGAAATAAAGGGGCCTCTATGGCTTCCTTGGGAACATCCCAATAGTTGACATTTGTAAAGCAGCTACTTGGTTTACATCACACACTTTTTACAAAGCACTACTGTGTAGCTGTAGTAGGCCGCCACCAAGTGAATGTTGACCAGTACCATTTTTCCATCTTCTAGAACATCCAGAGGCTAGTCACCGCTTAGTGGAGGACTGCTTTTCAGTCTGTGTGCTTCATGTGAATCTATAGCCACACACCCCTTGAAAAGAAAATACAGCTACTCTGTAAACATCTGTTCGAGGCATGTAGTGCTATAGATTTATATGCACCCAGCCTCCTCCCCGGACATATTTGACTGTTAGTTACCATTACTTTCTGCTTTACTTGGAAGGTCATCATTCTATTTCCCTTTCCTGTGTCCTCTTGCTCATTTATCACACCCATTTGTGCGGAAAAACAGTCTAACAATGGAGCAAATGATCATGCGCATTGCAAGCAAGAGGTGTATTCCCACTACCTCTTGACTGTAGAAGAATTCTTCGAAGACACACATCAGAGCCCAACACTGGGTGGCAGGAAAATGCACAGCATGTGAATCTTTAACACTACATGCCACAAACAGATGCTTACATCTATGCTGAATGACGTGGGTCCTAACTAGCGCCACCCTGGCATGCTGATGTCCGTTCTTTTCTTTCCACGTCAGTCGGTGCTGATCCAAAGAGAGCTCCCGCTGTCATTTTTTGACTGGCCTTTTTTGGCTTTTTGTTGAAGTATTTTGAGTTTCTAACTCCTGATGTGTCTAGGTATGTTGTCTAGGAAGATTGGGTTCAAACCCTACAGAGCCCGTCATCAGACTACATCTGTTTTGGATCTGCACCTCCTGTGCCTTTGGGTCGTGGTAGCTCTTCAAACACCAAAGTTGTGCTCAGAGTGTCTGGCCATGCATCTGAAGGCTTTGAAGGAGTGGAGGCTACTGTGTATTGAATCTACCAGATAAGGCGTTACAAGAAGGTAACTAACATGTCCTTTGAACCACACTCACGATTCAAACCCTGCCTCTTAAGTGAAAGCACAGCCACTTAATCTTTGCACAACATCTGAATCCAAAGAAAAGATTTGTGCTTCAAAAAGGCTATTCACCTGTAGAATTAGGTTCGATGGCATCTGTCGCTGTAGATACGCATGTTTTGCATAGCTCGCCATCTGGTGTTGGGTCGGAGTGTTACAAGTTGTTTTTCTTCGAAGAAGTCTTTCGAGTCACGGGACCGAGTGACTCCTCCTTTTGTCTCCATTGCGCATGGGCGTCGACTCCATCTTCAATTGTTTTTTTTCTGCCATCGGGTTCGGACGTGTTCCTGTCGCTCCGAGTTTCGGAACGGAAAAACAGCTAAATTTCGGAAGATTTTCGCCGGTATTGTTGCGTTCGGGATCGGCGTAGTCAGAATCAACACCGCATCGAAGATCGAAGAGCTCTGGAGCCCTTCGGGGTAGTTTTCGATCCCCGTCGGGGCCTGCTCGGCCCGACCGCGTGTAGAAGAACGCCGATGGAACGGACCCCGTTCCGTTTCTGTCCCAAATGCCACAAAAAATACCCCTATTCAGACCAACACTTGGTCTGTAACCTGTGCCTATCACCTGAGCACAGTGAAGACACTTGCGAGGCCTGTCGTGCGTTCCGGTCCCGAAAAACACTCCGAGACCGTCGAGCAAGAAGACTTCAAATGGCGTCCATGCCGACAGCGCACCGAGAGTTCGAGGTACAGGAAGAGGAAGAAACCTTTTCGATACATGAATCCGGACTCCGAGGAATTCGACGATCCATGAACCGTGAGTAAGACGTCAAAAAGTACTCATAAGAAGATTGTCAAGGCCCAGGGGACGCCACTGCCACCAGGCCATGGCTCCACCCCTAAATTCGGTGACCGACCGTCGGCACCGAAAAAGGCCCAATCAGTGCCGAGACCGTCCGACTCCGGTCGAGACACCGGCACGCAGCCTTCTCGGGACCGAGAAAGTGCTGGAGACATACATCGACACCGAGATAGCGGTGTAGACACGGCTCGACGCCGAGACAGCGGCACCGATGAAGATCGACGCCGAGATGTTTCGACTCCGAAAAAGAAAAAAGCCACCTCGGAGCCGAAAAAAGATGCAGACAGGGTTTCGGTGCCGAAACAACCTGCAACCGACCAAGTTTCAGGCTCTTATACCGAAGAGCAATCAATGACCTCCCAAATGCGAAGGCATAGGTTTGAGGAAGACCCGCAATCCACCGATGTAGACCATACGCAGAAACGTATTTTTATACAGCAGGGGACAGGAAAGATAAGCACCCTTCCCCCTATTAGGAGAAAGAGAAGACTGGAATTTCAAACTGACCAAACACCACAAACAAAAATGGTGAAAAGGGTTACTCCGCCACCCTCTCCTCCACCTATAATTCATGTCTCGCCAGCACAAACACCATCACATTCCCCGGCTCACACCACCATGAGCCAAGATGACCAGGATCAGGACGCATGGGACTTATACGACGCCCCTGTGTCAGATAACAGTCCGGAGGCATACCCTACAAAGCCATCACCACCAGAAGACAGTACTGCATATTCTCAGGTGGTGGCTAGAGCAGCACAATTCCACAATGTAAGCCTCCACTCAGAACAAGTCGAGGATGACTTTCTATTCAACACCCTCTCTGCCACCCACAGCTCCTACCAAAGCCTGCCTATGCTCCCTGGTATGCTTCGGCACGCAAAAGACATCTTTAAGGAGCCGGTCAAAAGTAGGGCAATCACACCAAGGGTGGAAAAAAAGTATAAAGCGCCTCCTACAGACCCTATTTTCATAACTTCGCAGCTGCCACCAGATTCTGTCGTTGTAGGAGCAGCTAGGAAAAGGGCCAACTCCCACACATCTGGGGACGCACCACCCCCAGATAAGGAAAGCCGCAAGTTTGATGCAGCTGGAAAGAGAGTCGCAGCACAAGCTGCAAACCAGTGGCGCATCGCTAACTCACAGGCACTTCTTGCGCGCTATGACAGAGCCCATTGGGATGAGATGCAACATCTCATTGAACATCTACCCAAAGACCTACAAAAGAGGGCAAAGCAAGTGGTTGAAGAAGGACAGAACATTTCAAACAACCAGATACGCTCCTCCATGGACGCAGCAGACACAGCTGCAAGAATAATAAATACATCTGTGACCATCAGAAGGCATGCATGGCTACGAACGTCTGGGTTTAAACCAGAGATTCAGCAGGCAGTTCTCAATATGCCATTCAACGAAAAAGAACTGTTCGGTCCAGAAGTGGACACGGCGATTGAAAAACTTAAAAAGGACACGGACACTGCTAAAGCCATGGGCGCACTCTACTCCCCGCAGAGCAGAGGAAATTACAGCACCTTCCGCAAAACACCCTTTAGAGGGGGGTTTCGGGGTCAGGCCACACAAGCCAGCACCTCACAGGCAACACCATCCAGTTACCAGGGACAGTACAGGGGAGGCTTTCGGGGCCAATATAGAGGAGGGCAATTCCCTAGGAATAGGGGAAAATTTCAAAGCCCCAAAACCCCTACAACTAAGCAGTGACTCACATGTCACTCACCCCCTCCACACAACACCTGTGGGGGGAAGAATAGGTCATTATTACAAAGCATGGGAGGAAATCACTACAGACACTTGGGTTCTAGCAATTATCCAAAATGGTTATTGCATAGAATTTCTACTATTCCCTCCAAACATACCACCAAGAGCACAAAATTTATCAAAACATCATTCCGAGCTCCTGGAGATAGAAGTTCAAGCACTATTGCAAAAGAACACAATCGAGTTAGTACCAAACACACAAATAAACACAGGAGTTTATTCACTGTACTTCTTAATACCAAAGAAGGACAAAACGCTAAGACCAATCCTAGACCTAAGAATACTAAACACATACATCAAATCAGACCACTTTCACATGGTCACACTACAAGAAGTGTTACCATTGCTGAAACTTCACGACTACATGACATTAGACCTCGAAGACGCGTATTTCCATATACCAATACATCCATCGCACAGGAAATACCTAAGGTTTGTATTCAACGGAATACACTACCAATTCAAGGTACTGCCTTTCGGTTGAACAACCGCACCAAGAGTCTTTACCAAATGTCTAGCAGTAGTCGCTGCACACATCAGAAGGCAGCAAATACATGTATTCCCGTATCTAGACGACTGGCTAATCAAGACCCATTCGTTAATAAAGTGCTCACACCACACAAATCAAATCATACAAACCCTCTACAAACTAGGGTTCACAGTCAACTTCGCAAAATCCAACATTCTGCCGCGCAAGGTACAACAATACCTAGGAGCCATAATAAACACAACAATAGGAGTAGCCACTCCAAGTCCACAAAGAATTCAAAATTTCAACAACATCATACAACGCATGTATCCGACACAAAAGATACAAGCAAAGATGATATTACAACTCCTAGGCATGATGTCTTCATGCATAGCCATTGTCCCAAACGCAAGACTGCACATGAGGCCCTTACAACAGTGCCTAGCATCACAGTGATCACAAGCACAGGGTCACCTTACAGAGCTGGTGTTAATAGACCGCCAAACTTACCTCTCGCTTCTATGGTGGAACTATATAAATTTAAACAAAGGGCGGCCTTTCCAAGACCCAGTGCCACAATATGTAATAACAGATGCTTCCATGACAGGGTGGGGAGCACACCTCGATCAACACAGCATACAAGGACAATGGAACGTACATCAAACAAAACTGCATATAAATCACCTAGAACTACTAGCAGTTTTTCAAGCACTAAAGGCTTTTCAACCAATAATAGTTCACAAATACATTCTCGTCAAAACAGACAACATGACAACAATGTATTATCTAAACAAACAAGGGGGGACGCACTCAACGCAATTGAGCCTGCTGGCACAAAAGATATGGCGTTGGGCAATTCACAACAAAATTCGCCTAATCTACAATTTATCCCAGGAATTCAGAATCAACTCGCAGACAATCTCTCTCGAGATCACCAACAGGTCCACGAATGGGAAATTCACCCCCAAATTCTGAACACTTACTTCACGCTCTGGGGAACACCTCAAATAGACTTGTTTGCGACAAAAGAGAACGCAAAATGCCAAAACTTCGCATCCAGATACCCACACAGGCAGTCCCACGGCAATGCCCTATGGATCAACTGGTCAGGGATATTTGCCTACGCTTTCCTCCTCTCCCTCTCCTTCCTTATCTGGTAAACAAACTCAGTCATAACAAACTCAAACTCATATTAATAGCACCAACTTGGGCAAGGCAACCATGGTACACAACGCTGCTAGACCTATCAGTAGTACCCCACATCAAACTGCCCAACAGGCCGGATCTGTTAACACAACACAACCAAACGATCAGACACCCAGATCCAGCATCGCTGAATCTAGCAATCTGGCTCCTGAAATCCTAGAATTCGGACACTTACAACTTACCCAAGAATGTATGGAAGTCATAAAGCAAGCCAGAAGGCCATCCACCAGGCACTGCTATGCCAGTAAATGGAAGAGGTTTGTTTGCTACTGCCATATTAATCAAATCCAACCAATACACGCAACCCCAAAACATGTAGTGGGTTACTTGCTTCACTTACAAAAATCTAACCTAGCTTTCTCTTCCATTAAAATACACCTTGCAGCAATATCTGCATACCTGCAGCCTACCTATTCAACTTTCCTATATAGGATACCAGTCATTAAAGCATTCATGGAGGGCCTTAAAAGAATTATTCCACCAAGAACACCACCTGTTCCTTCATGGAACCTAAATGTTGTCTTAACTAGACTTAAGAACCTTTTATACAACTACACAAAAATAAGGTCGTCCTAAGGACTAATCCTAAATTTCTACCAAAAGTAATTTCACCGTTCCATCTAAATCAAACAGTGGAACTTCCAGTGTTCTTCCCACAGCCAGATTCCGTAGCTGAGAGGGCACTACATACTTTAGATGTCAAAAGAGCATTAATGTATTACATTGACAGAACAAAGAGCATCAGGAAAACTAAACAGCTATTTATTGCATTCCAAAAACCTCATGCAGGAAACCCAATATCAAAACAAGGTATAGCCAGATGGATAGTTAAATGCATCCAAATCTGCTACCTTAAAGCTAAACGACAACTGCCCATTACACCAAGGGCACACTCAACCAGAAAGAAAGGTGCTACCATGGCCTTTCTAGGAAACATCCCAATGCAAGAAATATGTAAGGCAGCCACATGGTCTACGCCTCACACATTCACCAAGCACTACTGTGTAGACGTGTTATCCGCACAACAAGCCACAGTAGGTCAAGCCGTATTAAGAACATTGTTTCAGACTACTCCCACTCCTACAGGCTGAGCCACCGCTTTGGGGAGATAACTGCTTACTAGTCTATGCAAAACATGCGTATCTACAGCGACAGATGCCATCGAACTGAAAATGTCACTTACCCAGTGTACATCTGTTCGTGGCATCAGTCGCTGTAGATTCGCATGTGCCCACCCGCCTCCCCGGGAGCCTGTAGCAGTTCGGAAGGTACCTTCAACTATTTGTATATATATTATTTTAACCTTAAATAGGTACATACTTAGTCACTCCATTGCATGGGCACTATTACTACAATACAACTCCTACCTCACCCTCTGCGGGGGAAAAACAATCGAAGATGGAGTGGACGCCCATGCGCAATGGAGACAAAAGGAGGAGTCACTCGGTCCCGTGACTCGAAAGACTTCTTAGAAGAAAAACAACTTGTAACACTCCGACCCAACACCAGATGGCGAGCTATGCAAAACATGCGAATCTACAGCGACTGATGCCACGAACAGATGTACACTGGGTAAGTGACATTTTCATTTTGCAGCGTGAAGACTTTTCTGGATTCACATGTGACCCTCTCGCCTCCCCAGTGAAGAAGCAAAAAGGTGAATTAATAATACATTAGGCAGATAATGTGCCCTAAGACAGTACAGGTCACCAAGAAAGGGAGCAAAAGAATCTACAGTATAGATGGTGACCACTCACGGGCATTGGAGGCTTAAGTCCAATATCTTTTGGTATGGCAGTACCCAGTGACTGGTCGACACCCAAAAGCACTCCATGATCCATTACCCCTTGTATTTTCAAATTTTAAAACTAGGAGAAGGGAAAGGTTTGAAGCTGATGGTGAGATATCTGGTGACGAGGTCCTGGAAGTATTAAATGTGCGCCAATGTTTGCAACAGCTGCAGGGTCACTTCAGCTGAGCCCAAAGCCCTGTGGATCCTAGTTTGCTGGTTTGTTTTTCATTCTGAACAGACATGCCACTGAGATTATGAAATAAGCCAATGTAGGGAAGGAGAGGCCTGAAATGGATCATAATCAAACCATCCTTCCCTGAAGGGAACCGTCCCTAAAAATCAAAGATTTGATTTACCAACAAATGGCATACAGTTGCAGTAATAGGTGTCTTTTGCATTTGCCTTTTGGCCTTTGGATGTTAAGCAGGCGCCTCAGTGAGTTTTCAAGACTCTGACAAGAATGTGCTTTTCCAAGAAAAGAATAAACACGCCACACAGTGAAAATCCTAATGCCAGTACACATAATTAATGGCACCAGGGGCTCATAAAATGTACACAGCAAACGGAAAGAAACACTAATATAATTATCTGGTAAGATCAAATAATTTGTCTGTTTTCTCCTTTGGGGTAAAGTGGAGGCTGTAGTCCAGCACATTTAGCCTTCAGTTTTTCTTTCACCTCTACCTGGTCAGCTGCTTCATCACAAGAAAGGAACATAATGATGATTTACATACTAATAGATGTTTTCAGTGTGCTGTTCTAGGCGCCCCTAGCTAGTTTTGATGACTCACAGCGGTGCAGTGGCACAGAGATTGGGAACCACTCCCCGAAAGGCAAAAATATAGGTACATTCCTGATCTTGGCTACTATATGCCAGAGTAAAGTGCGTGTTAACCCAGAAAAGTCTTCAAGCCGTAAAAATATTGCTACAAGTGCGTATCTGTTTTCTTATTAATTGTGCAGTTCTGTCATGCAGGTTTTTTTTTTTTCCACAAGCTGAAGAAGTGGTTTTTCATTTGGACACACGCTGTTAATTTCTCTGTGCAGGTGATGTCCATCTTGATGCATGGTGATGCTGCGTTTGCTGGACAGGGCATTGTGTATGAAACATTCCACCTCAGTGACTTGCCTTCTTATACTACTCATGGGACTGTGCATGTAGTAGTCAACAATCAGGTAAATATGTGCATTTCACTTTATCATTGAAGTGTCCTGCCTGTTTTGGGATAAATACTAATATTGCCTAAGGACTAGTGCGCACTGTATTGAATGGCTTCAACACTATTTTCCCCATGCATGTTTCTTACTCATGTGAATGGAAGCTTAGAGGTCAAGGTTTGTACTCTTTCAAATTTGATTTATTTGGCACTGACTTCCCAATGAATACTTTCGACTCATTGGTTGTTTTATTTGCCGTTTATGCAGTGCAGATGTCATCAGCCTTGTTCTTTTGCTTGCCAAGACAGTTTTGTATTAATTCTAGGTACTAAGGAAAGGCATGTACATTTACACCTCAATTGATATTTTTATTTGTCAAGGGATTAGCAGTATGGTGTTGGGGATACACCACACTTGCCTTGTGTCAAGTCTTAGTGTTAGAATCCATATGAACAACGTTCCCAATATTCAATTTCTGCACAAATATATGCTTTGAGGTTTTTACTTGGACGTGTGTCAGCCACTGAATACTGTGAATAATGCCATTTACCACAGGTGACTTAGGGTCCTCCATACCAGTGCACTAAAACTAGGCAACATGTTCAGCAATAAACAATATTTGACACTCAACAACATAAATGTCCAGTAAGTACCGAGATCTTATGGAGCTGAGAAATAGCATTATTGCACTAGATGCTAGATTTAAAGTAGACCCTTTGGCCAGTGGTACCCTATAGCATTGAGTCAGTGTGACTTGAAAATCTGTGTGAGCCTTGAGGTCCTTGAGTTTTAGCATATGCTAAAAACTCACACAAGTCCCTAAAAGTTGGCTAAAGGGGTGCACATGCTAGGACTCTGAACCCATCTCTTGCCTTCACCAGTGATAGGTACCATAATGGTTGTATTACAGGATGGAATGAAAAGGGTCCCACAACAAAAAGAAAGGACTCCGATAAAGGGTGTTGCCCCAGAAATCTATGATCCAAATGCTTACTACCTAGACAATTAAGATCCCACCTTCAAATGCCAGATGTTCCTTGTAGGGAATCTGGCTTGGTGTGTGGTGGACACCTATGGTGTTTGCACCTTATACGAGGTCCAGGCAACCTCTATTAGTGAAATAGTGTCTAGGAAGCCAGAGCTCTCTAGTGATAGCTGTGGGTAGCAGCCAAGACTTATCTAGGAGTGTAAAGCTCTTGCAATACCACAGTAACTTATTGTAGGAAGCTGGCCTGGTGTGTGGTGAGCACCTATGGTGTTAGGAAATACCTGAACCTGGTATAGGGTGCTATTAGTGAGGCATAGTCCGTGTCTAGGAAGCCAGGCTCTCTAGAGGTAGCTGTGGATGAGCAGCCAGGACTTATCTAGGAGACATGCAAAGCTTATGCAATATCACTGTAGTCACACAACATTTACACACATGAAAGAAAACACTCAGTTGTACAAAAATAAAGGTACTTTATTTTAGTGACCCAAATAATATGCTATAAAGACAGTACAAGCAGGTGAGTAAACACACTATTATATTCATCTTAGCAGTCAGGAATGAGCATAGAAAGTAATAGAAAACAGTGCAATAATAATAGTGATCCTAGGGGGAGCCCTAACCATAGAATATGAAAATGGATTACAAATGATGGACCCCCACCCAGTTAAGTGGGATCTGTAGAGGGGAGCTGAAGGAACTAGGAACCCAAAAAGGTAAGTATCAAAGTGCCCACCAGTGACCAGGAGAGGAGTGGGAAGTACCTGTTTTTTTCTCAAACCCACAGAGAAACTTGTGTTAAAGGACAGTGCAAGACTGAAAGAAACAGAAGATGGATCCAGACAGAAGAGGACCTGCAAATGAAGGGGATCAAGTCCAGTTTCAGTTGGAGTGTCCGGTTGGGGCATGAGCCACTACCCACCCTTCTGGAGATGCAGGACCAGGTCGATGGTGAAGACTAGGAGTCTATGCAGCACAGGAGCCAAAGAAAACTTCCAGAAGTGATGCAGTCTTGTCCCATGTTGGAAGAAGAATTGCTGTCCGTCAGTAGTGTGGCAAAACCACCAACAAGCCTTGGCAACAGCAGTAGTTGCAGGGGACAAGGAAGGTCCGAGGGGACTCCTCCCAAGGAGGGGAGTCCCACGCGTCCCACAGCAGTCGGGAGAGCAAGAAGTCGTGGATGCAGCAGACACATGAGTCACAGTGAGGCCCACTCAGCACACCTGGAAAGGAGTCCCACATCACTGGAGCAGCAGGCAGAAGACCACTTGTTGCAGGGAAGAGTGCTGGAGGTCAGTGCTACGCAGAGCCTGAAGATCTCTTGGAAGAAGAGCCAACAAGCCTTGGTAGCTGCAAGAGTCGCGGTGCACAGGGGTACTGTCCTGCAGGGAGAGGCAAAGACTGACCACCTCCAAAGTTGAACAGCTGGTAGAGGAGACCAAGGTGACCACAAAGGACCACCACCTGTGTTGCAGGATCGGCGCAGAGTTGCAGGAGAGAGGACCCACGCAGCCGGTTGTCATCGCAGTTGGTGCCACTAATGCAAGGGAGTGACTTTCACTCCAAGGGAGACTGCTCCTTGCTGCAGGCTGAAGACTTGCCGCCCTCAGAGGATACACAGCTGGAGGGAAACGTAGAAACAATGTTGCAGAGCGAAGTCATCGCTGGAGCTGCAGATTGTAGGATCCTGTGAAGTCCAGTTGCGGGTCTAGTGGCCAGATGTCGAAGTAAACGTTGCAGTTGGGTCCTGCTGGAATCTTGCACTTCGAAACTGAGGCCCACCCAAGAGGGAGGCCCTATATAGCACTAAGAGGGGGATTGGTCACCTAGCAGGGTGACCACTTATCAGTAGGGGGCTGTGACGTCACGTGCCGACCTGGCCACTCAGATGCTCCAGAGGTTTCTGCCCACCTTGGATGTAAGGTGGTAGCATCAAGTGGCCACCTGGAGGAGCTTTGGGCCACACCCCTGGGGTGGTGATGGACAGGGGAGTGGTTACTCCCCTTCCCATTGTCCAGGTTCGCGCCAGAGCAGGGACTTGGAGGTCCCAGAACCAGTGCTGACTGGTTTATGCAAGGAGGGCACCAAATGTGACCTTCAAAGCATACCAGTGGCTTGGGAAGGCTACCCCTCCCAAATCATGTAACACCTATTTCCAAAGGGAGAGGGTGTTGCCCCCTCTGCCAAAGGAAATCCTTTGTTCTGCCTTCCTGGGAATGAACTGTTCAAGCTGCAGGAGGGCAGAAACCCATCTGTAGGATGGCAGTAGCACAGGCTGCCGGGGAAAAGCCTGCTAACTGGAGACTCCTTAGAGGACCCCAGCTTTGCTCTTACCAAAGTGCATGGAATCATACAACCAATACTGGCAACAGTATTGGGGTATGATTCAGACATGTTTGATAACAAACATGCCCAAGTTTGTAGTTACCATTATGGAGCTGGATGTAAGTAGTGACCTATGTCCAGTACATGGGTAAAATGGCATCCCTTCACTCACGAAGTCCAGAAAAATGGAGCTGGAGTTTGTGGGGGCACTTCTGCTCATGCACAGGTACTTGCACACTGCCCTTTGGGCTAAGGACAAGCAAAACTAGGCGAGTGCCCAATTATACCCCCCTAGAGTCTGGACTAACAAACTAATTACAAAATTGACTCTTGAGTTATCAATCAATAAACATCATTTGGACCAATAAAATATGAATTATTATCCTATTACATGTAATTTCTTTGTGCACTCTACGCAGTATTAACCCCTTGCCACTCTATATACACCTCTGTAGACCACAGTGGTGGTCCAGTGTAGTCTCTGGGTCCTCTCTGCCAGCTGTCCAGCTTTGGTGGAGGTAAGCCTGTGCCTTCCCAAGCAGGACAGCACCCCCGTGCACTGCATCTCTTGCAGTTACCAAGGCTAGTTTGCATCTCCTCCAAGGGATCTTCAGGCCCAGTGTAGCCCCAGCCCCACTTCCCACGAGGCACAGCCCTCTGTGTGCTATTCCTGCAGCATGGGACCCTTTCCAGTTGTGCTGGGTGGGCCCCTCTGTGACTCCTTGTTCCACGTCCAGTGGGTCTCCTGTGGCGGCTGCCTCTTCTTCGGTGGAGACTCTCCTTGCTGAGTGTCTCCCTAGGACTTCTGCCACTGTGGGTTGAGTCCTCCTGGACTTTGCTGGTCCCCGGCAGCTCCACTTTGGCTTTACCACGACTTCTGCCTTTGCCAAGGCTTGTTGGTGGCTTTTCCACACCTCTGACTGACCGCAATCTTCCATCCGGTGTGGGACGCCGACTGTATCCTCCAGGAACTCTTCACCTGCTCCAGCGCTTCATTCCTGACCGTCGTCTTCCTACCGTCGACCAACTCCTGCATCCACAGCTGGGCGGGTAAGTAGCTCCTACTGCTCCTGAAATCTTCTATGACTTCTGGACTTGGTCTCCTTCTTCCACAGGCCTTCCTCTACAGGAATCCACGCTGGTTTCTTGCAGTCTTGTCTGGGTGTTGCATTTTCTTTTCCTTCCCTTTGGGTGGTTTGGGGAAAACTAGTGTGTGGCAATTACGTTTTTAGCTTAATGGACTACCTGTCTAGACGGACAAGTATTGTTTGAAATGAAGGTGGATTACGGCCATCTGACAAATAACACATAAGGGCGATGTACTGTATATAATTGTTTTAGAGACTATATGAAAGGTTTAGGTATTTGTCCCAGAGGTGTATATAATTAATTTTTTATTGGTCCAAATGATGGTTATTGATTGATCCCTCAAGAGTCAATTTGTGCTTTGATTACTCTGGGCTAGGAGAGCCTACCACAGGGGTGACTTACAGTGACTAGGTGCAGGCCTGCAGACACACTTTGCATGGGCTCCTATGGGTGGCATAATACATGCTGTAGCCAATGGGGAACCCCTGGTGCCCCAGTGCCCTGGGTACTTGGGTACCATATACTAGGGACTTATATGGGGGCACCAGTATGTCAATTGTGGGGTGTAAAATAAATAAAAAATAAAATAGGGAAAACCAAATCCAGAGGGAGAGAGCACAGTTACTGGGGTCCTGGTTACTAGGATCCCAGTAAACACAGTCAAAACACACTGACATCAGGCAAAAAGTAGGAGCAACCCTGCCAAAAAGAGGGTACTTTCCTACACTTACTTTACATGAAAGGAACCACACAATGTTGCAAAAATAAAGGTACTTTATTACAGTAACACTGAACTAGATTACTTATAGGCAGTCCCTTAACTGAAGGTAAGTATGCACTATATATATATATATATATATATATATATGTATATATATGTATATATATGTTCGATGGCATGTGTAGCTGCAGAAACACATGCTTTGCACATCCCGCCATCTAGTGTTGGGCTCGGAGTGTTAAAAAGTTGTTTTTCTTCGAAGAAGTCTTTTCGAGTCACAAGATCGAGGGACTCCTCCCCTTTCGGCTCCATTGCGCATGGGCGTCGACTCCATCTTAGATTGTTTTCTTTCTGCCATCGGGTTCGGACTTGTTCCTTTTCGCTCCTCGTTTCGGTTCGGAAAGTTAGTGAAAATCACTGAAATTTCGACAGTATTGTTTACGTTTGGTATTGGGTTAGTTACAACAGATCGAGACCGAATTTTTAAGAGCTCCGGCGGCACTTCGGGGTTTTCGATTCCCCGGCGGGGCCTGGTCGGCCCGAGCACGTGCGTCTTCAAGGCTAATGGAACGGACCCCATTCCGCTTCTGCCCCGAATGTCACAACAAGTATCCTTATACAGATCAGCATCTGGTCTGTAATTTGTGTTTGTCTCCAGAACACAAGGAGGATACTTGTGAGGCCTGTTGACCGTTTTGGTCCAGAAAGACCTTAAGGGACCGAAGAGCAAGAAGACTACAAATGGCGTCAGTGCCGACAGGACAAAAACACATGGAGGAAGAAGAGGAAGCCTTCTCCATCGAGGATTCGGACTCGGAAGAGGTCGATCCTGAACAGACGCTGAAAACTGTGAGTAAGACGTTGATACACAAAACTCACGCAAAGACCACAAAAGCCCAGGGGACGCCATGGCTTAACCCAAAAAATAGGTGTAAGGAAATGCCTCCTTGGCATGGTTGCCCCCTGACTTTTTGCCTTTGCTGATGCTATGTTTACAATTGAAAGTGTGCTGAGGCCTGCTAACCAGGCCCCAGCACCAGTGTTCTTTCCCTAACCTGTACTTTTGTATCCACAATTGGCAGACCCTGGCATCCAGATAAGTCCCTTGTAACTGGTACTTCTAGTACCAAGGGCCCTGATGCCAAGGAAGGTCTCTAAGGGCTGCAGCATGTCTTATGCCACCCTGGAGACCTCTCACTCAGCACAGACACACTGCTTGCCAGCTTGTGTGTGCTAGTGAGGACAAAACGAGTAAGTCGACATGGCACTCCCCTCAGGGTGCCATGCCAGCCTCTCACTGCCTATGCAGTATAGGTAAGACACCCCTCTAGCAGGCCTTACAGCCCTAAGGCAGGGTGCACTATACCATAGGTGAGGGTACCAGTGCATGAGCATGGTACCCCTACAGTGTCTAAACAAAACCTTAGACATTGTAAGTGCAGGGTAGCCATAAGAGTATATGGTCGGGGAGTCCGTCAAACACGAACTCCACAGCACCATAATGGCTACACTGAAAACTGGGAAGTTTGGTATCAAACTTCTCAGCACAATAAATGCACACTGATGCCAGTGTACATTTTATTGTAAAATACACCCCAGAGGGCACCTTAGAGGTGCCCCCTGAAACTTAACCGACTATCTGTGTAGGCTGACTAGTTTTAGCAGCCTGCCACAAACCGAGACATGTTGCTGGCCCCATGGGGAGAGTGCCTTTGTCACTCTGAGGCCAGTAACAAAGCCTGCACTGGGTGGAGATGCTAACACCTCCCCCAGGCAGGAATTGTCACACCTGGCGGTGAGCCTCAAAGGCTCACCTCCTTTGTGCCAACCCAGCAGGACACTCCAGCTAGTGGAGTTGCCCGCCCCCTCCGGCCAGGCCCCACTTTTGGCGGCAAGGCCGGAGAAGATAATGAGAAAAACAAGGAGTCACTGGCCAGTCAGGACAGCCCCTAAGGTGTCCTGAGCTGAGGTGACTCTGACTTTTAGAAATCCTCCATCTTGCAGATGGAGGATTCCCCCAATAGGGTTAGGATTGTGACCCCCTCCCCTTGGGAGGAGGCATAAAGAGGGTGTACCCACCCTCAGGGCTAGTAGCCATTGGCTACTAACCCCCCAGACCTAAACACGCCCTTAAATTTAGTATTTAAGGGCTACCCTGAACCCTAGAAAATTAGATTCCTGCAACTACAAGAAGGACTGCCTAGCTGAAAACCCCTGCAGCGGAAGACCAGAAGACGACAACTGCCTTGGCTCCAGAAACTCACCGGCCTGTCTCCTGCCTTCCAAAGATCCTGCTCCAGCGACGCCTTCCAAAGGGACCAGCGACCTCGACATCCTCTGAGGACTGCCCCTGCTTCGAAAAGACAAGAAACTCCCGAGGACAGCGGACCTGCTCCAAGAAAAGCTGCAACTTTGTTTCCAGCAGCTTTAAAGATCCCTGCAAGCTCCCCGCAAGAAGCGTGAGACTTGCAACACTGCACCCGGCGACCCCGACTCGGCTGGTGGAGATCCGACACCTCAGGAGGGACCCCAAGACTACTCTGATACTGTGAGTACCAAAACCTGTCCCCCCTGAGCCCCCACAGCGCCGCCTGCAGAGGGAATCCCGAGGCTTCCCCTGACCGCGACTCTTTGAACCTAAAGTCCCGACGCCTGGGAGAGACCCTGCACCCGCAGCCCCCAGGACCTGAAGGACCGGACTTTCACTGGAGAAGTGACCCCCAGGAGTCCCTCTCCCTTGCCCAAGTGGAGGTTTCCCCGAGGAATCCCCCCCTTGCCTGCCTGCAGCGCTGAAGAGATCCCGAGATCTCTCATAGACTAACATTGCGAACCCGACGCCTGTTTCTACACTGCACCCGGCCGCCCCCGCGCTGCTGAGGGTGAAATTTCTGTGTGGGCTTCTGTCCCCCCCGGTGCCCTACAAAACCCCCCTGGTCTGCCCTCCGAAGACGCGGGTACTTACCTGCAAGCAGACCGGAACCGGGGCACCCCCTTCTCTCCATTCTAGCCTATGTGTTTTGGGCACCACTTTGAACTCTGCACCTGACCGGCCCTGAGCTGCTGGTGTGGTGACTTTGGGGTTGCTCTGAACCCCCAACGGTGGGCTACCTTGGACCAAGAACTGAACCCTGTAAGTGTCTTACTTACCTGGTAAAACTAACAAAAACTTACCTCCCCCAGGAACTGTGAAAATTGCACTAAGTGTCCACTTTTGAAACAGCTATTTGTCAATAACTTGTAAAGTATACATGCAATTTTTATGATTTGAAGTTCCTAAAGTACTTACCTGCAATACCTTTCGAATGAGATATTACATGTAGAATTTGAACCTGTGGTTCTTAAAATAAACTAAGAAAAGATATTTTGCTATAACAAAACCTATTGGCTGGATTTGTCTCTGAGTGTGTGTACCTCATTTATTGTCTATGTGTATGTACAACAAATGCTTAACACTACTCCTTGGATAAGCCTACTGCTCGACCACACTACCACAAAATAGAGCATTAGTATTATCTATTTTTACCACTATCTTACCTCTAAGGGGAACCCTTGGACTCTGTGCATGCTATTCCTTACTTTGAAATAGCACATACAGAGCCAACTTCCTACATTGGTGGATCAGCGGTGGGGTACAAGACTTTGCATTTGCTGGACTACTCAGCCAATACCTGATCACACGACAAATTCCAAAATTGTCATTAGAAATTCATTTTTGCAATTTGAAATTTTTCTAAATTCTTAAAAGTCCTGCTAGGGCCTTGTGTGTTAAGTCCCTGTTTAGCATTGTCTTTTAGAGTTTAAAAGTTTGTTAAAAGTTTGAAATTAGATTCTAGAAACAGTTTTAGATTCTTTAAAAAGTCTTCCAACTCTTAGCAAAATAATGTCTGATACAGAGATGAATGTGGTGGACTCGACACCACACCTTACCTCCATCTTAAGATGAGGGAGCTAAGGTCTCTCTGTAATATCAAAAAAATAACCATTGGCTCCAGACCTACCAAAATTCAGCTCCAGGAGCTGTTGGCAGAGTTTGAAAAAGCCAACCCCTCTGATGATGACCTCACAGAGGAAGAAATTAGTGACTTGGAGGCCAATGTCCCTCCTCCAGTCCTAAATAGGGAGAACAGGACCCCTCAAGTCCTGTCTCCAACTGTGTTAGTCAGAAATAGTGAGTCCCTCACAGGAGGGTCCCACATTTCTGAAATCACTGAGGATGCTCTCAGTGAAGATGACCTCCTGTTAGCCAGGATGGCCAAAAGATTGGCTTTAGAGAGACAGCTCCTAGCCATAGAAAGGGAAAGACAAGAGATGGGCCTAGGACCCATCAATGGTGGCAGCAATATAAATAGGGTCAGAGATTCTCCTGACATGTTAAAAATCCCCAAAGGGATTGTGACAAAATTTGAAGATGGTGATGACATCACCAAGTGGTTCACAGCTTTTGAGAGGGCTTGTGTAACCAGAAAAGTGAACAGATCTCACTGGGGTGCTCTCCTTTGGGAAATGTTCACTGGAAAGTGTAGGGATAGACTCCTCACACTCTCTGGAAAAGATGCAGAATCTTATGACCTCATGAAGGGTACCCTGATTGAGGGCTTTGGATTCTCCACTGAGGAGTACAGGATTAGGTTCAGGGGGGCTCAAAAATCCTCGAGCCAGACCTGGGTTGACTTTGTTGACTACTCAGTGAAAACACTAGATGGTTGGATTCAAGGCAGTGGTGTAAGTAATTATGATGGGCTGTACAATTTATTTGTGAAAGAACACCTGTTAAGTAATTGTTTCAATGATAAACTGCATCAGCATCTGGTAGACCTAGGACCAATTTCTCCCCAAGAATTGGGAAAGAAGGCGGACCATTGGGTCAAGACAAGGGTGTCCAAGACTTCAACAGGGGGTGACCAAAAGAAAGGGGTCACAAAGACTCCCCAGGGGAAGGGTGATGAGACAACCAAAACTAAAAATAGTAAAGAGTCTTCTACAGGCCCCCAAAAAGCTGCACAGGAGGGTGGGCCCAGAGCCTCTTCACAAAACAATGGGTACAAGGGTAAAAACTTTGATCCCAAAAAGGCCTGGTGTCATAGCTGTAAACAGCATGGACACCAAACTGGAGACAAGGCCTGTCCCAAGAAAGGTTCCACTCCAAACTCCCATCCAGGTAACACTGGTATGGCTAGTCTCCAAGTGGGATCAACAGTGTGCCCAGAGCAAATCAGGGTCCACACTGAAGCTACTCTAGTTTCTGAGGGTGGGGTGGATTTAGCCACACTAGCTGTCTGGCCGCCTAACATGCAAAAATACAGACAGCAACTCTTAATTAATGGGACTAGAATAGAGGGCCTGAGGGATACAGGTGCCAGTGTCACCATGGTGACAGAGAAACTGGTTTCCCCTGGCCAATACCTGACTGGAAAAACGTACACAGTCACCAACGCTGACAATCAGAGAAAAGTACATCCCATGGCAATGGTTACTTTAGAATGGGGAGGGGTCAATGGCCTGAAACAGGTGGTGGTCTCCTCAAATATCCCAGTGGACTGTCTGCTTGGAAATGACCTGGAGTCCTCAGCATGGGCTGAGTTAGAACTAAAAACCCATGCAGCAATGCTGGGTATCCCTGAACTGGTGTGTGTGAAAACAAGAGCACAGTGCAAGGCCCAGGGTGAACAAGTAGAGCTGGAGTCTGGAAGAATGGCCCAGCCTACCAAGAGAACAGGAAAGTCAGTTGGGAAACCAACTGCAACACAGCAAAAGAAAGGGAACCTCTCTTCTCAGGAAGAAGTTCTGCCCTCTGAGGGAACTGAGCCTTTGGAGCTTGAACCTTATCAGGTTGAGCTCTTAGGCCCAGGGGGACCCTCAAGGGAGGAGCTGTGTAAGGGACAAGAAACCTGTCCCTCTCTTGAAGGCCTTAGGCAGCAAGCTGCTGAAGAGTCCAAAGGCAAGAAAAATGGAACACATAGGGTCTATTGGGAAGATGGACTCCTGTACACTGAGGCCAGAGACCCCAAACCTGGTGCCACTAGGAGAGTGGTAGTGCCTCAGCTGTTCAGGAAGTTCATCCTAACATTGGCCCATGACATTCCCCTTGCTGGACATTTGGGACAAACCAAGACGTGGGAGAGGTTAGTCAACCACTTCTACTGGCCCAATATGTCCAACATGGTTAAGGAGTTTTGCCTCTCCTGCCCCACCTGTCAAGCCAGTGGTAAGACAGGTGGGCATCCAAAGGCCCCCCTCATTCCACTTCCAGTGGTGGGGGTTCCCTTTGAAAGAGTGGGTGTGGACATAGTTGGTCCACTAGAACCTCCCACAGCCTCAGGAAATATGTATATCCTGGTAGTAGTGGATCATGCTACCAGGTATCCTGAAGCTATTCCCCTTAGGTCGACTACTGCCCCTGCAGTAGCCAAGGCCCTCATTGGTATCTTTACCAGAGTGGGTTTCCCTAAGGAGGTGGTGTCTGACAGAGGTACCAACTTCATGTCAGCATACCTAAAGCACATGTGGAATGAGTGTGGAGTGACTTATAAATTCACTACACCATACCATCCACAAACTAATGGCTTGGTTGAGAGATTCAACAAGACATTAAAAGGCTTGATCATGGGGCTCCCAGAAAAGCTCAAAAGGAGATGGGATGTCCTCTTGCCATGTCTGCTTTTCGCTTACAGAGAGGTACCACAGAAGGGAGTAGGATTCTCACCCTTTGAACTTCTGTTTGGTCATCCTGTAAGGGGACCACTTGCCCTTGTTAAAGAAGGCTGGGAGAGACCTCTCCATGAGCCTAAACAGGACATAGTGGACTATGTACTTGGCCTTCGCTCTAGAATGGCAGAGTACATGGAAAAGGCAACCAAAAACCTTGAGGCCAGCCAACAGCTCCAGAAGTTTTGGTATGACCAAAAGGCTGCACTAGTTGAGTTCCAACCAGGGCAGAAAGTCTGGGTTCTGGAGCCTGTGGCTCCCAGGGCACTCCAGGACAAATGGAGTGGCCCTTACCCAGTACTAGAAAGGAAGAGTCAGGTCACCTACCTGGTGGACCTGGGCACAAGCAGGAGCCCCAAGAGGGTGATCCACGTGAACCGCCTTAAGCTCTTCCATGACAGGGCTGATGTGAATCTGTTGATGGTAACAGATGAGGATCAGGAGGCAGAGAGTGAACCTCTCCCTGATCTTCTGTCATCAGACCCAAAAGATGGCACAGTAGATGGAGTGATCTACTCAGACACCCTCTCTGGCCAACAGCAAGCTGATTGTAGGAGAGTCCTACAACAGTTTCCTGAACTCTTCTCCTTAACCCCTGGTCAGACACACCTGTGTACCCATGATGTGGACACAGGAGACAGCATGCCTGTCAAGAACAAAATCTTTAGACAATCTGACCATGTTAAGGAAAGCATCAAGGTGGAAGTCCACAAGATGCTGGAATTGGGAGTAATTGAGCGCTCTGACAGCCCCTGGGCTAGCCCAGTGGTCTTAGTCCCCAAACCTCACACCAAAGATGGAAAGAAAGAGATGAGGTTTTTTGTGGACTACAGAGGGCTCAATTCTGTCACCAAGACAGATGCTCATCCAATTCCAAGAGCTGATGAGCTCATAGACAAATTAGGTGCTGCCAAATTCTTAAGTACCTTTGACTTGACAGCAGGGTACTGGCAAATAAAAATGGCACCTGGAGCAAAAGAGAAAACAGCATTCTCCACACCTGATGGGCATTATCAGTTTACTGTTATGCCCTTTGGTTTAAATAATGCCCCTGCCACCTTCCAAAGGTTGGTGAATCAAGTCCTTGCTGGCTTGGAGTCCTTTAGCACAGCTTATCTTGATGATATTGCTGTCTTTAGCTCCACCTGGCAGGATCACCTGGTCCACCTGAAGAAGGTTTTGAAGGCTCTGCAATCTGCAGGCCTCTCTATCAAGGCATCCAAATGCCAGATAGGGCAGGGAACTGTGGTTTACTTGGGCCACCTTGTAGGTGGAGGCCAAGTTCAGCCACTCCAATCCAAGATCCAGACTATTCTGGACTGGGTAGCTCCAAAAACCCAGACTCAAGTCAGGGCATTCCTTGGCTTGACTGGGTATTACAGGAGGTTTGTGAAGGGATATGGATCCATCGTGACAGCCCTCACTGAACTCACCTCCAAGAAAATGCCCAAGAAAGTGAACTGGACTGTGGAATGCCAACAGGCCTTTGACACCCTGAAACAGGCAATGTGCTCAGCACCAGTTCTCAAAGCTCCAGATTATTCTAAGCAGTTCATTGTGCAGACTGATGCCTCTGAACATGGGATAGGGGCAGTTTTGTCCCAAACAAATGATGATGGCCTTGACCAGCCTGTTGCTTTCATTAGCAGGAGGTTACTCCCCAGGGAGCAGCGCTGGAGTGCCATTGAGAGGGAGGCCTTTGCTGTGGTTTGGTCCCTGAAGAAGCTGAAACCATACCTCTTTGGGACTCACTTCCTAGTTCAAACTGACCACAGACCTCTCAAATGGCTGATGCAAATGAAAGGTGAAAATCCTAAACTGTTGAGGTGGTCCATCTCCCTACAGGGAATGGACTTTATAGTGGAACACAGACCTGGGACTGCCCATGCCAATGCAGATGGCCTTTCCAGGTTCTTCCACTTAGAAAATGAAGACTCTCTTGGGAAAGGTTAGTCTCATCCTCTTTCGTTTGGGGGGGGGGTTGTGTAAGGAAATGCCTCCTTGGCATGGTTGCCCCCTGACTTTTTGCCTTTGCTGATGCTATGTTTACAATTGAAAGTGTGCTGAGGCCTGCTAACCAGGCCCCAGCACCAGTGTTCTTTCCCTAACCTGTACTTTTGTATCCACAATTGGCAGACCCTGGCATCCAGATAAGTCCCTTGTAACTGGTACTTCTAGTACCAAGGGCCCTGATGCCAAGGAAGGTCTCTAAGGGCTGCAGCATGTCTTATGCCACCCTGGAGACCTCTCACTCAGCACAGACACACTGCTTGCCAGCTTGTGTGTGCTAGTGAGGACAAAACGAGTAAGTCGACATGGCACTCCCCTCAGGGTGCCATGCCAGCCTCTCACTGCCTATGCAGTATAGGTAAGACACCCCTCTAGCAGGCCTTACAGCCCTAAGGCAGGGTGCACTATACCATAGGTGAGGGTACCAGTGCATGAGCATGGTACCCCTACAGTGTCTAAACAAAACCTTAGACATTGTAAGTGCAGGGTAGCCATAAGAGTATATGGTCGGGGAGTCCGTCAAACACGAACTCCACAGCACCATAATGGCTACACTGAAAACTGGGAAGTTTGGTATCAAACTTCTCAGCACAATAAATGCACACTGATGCCAGTGTACATTTTATTGTAAAATACACCCCAGAGGGCACCTTAGAGGTGCCCCCTGAAACTTAACCGACTATCTGTGTAGGCTGACTAGTTTTAGCAGCCTGCCACAAACCGAGACATGTTGCTGGCCCCATGGGGAGAGTGCCTTTGTCACTCTGAGGCCAGTAACAAAGCCTGCACTGGGTGGAGATGCTAACACCTCCCCCAGGCAGGAATTGTCACACCTGGCGGTGAGCCTCAAAGGCTCACCTCCTTTGTGCCAACCCAGCAGGACACTCCAGCTAGTGGAGTTGCCTGCCCCCTCCGGCCAGGCCCCACTTTTGGCGGCAAGGCCGGAGAAGATAATGAGAAAAACAAGGAGGAGTCACTGGCCAGTCAGGACAGCCCCTAAGGTGTCCTGAGCTGAGGTGACTCTGACTTTTAGAAATCCTCCATCTTGCAGATGGAGGATTCCCCCAATAGGGTTAGGATTGTGACCCCCTCCCCTTGGGAGGAGGCACAAAGAGGGTGTACCCACCCTCAGGGCTAGTAGCCATTGGCTACTAACCCCCCAGACCTAAACACGCCCTTAAATTTAGTATTTAAGGGCTACCCTGAACCCTAGAAAATTAGATTCCTGCAACTACAAGAAGGACTGCCTAGCTGAAAACCCCTGCAGCGGAAGACCAGAAGACGACAACTGCCTTGGCTCCAGAAACTCACCGGCCTGTCTCCTGCCTTCCAAAGATCCTGCTCCAGCGACGCCTTCCAAAGGGACCAGCGACCTCGACATCCTCTGAGGACTGCCCCTGCTTCGAAAAGACAAGAAACTCCCGAGGACAGCGGACCTGCTCCAAGAAAAGCTGCAACTTTGTTTCCAGCAGCTTTAAAGATCCCTGCAAGCTCCCCGCAAGAAGCGTGAGACTTGCAACACTGCACCCGGCGACCCCGACTCGGCTGGTGGAGATCCGACACCTCAGGAGGGACCCCAGGACTACTCTGATACTGTGAGTACCAAAACCTGTCCCCCCTGAGCCCCCACAGCGCCGCCTGCAGAGGGAATCCCGAGGCTTCCCCTGACCGCGACTCTTTAAACCTAAAGTCCCGACGCCTGGGAGAGACCCTGCACCCGCAGCCCCCAGGACCTGAAGGACCGGACTTTCACTGGAGAAGTGACCCCCAGGAGTCCCTCTCCCTTGCCCAAGTGGAGGTTTCCCCGAGGAATCCCCCCCTTGCCTGCCTGCAGCGCTGAAGAGATCCCGAGATCTCTCATAGACTAACATTGCGAACCCGACGCCTGTTTCTACACTGCACCCGGCCGCCCCCGCGCTGCTGAGGGTGAAATTTCTGTGTGGGCTTGTGTCCCCCCCGGTGCCCTACAAAACCCCCCTGGTCTGCCCGCCGAAGACGCGGGTACTTACCTGCAAGCAGACCGGAACCGGGGCACCCCCTTCTCTCCATTCTAGCCTATGTGTTTTGGGCACCACTTTGAACTCTGCACCTGACCGGCCCTGAGCTGTTGGTGTGGTGACTTTGGGGTTGCTCTGAACCCCCAACGGTGGGCTACCTTGGACCAAGAACTGAACCCTGTAAGTGTCTTACTTACCTGGTAAAACTAACAAAAACTTACCTCCCCCAGGAACTGTGAAAATTGCACTAAGTGTCCACTTTTGAAACAGCTATTTGTCAATAACTTGTAAAGTATACATGCAATTTTTATGATTTGAAGTTCCTAAAGTACTTACCTGCAATACCTTTCGAATGAGATATTACATGTAGAATTTGAACCTGTGGTTCTTAAAATAAACTAAGAAAAGATATTTTGCTATAACAAAACCTATTGGCTGGATTTGTCTCTGAGTGTGTGTACCTCATTTATTGTCTATGTGTATGTACAACAAATGCTTAACACTACTCCTTGGATAAGCCTACTGCTCGACCACACTACCACAAAATAGAGCATTAGTATTATCTATTTTTACCACTATTTTACCTCTAAGGGGAACCCTTGGACTCTGTGCATGCTATTCCTTACTTTGAAATAGCACATACAGAGCCAACTTCCTACAATAGGTGACCGAGCATCGGCACCGAAAAAGGGCATGCATGTGTCGAAGTCATCTGACTCCGGTCGAGATACCGGCACAGAGCAGACTTGACCCCGAGACACCGGGTCAGAGCAATCTCGGCACCGAAGCAAGTCGGCACCGAGAGATCACTACGCCGAAGAGCAAAAAAGTGTCGTCGGAACCGAAAAAGGCAGCTGAAAAGGTTTCGGTACCGAAACATCCGGCCTCGGAACCCGAAAACAAGTTCCTACACAGAGGAACAAGGCCTGTCCTCAAAAATGCAAACACATAGATTTGGACAGGAGCTAGAGACAATGGAGCCAGATTACACACAAAGAAGGCTCCACATTCAAAAGGAGATAGGGAAGATCAGTACTCTCCCTCCAATAAGAATGAAACGGAAACTTGCCTTCCAAGAACAAGACAAGCAGCCACAGGCAAAAGTGGCAAGACAAGTAACCCCACCACCATCTCCACAACACTCACCACAACCATCACCGGTAGCCACTCCACCAATGATGCAGTCCCCAACTCATACAGGGATGAGTCAGGATGATCCAGACGCGTGGGATCTTTATGATGCACCAGTGTCAGATAACAGTCCCGACTGTTATCCAGCTAGACCGTCACCACCTGAGGACTCTACCACCTACACACAGGTGGTGCCAAGAGCAGCGGCGTTTCATAATGTCAGCCTGCATGCAGAGCCATTTTGAAGACGACTTTCTATTTAACACACTGTCGTCCACACATAACCAGTACCAGAGCCTCCCCATGCTACCTGGAATGCTAAAACACTCCAAACAAGTGTTTGAAGAGCCTGTGAAACGAAGGGCCATAACTCCAAGGGTGGAGAAAAAATATAAACCGCCACCAACAGACCCTGTGTACATCACACAACAGTTAACACCAGACTCAGTGGTAGTAGGTGCAGCACGCAAGAGGGCGAACTCACACACCTCTGGAGATGCACCACCTCCAGACAAAGAGAGTCGTAAGTTCGACACGGCTGGGAAAAGAGTAGCGGCACAAGCAGCCAACCAGTGGCGCATTGCCAACTCACAGGCATCGTTGGCAAGATATGACCGGGCTCATTGGGACGAAATGTAACATTTTATAAAACATTTGCCCAAGGAGTTCCAAAAACAAGCGCAACAAGTGGTGGAGGAAGGACAGAGTATCTTGAACAATCAGATACGGTCAGCAATGGATGCAGCAGACACAGCTGCTAGGACTGTCAATACAGCAGTAACAATACGGAGACATGCATGGCTGGGTACATCTGGATTCAAGCTGGAAATACAACAAGCCGTGCTGAATATGTCATTTAACGGACAGCAGTTGTTTGTGCCGGAGGTGGACACTGCTATCGAAAAACTTAAAAAAGACACTGATCTGGCCAAAGCCATGGGCACACACTACTCCCCACAGAGCAGAGGCACATTTCGAAAATCAGTTTCGAGGGGGGTTTCGAGGACAAAGCACTGAACCCACAACCTCACAAACAAGGCCCACTTATCAGAGCCAATACCAGCGGGGAACTTTTCGGGGACAATATAGAGGGGGACAGTTCCCAAAGAGTAGAGGGAAGTTCCAAAGTCCCAAAACTCCACAAAATAAACAGTGACTTCCATGTCACAAATCCCCAACACAGAACACCAGTGGGGGGGAGACTAACCAAGTTCTACAAAAACTGTGAGGAAATAACAGACACGTGGGTCCTAGCCATTATCCAGCATGGTTATTGCATAGAATTTCTAGAATTCCCTCCAAATGTCCCACCGAAAACACACAACATGTCAAAACACATAGATCTTGTACAACTAGAAGTTCAAGCATTGTTGCAAAAAGATGCAATAGAGTTGGTACCAATTCATCAAAAAGGAAGAGGAGTTTACTCACTGTACTTTCTCATACCCAAAAAAGACTAAACTCTAAGACCTATATTAGATCTCGGAACTTTAAATACCTACATCAAATCAGGTCACTTTCACATGGTGACACTGCAGGACGTAATCCCAGTGCTCAAACAACAAGACTACATGACAACACTAGACCTAAAAGATGCGTACTTCCATATACCGATACATCCTTCACACAGAAAGTACTTAAGGTTTGTATTCCAAGGGGTACATTACCAATTCAAGGTGTTGCCATTCGGGATAACAACTGCGCCAAGAGTTTTTACAAAATGCCTGGCAGTAGTGGCTGCTCATATCAGAAGATAGCAAATACAGATGTTCCTGTACCTAGACGATTGGTTAATAAAAACCAACACGCAGGAACGGTGCTCACAACGCACAAAGTATGTCATAGAAACCCTTCACAAACTAGGTTTCTCTCTCAACTACATCAAGTCACACCTTCAGCCGTGTCAAATACAACAATACTTAGGAGTGACAATCAACACAACAAAAGGGATTGCCACTCCAAGTCCACAAAGGGTACAGGCATTTCACAATGTAATACAGGCCATGCACCCAAAACAAAAGGTTCGATGGCATGTGTAGCTGCAGATACACATGTTGTGCATAGCCCGCCATCTGGTATTGGGTCGGAGTGTTACAAGTTGTTTTTCTTCGAAGAAGTCTTTCGAGTCACGAGACCGAGGGACTCCTCCTTTGCTTCCATTGCGCATGGGCCTCGACTCCATCTTAGATTTTCTTTCCGCCATCGGGTTCGGACGTGTTCCTTTTCGCTCTGGGTTTCGGGACGGAAAGATAGTCAAAACTTCGGAAAACTACGTCGGTATTGTTGCATTCGGGATCGGGTTAGATAGCATCGACACCGAATCGGGAAGAGCTCCAAAAGCCCTTCGGGGTAATTTCGATCCCCCGTCGGGGCCTGGTCGGCCCGACCGCGCGTAACGTAGACACTAATGGAACGGACCCCGTTCCGATTCTGTCCTAAATGCCACAATAAATACCCATATACAGACCAACATTTGGTCTGTAACTTGTGCCTGTCGCCCGAGCACAAGGAAGAAACTTGTGAGGCCTGTTGTGCGTTTCGGTCCTGAAAAACGCTCCGTGACCGGCGAGCCAGAAGATTGCAGATGGCGTCCACGCCGACAGGAAACCGAGAGTTCGAGGAACAAGGAGAAGAAGAAGCCTTCTCCATCCATGAATCGGACTCAGAAGAATTCGACGTCGAACAAACTGTGAGTAAGACGTCGAATCAAGCACAACACAAGAAAACAGACAAGGCCCAGGGGACGCCACTGCCAACAGGCCATGGCTCAACCCATAAAGTAGGTGACCGTCCATCGGCACCGAAAAAGGCCGAAATGGTGCCGAGATCGTCCGACTCGGGTCGAGACACAGGCACGCAGCAATCTCGGGACCGAGAAAGTGCTGCCGAAAAAGATCGACGCTGAGACAGCGGAACCGAAGCTGCTCGACGCAGAGACAGCGGCACCGAGGAAGATCGACGCCGAGAAAGCTCGACGCCGAAAAAGAGAAAATTCGCATCGGAGCCGAAAACAAGCAGAGACACAGTTTCGGTGCCAAAACGACCAGCAACCGAACCAACTGCCAGCTCCTATACAGAGGAACAATCACTGTCCTCTCAAATGCGCAGACACAGATTTGAAGAAGAGTTACAGACCACTGATGTAGACCACACACAAAAGCGGATCTTCATACAAAGTGGGACAGGGAAGATCAGTACTCTTCCCCCAATCAGGAGAAAAAGGAGACTTGAGTTTCAACAAGAACTAACACCACAAACAAAAGTGGTGAAAAAGGTAACTCCGCCACCCTCTCCTCCACCTGTAACTCATATATCACCGGCACAGACTCCGTCACACTCACCTGCCCACACCACCATGAGCCAAGATGACCAGGACGCTTGGGACCTATACGACGCCCCAGTATCAGATAATAGTCCTGAATCGTACCCTACCAAGCCCTCACCACCCGAGGACAGCACAGCGTATGCACAGGTGGTAGCTAGGGCAGCAGAGTTCCATAACGTGTCATTACACTCAGAACCTGTCGAGGATGACTTCCTTTTCAACACCCTCTCCTCCACCCATAGCACCTACCAGAGCCTGCCTATGCTTCCAGGAATGTTGAGGCACGCAAAGCAGATCTTCAACGAACCGGTCAAAAGTAGGGCGATAACTCCAAGGGTGGAGAAAAAATATAAAGCACCGCCCACAGACCCTGCTTTCATCACCTCGCAACTGCCACCAGATTCAGTTGTAGTAGGGGCAGCTCGCAAGAGAGCCAACTCGCACACATCAGGCGAGGCACCACCTCCGGATAAAGAAAGCCGCAAGTTCGACGCAGCTGGGAAAAGGGTCGCAGTACAAGCTGCAAACCAGTGGCGCATCGCAAACTCTCAGGCGCTCCTAGCGCGATATGACAGAGCCCATTGGGACGAGATGCAGCATCTCATCGAGCATCTACCCAAAGAATTTCAAAAACGGGCAAAACAAGTGGTTGAGGAGGGACAAAACATCTCCAATAACCAAATACGCTCCTCTATGGATGCAGCGGACACAGCTGCAAGAACAAACACCGCAGTGACCATAAGAAGGCACGCATGGTTGCGCACATCTGGCTTTAAACCGGAAATTCAGCAAGCAGTGCTCAATATGCCGTTCAATGAAAAACAATTGTTCGGACCCGAAGTGGACACGGCAATTGAGAAGCTGAAAAAGGACACTGACACAGCCAAGGCCATGGGCGCACTCTATTCCCCGCAGGGCAGAGGCACTTTCGGAACCTTCCGCAAAACAACCTTCAGTGGGGGGTTTCGGGGTCAGGCCACACAAGCCAGCACCTCACATTCAACACCGTCCACCTACCAGGGACAGTACCAAAGGGGAGGCTTTCGGGGCCAGTACAGGGGAAGACAGTTCCCTAGAAACCGGGGAAAATTTCAAAGCTCAAAAACCCCTACAACCAAACAGTGACTCACAAGTCACTCAACCCCTCCACACAACACCAGTGGGGGGGAAGACTAAGTCAATTTTACCAATCTTGGGAGGAGAGAACAACAGACACTTGGGTCTTAGCAATTATCCAACATGGTTATTGCATAGAATTTCTCCAACTCCCTCCAAATGTCCCACCAAAACCACAAAATATGTCAAAACAGCATTTAGACCTTCTGGAACTAGAAGTCCAAGCATTACTGCAAAAGGACGCAATAGAATTGGTACCATGTACACAACTAAACACAGGAGTTTACTCACTGTACTTCCTAATACCAAAAAAGGACCAAACACTGAGACCAATCCTAGATCTCAGAACACTAAACACCTACATCAAATCAGAACACTTTCACATGGTCACGCTACAAGACGTGTTACCACTGCTAAAGCAACAAGACTACATGACAACCTTAGATCTAAAGGACGCGTATTTCCACATACCGATACATCCCTCGCACAGGAAATACCTAAGGTTCGTATTCAAGGGAATACATTACCAATTCAAAGTGTTACCGTTCGGTATAACGACCGCACCAAGAGTATTTACAAAATGCCTAGCAGTAGTTGCCGCACACATCAGAAGGCAGCAAATACACGTATTCGATTGGCTAATCAAGACCAACTCCCTAACAAAGTGTTCACACCACACAGATTATGTCATACAAACCCTCTACAAACTCGGTTTCTCCATCAACTATGCAAAATCACACATTCTGCCGTGCAAAACACAGCAATACTTAGGAGCGACAATCAACACAACAAAGGGACTAGCCACTCCAAGTCCACAAAGGGTTCAAAATTTTCACAAGGTTATACAAGCCATGTATCCAACACAAAAAATACAGGCAAAGATAGTATTAAAGCTCCTAGGCATGATGTCCTCATGCATAGCCATTGTCCCAAACGCAAGACTGCACATGAGGCCCTTACAACAGTGCCTAGCATCACAATGGTCACACGCACAGGGTCACCTCCTAGATCTGGTGTTGATAGACCGCCAATCATACATCTCGCTTCTATGGTGGAACAGTATAAATTTAAACAAAGGGTGGCCTTTCCAAGACCCAGTGCCACAATACGTGATAACAGATGCTTCCATGACAGGGTGGGGAGCACACCTCAATCAACACAGCATCCAAGGACAATGGGACGTACATCAAACAAAGCTGCATATAAATCACCTCGAATTGTTAGCAGTATTTCTAGCGTTAAAAGCATTTCAGCCCATCACAACTCACAAATACATTCTTGTCAAAACAGACAACATGACAACAATGTATTATCTGAACAAACAGGGGGGAACACACTCGACACAGCTGTGCCTCCTGGCACAAAAGATATGGCAATGGGCAATTCACAACCACATTCGCCTAATAGCACAGTTTATTCCAGGAATCCAGAATCAGCTAGCAGACAATCTCTCTCGATCACCAGCAGGTCCACGAATGGGAGATTCACCCCCAAATCCTAAACACTTACTTCAAGATTTCGGGAACACCTCAAATAGACCTATTTGCAACAAAGGAAAACGCAAAATGCCAAAACTTCGCATCCAGGTACCCACACAGGCAGTCCCAAGGCAATGCTCTATGGATGAACTGGTCAGGGATATTTGCGTACGCTTTTCCCCCTCTCCCTCTCCTTCCCTATCTACTAAACAAATTGAGTCAAAACAAACTCAAACTTATACTAATATCACCAACATGGGCAAGACAACCTTGGTACACAACACTACTAGACCTGTCAGTAGTACCCCATGTCAAGTTACCCAACAAGCCAGATCTGTTAACACAACACAAACAACAGATCAGACATCCAAACCCAGCATCGCTGAATCTAGCTCCTGAGATCCTAGAGTTCGGACATTTAGACCTCACCCAAGAATGTATGGAAGTCATAAAACAAGCTAGAAGACCATCCACTAGACACTGCTATGCAAGCAAATTGAAAAGGTTTGTTTGCTACTGCCATAATAATCAAGTTCAACCATTACACGCAGCTCCAAAAGATGTAGTGGGTTACTTACTACACTTACAAAAATCAAATCTGGCCTTCTCTTCCATTAAGATACACCTCGCAGCAATATCTGCATACATGCAGATTACCTATTCAACTTCTCTATTTAGGATACCTGTCATTAAAGTGTTTATGGAAGGCCTGAAAAGAATTATACCACCAAGGACACCACCTGTTCCTTCATGGAATCTCAACATCGTTTTAACAAGACTCATGGGTCCACCTTTTGAACCCATGCATTCTTGCAAAATACAATTCTTAACCTGGAAGGTTGCATTTCTCATTGCCATCACATCTCTAAGAAGAGTAAGTGAAATTCAGGCGTTTACAATACAAGAACCTTTTATCCAAATACACAAAAATAAGGTAGTCCTAAGAACCAACCCTAAATTTCTACCAAAGGTTATTTCACCGTTCCACTTAAATCAAACGGTAGAACTACCAGTGTTCTTCCCACAGCCAGATTCTGTAGCTGAAAGGGCACTACATACATTAGACATCAGAAGAGCACTAATGTACTACATTGACAGAACAAAAGAAATCAGAAAAACAAAACAACTGTTTGTTGCTTTCCAAAAACTTCATACAGGGAATCCAATATCCAAACAAGGCATTGCCAGATGGATAGTTAAATGTATTCAATCCTGTTATCTCAAACCAAAAAGAGAACTGCCTATCACACCAAAGGCACACTCAACTAGGAAGAAAGGTGCTACCATGGCCTTTCTAGGAAATATTCCAATGAATGAAATATGTAAGGCTGCCACATGGTCTACGCCTCATACGTTCACCAAGCATTACTGTGTGGATGTGTTAACACAACAAGCCACAGTAGGACAAGCAGTGCTACGAACTTTATTTCAAACAACTCCAACTCCTACAGGCTGAGCCACCGCTTTTGGGGAGATAACTGCTTACTAGTCTATGCAAAGCATATGTATCTGCAGCTACACATGCCATCGAACGGAAAATGTCACTTACCCAGTGTACATCTGTTCGTGGCATGATACGCTGCAGATTCACATGTGCCCACCTGCCTCCCCGGGAGCCTATAGCCGTTTGAAGTTGATCTTGAACATTTGTAAATTTGTAAATATATCGCTTTAAATCACATTATGTACATACATTTTTACTCCATTGCATGGGCACTATTACTATAATACACAACTCCTACCTCACCCTTTGCGGGGAAAACAGTCTAAGATGGAGTCGACGCCCATGCGCAATGGAGCCGAAAGGGGAGGAGTCCCTCGATCTCGTGACTTGAAAAGACTTCTTCGAAGAAAAACAACTTGTAACACTCCGAGCCCAACACTAGATGGCGGGATGTGCAAAGCATGTGAATCTGCAGCGTATCATGCCACGAACAGATGTACACTAGGTAAGTGACATTTTCCATATATATATATATATATGTGTGTGTGTGTGTGTGTACAATGGCATGTGTAGCTGCAGATACACATGCTGTGCATTAGTCCACCATCTAGTGTTGGGCTCGGAGTGTTACAAGATGTTTTTCTTTGAAGAAGTATTTTCACGGGATCGAGTAACTCCTCCTCTTCGGTTCCATTGCGCATGGGCATCGACTCCATTGTTAGATTTTCTTTCCGCGTACCATAGAAAAACCAGCAGCATTGGCCAGAAATAGTAGAAAATACCTAGGGCCCTATCGGGTGCAAACCTTATACTAAAATAGTGGAATGCAACTTTAGGGTCCCGCACAAAAGAATGTGGAGTAGTTAGAACGGAGTTGGGAGAACTTGGATCCCTAAGAGGCGACTACCTAGATGACCCACAGCGACTAGGAGAGCAGAGGTAGGTTACCTGGTCTTACCATAGAGTCACAAGGGGACTTGGAAAAGGAACTTTGCAAGAACAGGACCAGCCCAGTGGAACCTAACTGAATTCCAGAACAAAAGGGCCTGCAAAAGAAGGGGTCAGAGTCCAGTCCACGCAGAAGTGACCACATGGGGCAGGATCCACTGCCTGCCCTTCTGGGGAAGAAGATCCAGGTCGATGTTGGGAGATGGAGTTCACCTGTGAAGCTCAGAAGCTGCAGAGGTGTCCCTGAAGTCGTTCAGAAGCTGTCCTATGCTGGTCGCCGGGTCGCAGTCGGGCCGGTGGTCAGGAGGACCACCAACAAACCTTGGCCAGTACAAATCTGGATGGAAGAGGATTTGCAGAACTGAAGAGGAACAATAAGGTCCAGGGGAAACTTCCCTTGGAGGGAAGTCCAGGCTGACAAGCAACAGTCTGGAGAGCCAGCAGAGGCAGTCATAACCCCCATAGGCAACCCACTGGCAGCAGGCACAGTAAGTTGCAGTGAGGCCCAGTCAGCACACCTATCGAGGAGTCCCATGTAGCTGGAGAAGCAGAGATGGGACTGTCCTTGCAAGTATGAAGTGCTGGGGCTACCTGGTGCCTAAAGATCCCTCTGAGCAGGATCGAGCCTTGATTGCAGCAAGAGTTGCAGAGCACAGGGATTCTGTCCTGCAAGGAGAGGCGAGGTCTCCCAAGTTGGACAGAAGGCAGAGAGGACCAAGAGGACCACTCAGAACCACCACCTATGTTGGAAGATTCAGGCAGTTCCAGTGGAGAGCACATCACAGCATCTAGACGTTGTTGCCTTAGGTGCCAGCGAATACAAGGGAGTGACTCCTTCGGTCCAAGGAAGATTCCGGTTTGCTTCTTTGGTGCAGCTGAAGTCTTGCGGACCTCAGAGGATGCACAGCTGTGGAAATGTTGCAACTGCTGGAATGAGCCGGAAAAACAATGTTGCAAGGTGAGGTTGTCTCAGTTGCAGAGTTGCTCTGGGGACCCACCTGTAACAGAGTCCCTAAAAAGCCCTAAGAGGGTGCTTGGTCACTCTGCAGGGTAACCACCTATCAGAGGGGTTCACTGCCGTCAGTTCGCTGTCCTGACCAAACAGATGCTCCCAAGGGCCTCTGAACATCTTGTTTCCAAGATGGCAAAATCATGTGGCCACCTGGATGAGCTCTGGGTGCCACCCATGTGGTGGTGATGGACAGGGGAGTGGTCACTATCCTTTCCTTCGTGTGGTTTCACACCAGAGCAGGGACCAGAGCAAACCTGATCATGAAAGGAGGGCACCAAATATGCCCTTCAAAGCAGTCTGGTGGCACATGGAGGCTACCCCTCCCCAGCCCAGTAACACCTATTTCCAAGGGAGAGGCTGTCTCATCCCCTCTCCCACAGGAAATCCTTCATTCTGCTGTCCCCTGCATGAGTTGGTCACGCAGCAGGAGGGCCGAATCCTGTCTGAGGGACTACAGCAGCGTGGGCTGCTCGCAAACCCTGAAAGACTGGTAGGAGCAATACTGGAGGTCCTCTAAGGAGCACCCAGAGTGCATGGAATCATGCCACCAATACTGGCATTAGTATTGCCACACAGGGACCTGCACCCTTCCCTGAAAGGGCCTTCCATCAGGTGATTTACAGTGACCCTGTGCAGTGACCAACAGTGAAAGGGTTCATGCACCTTTCCATGCAGGCTGCACTTGGGAGGCCTGCAGACAGTTCACGTTAACTCCCATGGGTGGCAAAATATGTGCTGCAGCCCATGGGGGACCCCTGGTGTACCAATGTCCTGGGTACCTAAGTACCATATGTTACAGACTTAGAGGGGTACACCAGTATGCCTGTTGTGGGGTGTATTCATCTCTGGTTCAGGGGCACCAATGTTTTTGAGGAAAACTCTGAAAAAAATGGCTAACACCAAAAGAACACTGTTGTCAATTAAGAACAGCTCCAGAGGTGGAAGTCACAGGAAAAAAACCTCTAAAAATCACTGTTTTTTCTTCTGGCGTTCGGCCATGTGTTCAGACTGTGGACACTAGCATGGTGGTGCTGGTGGAGAGACTCTCCACCTCAGACTTGGAAGGAATGGAAGACATCCCCTTTAGATTTTGCCTCAGGTGCCATCACAAGGTTTTGCAGAAACTCAAACGCAAGATTTGCAATTTGCATCTACCTAAAGACCACCAGACTGAAGGGTGTCAAGGGTGTGCATAGTCAATCCTATCCCACCTGTCACTTAGGAGCCTAGGACTCTAGCAACAAAGAAGTAGCCAGAGGCTGCACAGGTATATCGGTGGTCAGTCATGAGGGTGAAGCCACACAAGGGAACACATGCTAAAGAAACTCTCACAAGATCACTAGATCGAACTGACGTAGAACTGAGACATTCTGGGAAGATACCGCTGAAAAGCACCTTGCTGCTTAAGCAAAATGTAGTTGAAGGGAAAGGTAAAACTAAGGAACTCCATGGGTGCAAAATACAAACTCTGCTGGGGGTCAGACCTACTCTGCCTGGCTCAATTGAGTAAGATGATCAGGACTAGTTAAAGGCCCAATTGACTCAGAAAATAGGAAGAAGGGCAATGGTAGACACTGAACATATGGGGCACGACACAAAAAAAACAAAAACACAGGCTTTGAGCTGTAATGACAGCAGCACTGTAAAAAAAAAAAAAAAAGAACTTCAGTGATTTCCTCGAGATTCTGAATCCTGCAAAGAAAGAAGCAAGAGCAGAAATTGGCACATGAAGGTGTAGAACCCCCAGTAACACCTGAACCACAAGAGAAACAGTTTTACGCTATAGAGAAGCATCTCAAAGGCCATGTGGCTGACACAGAACAAGATCTAGAGGCATAGAATGATCTGGACACAGTCCCCAGAGAAAGGGTTTGATGCTTGATCAAGAGAGCATTAGATGGGTATGCTGTCCGGTTAGAGAAGGAACAGGCAGAAGCATGCTTCCTACTCAAAACCTTACTATTAGCACGCAAAAGGCACTATTTCTGCCCATTCTACCCAGCATCATTGATCAGGGAAAGGAAGCATTTAGGGAGGCAGTATCTTTTAAGCCTTAACACAAAGGGTAAAAAAGAAATGTAAAGCCTCCATGTGCATTTAATAAAAGCAGTACCCTGCAGACTCTCTAATAGTGTCAACAGCCAGGAAAAAGTCCAGTACACCCTGCTCCCCAGACCGTCCACTGGACAAGGATAGCAAAACAATCTACATAGTTGACAGGAAAATGGAGGAAGTTCTCACCCACACAGTGAGGATAACAAATTAAAATGTTCTCCTGGACTGGTGCTACCACCAACAATCTGAGTAAATAAAGGAACTGGTGCAGCAACCCCCTGAATAGTACAAGAAAAGGGTAGTACATGAAGACAAAAAATAGCCAGCATGTGCCTCAAATCCTTTTGGACACTGCTGAAACAGACCCTGCACAAACCCTACACTCTGTAGGCAAGTCAGGCTCAGGGTGTCTAGTTTCACATTGGAGGTGCATGCCTCTGTAATTAACATGCTCTTCTCAGGGGAGAAGTTGTTTGGATTGATTGTGGAACGGTCACTTCAACAAATGAAGGACAATTTCACTGCTGAGGCCATGGGCACCTTGCGTTTCAGGTTGACCTTTAAGACCTATGCAGCACTTATAAGGAGACCTGCTGGCAGGGAATTTTGCATAGTGCCGCACTACAAATACATATGATGCAACCCACCAAGCCTCCGGATTAGGCATCATGGCAGTACCAACCATACCACTGGCAGCCTTTTTAAAGGAGAACACAAGGTACAAATCAGATCCCCCAGAGGGTCAACACTAACCAAAGTAAAAAATTATTTTTCCAGAAGCGGATTAAAGTCATCTCAGACAAATGAGTACTAAACATAATTCATCATGGGTACTGCTTACAATTAGAACACAATCACCAAGTGCACAACTAAGGAGAAATGTTTACAGTGGGAAGGAACATTAATTCCTACAACAAGAAATAAAGTAACTTCCTCAAAAAACAGTTACAGAGAAGGTTTCCCAGGCAAAATGCAAAAAGAGGGGGAGTATTCCTTGTGTTTACTGGTGATAAAGTGGTGCAGTGGCACAGAGCCGAGACACTTACTCAATGTCCAAGGCTGTCGCCACACCAAAACCAATGGTGATTGATAGAAAGCAAAAACACAGAGAACCCCATGGGTTGAAGTTGAAAGATACTGTAGGCCGTCGACCTTCAGAACTGGTCTAGATTTTGAAAAGTGTTTGAAAGCGCAAGAGGGTAAAAGAGCCCAAGAGAATTAAACATTGATGCAAAAGAGAAAGGAGTCAACACTTGATGCTGACCAAAAAGTGTTGACAACCTTAACAGTTCAATGATACTACTTAGTTGTCGTCCGAGAAACTTTTCAAACACTCTCCCCAGTCCCAGATCTTGGATTAATTCGGCATTATTTTGTTTGCCACATCACCTCAGTACTGGGATTAAGTGTTTGAACAGTTTCAGCACTCCTTCCATCATCATGTTGTGTTGCTCTGTCTGCCCTAAGAAGCAAAGGAATGCCCAGATGTGGGTCCCTTGCGCCCTGTGCCCCTGGAGTCAAGCTAGCTTGGCTGATGAGGGCTGATACCCCGAAATCGGTCCCAGGATACTTGATTCCGGTCCAGGAAGGACCTAGCCTGGCAGTTCGGGCTGGACTTTTCCTATGGGGAACAGGGTTAAGACTGATTTGCATGTGGCTGGGTCCAAACTTGGGTGGCATTGTGAGCAAAAGAACAATGGATTTAACCCAGATCTGTGACTGAGGGTGAGTGTTTGAAAAGTTTCAGCACTCCGTCCATCTTATGTTGCTGCAGTCCATATAGGATTACTTCCTATGGGGAGTGGGCAGAACCCTGTCCCACAATTCCTAATTCCACAAAATCAAGGTGGTTGAAACCCTTCTTTCGTTGAGCACATTAGGCTGTCCACCTCACGGGTGTAACTAGCCTGGTAGTGCAACACACCTACTTGCATAGCTAATTTCCCTCCCTTTGTGGGGTGGTGGTCTAGTATGTTTCAGGGTGCACCTCTATGATGCCCTCTCGATGCAGTTCATGATAAATCCAGTACTGGCATCAGTATGGATTTATTAAGATGAGGTGTTTGATACCAAACACCATAGGTTTCAGTGAAGCCATTTTGTAACTGGGTAACTCGTAATGTTGAATGTCCAGTACATAACTTACATTGGCTTCCCTGCTTACTTGTAAAATTTTGTAATCAAACTAGACATCACAGGGGCATCCTATTTGATCATGCTGATATGTCCTCAGATATAATACATCCTTAAGGTTCGAAGGCCTGCTGTAGGGGTGACTTACATGTACTTAAATGCAGTGATGTAGGTCCCGGCACACAATGAATGTGCCAATGTCATGTTTTCACTCAGCTTACATGATGACAACCAGTCTACAATGGTAGGCTGTGTGCAATTTTTAGGGGGGGGTCCCTCAGGGTGGCACAATACATGCTGCAGCCCTTAGCGACTCTAGTTCCCAGGCTCTAGGTACCATGGGTACCATTTATTATGGACTTACAGCAAGTACTAAAGTGTATGCCAGTTGTACACAATGAGGCCTTTTACCTTGTTTTAGGGAAGGAGCAGTGGCACTGGGACTTGGTGCTGTCGTGAGGTTATTTTTGTAAGCTTTTATGGGCACATTGTTTTAGCCATAGGCCTGCAGCTTGTGCCCTTTAGTCGAATAACAATTTATTTGACTCATTTTATTTTCTGAGGAGAAGCTTCATTCTGCGGTGATGTTTTATTTTCCTTTATCTCATATGCTTTTAGCACAAATTGTTTTCCATTCCTTTTAGTCTGACATTCTTATTCTGTGCTGTGCTCAAGGCTTTACTTGATAATGTTGTCAGTACAAAGTGGAATATCGCAATCTTTGTCACTTCACAAGAAGCATATGTTTTCTGACGTTAGAGCAATATTATCAGAACACCAGCTGTTATATTATAAAACATTCCTCTGCCTCCCATACTTTAGAAGGAGAGTTCCAGTCAGAAAATTGCCACTGCATGCTGTTGCTTCATTGCAGCTGAGATTTGACGTCTTTTCCATTGAAATGATAGGAATGTTAGTAGACCGACAGCCCTCTTCACTGCTACCATATTCAGGCATGGGGATGGTGTCTTCCTATGTATCCTGAAGGGTGGATTAGTGCCAATACCACTGTGCTCTAGTAGTACCTAAGTGGCATAGGTAGGAATCCTGACACTTAGCATTCCAACACTATGGTGGGACTTTTCTTATTTCACTTTCTTTGTCACCACATTGCTAATTTAGTGTTCTAGCATCGTAATCATTGCATTCCTGCAACCCCACCAAACGTGCCACCCCACACATTTCACTTTCTCCCTGCAGCTCCTTCAGAAAGTGGTTCAGAGGCTTATCCTCAAAGAGGCAACAGAACTAGTGCAATTGCAGTACCTTAGAAAGGGAATGTACACCTTGTGCTTTCTCACCCCCAAAACGTTTGGGTCTCAAGGGCCAGTTGTGAAGAAATGTGTTGTAATAATATTGTGTGGTTGAGGTTTCACTGTGAAATACACTAACAACCCTTCTAGGACGAGGCAGGTTTCATTTGTCAAACCATAACTCAGCCTTGGGTGGCTGTGCAGTAGCAAAACAGGTGAAAACAATTAAATAAGAAAGAACAAGCATTGACAATACAATAGGTCTCGGATTTGCTTGAGTTAGAGCTATTGGCATTGTAAATTCATAACTGGACTGTTCTTGCCACATAAATTGGTCAACTCTGCCTCCTAATTTTCTTTTCCTGCCATATAATTCCAGTGGCCCTGCATAGAATTAAAGCACTTTCATTTACCACCTTCCTCTACATGCGGCAAAAAATGAAAATCTTACCATTTAGCATTTTAATTTAAATCTGCCATGCTAATTCCAATAAAATACCACTTTCACCACTCAACCATCATAGTTGCTGGCTGACTAACACAATTCCTAAAAAAAAAAGACAAGACCGCCATAGAGGAGAAATAAACTAGAAGGGTCACCCAAACATTTCAAGAGTGTTCAAACAGTCCTAGTGTAATAAGGATGTTAATTTGGCCTGAATTCTGGTCAGAATTGTAATGAGGAGATTACTAAAACGTATACAATTATCATATAATCCTTTATCAGAAATAAAATGTTGGCATTAGATTTTAATACTCACAACAGCCCCTAGAAGGCACCATAACAAAAATTTAATTTGTAAGAAACATGGGATCTTGTAACCATATTGTTAGCCCCTAGAGGGGATAACCCAGTGAAAAAGCACAAGAGAAAGTAGTGCAGTTTTTTTCACTTAACCACAAACAAGCTTTGGCAAATTTGACAATTAACCTTTAAAAAAAAAAAAGTTGCTCAAAATGTATTGTTTATTTAGAGTGGTTTTGGATGACACTCTTGTCAGGGAGCCAGTCAAGGGGAACAGTAAGGTCCATAGAAATAGTTAACCTAGAAACGAAAAGCAGCTTTTAGTCCAGTCCCCTTTGACTTCTATGAAGTGGTCCTGATGGAAGAGATACGTAACTCTGAAGATGCTGTGTGGTCAGTGGTGGCCTTCCTATGGCCACTTCTTGGTGCAGATCCTGGTGGGGCGACTTAGGCCACAGGGATCGATGTCCCTCAAAATCCCTCTTGGTCCAGCAAAAGTCCAGTTGCACCTGGACTACTGATCACCTGGCACAGTGCAACCAGCGGTTCCCTTCTTTTGGTGATAGCTTTCCTTCTGGGTGATCAACCTTCTCTCCCAATGGCTCTCCTGGGTCCAGCAGACTTGGGTGTAACTTTTGAGTGTTGGGTCTCGGTCTCCCGGGTTGCGCTGTCAACTTTTGTGGACCTCTACTGTGTACAAGAAGTCCGCCGACTGAATCTTGGGAGCCTCTGCTTCTAGCTCCGCTCGGGGTAAGATCTCTCCACAATCACGACATAACAGGCACAATCCTTCACTAGGCTAAGGATCAGCACTTGTAGTCCAACTCTGGTGCATTGTCGTATTTGCCAGTTCCAGGGTTTGTAGGGTCGTATTCCTTTAGTAGTTTTTTTTCCAGTCCAGTGAGTTCTGAGTGCCAGGGGTGCCCTTTTCATCCCCAGAAAATGCCTTCGGGAGCGGTCAAGGTCACTGGCTAGTGGGCTACCAGGCTCCCTCCATCCTGATGACTACTTCCTGTGAAGTGTAGCATCTTGCTATTCCAGAAGGCTCCATTTGTTTGCCTTTTTTTTTCTTTTCTTTTCAGATGGCAGAAAGCTTCTCTTGGCGTGCAGAGCTCCGTAACACAACCCAGAGGTGTGGCTATCAAAGGGGCTACTGGTTTGACAGTTTTTGTTCCCCCCCCCCCCCCCCCCCCCCCCCCCCCCCCCCCACTCGGTCTCAAGTGCTGACTTGTGTGCTTAAACCATAGAGCTGTCCCCCTCCGAAATGTTTGCAATTTCCCCTTCAAAGGCCCCCCTTCCCCTTAGAAGCTGGCCTGTTGGTCAACACTAATGTGGGTTCCAGCTAGGGAGAGTTAACACCTTTCTCCCTTGCAGGCTTCTATTGTGTCCTTCTTGGAAGTTGTTAGCTATCTGCCCTCCTTGGGAGTGACTTGCAATCTCCAGGACAGGCCCCATGTGCAACTGCAACAGACACAGGAGTCTTGTGCAACAAAGTGACAACTTTTGAAAAGTTGAATAATGCAATAAGTTACATTCGTTTTGATTCAGGTCTAAATGTAACAAGTAGTTTGATATCTTGGAGCATTAACTTTGGATGCACCATTCAGAAGTCAACACAGCTAAGCGGTTAGCTTGTAACCCTGTACTCACCAGTGGGGCTACCAGTCCCTTTCACATTTAAAAACAAATTTGGGTTTTACTGCCAGAACATGTGAAAACGGTCTTTAAAATGATGCATCCTTCCTTAGGGCTCACTAGGCATGCTGTAGTGATGACTTACATATATTAAAAGGGAGGCTTTGGGCTTTGCCATTTCTTACGTTTCTAAGTCGAGTCAGCAGGGAGCACTACTCTTTCAGGCTGCAGTGGCAGACCAGAAAACACGTTTTTCCTTTGTCGCACCCTGGGTGACAGAACCATTGCTGCAGTCCATTGGGGTGATTTTAACATACAGGCCCCTGGGTACCATATACTAAGGTCTACAGGTAAGTTAGTGTTCAGTGGCATGTGTGGCTGTAGATACACATGCTTTACATATGTCCACCATCTAGTGTTGGGTCAGAAGTGTTACAATTTGTTTTTCTTCGAAGAACCTTTTTGAGTCATGGGATCGAGTGACTTCTCCTCTCAGTAGTATTGTGCATGGGCATCAAGCCCTTTGTTAGATTTCCTCTCCGCCGTCTGGTTCCTCTCACTCTGGTTTTTCTTGACTCTGTCCACTCAGAACCTTTCTCTTTCTTTTTTCTTTTAGTGACGGTATTGTATTTTGATTGCGTTTTCATTGTATTGCATGGTAATTCTGAATTCTAGCTCTGACTCACTGCCTTACTGGGTGTCCTCACTCGTCTCTGGCCTACTCCTCCACCTGGTGTCGGACTATGCAGGGCTAATGGAATGTAATCCAGTTTGGTTTTGCCCTTGATGCCGCTCTAAATTTCCCCACACTGACCAACATCTGGTGTGTAATCTTTGTCTGTCCCCTAAACATAACTAACAGAATTGTGATGCCTACTTTTCTTTTTGACTCAAAAAGATGCCCCACGACCAAAGAGCCCATCGGTTGGAAATGTTGGCATGCCTGATATCTTCGGGGAAGAATACGCACAGGAGGAGCCAGACCACAAAGAGGCTTTCTCCATCGTGGACTCCGAGTCAGATGTACAATGTGACATTGAGAGTCAACCAATGACGTTTTCGCAACCTTTGAGTAGAAAAAACCCTACTCCCCAAGCAAAGACTTAAAAACAAAATCCCCACAAAGAGGTGCCGGACCGCCACTGCTTTCTTGCCATGGTTGGATGTGAAAATCACCTTTGGATGCCCTGCCTCCTGGCCTGGCACCAAAGATAACCAAGACCAAGGCGTCTTTGGCATCGACCTCTGGCTCAACCAGTTCACATATAGCTTCGGGATCAAACAGAGTGCTTCGGCACCAACCAAGAAAGCCTCCACATCTGCTTCAGAGCCAACCTCTTAGCACCAACAGAAGACTTTGGTGCTGAAAAATTTGGAACACAAGGCTGTGCCTCATTAGGACTCCAGTCACTCTTCTGACACTTCTTCACCAGTGGAGTGAATTGTAGAGATCATGGACGCTAGTCAGCACCAGCTCTACTTACAAAAAGGAAAAGTGAGAATTATTTTACCCCTCCTCCCCCTAAACCCTGACCCCCCCCCCATTCCATTAAAAAGGAAGTTAACCTTTGAAGAGGCCTTACACATTTCTTCTTCCCCAAAAAAGGCCTCCAAGGACAAAGCTCCAATCTAACCTCAGCCTTCTCCTCCACATGCCCATCCATCTCCTCATTCTCTTACGGCGTTTCCTATACCAGAGTTTTCACCACAAGGTTCATCCTCACCTCAAAAGAGAAACTTGGGTGACACCTCTGGATCTAGATCTCTGGGATTCGTATGATCCAGATCCCATATTACCAAGAGACCCAAATCTATACCCTGCACGACTATCACCAACTTAATATTTTACATTGTATCAGCAGGTGATAGCAAGGGTAGCTGTATTTCACAGTGTCCAATTACACACTGATCCTATGGAGCAGGATTTCTTCTTTGATACTCTTAAAGCCACACTCAGTCAGTTCCTCCCTATGCTACCTGGCATACTTCGTCATGCTGATAGCATTTTTAGAGAACCTGAAAGATCCTGCGTTATCGCCCCTAGGGTTGATTTAAAAAAAAATATATATATATATATATATATATATATATATATACACAAACCAGCATCCACAGACCTTCTGTTTATACATGCTCAAATCCCTCCTGATTCAATTGTGGTCAGCACTGCCACCCATATGGTTCATTAAAAACAAATACAAACCAGCACCTACAAACCCTCTGTTTATATGGGATCAAATCCCTCCTGATTCAATTGTAGTCAGCACTGCCACCCCTACGGTTGATTAAAAAGAAATACAAACCAGCACCTACAGACCTTCTGTTTATACGGACTCAAATCCCTCCTAATTCTATTGTAGTCAACACTGCATGACAAAATGCTAATTCAGTCTACAGGACTTTCACTCCCTCCAGATAAAGCAAGAAAATAGACGCAGCAGGAAAGAGGGTAGCCGCACAAGCACAGAAAACCTGTCCGACACTGGAGAGCTTAAGGCAGCAAGCTGCAACACAAGAGGCAGGGGATTGCAAAGGCACCCATAAGGTCTACTGGGATAACGGCCTCCTATTCTCAGAAGCAAGGGACTCTAAACATGGTACCACCAGGAAAATGGTTATCGCTCTGAAGTTTAGGGAGTTCCTGTTAACCCTAGCACGTGATATTCCCCTTACAGGCCCCTAGGGTCAAAGCAAGACTTGGGGCAGGCGTGTCCCTCACTTTCACTGGCCTCATATGTCAGAAGATACCAAGGAGTTTTGTTGCTCCTGTGTCACCTGTCAAGCCAGTGGCAAGACAAGTGGCACCCCAAAGGCCCCTTTAATTCCACTACCAGTGGTTGGCGTGCCCTTTGAGTGGGTTGGGTGGATATTGTCCCCCTGAACCCTCCAACAGCCTCTGGTAATGAATTCATACTGGTGGTAGTGGACCATGCCACCAGGTATCCAGAGGCTATTCCTCTTAGGACCACTACATCTTTCTCTTGCAGTGGCCAAAGCCCCCCCTGGTAATTTTCTCCAGAGTGGGTTTTACTAAAGAGGTGGTATCAGACAGGGGTGCAAACTTAATGCCTGCTTACTTTAAAGCCACGTGGAAGGAGTGTGGTGTAACTTAAAACTTCACCACCCCTTACCAGCCATAAACAGGTGTACTAGTTGAGAGGTTTCAGAAAACTCTCAAAGGCATGATAATGGGACTGTCTGAGAAACCCAGGAGGATATGGGATGTCCTGTTACTTTGCCTCCTCTTTGCCTATAGGGAGGTTCCTCAGAAGGGAGTGGGCTACAGCCCCTTTGAACCTCTGTTTGGACACCCTGTTAGGGTCCCCTTGCTCATGTAAAAGAAGGCCTGGAGCAACCTCTCAAGCCTCCAGCACAGGACATTTTGGACAGTGTACAAGGCCCCAAATATAGGATGGCCAAGTACATAAAGAGGGCTTCTAAAAACCTTCAGGCCAGCCAAGAGTTGCAAAAACAATGGCATGACCAGAAGGCTGTGATGACTGTTTACCAGCCAGGACAGAATGTTGGTTCTGTGGCTCCCAGGGCACTCCAAGACAAATGGAGTGGACCACACACTGTTGTGGAGAGAAAATGTGAGGTCAGCAATCTGTTTGACCTAGGCCCTCCTAGAAGCCCCCCACAGAGTACTTCATGTAACCGCCTGAAACCCTACTATGACAGGTCAGACATGACCTTGCTCATGGCAACTGATGAGGGACAGGAAGAAAAGTGACCCTCTTTTTGACATCTTCTTCCACAATACAGTAGATGACTCAGTAGATGGGGTTGTGCTTGCAGAGACTGCCTCTCTGAGTAACAAAATGATGACTGCTCAAACCTCCTGGGACAGTTCTTTGTACTGTTCGTGTCAGGGAGTGCATCAAATATGAAGTACAAAAGATGTTAGAACTGGGAGTTATTGACCCCTTTGACAACCCCTGGGCTCATCCTGTAGTCCTTGTCCCAGAACCAGACTCCCAAAATGGTAAAAAGGAAATGAGTTTTTGTGTGGACTACAGGGGTCTAAATACTGTGACTAAACAGGTGATCAGTGCCACTGTTGGCATACCCCCAACACCTTTTGCCTAGTGTTGATGCCAACTTTGATAGAAAGTGTACTAGGAAGGGACCCAGCTAACCAGGGCCCAGCATCAGTGTTCTTTCCCTAAAACTGTACATTTGCTTCCACAGTTGACACAGCCCTGGCACACAGTTAAGTCACTTGTAAAAGGTACCCATGATACCAAGGACCCTGTGGGCCAGGGAAGGTTTCTAAGGGGTGCAGCATATATTATGACACCCTAGGGACCCTCACGCAGCACATGCACACTACCTGGCCGCTTGTGTGTGCTGATGGGGAGAAAAAAGCAAAGTCGACATGGCACCCCTCTCAGGGTGCCATGCCCACAAATCACTGCCTGTGGCATAGGTAAGTCAGCCCTCTACCAGGCCTTACAGCCATAAGGCAGGGTGCACTTTACCACAGGTGAGGGCATAGCTGCATGAGAAATATACCCCTACAGTGTCTGTCAATTCTTAGACATTGTAAGTGCAGTGTAGCCATATTGAGTATATGGCCCAGGAGTTTGTCAATACGAACTCCACAGCACCATAATGGCTTCACTGAATACTAGGAAGTTTGGTATCAAACTTCTCAGCACAATAAACCCACAATGATACCAGAGAGATGACCCCTGTATGTTAGCTCAACTGCTAGTGTAGGACTGACCGGTCTGTGCCAGCCTGCCACTTTCAGACAAGTTTCTGACCACATGGGGTGAGAGCCTTTGTGCACTTTGTGGTCTGAAACAAAGCCTGTCCTGGGTGTAGGTGCTTCAAATTTCTCCGCCCCAACCCCCCCCTTGCAGGATCTGTAACACCAGGTGGTGAGCCTCAAGACTCAGATTACAGTGCCCCAGGGCACTCCAACTATTGGAGATGCCCCCAGTGCCACCCTCCCCTGGACAAAGCCCCACTTATGGCGGCAAGTCAGGCGGGACAATTGGGGAAAATGGGGAGGAGTGACCACTCCAGCCAGGATCACCCCTAGGGTGTCCAGAGCGGAGGTGACACCCTCCCTGCAGAATCCTCCATCTTGGTTTGGAGGACAGGGATAGGAATGTGCCCTCCTTCCCAAAGGGAGTGGGCAGAATGAGGGTGTAGCCACACTCGGGGACAGTAGTCTTTTGGCTACTGACCTCTGACCCCTAAAACGTCCCTAAATCTAGGATTTAAGGGCCTCCCTGAACCAAGCTCACCAGCTTCCTGGCGACCTACAAGAAGGATTGCTAAGCTGAACACCTCAGCAGAGAAAGAAGGAAGACAACTGCTTTGGCCCCAGCCCTACCGGCCTGTCTCCTGCTTCAAAGAACCCGCAAAAAGAACAGCAACGTGTCCAGCAGGCCCAGCGATGTCTGACAACTCCAGAGGACTGCCCTGCACCCAAAAGGATCAAGGACTCCTGAGGACAGTGTCTTTGTCCAAAAGAAACATACAACTAAGGACTCCACGTCACTCCAAATGTGAGTCATGGCCACTGTGCACCCAATGCCCACAGACCATGTCCAGGTGGTCCACCCAGCAAGAGAGCCCACCCTGGGTTAACCCCTCCAAACTTCCACAATGACACCTGCAGAGGGACTCCAGAGGACCCCACTGACTGCGAGCTCGGGACAAAGATATCTGACGCCTAAAGGACACACTGCACCGCAGCCCCCAGTGTGGCATCGACCAGCAGGCGGCCCTCCTCCCTGTCCAACTGGTGGTTTGCCTGAGAATCCCCGTATGACCTAGTCTGCAGCCTCAGTGACACCCCCCAGGTCTCCTCAAAGAGTTGCATCGAAAACATGATGCCCTGTTTGCACCATGCACCCAGCCGCTCTAGTGCAGCTGAGGGTATGTTTGGTGCCTGCCTAAAGCCCCCCCCCCCCCCCATGCTCTCTTGAACCAACCCCCCCCCCCATGCTCTCTTGAACCAACCCCCCCCCCCCCCCCCCCCCCCCCCGGTCTGCCCTGTGAGTCGCGTGTACTTACCTGCTGGCTGACCAGATTCCTAGTATCCCCCCTGTATGCTTAGGAGCCCCCTTGATTTGATGCCTCTTTGACTTCTGCACCCTACCAGCCCTGTTCTGGTGATGGGTGTTTGGGGTTAACTTGAACCCGGAGATAGGCACTGTAAGTTGAATACTTACCTGTAAAACTGTACAGTTCTTTCCCAGGAACTGTTGAAAATTGCAGTGTGTCCACTTTTAAATTTTTTTTTTAAAGAAAACTGCATACATTGTTGATTCCATTCAAAGTCTTGGAGGAGTCCCTCGATCTCGTGACTTGAAAAGACTTCTTCGAAGAAAAACAACTTGTAACACTCCGAGCCCAACACTAGATGGTGGGATGTGCACAGCATGTGAATCTGCAGCGACTAATGCCACGAACAGATGTACACTGGGTAAGTGACATTTTCCATATATATATATATATATATATATATATACACACGCACACACAATGGCATGTGTAGCTGCAGATACACTATGTATATCTTGCCATCTAGTGTCGGGCTTGGAGTGTTACAAGTTGTTTTTCTTCGAAGAAGTCTTTTTTTGAGTCACAGGATCGAGTGAGTCCTCTCGATGATAAAGCGCATGGGCATAGACTCCTTTGTTAGATTGTTTTCTTTCCGTTGTCTGATTCAAATGTGTTCCCTTTCGCTCTGAGACTTTAGATTTGGAAGCTCTATATTAACAATAACTTTCCTCATACTGTCGGTATTGTTTACAAACGCGGTTTCTTCTGCACTCGATCAGATAGTACCGTTGGGTTCAAGAAAACACCCTTTCTGGCACTTGCACCCTTCTTAGGCCAGTTCGGGCCAACTGTGCCATAGCCTGATGGTTTGGACTCAATTCCGATTCGGTCATCGGTGCCATTCTAAATTCACTTATACCGACCAGCACTTGGTCTGTAATCTGCCTTTCTCTGGAACATCATGAGGAAAGATGTGACGCATGTCACTCATGTCAAGCGAAGAAAACACTACACTATCGAAGACTGGAGATGGTGTTGAAGCACACAGTCCACCACAACACCGTGTAAGAGGAGCAGGCACAGACTGCAGTTTCGATCCCAGATTCCGACTATGAACAAGGATCAGAAGACAACAGCCAACCAATTACAGTGGCACAGAGTAGGTGAGTACACCTGCCCCAACACCCACTTTAAAAAAAATCAAGCAAGGCCTTTGGTGCATCACTGCTGTCAAGCCATGGTTCCACCTGAAAAAAACTAATCGTCGACTGACCCCTGTGTTCGGCGCCGGAAAAGGCCAAAACACCCCATCAAACATGCCTGTTTCGGTGTCTGAGGCGAACAAGAAAATACGTACCTCAACCTCTGAATCGAGCCAACGCCCACAATCTTAGGATCCGAAAATAATGCACTCTGCTTCGGAGCCGAAACCTCGCTAATAGCTTTGGGACCGAAACACCTCTGATTCACTTCGTAGCCGAAAACATCCTATACGGAAGAAATAGGACGTTTGGCCCAAATGAAACATGTGCCCAAAACATCCACTGAACATTCATCTAGGGGCACAAAACCAACCTCTGAACATCAAATAGAGGAATCTGACCTTCAACCAATTTTGGAGTTTATGGACAGCAAGCAGAGAAGAATACAAATCCAGAAAGAGACTGGGAAAATTACTTCTCCACCTCCACAGACTAAAAGAAAGCTAGCATTTCAAGAGACTCGTGATACTGCCCCACCACTGGCAAAAAATTTCAAGTGGAAGGAAAAGAAGCCGACACCTCTTCAGCATTCTCCACCACATTCACTTCAGTTTTTTCTCACCATAACCTATCACTCCACCACCACTACCGTCACCATCACACTCCCATACTTATTCACAGGGAGACAATGTAGACCCATGGGACATGCACAATGTGGATCCTATACCATCTAATGATCTTGATCTCTACCGTACTAAACCACACCCACCAGAGGATCGTACGGTTATAAAACCAAGTTATATCTAGGGCAGTTGCATATCATGGAGTCCAAATGCATGCGGATCCTTTAGAAGAGGATTTTCATTTTAATACACTATCCTCAACCCATAAGCAATACCAGTGCTTACCAATGCTTTCTGGTATGCTTAGGCACGCAGAGGAAATATTTAAAGAACCAGTTAAAGCTAGGGTTCTAACTCCAAGGATTGACAAGAAATACAAGCCTGCTCCAACAGATCCAATCTACATTACACAACAATTACCACCAGATTCTATTGTGGTCAGTGCAGCCAGGAAGCATGATAATAGTCAGTCTTCAGGGTATTACTCACCCCCTGACAACGCAGAAAATTTGATGCTGCGGGGGAAAAAGGGTGGCAACGCAAGCAGCCAATCAATGACATATTGGTAGTTCCCAGGCCCTGTTGGTGAGATATGACAGCGCACATTGGGATGAAATGCAAGAATTCTTGAAATACCTACCCAAAACACCAAAAGAGGGCGCAGCAAATTGTAGAAGAGGGTCAGGCCATAACAAATAACCAGATCAGGTCTGCTCTAGGTGCAGCTGACAATGCAGCGAGAGGAATTAATACCAGCATCACAATCAGACGACATGTATGGTTAAGGTCCTCAGGCTTTAAACCTGAAATACAACAGGCAGTGATTAATGTGTCATTTGATAAACAGCATCTCTTCGGACCAGAGGTAGACACAACCATTGAAAAACTCAAGAAAGACTTTGATACAACAAAAGCCATGGGAGCTCCTTATACCACACCTTTTCGGGGTTCCTTTCAGAAACCACAGTTTAGGGGAGGTATAAAACCCAAACTGCAGAGGCTTCCAACTCCCATCCAAAACAAGCACAGCAGTACTATTCAAGAGGGTCATTAAGAGGTTCTTACAGAGGACAGAATCTCAGGGCCAGAGGAAAATGTTCAGCCTCAAAGGGTGCTTCCACATCCACTAAACAATGACTTCCCAAACATCCCACAATCCCAGACGTCTCCTGTGGGAGGAAGACTGCAGCAATTCCATTCTCAATGGCAGAACATGACCACAGATCAGTGGGTCCACTCAATTATCCGCAGTGGTTATTGCCTAGAACTTGTCTACACTCCACCAAATATTCACCCTTGTTCTCAGACTCTCTCTAGAACACAGTTCTAAAAAAAAAAAAAAAGATACAATCTCTATTACTCAAGGGGTCAATAGAAATGGTTCCCATTTCACAGCAAGGGACAGGAGTATATTCGCTATACTTATACCAAAAAAGGATGGTACTCTCAGACCCTTTCTAGACTCCCGACCTCTAAATCTAAATATCCTGTCAAAACATTTTCACACGGTCACTCTATAGGGCATCATTCCCCTTCTACAAAAACAAGATTACATGACTGCGTTAGATCCAAAAGGCGCATACTTCCACATTCCCATACATCCAGCTCACCGCAAGTACCTAAGATTTGTAATATCAGGCAGCCACTACCAATTCAAAGTACTACCCTTTGGACTAACAGCACAAAATGTCTAGCTGTATTGGCGGCATAGCTCAGAAGACACCACATAAATGTTTTCCCTTATCTAGACGATTTGTTAATAAAATCCAGCACCATTCTACACTGCCAACAACACACACAATACACAATAGATACCCTACACACACTAGGGTTCACAATCAATTATCAGAAATCTCATCTTCAACCAGCACAAATTCAGTTATCTAGGTGCAATTCTCAATACCCAAACAGCATTAGCATACCCAAATCCACATCGGATACAAACTTTTCAATACCTCATAGCACAAATGCAGGTCAACAAACTTACACAGTAAGATTTGTCATGAAACTATTGGGAATGATGGCACATGTATAGCACTAGTACCAAATGCAAGATTAAACATGAGACCACTCCAACAGTGTCTCTCACGACAATGGTCTTAGGCACAGGGTCAGTTACAGGATCTAGTGTTGTTAGACCGCCAACCTTACAAATCTCTGCAATGGTGGAATCACAACTACTTAACAAAAGGGTGGTCCTTTCAAGACCCAGTGCCGCAGACCATAATCGCAACTGATGTGTCAACAGACAGGTTGGGGAGCCCATCTCAACAATCTAATGACACAAGGGGAATGGGACTCAATACAGTCGACTTGCCACATAAACCACTTGGAATTACTAGCTGTATTCTTAGCCATCAAAGCATTTCAACCTCAGATCATACACAACAGTCTTAGGAAGAGACAACATGACAATGTATTATCTGAAAAAACAAGGGGGGGACACACTCGTCCCTATTGTCCCTTCTAGCTCAAACAATATGAAAATAGGCAATTCACAACCACATTCACCTACTAGCGGAATATATCCCAGGAATACACAACCAGCTAGCAGACCTTCTAAGCAGGACGCAGCAACAAATACATGTGTGAGAGATTCACCAACAAGTACTTCAATATTACGTTCAGATGTGGGGAACACCAAACATAGACCTTTTCACAAATATGCAAAATGCCAAAACTTTGCATCCAGGAACCCACACCCTCAGTCCAAGGGCAATGCTCTATGGGTCAAATAGTCAGGGATTTGCTTACGCTTTTCCCCCTCTCCGTTAATTCCGTTTCTGGTAAACAAAATGCATCACACTTCTCTCACCATGATACTCATAGCTCCCACGTGGGCACGCCAACACTGGTATACAGAGGTCAAATCAGGCATATTTGGCTTCTGAAGTCATAGTTTGGATATTTACAGCTTCCATTAGAATGTATGAACATTCTAAAACAAGCGCATAAACCAACAACCAGACAATGCTAAATAAATGGAAACAGTTTGTATACTACTGTCAACCTAAAAATATAGATCCACTAAAAGCATCAGTACGAGATATTGTGTGCTATTTGCTTTCTTTACAAAAAGTTAATCTTGCTTTTTCCTCTACTAAGATTAATCTAACGGACATACCAGCCTACCTACAAAACATACAACATACGTCTCTTTAGAGTGCCTCTAATAAAAGCATTTATGGAAGGATTTAAATGCATTATTCCACCCAGACCCCACCAGTTCCTGCATGGAATCTTAATATTGTGCTCACAAGACTTGTGGGTCCCCCATTTGAACCCATGCACTCTTGTGCTATTTAATTTTTCACATGAAAGGTTGTTTTCTTAGTAGCAATTACTTCATTGTGAAGAGTAGGTGAAATTCAAGCATTTACTGTAGAAGAACCCTTCTTCCAAGTAAATAAACACAAAGTAGTACTTAGGACAAATCCAAACTTTTTGCCTAAAGTGGTTTCACCTTTTCACATTAATCAGTTAGTGGAATTGCCAGTCGTCTTTCCACAGCCAGACACTACTGCTGAAAGAGCTCTCCACACTCTTGATCTTAAAAGGGCTCTTAATGTATTATGTAGACAGAACAAAGGATGACTTTAGGAAAACTAAACTGCTTTTTGTTGCTTTCCAAAAACCTCATCAAGGTAATCCTATTTCAAAGCAAGGATTGGCTAGATGCATCATAAGATGTATATTTAAACATGCTATCTTGAAGCAAAAAGGCAGCTATTTGTAACTCCAAAAGCACATTCCACTAGAAAAAAAGAGTGCTTCCGTGGCATTCTTAGGAAATATGCCATTGGCAGATATATGCAAAGCTGCCACATGGTCCACACCACAACATTCACAGTATATTACTGTGTAGACGTGTTATCTAGACCACAAGCTAATGTTGGACAAGCAGTGTTAAAAACACTATTTCAAACTTCTTCAACTCCTACAGGCTAACCACCGCTTATTTGGGAGGTGAACTGCTTTTTAGTCTATGCACAGCATTTTTATCTGCAGCTACATATGCCATCAAACAGAAAATGTCACATACCCAGTGTACGTCTGTTCGTGGCATGTAGTGCTGCAGATTCACATGCGCCTTCCCTCCTCCCCTGGAGCCTGTAGTCATTGTAGTACTCATTTGTGTGTGTGTGTGTGTTTATATATATTTGCATGGGCATCTTATATATCTATAGCTATTTATACACAATCTTTCACTCCTTACTTCACCTTTCTGCGGGAAAACAATCTAACAAAGGAGTCGATGCTCATGCGTACTATCACCGAGAAGAGGAGTCACTCAGTCCCCTGACTCGAAAAAAGACTTCTTCGAAGAAAAACAACTTGTAACACTCCGAGCCCAACACTAGATGGCAAGATATGCACAGCATGTGAATCTGCAGCACTACATGCCACAGATGTACACTGGGTAAGTGGTATATGTATGTGTGTGTATATATATATATATATATTCGATGGCATGTGTAGCTGCAGATACACATGCTGTGCACATCCCGCCATCTGGTGTTGGGCTCGGAGTGTTACAAGTTGTTTTTCTTCGAAGAAGTCTTTTCGAGTCACGAGATCGAGGGACTCCTCCCATTTCGGCTCCATTGCGCATGGGCGTCGACTCCATCTTAGATTGTTTTTTTCTGCCATCGGGTTCGGACGTGTTCCTTTTCGGCTCGGAAAGTTAGTTAGAATCTCGGAAAAATAGTCGGTATTGTTTGCGTTCGGTATCGGGTTAGTTACAACAGATCGACACCGACTTTTGAAGAGCTCCGGTGGCCCTTCGGGGTTTTTTCGATTCCCCCGTCGGGGCCTGGTCGGCCCGACCACGTGTCTCTTCAAGGCTGATGGAACGGACCCCATTCCGCTTCTGCCCAAAATGTCATAACAAGTATCCATATACAGATCAGCATCTGGTCTGTAACTTGTGTCTGTCTCCAGAGCACAAGGAGGATACCTGTGAAGCCTGTTGAGCGTTTCGGTCGAGGAAGACATTAAGAGACCGAAGAGCGAGAAGACTGCAGATGGCGCCGACAGGACAAGGGCGTTTCGAGGAGGAAGAAGAAACCTTCTCCATCCAGGAATCGGACGAGCTCAATCCCGAAGAAACGCCAAAAACTGTGAGTAAGACGTCGAAACATAAAACTCACGAAAAGACAACAAAAGCCCAGGGGACGCCACCGCCAACAGGCCATGGCTTAACCCGAAAAATAGGTGACCGATCATCGGCACTGAAAAAGGGCATGCATGTGGCGAAGTCATCCAACTCCGGTCGAGATACCGCCACACAGCAATCTCGGGCCCGAGACAGCAGCTCCGAGCAGATTTGGCACCGAGACAGTGGCACCGAAATGGTTCGGCACCGAGACACCACGACGCCGAAAATAAAGAAGGTTTCCTCGGAGCCCAAAAAGGCGACCGAAAAGATTTTGATTCCAAAACATCCAGCCTCGGAACCGAAAACCGGTTCCTACACAGAGGAACAGGGATTGTCCTCCCAGATGCAAGGACATAAGTTCGGAGAAGAACTTGAATCAGTTGAGCCAGACTACACTCAAAGAAGGCTCCACATTCAAAAAGACACAGGGAAGATAAGCACTCTTCCCCCAATTAAGATAAAAAGAAGACTTGCCTTTCAAGAAAAGGACAAGCAGCCACAGGCAAAGGTGGCAAGACAAACAACTCCACCACCATCTCCACCACCATCAATGCACACATCACCGGTAGCCACTCCACCACTGATGCAATCCCCGACCCATACTGCAATGAGTCAAGATGATCCCGACGCATGGGACCTTTATGATGCTCCTGTATCAGATAACAGCCCAGACTGTTACCCTGCGAGGCCATCGCCACCTGAAGACAGTACATCCTACACGCAGGTGGTCTCAAGGGCAGCTGCTTTTCATAACGTCACCTTGCATTCAGAACCAATTGAGGATGACTTTTTGTTTAATACACTATCCTCTACTCATAGCCAATACCAAAGCTTACCTATGCTCCTGGGAATGCTAAAACATTCCAAACAAATATTTCAGGATCCTGTAAAAGGCAGAGCCATAACTCCAAGGGTGGAGAAGAAGTACAAGCCACCGCCAACAGACCCTGTTTATATTACGCAGCAATTAACACCAGACTCTGTGGTTGTCGGGGAAGCTCGCAAGAGAGCAAACTCTCATACCTCGGGAGACGCACCACCTCCAGACAAGGAGAGTCGCAAATTCGATGCAGCGGGTAAAAGGGTTGCAGCACAAGCAGCAAACCAATGGCGCATTGCCAACTCACAAGCACTTTTGGCGAGATACGATAGAGCTCATTGGGACGAAATGCAGCATTTCATAGAACACTTACCCAAAGAGTTCCAGAAAAGGGCACAACAAGTGGTAGAAGAAGGACAAAGTATCTCCAATAATCAGATACGGTCAGCAATGGATGCAGCAGATACGGCTGCAAGGACAGTAAATACTGCAATAACGATAAGGAGACACGCATGGTTGCGTACGTCAGGATTCAAGCCGGAAATACAAGCCGTGCTGAATATGCCCTTTAATGAACAGCAGTTGTTTGGGCCGGAAGTCGACACTGCTATTGAGAGACTCAAAAAAAGATACTGATACGGCAAAAGCCATAGGCGCACTCTACTCCCCACAGAGCAGAGGCACATTTCGCAAAACACAATTTAGGGGAGGGTTTCGAGGTCAACCTACAGAGGCCACAACCTCACAAGCAAGGCCCACTTATCAAAGCCAATATCAGCGGGGAAGCTTTCGGGGGCAATATAGAGGGGGACAATTCCAAAAGAATAGAGGGAAGTTCCAAAGCCCCAAAACTCCTCAAAACAAGCAGTGACTTCCAAGTCACACATCCCCAACACATAACACCTGTGGGGGGGAGACTAAGCCAATTTTACAAACATTGGGAGGAGATAACAGACACTTGGGTACTGGTAATTATCCAGCATGGTTATTGCATAGAATTTCTCAAATTCCCTCCAAACATCCCACCGAAAACACACAATATGTCAAAACAACATATAGATCTTCTAGGACTAGAAGTTCAGGCATTGCTACTGAAAGAAGCAATAGAATTAGTACCAAAACAACAGAAAGGAACAGGAGTTTACTCTCTGTACTTTCTCATACCCAAAAAAGACAAGAGTCTGAGACCTATATTAGATCTCAGAACATT